>NC_133407.1:171707968-172322500 GCF_049350105.2 Macaca mulatta | reverse complement strand
AGACCTGTAGGCTCCATGCCATTGATCAGGTAGAGTCTGTCTCTCTGAATGCTCAAACTTTCACTTTGAGGATGAATCCTTTTCTGCTGTGGGTACACCACACTCCAGGCAGTGCACTCCACTCTGAGATTTGCCAAAGGGTGACCAGTTATAATAACTTTAAGTTTCAATGCTTAATTTTGAGTAAATGGTTTACACTTTGATTCCTGAATCACTGTTCTCAGTTCACCCAAAAGGAGGCATGCAAATCATTACTGCTACCCTAAGTATGTGTTTCTTGAGTGGGGCAGCGTGGGCACTTCAGCAAGTGTCATAGAGGAGAAAACAAAGACCTCGGTTAATTGCTTCTGTTTGACTTTCTCTTCAATCCACACATCAGGCAAGACCAGACAAACAACTACACTTGCTTTTTCTATGTAGTCCTGCCAATGAGGAGCTGTGTAGCTAATGTGTTAAAGCGAGAAAATAGAAAAAGAATAAGGTAAAAGCCTAGTGGATCAGAGGAATCCATGTAGCAGACACAGGACTGGATTCCACGGTGTAAGACATTTGTGCATTTACCACGTGTAGGAGGAACGCTCTCTCTCTTCCTAGGCCAAATGACTGTGGGAAGCATTGTAGGACAGACAGTGGGAAGGTAGACTCTGGAGACAGATTCCTGTATTTGGTGTGCCTTTGGACAATCCTGAATCACCCTTTGCCTTACATCAAACATCAGTAGAATTTGGATAATAGTTGTGCCAACATTATAAGGTTGTTATGAGATTAAATAAGGTATTATATGTATGTGTGTATACACCCACACCCACACACATAAAGCACTTAGCACACTTAACACATAGTAAGAGCTCAATAGGCACTACTTCTTATTATAGAAAAAAGAAAGGAGACCAACTCTTATTGAATACCTACTATATGGCAGGAATTGCACTAAGCACTTTCACATCTCCTCATTTCCTCCTATAATGACTCTATAAGGTAACTAGTTAGAATACTTAAATGGCCAACCCAAAAAACAAGCAGCTAAACTGTGGAAGATCCTAGGTTTAAAATCAGGCCTTTATTTCATGATAGGATACTTCATGTCCTGTGATTCAGGGTTTGATACACAGGAAGAAAATGAATAATACATAATTATTTTAGAAGTCAATCTCTCTGGGAGCTAATGAGCTGTCAGGGTTCTTCTTCAATTTGAGATGATCTAAGTATAGGTGGTTGGCACTCTGCCTACCTATATTAGTAAGGGAATGCTTGCTGCTGGAAGAAATAACTCCCAGATTTCAGTGGCTTTGCACAATATTTTATTGAGCTCACATTGAGTCCAATCAGTGTTGGAGGAAGGGTTGGGATGGAGCTTCTGCATTTAGGCACTGAGGCTTCCTCCTTCTGGCCAGTCCTGGGGTCCTCTATTGATTTCTCAGCCTGCAGCTGGAAAATGAGGGAAAAGAGTGAGTATGGCACATTTGGACTACTTATGGGTTAGGCTTGTAGGTGGGCATACTTCTGCCCATATGCCTAATCACCAGAACTTGGTTACCTACAAAGGAGAATGAAACAATAGTTTAGCTGAATGCGCTGGAAGAAAATAGCTTGTATGACTAGGTAATTCATACCACAGTTTATTCTCCTGGTCACTAAATATTAATTTCACTCTTTCTCCCATGTATAAGACCCATCTTTCTTCTCTGAAGGCAGATGACTCTAAGTCTCAGCCGGTTCCTACATCCCGCTCAAAGTCCAGCATCTATGGGAAATGTATGTCCTTACCAGGCTTGGATGTGGAGCCTCTGCTGACTTATGAAGTGAAATAATAAGTTATCAGTTTCCCACTCTTCACTCCTCCACTCCAACCTCCTCCCCCAACAATGCTCAAGCAATATGGGAAAGGGCAGAATAAGAGACACAGCTGCCACAGGTCTGCTGTATATTTCTGAAATCCTCCTGGCCAGGTATTTTAAAGGGCCCTCTCTGAGTGGAGAAGTTACTTGGTCAGCCACGGAATCTGTGTTCAGGAAGAAACTCCCCTCTCTCTCATTCTCTGTGACTCCTGCTCTACCCACTGGGAATTTTATCCTTCTCTATTTTCCTCCATGGCCATATCTGAAGGGGGCACAGGGAGTACAATCTTCTTGGGAGCGCTACAGCTTTCACAGCCTGCTTCCTGCTCATACAAGTTTGGGGACCCAAGAATTGTTTTAAGCCATAAACAAACAGAAGCCTTGTTATAGCAAAAATATTATTAGTTCAGCAATACAACTTCCTGAATGACTGAATAGGCTTCTAATCTATTTGCCTTTTCTAATCAGTACCATGCAAGAGCAATCATGCTCAAGTTCTTTCCTAGACATAATTCTCAAGCCTGATGTCATTTTCTTTTTCATCTCTATGCATCCCTCTCTCAAAATCCTGGCAGCTAACTTGAGGCTCACTGAAACAACAGGTTTGAATGCCAAGGCATTCCCCTTATTCTGCTGTTTGCTGCAACACCACTGTGGTGTGTTTAAGCAAGACTTTTGGTGGGTCTTTGCAGTTCAGGACCTTTTCCAGTCTTATGTCTTACAATTTGGAGTCCAGGAGCAACTTGATTTCCAAACTTGTAAGATTTTTTAGTTTTAGACTTTCTTTTCTCCTTTTAATCTATGCATGAAAATCACTTATATCTTGTCTGGGCTCCTGTACTGAAGGCATTTAAGAGTAAGCAACAACACACTTTCACTCTACTTCCTTCCAACCACTTTTCTTCCAGTTTTAGACTCAGAGGCATGTGTTCCTTTCCTTCAGTTATTGCAGATGACACTTACATGAAACACTGGGCCAGAGAATAGCAAGACTCCCTAACTTAGCTTGCTCTTTTTATTTTATCACTGTCTGCTATCTGACCACTGAAACAATAGCACACATCTTGGGCTTTCACTAAGTCAGCATTCCACTTCCTGTCTTGATTCCTGTATTAGATAGAGAAAGTTAACTACTGGAACTGATAACCCCAAAATATCTGTGGTTACACATTAAAAGTTTATTTCTTCTTCATGTAAAGTATAATTGGCAGTGGGGGTATGGTAGGGCTCCTGTCTACACAGGCACTCAGAAACCCAGTTTCCTCTTTTCTTGTGACTCTATCATTGCCTAGGCCTCTGGTCCACTGATGGATTGATTTTCTGTATCAGGTCTCGGACTACCTAGACATGAATCACATCATTCACATTCTATTGGCCAGAAAGCATCAACAGCCACATTTAATTGTAACACAAGATGGAAAACATAGTCTAGCTGTACGCCTGGGACTAAGAGAAAATAAGTTTGCTAAAGAACAAGACTGTCTCCACCACACTACCTCTGCCCCAGGCACTGAGATGCCATAAGCTGTGGCATTTGACAGTACATGAGATGGAGTTTAGCATGGTGCAAGGAGTGCCCCTCTCTTGATGGACACAAGCAGTGCCCTTGAGATAACAGATTAATTCCCCTCCCCCTCCAGATTTTATATTAAATAAAATCCACAAATATTGGAAGGTCAATAAACACAAGATATACTGCCATTTTTTTCAGCATTCAACAATGGTTCCAGTCTTATTCTGCAGAAAAAGATATGATTGGTCTGACTTTATAGAGAGGAGCTGACTCTGAAAATAGCTCCTTCCAAAGTTCCTCCTAGAAAACACCCTCTGCACGTACAAGTTCCTGCTTGTTTTCTCCATACCAAAATGTTTTACGTAAGTCATTGTTATTTCCTTGTTCTCACAGATGCTTACATAATGATAGATGTAAGATCCTAAATAAAGTAAAATCAGAAATATTATCGTCCATTATCCCTAGAAGATGATTTCAAGCAGACTACATAAAATTCAAGTTATGTACTTTGACTAAATCCACATACTGGCGTCCACTTCTGCAGATAAAGCTTGATGTTAAAAACACTCAAGATGCCCTTAATCTTGACCATCGTTCTGTTTGGGGGATCACTATTCAAAAAGACTATGTTGGCCTTGTCTGTCTGAGTTTTAAATTAGTCCTTTTGGGTTGATTCTATAACAAAATTGAGGACTTCTTGCTATCAGAGCTTAGGGACACAAGGGTTTTTTCTTGCTGTTTCTTGGAGTCAGGCAGAAGGCCCCTTTCCCTCCTTTTATCTGGTTGAATTACTAAATGGCTCTTTTTTCTGCCCTCATCTATTAATCTAGCCTGTGAGTTATCTGATAGTTAAATAATTAAAGCTAACTTTACCATTTCCCAAAAAAAGAAAAAAAGAGAGAGAGAGACAGAATAAAAGCCTCCTTATGGTGCTGGGTTGTTTTGAAAAAATAAAACAGACTTTCAAGGTTTGGGGTTCTCTTCATGTGAGAGTACAAAGGAAAGACATAGAAGCTGCTGACACACTGGAGTCAAGCTACAAACCTGGGCAGCTTTGCTCTTGCACAGAGAAAGAAAGAGGGAAATGGCTGTGTTTAGAAGACACTGCTCCTTTCTCACCCAGTGCATATAAGGGCCCATGCAGAGCTGATAGGATGTTGATATTTAGGCACCAGTGAACCAGGAAAGATGGGGCAGGGGTACACATGGCCCTTATCCCCAGTTGGCTCCGGGAGAGGAAGAGGTTGGTCTCCCTGCAGAATGAGAGTGTCAGAGATGCCCTTCTATCTTTTGTTTCTCAGGCATGGAAATGGTGTATAAGCAGCAGTAGTTTTGGACATATCTTGTGGGGTCAGGGAACACTCCCTCTTCCTTGCTGTTTTTCACTGTTCCTCTTTGTAAGAGTAGCAAGGACATTAGATACTAAGTCAAGAGAGCCGAATTCTTATTCTGACTCTGTCTTGTTAGCTTTGTGACCTCAGGCAGCTCGTTTAACATCTCTGTGAATTTTCTCTTCTGTAAAATGAAGAGAAGGAATCAAGGAATTTATGGGATCCTTGAAACTCTAATATTGTTATAAAGGCTGCTGGTGACCTCCACCGCCTCCGAGAAATCCTGACTGTCTGGAACAATAGACTATCCTCTGAGGAACCATTTCCTAGTGAAATACTTTAGTACATATTTAAAGATGATAATTTAAAGGAAGGAGGCCTGGGTTTGTCATTGGGCTTTTTGTAGAGGCAAAGGATAGGGGCCTTGACTTCTCTAACCAGCAATTAAAAGGTTATGTAATCTACATCAGAGGGCAATTGGAAAATTTCCTGATGATCTGTAGAATAATATGCCTTTTTTCCAGTATTCCAGAGAACATGGGGAGGGCAGTCAGGAGCAATTCCTGTGATGTGAGGTGGCAAGATTGCTTTCAGAGCATCAGCTACAGCTGTTTGATCTGTCACCCTCCCACCTCTTGAAAAGTGTTAAAACTCCAGGCTATCTTTTCTTCCACTAAGTAAGTAATGTTTCAAAGAGAACTGAGGAATGCCTATTAGGTCTCAAGTATCTGAGGCTGACTTAAAGGTGAAATGTACCCAGAACCCAGAGGCAGACATGCGAATGGTACAGAATGAGTTCAGAACAGAAACCTGATGTAGCACCAAGGTATATGTTTACAAGTGTAGAGCACATTCACGGCTGCCTGGATCTCAGCCAAAAGGCCAAGTTACTGTGGAGCATGTTGACATTGAAAAACTATGTTTTCAATGTCATTTTTAAGCTGTTAAACAGAGACTAAGTCAATAAAGTTACTCAACTGAATATTTGCAGATGGCTATGAACAGAGTGAGTCTGGGTTTCAGCCAGGCATTTGGCAAGGTCTTCTTTGTTACCTGCAAAACCAGATGCAGTGCTGTGGGCCAGCAAGGATGTAGGTAGGTAATTTAGTGACTGGTTGAATGAGACCAAAATGATTAACTAATGCATCAGTGTTAATCTAGTTTATTTGCCACAGAGTTTTTATCTTTGATACTGTCCAGTTTATAATTTTTATTAATGAATTGGGTGAGAACATCAAATGGCAAACTGAAAATATAAGTCAAATCCAGTGAGATAAAATTTCACAGAGGGAAATACACAGTGCTACACTTGGGATCAGGATATTAGCTGCCTAAGAACGTCGTAAAGGAGGCATCATTTAACAGCAGGATGTTAAACACTTTAACATCCTGTTAGAGTGAGTTGTAAGCTCAGTTAGAATCAGCAGTATGATATGACTGCCAAAAACGCTAATGAGGTTCAGGACAACACTAACAGAACCTCTACTTTGCACTGGACAGAGCACACTTGAGGAGCAGTAGGCTGTTTCCCCAGATTGAATAACAGAAGCTGGCAAACTGGGAATGCATGTGGACATGCAGAAGGAATCGAGGCGATTTATGTCATATAAGGAAAAGACTTAGGGTGGATAATTCTCTCACTAAATCTGCAGCCTTTATTTTGGAAGAGCAGTTTCAGACTTATTCTTGGTGGCTCCAGAGTACAGGACTAAAGCTAATAAGGAAAAAATACAGTGTAACAATTTGCAGTCTAGCACATGGGAGAATTGCCTAATAATCTACCTAAAAATTAAATGCTCTAGCCTAGGAGGTAGTGAATTTCCCAAATCTACATGTCCAAGCAGAAACAAGCAATTACAATGCAAGCAAAAACTGATGAATTCTTCTTGAGCAAACCGTAGAAGGAAATCTAAGCAGCATATGGATGATAATGTCTAATCTTAGCATACAGTGCTCAATGGCTAAGGTATAAGAGCTGCAGAGAAGCTTATAGATAGTATAGTCTTGGACAAAATCGGCCTTGACTTTGTTTCGGCTTGTTGGATAATGCTTGAATGGTATTATATTGGCTAAAGAGTTAAGGCTGATGAAATCTTTAGAAGGGTTTAGGAGAGTTTTAGGAAGCTATTGCTAGAACATAGGAAGAGCTCTAGAATGAGAATTAGGAAGCAGGAGTGTGATGTTTGGCGTCAGAATTAATCTTCAGGAGTTACCAGGCAGGTTGCTATGACTCAAGTGTCCTTAACTATAGAACAAGATTCAACTTTTATTTATTCTTAGAGACTCTGAATTGCATGTTGGGCTTCTAATAGCCCCAGGGCAGAGATATAGTAACTTAGAAAAACACTTTGTGGGCCTGTGGTGTGGATTACTAAAGAGGAGTTCCTTCTGAGCTCGGATTTCGTTGCTGAACAGATCTCTGTATGAATACAAATAATCATTAGGGAGACAGCTGGCCATTGCTGGGTGTCACTGATAAAACACTCTTTTCACATTCCTGTCTTTTCTTCCTGGGAATTTTGCCAGAAGGGCTGAGAGCAAGTGTTTGGTTAAGCAAGTGGGGTTTGCTCTCTGCTTCTGTAAGGTCCCGTGGAATGTATTGATTCTCCTACATCTGTAGCATCAGGGACGAACACGCATTTAATAGACCAGGATAAATAGACTACGCAGAGCCAGTTCTCCTGAGCTGATTTTGTTGATAGGGAGGCCAATGATATCAAAGTGGCAAGGCCATTTGCACCATCAAGAGTTGAAGGTTTCTGGGACTCCTGCCTATTGTGGTTGTTGGGAGGAGCAGACTTCAGAGAGGAAGACCTGGGACACCAGTTTGTCCTTTTCTGTTCTTATGCTGTACCTACCCAGGAGACTTAGCTATTTTCATAATTTCAACTATCACATATAAGCAAATGACCCTCACCTCTATATCCTTGACCTGTGTTTTAGATCTATATAACCAAGTTTCTGTTTGACATCGTTATCTCAATATCACACAGGGACTTCAAACTCAACATATTCAAAGACGAACTCATGATTCCTCAAAAAGCATGATTACTCCTGCTTTTGCATTTTATTTCCAAGTGAATGGCAGCACAGTCCACCCAGTCATTCCAGAAAGAATGTTTTATTCATTCACTCATTGATCTGAAATATATTTATTTGACTACATACTCTGCACCAGGCAATGTTTGCTTCTTGTCTGTATAGTTAAAAAACAAAATCCCCATCCTCTAGACAGTGCATTTTAGTGGGAAGATACTGACTTTCAATGTGGCAAGAATAACAATAAAGATCAAATAAAATGGGCACACTAATAAGAGAATTTCAAGCAATAATAAGATCTAAAAAGAACAAGGAATAGAGTAGAGGGTGGGAGTTTCAGGAGGAGAGTCAGAAGCTACTCTAGCCAGGGTGGTCAGGGAAAGAAGTTAAGGAGCTGACATTTAAGTAAATAATGAAAATCTACTGCTATAGGAAGATTTGAAGAAACAATAAATGCAAAGATTCTACATATATGAGTGCAAATTATGTATGTGTGTATATATGTATACATATTACACATATAATTGTATATAGTACAGATACACATGTCTGTGTGTATATAGATATATATAAATATGCATTATATTATATATATATTTTATACATATATACATATATGTGTGTACATATGTGTGTGTATGTTCCTATATATGTGTATATATAAATTTCTTTTCCAAAAGTAGAGTTTGAAAGTACAATATAAAGGATTAAATAATATAAAAATCTTATACAGGGTTAAGTAAATGAATACCCATATAAATGGGAAAAGATGAAGGTAAACCAACAGTGATTTATATTCAAAAGTCAGAATAGCAAAAGTTTCAAACCATGCCCAACTCAAGACCACACTGGTGACATGTTCATTAATGCAAGAGTCCTTTCTGAAAAACGCTGGAAGTTTGATTACTGGCGCATGCACCTGAAGAGAAAGAGTTTGTAGTTTTATCAAGCACATTGCAGCTACCAGTTTTCTCAACTAATCATTGAATTGAGAAACATTGATAAACTCAAGGGACCTGCTAATTTTAAGTTTAGGATGTTTATAGATACAAAAATTCTCAATAAAATACTAGCAAACCAAATCCAGCAGCACATCAAAAAGCTAATCTACCACGATCAAGTAGGCTTTATCCTTGGGATGCAAGGTTGGTTTAACATAGGCAAATCAATAAATGTGATTCATCACATAAACAGAGCTAAAAAGAACAACCACATGATCATGTCAATAGACGTAGGAAAGGCTTTTGATAAAATTCAGCATGTGTGTATATTAAAAACTCTCAACACACTCATTGAAGGAACATACTTCAAAATAATAAGAGCCATCTGTGAAAAACCCACAGTCAACATCATACTAAATGGGCAAAAGCTGGAAGCATACCCTTTGAAAACCAGAACAAGACAAGGATACCCTCTCTCAGCTCTCTCAACATTCCTATTCAACATAGTATTGGAATTCCTGGCCAGAGCAATCAGGCACGATGAAGAAATAAACGGCATCCAAATAGGAAGAGAGGAAGTCAAACTATCTCTGTGTGCAGATGATACGATTCTATACCAGAAAATCCTATAGTCTCTTCCCCAAAGCTCCTTGATCTGATAAACTTAACAAAGTTTCAGGAAAAAAAATCAGTGTACAAAAATCAGTAGCACTCCTGTACATCAACAACATCCAAGCTGAATGCAAATCAAGAATGCAATCCCATTCACAATAGCCACAAAAGGAGTAAAATACCTAGGACTACAGCCAATCAGGAAGGTGAAAGATCTCTAAAACAAGAGTTACAAAACACTGTTCAAATAAATCAGAGATGACACACAGAAAAAGATTCCATGCTCACAGATAGGAAGAATCAATATTATTAAAATGGTCATGCTGCCCTAGGCAATTTATAGCTTCAATGCTATTCGCATCAAACTACCAATGGCATTCTTCACAGAACTAGAAAAAACTATGTTAAGATTCATATGCAACCAAAAAAGAGCCCCAATAACCAAAGTAATCCTAAGTAAAAAGAACAAAATTAGAAGCCGGGCACGGTGGCTCAAGCCTGTAATCCCAGCACTTTGGGAGGCTGAGACGGGCGGATCACAAGGTCAGGAGATCGAGACCATCCTGGCTAACACGGTGAAACCCCGTCTCTACTAAAAAATACAAAAAACTAGCCGGGCGAGGTGGCGGGCGCCTGTGGTCCCAGCTACTCCGGAGGCTGAGGCAGGAGAATGGCGTAAACCCGGGAGGCGGAGCTTGCAGTGAGCTGAGATCCGGCCACTGCACTCCAGCCTGGGCGACAGAGCCAGACTCAGTCTCAAAAAAAAAAAAAAAAAAAAAAAAGAACAAAATTAGAGACATCACATTATCCTACTTTAAACTATACTACAAGGCTGCAGTCACCAAAAGAGCATGGTACTGGTACAAAAACAGACACGCAGACCAATGTAACAGAAGAGAGAGCCCAGAAATGATTCCACACACTGATGAGAATCTGATTGTTGAGACAGTAGACAAAAACAGGCAATGGGGAAAGGATTTCCTATTCAATAAATAGTGCTGGGATAACTGGCTAGCCATATGCAGAAGATTGAAACTGGACCCCTTCCTTACACCAAACACAAAAATCAACACAAGATGGATTAAAGACATAAATGTAAAACCTAAAACTATAAGGGCCCTGGAAGATAATCCAGAAAACACCATTCTGGACATAGGACCTGGCAAAAATTTCATGACATAGATGCCAAAAACAATTACAATGAAAACAAAAATGGATGAATGGGACCTAAGTAAACCAAAGAGCTTCTGTACAGTAAAAGAAATTATCAACAGAGTAAATATACAATCTACAGTACAGGAGAAAATGTTTGCAAACTATGCATCTGACAAAGGTGAAATATCCGGAATCTACAAGGAGCTTAAACAAATTAACAAGCAAAAAAAAAAAAAAAAAAAAAACCATAAAAAAGTGGGCAAGGGATATGAATAGACACTTTTCAAAAAAGACACACACATGGCCAACGAGCATATAAAAAATGCTCAACATCACTAATCATCAGAGAATTGCAAACCAAAACTACGAGATATCATCTCACACCAGTCAGAATGGCTGTTATTTAAAAAGTCAAAAAATAACAGTTGCTGCAGAGGTTGCAGACAACAGGGAACACTTACACACTGTTGGTTGGAATGTAAATTAATTCAGCCAATATGAAAAGCAGTTTGGTGATTTCTCAAAGAACTTAAAACAGGATACCATTCAACCCAGAAATCCCACTACTGGCTATATTCCCAAGGAAATATACATTATTCTACCATAAGGACATGTGCACATGTATGTTCATTGCAGCACTATTCACAATGGTAAAGACATGGAATCAAACTAAATACCTATTAACAGTAGACTGAATAAAGAAAATGTGATATATACTGCATGGAATACTAAACAGTCATAAAGAAGAATGAGGTCATGTCCTTTGCAGCCACACAGAAGGAGCTGGAGGTCATAATCCTAAGTGAACTAACACAGGAACAGAAGACCAAATATCGCATGTTCTCACTTACAAGTTAGAGCTAAACATTGAGTGCATATGGATAAAAAGAAGGGAACAACAGACACCTACTTAAGGGTGAAGGGTTGGGGGGAGGTGAAGTTTGAAGAAACTACATATCAGGTACTATGCTTATTATCTGGCTGATGCAACAATATGTACACCAAACCCTCATAACATGTAATTTACCTATATAACAAATGTGTACGTGTACCGTGAATCTAAAACAAAAGTTTTTTAAAAGTTTAGCATGTTTAAAAATTTAATTATTTTTAACACAATTGAGTTTCAAGTAAATCTTGGCATTATGCAAAAATAAATGTCTCTAAGTTATGACTTATATATGTTTTTCACTCAAGCAACATTTATCTTGAGTTTAATATACGAGGCACTGGACTAAGTCCTATAAAGTATATGAACACAAATCAGACACAGAACTTTCCCTGAAGAAGCTCACAATTCAAGTGAAAGAGAGAAAAATGTACATAAGTGACTGTAAATCAAGATGGAAAGAAATTACTCTCTTAGCAAAGATTTTAAGGTGGCTTAGAGGATGATGAGATAAATTGCATTTGGAGGAAATAAGAAACAGCTTCAGAAAAGATATGACCTTTGAAGCATTGATGGAATTTGAACATGGAGAACTAGAAGGAGAGCCTTCCAGTAGTGTGAAGCTGTGAGAAATGGTGAGATAACACAGGGATGTGGTAGCCATTGGCTTTTCATGTATATATTGACTGTCCCTTCCTGCCTGGCACGTGGTAGGATTGTACATCCCTTCCCACTTGAAATTTGTTATGATAACATGGGTCATTTTGATTAATGAAATATGAACAGAAGGGATGTACGTTATTTCTAGGAAGAATGAGCACACACATCACCAAATTGCCTGACCTGTCACAGTGCTTATGGAAACATGAGTCAAGATGGAGCTTCCAACAACGTGGGTCACTAAGCATTTAAATGAGCAGGATCCTGCCACCCCTAACAAACTTAAAAAAAAAAAATATTCCTTTTGTGTGTGTTTGTGTGAAGCAACTGAGATATTGGACTATTTGGTAATACAGCATACACTAATTCATTCTAATACAAGAATTGTGTACAGTTCAGTCCGGCAGAAGCTTCAAATGTAGGAAAGGCAGTCGTGGGAGAGGAGTGACAGATACCTAATTATACAATTACAGCAAAATGTGAGAAGTATTCTAATCAAGGTTAACATTCTCAATATACAAAGATGTATATAGATCAATAAAAGAAAGTCTTAGATAACAGTAGGCAAATAGAAAAAGAATTGGCACAGAAGTTGACAAACTATAACTAACAAGCATATAAAAATCTTAAACATTATTGGTCATTAATGAAATTCAAATGTAAAGAATGAAATGGTACTATCTGCCTTTAAATTTGGCAAAAATATTAAAAATAATAGCATCCTATCTTGTGTTTTCTGATGGGAATGCAAACTATAGAAATTTCCAGGGAACAACTTGGCAACATGCATGAATGACCTTAAATTTAACCAAGTAATACCTCTTCAAGAAACATTACTTTCTTTTTCACTAATTAAGTCTCTTTTAATTTAAAGTTTCTGAAACCAGCTAGACATGGTGTGTCCAAATAAGGGCATTTATGGAAAAGATACTGGTGAGTCTGGGGATATACAAGGAATGGGTAAAAATCCAGGCTTTGGGAAGGGCAGGAACCAGGGCAGCTTTGGCGATCTTATCAGCAGGATCATCCTTCCTCTGGAATGTTGCCAGTATGTGACTTGGCTAGAAATAACACTCAATGTCTATGTCTCTCAGGTTAAAATGCCAAATTCCAAAACTAAATAGACTAGTTTGGGTCTGGCATACAACACTGCACCCATTAGGTCTGGTTAGAAAGGCAGGATTCCACAGCTTGAATACAAATATAGGAAACCCCTGTGGGAGGAGCAGGTGGTTCCTAGAGCACAGATGTTTAACAGGCCACTTGATACGTGTCTTAAGGAAAAGATCAGAAGTGGGAACAAAGGTTTCCATGTAAGAAGTTCATCCTAGTGATATTTATAACAGCAGAAAAAAAGAAACCCAAAAGTCCAGGTGGATGTTGTTGACGTAAATTATTATGAACTATTATTTTCAAATAAATTTGTAGTCATGAAGAATTCAGTGTTGTGAGAAAAGTGCAAATAATTTTATATCCTGTAAAACAGTTTTTATAAAAGTTTTTAAAATGCCACAAAACATAAAATTATTAACCAAGGTCTAGTGTAAGTAGTAGTGAAGGTTATGAAGAATGAGTACTTCGAAAATTTTTCTTGATTTAAGCTAATTACCTGTGATGGTCATGCATGACTTTTATTATCAGAAATTTCAACTATTTTAAAGAAGACATGCTGACAGAGACAGTATTTAGCAGTAGTTGAAATTCCAGAGTTAATCATTCTGTGTTTATATTTTGGTTCTGCCATTTATTAGCTGAGCAATCCTGATCACATGGATTGGCCCGCTCAGGCTGAGTTTTTGTATCTGAACGCAGAGAAATAATAACTCTTATAACCTTCGGCTTTGTGAGCATTAAGTGTATGTAAAACACTTAGCCCACTGATGTTACCAACATCTGATGAAAGGTAGCTATTGTTGTAATAACTGAGGAGCACAGATAAGGAACAACTAATCCTACCCGGAAGAGTCAGAGAATGTGGTATTTTAACTAGATCTTCTTTCATTTATATTTATTTCTTGATATAGGGTGCTACTATAAATTGGGTCGTTTTGAAAGAAAGTCGGAGATACATCAAATCCATTAATATAAACATTCCCATAATGTATGGCTCCTCTTCACTTTAAAAATGTGCCAGGTAACTTCTGAACTGTGCTCGCACAGGAAGATTCACGGGTCTAACTGATGAAAAGGCTTGATTCTCCCAGAGCCCTCTGGGCCTTGAATATCTGCAGTGGGGCAAGTTAGACCAACTTCAGCAAAGAGTCAGTACAACCTCCAGCCTCTGATGCAAGCAAGCCATGAGCTTTGCTTCTCCTTGGCACAGAGATTGACCTAGAAGCTGCAAAGCCAGGACAAACTGGCAACTGCCATCTGTACAAAGCGGTGTTGTAATGGGTCTGGGGCTGGAAGGGGTGTGCAGTCGCTGCCCTAATTCTGCCTGTATGTTTCCCTTCTTGCCTCTCCCTCCCTGTCTGAAGCTAAAATTGAAAACAGAGTTTAGAATCTGAAGCTCTCTTACAACCCTCTTTTCTTTCCGATAGGCAAATAGTTCTCATCCATTTTCTACATAAGCCTTACTGTCTTGCTTAGCTAAAGTTTTTCTGACCCTCAAGGTATTTCAGATCATTTGTAGGTAATGGGAAAAGCAGTGCCGTTTTATTAATAATAAAGGCCCAAAGCATAAACACATAGTGCCACTCAGCAATATTTATTAAAAAAAAAAACCCGAATACAAAACTTTGATGTATGCTGAAATTAAAAGAGCCTTTTCTTTCATGCTTTTCTGACTTTCTAGCTCCACCCAACCACCTTTTTGCTTTTCCGTAAAATATGTACTAAGTGTACATTTAAGTGCAATCGATCATTCAGTACAGGCCAGGAGAGAGCTGATTTTGACTGGCCATCCTACCTTCTCCCCTTCTAAGACTCTTCAAATCAAAACTGTGACAATGGCCTTAGAAATTATCTTGCTATACGTTTCCATTTTGCAGGTGTGGAAACAGACCCAGATGTGCTATGAGATGTAAGATGCCAAGAGATATTAAGACCTTAGTCTTCAGGAATTTATTTACCTCCTGAGCTCCCATTTATTTCATCATTCTCACTGTCTTAAGAGTAAAAAACAGCTGAGCTGTGCCTGTTGGGATAGCTAATTTTCACCTTGAAGATTTCTTGGAGCCTATAGTCCAAGTTAACTATAAGATGGGACAAAAGTAATTTACCTCACTCCACATACCACTCCATTTCTCCTCTGTACCTCTAAGAACATCTGGGATTTTTCTTTAAAAATACCAGTATCAGGTCTTATTCTAGGTCTATTAGTTGAGAATCTCTCAGGGTTGAGCCCAAGTATTAGTATTTTTAAAAATCTCCCTGGGTGATTCTAATGTGTAGCCAATGTTGAGAACCACTAGGCCAAGACTGCTTCCTTGTTTTTAGTTTCCTTTTGTCTTAGCCCCCTTTTTTTCCCATTTCTTCCTCTCTTCCTTTATTATTTTCATTCATTCCCTTTGCTACTTCTCTCTTAACTGGGTATAATAGGGAATTGAAGTTTATTGTTACATGTTTGCCACGTGTATTCATTTTTGTTTGCTGCTTGGACTTGATTTTTAAATCAGGTGATTTGAATCTTTTTTTCTTCTCCTTCAAAGTAGCTTTTCTTCACCCTTCACAAAATTTAATTAGGTTTTTGCTAACATATAGCCTTCAATAACTTATTTTCCTGTATGAAATGGACCTCTATAGGAAAAAAGAAGGTGACAGAACTCTATCATTTAATGGTTATTAACATATCTTGGACACTATTGACCATCTTTTCTTTTCAAAACCCTTGACATTGTGTTGTTCTGGCCTCTGACCACATCCTGACTGATCTTTCATGGCATCTATTTCTCTACCAGCTCTAACAACCCATTTCTCCTCTCACTGTACACAGCCTTCCTTGGTGATCTCACCTACTTCACAGCATCTCTCTCCCATCAGTCTCTCTTTCACTCTTAACTTTCATTCTCACTCTCTTTCTCCAACTTTATAATTATTAGTTGAATAATCTCTACCCTTACCTTTCTTAGGTCTTCACAATTAACATAAACTCATCTTTTCCTCTTCCTTTTGCATCTCCACAAAAGGTTCTTTCTCCATTTATCAATGATACAGAGTTGTTCATTTATATCCTAATTTGTTCAAATGATAAATAAGTGTTTGCTGTCTACAACATACCAGGTAGAATGACAGGTCTGGAAAAGCAATTTTGAGAAATTGAGTTATTGTTAACAATTACTCACTTCTTCCTTCTGCTGGAGAAGGTACTATATCCCCACTCATTGCTCTATGATTTACAATCTTTTCTGTGTGGTGAGTATTACTTTTCTGCTTCATTGACTTTGGGGTTGGTTGGCCATGTGACATATTTTGGGCAAAGGAATATGGGCTGTGACATACACCATGAGTGAGCAAAGGGTTTCAAAAAGCATTGCAAGTTTGGCCAGTGTTCTGGCCCCTGCCTTGTTGCCTGAGAGCAATATTCCCAGAGAGGGCTTGCCCCTTCTGCCTGGCTTCTGGAATGAGAGGCCATAAGCAAGAAAGCTGCGGCCTGAAGCAGAGCTGCAGCTGACTCACAGTCTACATATCATATGAGCAAGAAATAAATGATAGTTGAAAGCAAGCGGTGCTTTGGAATTATTACAGCAGCTAAACTGTGTAATGCAGCAATGATCAATTAAACACTGTCCTTACCAGCCAGGGCTCAGACTTCAGCAGAGAATCTCCAATTCCTAAGATTTGTCTCTTCAGACATTTTCAATTTTCCCTTTTCCAATCTTCTAGATTCAGCATCCACATTGCCAACTCCTTTTCACTGCCTGTCATTCTCTCAATTATTGTCATAGCTTTTATTTCATTTCCCTGCCCTCAACCTGCTTTCTTAACTCAATTGTTCCTGGTAAGTCATTGCCAGAGCATGTGTTGGTTATGGATCCATGTTGCAAGTAATCAAAATCTCAACTCAAATTGATTTAAACAATGGAGATATTTATCTGGTTCATGTAACTGAGAGTGTTGAGGCAGAGATAACTTTAGGCAAGGCATGATCCAGTGGTTCAAACAATACCAAGGACTTGTTTTCTCTCCATCATTTCTTTTTTACTTTCTTTTTAAATTAAAAAAAAAAAAACAGCTTTATTGAGATATGTATCACATACCATAAAATTCACCTGTTGAAAATATACAATTTAAGGGTTTTTAGTATATTCACAGAGTCGAGCAACCATCATCACAAACAGTTTTAGAACATTTTTCATCACCTCAAAAAGAAACCTGTTAACCTTTAGGTATTACCCCTAGTATCTCCATCCCTGCTTTCCTACAGGCTTAACCACCACTAATCTACTAGTATCTCCATCTCCCCTCCCCCACAGTCCAAAGCAACCACTGCTCTACTTCCTGTATCTCAAAATCATCCTATTCTGGACATTTTATGCAAATAAAATCATACACTATATGATCTTTTGTGATTGGCATTTTTTTCCCTTAGTATAATATTTTAAGGTTCATACATGTTATGGCATGTATCAATATTTCATTGCTTTTCATGGCTGAGTAACATTCCATTGTATGACTATACCACATTTTGTTTATCAATTAGTTGATAGACAATTGGGTTGTTACATCTTTTGGCCATTATGAATAATGCTGCTATGAACATTTGTGTATTTTTTTGTGAACATATGTTTTCAGTTGCCTTGGAATGAAATTGCTGACCCATATGGTAATTCTGTTTAACTTTTTGAGGAATTGCCAGATTGTTTTCCAAAGTATCTGCACCATTTCACAATCCCAACAGCAAGGTAGGTGGGTTTCAATTTCTCTAAATCTTCACCAACAACTGTTATTGTCTGTCGTTTTGATTATAGCCATCCTAGTGGCTGTGAAGTGATATCTCACTGTGGTTTTTTATTTGCATTTTCCTAATGACTAATGATGTGAGCATTTTTTTTTCATGCACTATTGGCTATTTATATATCTTCTCTGCAGATGTGTCTGTTCAGATCATTTGCAGGTTTCTAAATCAAGTTCTCATTTTATTATTGAGTTGCAACAGTTCTTTATATATTCTGGATACAAGTCACTTTCTCAGATATATGATTTGCAAGTATTTTCTTCCATCTCGTGAATTGTCCTTTTATTTTTTATATTTATATTTATATATTTATATATATTATTTATTGTCTATTACTTTTATTTATTATTACTTATTTTATTCATTTATTTTTTGCATTTTCACTTTTGTGATTTTGTGTCTTTTGAAGCACAAACATTTTTAATTTTGATGAAGTCTAATTATCTATTTTTTCTTTTGTTGTGTGCTTTTCATGCCATATAAAAGAATCTGTTGCCAAATATGAGGTCATAAAGATTTACTGCTATGTTTTCTTAGAGTTTTATACTTTTAGCTCTTGCATCAAGATTTTTAATCCATTTTCAGTTATTTTTGCATATTGTATGAGGTTAAAAATTTAACTTTATTCCTTTGCATGTGGCTATCCAGTTGTTCTAACGCTATTTGTTGAAAGGACTATTCTTTATCCATTGAATGGTCTTGGCATTGAATTGAAAATACAAATCAATTTGGGAGTCTAAATATTTGGAATTATATAGTGGTGATGGTTGCACAACTTTGTGAATGTATTAAAAACCACTAAATTGGCCGGGTGCGGTGGCTCACGCCTGCAATCCCAGCACTTTGGGAGGCCTAGATGGGCAGATCACGAGGTCAGGAGATGGAGACCATCCTGGTTAACATGGTGAAACCCTGTCTCTACTACAAAATACAAAAAACAAAACAAAAACAAAGCTGGGTGTGGCGGTGGGCACCTGTAGTCCCAGCTCCTCGGGAGGCTGAGGCAGGAGAATGGTGTGAACTCGGGAGGCGGAGCTTGCAGTGAGCCGAGATCGTGCCACTGTACTCCAGCCTGGGTGACAGAGCGAGACTCTGTCTCAAAAAACAAAACAAAACAAAACAAAAAAAACAAAAAACCCACTAAATCGCGCACTAAAAAAGGATAGATTTTATGCTATTTTAATTCTTTTTCAATGAAAAAAGTCTGCCCATTCTCTAAGTTTTACTGATCTTCCTGAGCATATCTCCCAATCTGATGTGTTCGACTCTTCCTTAAAATATATATCTTCGGCAGACCACTTTTATGCAACTGCCATGGCCTTGTCACCTTTGTGTGATTTTCAAAGGTTTAAATGGGATGTATATTGAGATATATATTACCACTAGAGATTAGTTGGTTATCCATAAAGAAACTGTATAGGTAGCATTGGTCCAACCTATAATTCTAGCCTCACTATTCAGAAATTCTATCTTGTCAGTGTTCCAGGTCAATCACATCTAGCTCACAATTCCTAAAAGCACAAAAGTATGAACATGAGCCAAGAATGAAATTATGTTAATTTAGAATGAGATCAACTGTCTAGTAAACTGATCATACTAGTGAATGGTCCTCCTCTGGGTGTATAACAAATGCAATAGCAAAAGCCAGAAATTTGCCTGGTAGGCATGTAATCAGAGCAATGCTGTGATTCAAAAGCTTGGTACAAAAGATACTCTAGTCAAAAGCAGCTTCACAGTAGGGCTAAACCAGACAACAGAATTCAACAGTGTTTATCTCTGTGGCTCTCTTTTATCCAAGAATCACCTGATTCTTGTCCATCTTGCTTCAAGTCCAGGAAACATTCTATCTCCATGCTGCCTTTTTACAGACTTCTGATCATTCCTTATGCTCTGATTTCATAATTTGAATCCTAGAAAGAAGCCTTGCAGTAGTCCCAGCCAATGCTTGGTTTTTTCTCCCCATGAGATTGTAAATTCCGTAAGACAAAGACTGGCTAGAGATTTGTATCTTGTGCAGCACCTACCATAGATCTGAGTATTATAAGTATGATTAAAATGAACTGAATCTTGAGAAAATGTACTATCTTCAAAGCACATTTGTTGATAACTTTCTTTTCCTTCATGGTATTTTGTATGAAAATAGCAAAAATTTAAAATTCTGTCAATGTGACTAATATCAATTTCCTGCATCATATTGCTTCTCTATATTCAGCAGATTCATTCTGAGGAATCCATGCATTGTTTTATGTGAAGCCACTCAAATAATTTTAACTCAAATATAGCTATTAAAAGTGCACTATCTTCTCTTTCAGTGATTCTCAAACTTAGTGTGAATCAGAATCACTGGGAAGGCTTGCTAAAACATAGATTGCTGATCCCCACCCCAGAACTTCTGATTAAGTAGGTCTGGGTTAGGAATCCAGAATTTGTATTTGTAACAGACTTGTCCTCAGATGGTGCTGATGCTGCTGGTTAAGAAGTATGCTTGGAGAACCATTGCTCTCCTTCATACCTCTTTCGTCTTCAGTGTTTGAATTGGAGCCTCAAAGTGTGGTCTGTGGGTCCAAGCACCTTCAGTACCCACGAATTTATTAGAAGTCAAGGAGCTCAGGCCCCACTCGTGACCTCTGAGTCAGAATCTGGATTGTAAAAAGATCGCTCAGGTGATGTGTATACAAGTCATTAAAATTAGAGAAGCATTGTCTTAGAGCACCAAGAGAGGTCACTTGCAAACAGCCTAGAGAGGTGTCAAGTGAACAATGATCTAATTAAAAGTAACAGGAACCTGCAAGTGTGCTACATTGTGCATATTTAAGACTAAGCTGAGAGCAAAGAAAACAATGTGACTAAATCAGTCAGGGTCTTGGCAGGACACAGATGGGACTGAGAACTCAAAGAGAGAATTAAAGTGACTTTATTAAAGACATTATGTTAAAAGATATGGGCAGGATCAAGCTTACCTATAATAGATGATAAAACACTTAGGTGTTAATATCAGCAAGAAGCTATTACCACCCGTAGGCCTAAATGGTAGGGAAGTGGAAGGCAGAAAAACACCCAGACTTCTTTTTCTTCTCATCCTTTAGTATCTTCATGCCTTCCACTGGCCAAATCCACCTAGAAGGCCAAAGGCACCCCAACCTAGCTAATACAGCCCCTAGAAGTCAGCCTCCTAGGGGCACAGAGAAGAATGCAGCCGGGTGGAGAGCTCTCCCTTAACAGAGTCATCTATTGTTCAAGTACCAGTCAGAGTAGATCAGATCGAAAGTTATACCCTTTTTTATATTCAAATAAAAGTATATGGGAGAAATGTTAATAATGTTGATATAGAATCAAAAAATTAATAATGTTGATAGAGAAAATCCAAATATTCCTTCTTCATCTGCAACTGAGAAAACCCTAATATCTGTCACCAAAGGAGAAAGCATACAAGGTGGCTTGTAATGATAACTTAGATACTGGTCAGTGAGTCAGTTGGCCATTCTTGCTGACCAAGATTGTCTATAGAGCTCATATTGTAAATGAGGGATGGAAAAGTGAATAGGTAGCTGATCATCTCAGTGACTACAGGAACTGTGCAAAGGCTGGGTAAGCTTTGTTGAGAGGAGCATGATGATAGAAGGTTCAAGCCAGAACTCATGTGGAAATAAGAGTGAATGGGCAATTATTCTCTGGAGTGATTTTAAAATATCTTAGGGTGAATTCTCTTGAAGGATGACACTCTGTGTGTTGCTTACCGTAGGTCAGAGCTTCCCATATTATCATGAGTGCATATAAATTTCCCAGGGATCGTGTTAAAATACAGATTCTCCTTTAGTAGGTCTGGGCTGGGCCTTGAGATTTTGCATCTCTAACAAGCTCCTATGCAATGCTGATGCTGTTGACCTTAGGAACACACTTTGAGTAGCAAGGTCCTAAGGCATAGAAAAATCAAGAACAATCTTGATTACACTGAAATTGGGATTTTGCTGTCTTTAGCCTTTGGAAAATGGATGGTAAATTAAAGTAGATCCATGGGAGGAAGACAGGATGGGTTGTGGAGGCAGTACAAGATCATAACTTTTTGTAGCCCATAACTTATTCTTCTTCTTTTCCCCACCAGGGAAAAGCTATTGAATTTGTTCTTTTTCTTTTCAACTTTTCTTGTCTTAGCCCCTAACAAACCCCTATCAACAATCCCTTTGATCTTCATATGAACCTGGTTTTATCCCATTACAAATGTTGAAGCAGGAACCACAGTTACATGTAATTTGTGTTCCATACCTTCGTGGGGTTGGCTTTTTATGTACATAGGTCTAAGATGAGGTAGATAAAGAAGTGAGTTTTATTCTACTGTCTTTGATGAGAAAACATATTTGACAGTCTATAAAATGTCATTGTCCAACATTCCCAAGGACACAGAATCCTTGTGAACTAGACATCACCACTGTAAAAGGTAAAAACTATGCCTAAGAGACAAGTCACTAACTTACACTGTCCCATTGAAGAAGTTACAAATCTATAGGCAATAAGTCAATCAGCAACACTCACTGAACACCTACTACATGCCTTTCATTATGGTAGAGATTGTGATAATATAGAAAAAACAAGGACTCTGGATCTAGAGGTGTCAACTCAGATGAAAGAGAAAAATCAGTATGTGAAGCAATAACAAATTGTGATCAGTTGGGGTGGACTTTGCCATCTCACCTTGGCTCTACACCATACATATATAATGGATATTTCAACACTGATTTACAACTTCAGATATAAACAATTCATTCTCAGCTAATGATCTTAAAACTTACTCCATTCTTATTTGCCATTTTACCTGGTAGTGAGTTATCTCCCCAATCCCAACCTTAGATTACTCTTTCAATCATTTTAATTTTCTACCCACTCGTACTGGTTCAGGCTACTTTAACTAATTCCATTCCCTGAATCCCAGCCTATTGTGGGGTCAGGGCTCCTACAGGGTAGACCCAAGGGCCGTGGGTATACTGAATAGAAGTGATATTTAAGTTGTGTCTTAAAAAAAAAGTCAGAGTTTGTCAAGTGAAAAAGTTGGGGAAAACATTTATGGTGGTTTTCAAGCAGTAGTAACAGTAAGGAATATGGTGCAAAGGTGTGTAACAATATCAGATCTATGCCAGGGAATACTGGGAATGAGCTTGAACAGCCATTTACAAAGAGCTGTGATGTGCATCCTCCTTCAGTAGAATGATACAGATTGCTCTTCCATATGCTGTAAGGCCATGAGTACAATTCGGCTTGCCGTGAAGCCTGGCGCAAGATGAACCTTTGATCTGACTGGCACCAGTACTTCTTTGAAGTAAATGTGACCCTTATTTTATTTTATTTTATTTTATTTTTATTTTATGTCCTGAAGATTATCAAGAACTAGAAGGTCCTAGTTATTTTCCAAGTTTAAAACTTCCCCTAAACATTCCACTAAATACATTGGTCTTAATGTGGTAGTAGGCACATTTGGGACAGATAAGCAGACATTCAAAAAAAATAAACAGCTTAGTAAATATATTACTAAAATGTTACAATTTTGGCCACAGAGCCTCATATGCTTTTTGACCTTTGCTTATTTTCTCAATAATACCACTAAGACCACCAACGCTGTCAAGGAAAGTGATCGATAGTTTAGCAAGATTCAAACTTAGAATGGAATACCACTAAAATGTCATGTGTTCAATATACTGGGGCAAAATAAACCCAGAATATTTGGTTCATATGGAAACCAAAAACAAAACAAAACAAACAAAAAACAAACAGAGAAATTCATGCAGTGACCCATGGAGAGTTGACACATGTGCTGATCCTCTATATCCATCAAAATGATTGAGGAGAACTCCCACGTTGATCCTATACATAGTTCATCAGAAGCCACATCTGTTCTCTTTCACCAATATATAACTGTGCTGTGTCTTGATCAGCTGTCTCAAGATTTTAAGTCCCTTTTGTGCTTTCCCAATATAAATAGCAAGGCAAGGCCTTTTGAATTCACTTTGGAACACTCTCAAAATCCAACAGGTGTTGGCCTTTGCTGACCTCTGGGGGCCTTTCCCCTCTTTGAGGGGGGACTGTCTGCTCTTCCCCAAAGGGATAGCCCTACCAGACAACCACAGGGTGACAGCTGGCATCCTCTCACAACACATGCCAGCAAGGAGGAGAGCTCAGGAGTGACAGCCAAGAATATTCGGCACCAGCCCCTCCTCCTTGTAAACCACCCATTGGGGAAAAACTGGAAAACAGAATTGCTGAGAATCTTACATTTCTTAGAAATGCAATTACCACAAATGTAAACGATATGGGAAGTTACAGGCTTACAGGCTGCCATCAGGAAAAACTAGTTACTTAGAGGTGAAAGCAATGCCTTTGGAACATGGTAAATGAAAACACAAATGAAAGTTGCTCAAAAAGGATTCTCAGGGTGGGGATGAGAATGGTGATACCGCAGAGCTTTTTTCTTCTTTTTTTGGTTGTGAGGTTTTTGGTCATTAAATTAGGGTTGCTAGATTATGCAAATAAAAAGAGAGGATGTCTATTAACTTTTAATTTCAGGCGAATTAACAAAGATTTTTGGATAAATATATTCTATGTAATATTTGGGGTATATTTATACTAAAAAGTTATTTGTTGTTTCACCTGAAATGCAAATTTAACTGGATGCTTTGTATTTTTCTGATAATGTGCCTCGAAATCTAACAACCTGTTTATTTTTCTGATTCCTGATTGTTCTCCTCCCGAGACCAATAGTGACACTTCCATGCCAAAATGAAACTTTATTCCAAGTTTTTGAGATAAATGGGAAACCTCAGTCACAGTATCTCAATTGTATGACTGAAATGGACTCTCTGTATAATGCAGCTCACTTCTTTCTGCTCACTCCAATTTTCATACACATTTAAAGAACGTGTCTTTTGTTTTAGATTACTGTATAATTAACTTCTTTGTCAGAAGAAATGAGACAAGTATATTACATGAAATTTAATTTAATTTGACTAATAGTTGTCCCATGCTGAGCTAGGCATGATCTGGCAAAGGAGGGGCTGGTGACAGGGTCTGTTAGGAATGTTCTGCTTATTCTGCCTCTGATGGGCTACACACAAAAAAATTTTCAAAAAGATCAATGTGGCTTGCCATTCAGCAGAGTTAAATAAATACTCAGTTTGCTATGTAACATTTTCTGGATCAGACGCTGAAGACGTAGAGATGTATAAACCATTACCTCCACGTGCTGACTCTCTAATAGGTGATATACAATGGGGAAAAGATTAATTTTATTTGGTAGCATCAAGGAAGGCTTCACAGAAGATGTGATGGAAAGAAAAAATCTCCCTTTTAGAAAAAGTGCATCAGGGGCAAGAAATTTTGGATAAACGTAAAAGGTATCCTATTACCTTGGGATTTTCCTAGGCTTTCTGGTCATCCCATGAGCGTTTGTGGGATTACTTGCTTCATTCTGTAGGAAACACTGTTGTTTTTCCTGCATATTAACAGCATTTTTTGGTAAATTTTAAAAAGCTAACCAAGTTGTCACTACAGGGCAGAGAATCCATATAAGGCATTGGAGGTCTGTGAACCTATTGAGATTATATATACCAATTTATGTATACAGTTAACGTGAATTTTTCTAAGAAGGAGGGGCTTATAGTTTTTTAATTAACAAAGTATGCTATAACCTTTCAAACATTAAAAATCTGTCATCTAAAAATCAGAATGTTCATCAAAATAACATTATATAATCATTAAATATATAGTAAAAATCAACTTTCTGCAAAGACACTGTACAAGTTTTGGAGAACGAAACAAGGAGAGTCACTAGGCTTATGTAAAAATATCAGTCTTTGGAGGAAAAAAGTAGGAATCACGTGATTGAAGTAATGGTATTGTTATAGAATCATAGTGCTGAAGCGGCATGGAGAGATTTCTATTTTATTAATACTGATCTTCCACTCACTAATGAGGATCTCTTTGTCTCCATGGGTCTCACCTAGATGATTTGACAATTGTCTCAACATTTCCTCCATGTATAATATTTATACTTATAAACATTGATTCATGAAACCAAGGCATAATAAAATTCAGAGCAGTTCCCTAAATGTATTCAAATCTACCCTTTCTCCTTCTTTGTTTTTCCATTTTCTTTAGAATCTGTTTCTAAGAGGGGAATATTTATTGGCTATCCTGTCACTATGACAACCCTATGAGGCATAGTTTCTAAATTCCCATTTTACCCATGGAGACACCGAGACTCAACAAAGCTAAGTTACTTAACTAAGCCAGGAAAGCTAGAAAGGGTGTTCTGAATTTTGGTTATCAAAGAGGATGGAAGGAGGTGAGTATGCAAGTAAGTGAAGGGATCCAGTCTGAACAGAGGACTTGAAGTGAATTGTGTTACATTTCATGATTCTGCTTACCTGCTCTCTGGATTTGCAAGCCCACCATATCCATGACACACTTATTGGGAATTTCCTGCTTTTAGTATTTTTATTCCAAATACAAATATGTTATTGAATGTAAATGTTATAATTCAACATAATATAACTTTATATAGAATATAATAATGGATCATATTATCATGCTTCCTGGGGTTCATATAGTTGACAAAATAATGACTCTATGCAGCCAAGTGAATCAAAGAGGAAGGGAATTTATTCTGGTGGCATGGTGTAGTTTAGACTAAAACACAATTAGCAAACAAAGATAAAACCAAGCATTTATCCATTAGATATTTTAAATTTTTAACTATTTAGGTCCAATAGTAGATCCCTGTGGCAGACACCCCTAACATCAGATTTACATGAGCTTCTCTATATTACCCAGCCTCCCTTGTAGTTAAATTAGGGCTGCATGCCTAGTACTGGTAATGTCATGCATTGTTTCTAGATTGAGGCACTTAAGAGCCACAGTACCAACCTCCATCCCTTTTATCTCCTATTCTGGTAACTGTGGAGGCCAAAACTTTCAAATGTCATAGGTATGACGTGCAGAAGGACCAACCAGTCCACATCGAGTTTTCCATGAGTGAGAAGCAAGCATTCAGTGTGTTCAGTGTCTGAGATTTTGCGGGGTTAGTCTACTGTGTAGCTACTCTCAAAGTGTAAAAACTAACAATATCAGTATCCTTTGGAAATTTGTTGGAAATGCAGAATCTATTCTCGATCCCAGAGATATTAACCAGAATCTACATTTTAACAATATTCCCAGATGAATAATGTGCATATTAATTATAGAAGCTCTGTTTTAAACTATATTTGCAATTCTGGTAACTTTAGAATGCTAGTAGTGATGTTCAGAGAATACCAAACCTGATTTGTATGAAAGTTAATAGCTTAGATTTTCAAAAACACAGAGATCTGTGACCTACTGCAGAAGAGTTTCTGGAAGTAAGCCTAGAAATTTCTACTAAAATTTCCTAGTGATTCTGATAATTGGCTACATTTAAATCTTTGTCAGTTCCAACTGGGGATACAGATAGATACACATGATCACCTTAAATTTTGCTATTTTGGAATAGTTATGAATTACATCAATCATCAAAATTTAGTTAACAAATGTTCTGTGAAGAGTTCCTAGTACTTATATACAGAGTCCATGGAATTAATGTTTAGGTCACTTGTTATCTAATTTTGAGGTGCAAAGGGATTTTCAACTATTGTTAGCCTCAGAAACTCTGGAGGAACAGAAAATCTGAACAGGGAGGGGTGCAGAAGGCATTGCCTTGGTTTGCACTGCTTTTTCCAACTAATTGTCTTGCTTCAGTCCTTTCCAGGCTAAGCATATCTTAGAGTTTAAAAGAGCCTGTAGCTGTCTTCATTTAGCAGTTTCCTTATCAGAATGATGCAGTTCCATATCCTTTTGCAGACAGACATCAAAATACTGGCTCTTCCCTTCTTTACTTCTGACTTTCTCCCCTGTGAGTCAAAACCACAGTAAAAAAGGATTGTCACACAGTAAGCTCACCACCAAAGAATGGAGAGTACCTGGCTGCCTTATGAAAAGTCAGTTAGAGTCCCTCTTTTTAAGGTTCTCACTGGGATGGTTTTTATTTTGCATATAATTTGTTTAAAAAATCCTCTCTGTCCCTTTTGAACTGGATCAGCAACTTTCAGAAACCCCTTGGCTGCTGGCCTTTTCTCCCTGAATGCCTGTTAAGCAGGTAACACAATAGGAAAATCTTTAAACATGGTTTTCCAGAGTTGTTTTCTCATAACAACTCCAATTTTAAATTACAAAAAATCTCCTATTTTATTAACATGCTAAGTCTAAGACAATCTTCAGCTGACATAGCTGAATGGGCATTTGCCTGATTCCATGGAGGCTCCTAGCCATGAGTAGAATAAAGTATTTCCAACAAGGACCTAAGTAAGGTCCAACCCCTAATGAAGAACTGCCATTTATTTCAAGGACTTACGAAACAGGCAATGTGGCTGGAAGAGAGGAGGGGGCAGAAGTCACCAGGGATTGTAGGAACTGGGGCATCAAGAGAAGGAGAAGGGGAACAGAAAGGGTGGGATGGAGGAGGTGGCAATAAACAGATCCTGGGGAAGAAAGACAATGAGGGAGGCATATTAAAAGTAAGGCTTTGTTTTTCACAGTTTAAGTGTAAATCTTTTTCAAGAAAACAAACAAAACAAGGTCAGGAGATTGAGACCATCCTGGCTAACACAGTGAAACCCTGTCTCTACTAAAAAATACAAAAAATTAGCCAGGCATTGTGGTGGGTACCAGTAGTCCCAGCTATTCAGGAGGCTGAGGCAGGAGAATGGTGTGAACCCAGGAGGTGGAGCTTGCAGTGAGCCAAGATCACGCCACAAGCCTGGGAGACACCACCACCGCACTCCAGCCTGGGCAACAGAGAGACTCCGTCTCAAAACAAAACAAAAGACAAAACAAAAAAGACAATGCCCCCCCCCCCGACCCCGCAGCAAAAACTCTATGATTTGTTTTTCAATATCCGTAAGACTAGATATACACAAATCAAACTGAATTGAAGATAAATAAAAATGTATTTCAATTCAAACAACTGGTTAATAATTGGCTCGTATCTGTGTGGTGTTAACAGGTTTATATGTAGATATTCTCCTTAAAAAATCATTTGTTCCTCCTACACAGGATAATCAGGCTGGTTGAATGTGTAAAATATTTAATGAAGAGAGTTATGAAGTAATGTTTCTCTCTCTCTCATGGCTTTTGGGTTTTATTACCATTTCGGCTCTGAATCTTCTCTGACCTAGGATCTCCCTAACCTGAGGATGCCTTTTGGCTCTGTTTTTGTCTCTTTCTTTAAACTACTTTCTCTCATTCTTCCTTGCCCTCCAGTCTGTACTTTCCCTTCATGTTATCTGCTTCTCCCTGGAGGCAATATTCCTTGCCTTCTTTGTATTTTAAAGGGCTAATCCAAAGCTGCCACCTAGTGCTTCTGCTTAAGGCCTTAGAAGGGCCAGATAGTTTTGCAAGAGAATATGTATATCTGAACTCCCTCCATGAGCAATATTGAATTCCTGGGAACTCTATATGAACAGCGAGTCCTGTGAGTCATCAAGGGAAGATATCAAACAGTTCTTCCCACTAAGAGGGACACTAGGTTAGAAGCTCCAAAATAGGATTCTTCAGTGCCTGGAAGCTACTGAGAGAAATGAGAGAGACCATGAGGTTGAGATGCCAGAGAGTTTGATTCTGAGAAGGAATCATGACCAGACGTTTGTAAGAAAGGTGGCAAGCTAACCAGGAAATGCAAGGTGGAAATGCATGTCTGACTTGCCTAATGCATTAGCTAAAATGGATCCCAACAGTCTTGGTTTCCAGTTTTCACAAAGAGAAGGAAAGAAGGAAGGAATGGAAGATGGAGAAGAAAAAAATAATATGAAAAATCATGACAAAAGTCATCTGCTTAGAAAACTGTTAGCACAGCAGTCTTTCCAATAATTGAAGTCCGGCTTATAAAGTTAGCCTTTGCCTAAAGCACGGAAACTTAGGTTTTTGGAAGATTCCTATCATTTCTGATAAGAAAGCCTCACTGTGCCCAAACTGTGCAAATAATGTCATTTATGTTGAATGTCTGTGTGCCTTCTGAGAGGCTGGAATTTTGATATGTGTTTAGTAGATGGAGTCTAAGTGGCCAGCTTCAGGTAAAAACTTTGGGTGCTGGATCTCTAACGAACTTCCCTGATAGGCAACATTTCATGTGTATTGTCATAATTTGTTGCTAGAGGAATTCAGTGTATCAAGTCTCATTCTACTGGGAGGAGGAGACTCTTGGAAGCTTGAATCTGGTTTTCTCTGGACTTCATGCACCTTTTCCCTTGGCTGATATTTTTGTATCCTTCCTCTGCAATAAAGCATAGCCATGAGTACAACTTTACGCTGAGTCTTATGAGTTCTTGCAGGTCACTTAACCTGGCTGTGATCTTGGGAACACATAACCCATCACTTTCCTATCATTATTTAATAACTTCAATTTTTAAAATTATGGGTTGATTTTATAAACCACACAAGAGAAATTCGTATTCATCTTTTCTGTACCCACTAATTTTGAGTTTTGCTTGGAAAATGAGATCAAAAGAAATACTCTTTTGAAATGTTTGGAAGGTGATGCCAATGAGAAATGCTAATATTTATTGTATTATACATAACTAATTAAACAACCAAAATGTTGGAAATGAAGTGTTAAGTGAGAAGCAGTTTGGAGCAGAGTGAAAAACTTGAGTGTGAGGTTTGACTTCACCATTTAGTTGCCCTGTACTTTGCAAAAGTTAACTTTTCTGAGCTTGAATTAAAAAAAAAAAAAAAAACCCGTAAAAGGGGACATTCATACTCTTTTTTGAATATAGTTCACAAGCTACAGTTTATACTCATTTGTGAATGTACTTTTGTGAATTAACTTGAGATAATGTATGTAATAGACTTAACACAGCAACTAGCACATTCTAAGTGTTCAGTCAATGGTATAAGTAGATGTTGTTAATCAGCACTACAACAAAAATGGCTCAAAGATACTGTCAAAATCCCTTTTAGGACAGTACAAGAAGCAGGAACCTGCACCAGACTGAGCCTTGAAGGCTCCAGTCACATCTAGAGTAGCCCCAAGAGGTGTCATTTTAAGACCACTGTGTCCTATTCAAGGGTGGGCCAAAATCTCAGAGGTCTGCACTAAGCCATCCTTGTGACCACTCAGCATCTCTCCATGCTGACTTCAGTCTCTTGCAGCTATGTACAGGGAGAAGATGACTTTGGGATTTTTCCTTAAATTCTTTCCTCTGAATTTTAGTAGTCATCCAAGCAGTATAGAGTAATTGAGTTAGGAAGACACATGGCCCTACCTTTGTTTGATTCACCATCTATGTGGCCTTGGAAAAGTTACTTCTCTGAGTCTTAGTGATATGGTTTGCGTGGAGACACAGCCTTGAATTGTAACTTCCACAATTCCCACGTGTCATGGGAGGAACCCAGTAGGAGGTGATTGAATTATGGGGGTGGGTCTTTCCTGCGCTATTCTCATGATAGTGAATCTCACGAGATCTGATGGCTTTAAAAAGAGGAGTTTCCCTGCACAAGCTCTCTTCTCTTGTCTGCCACCATGTGAGATATGCCTTTCACCTTGCACCATGGTTGTGAGGCCTTCTCAGCCACGTGGAACTGTAAGTCCAAAAAACCTCTTTCTTTTGTAAATTTCCTAGTCTCTAGTATGTCTTTATCAGCAGCATGAAAACAGACTAATACAGTAAATTGGTTCCAGTAGAGTGGGACATTGCTGAAAAGATACCCAAAAATGTAGAAGCAACTTTGGAACTAGGTAACAGGCAAAGGTTGGAACAGTTTGAAGGGCTCAAAAGAAGACAGGAAAATGTGAGAAAGTTTGGAACTTCCTAGAGATTTGTTAAAGGGCTTTGACAAAAATGCTGATAGTGATATCAACAGTAAGATCCAGGCTGAGGTAGTCTCAAATGGAGATAAGGAACTTGTTGGGAACTGGAGCAAAGGTGACTCTTGTTATGTTTTAGCAAAGAGACTGGTGGCATTTTGCCCCTACCCTAAAGATTTGTGGAACTTTGAACTCAAGAGAGATGATTTACAGTATCTAGTGGAAGAAATTTCTAAGCAGCAAAGCATTCAAGAGGTGACTTGGGTGCTGTTAAAGACATTCAGTTTTATAAGGAAAGCAGAGCATGAGACTTTGGAAAATTTGCAGTCTGACAATGTAATAGAAAAGAAAACCCCATTTTCTGGGGAGAAATTCAAGATGGCTGCAGAAATTTGCATAAGTAATAAGGAGCTGAATATCAATCCCCAAGACAATGGGAAAAATGTCTCCAGGGCATGTCAGAGATCTTTACAGCAGCCTCTCCCATCACAGGCCCGAGGCCTAGGAGAAAATGGTTTTTTGGGCCTGATCCAGAGTCCCCATGCTGTGTGCAGCCTAGGGACTTGGTATCCTGTATCCCAACTGGTCCAGCCGTGACTGAAAGGGGCCAATGTAGAGCTCAAGCCACAGCTTCAGAGGGTGCAAGCCCCAAGCCTTGGCAGCCTCCATGTGATGTTGAGTCTGTAAGTGCACAGAAGTCAAGAATTGAGGCTTGGGAACCTCTGTCTAGATTTCAGAAGATCTATGAAAACACCTGAATGTCCAGGAAGAAGTTTGCTGCAAGGGTGGGGCACTCATGGAGAACCTCTGCTAGGGAAATGGGAAAGGAAAATGTGGGGTCAGAGCCCCCACACAGAGTCCCTACTGGGGCACCACCTATTAAAGCTGTGAGAAGAGGGCAACCATCCTCCAGACCCCAGAATGGTAGATCCACTGTCAGCCTGCACCATGCACCCAGAAAAGCTGCAGACACTCAACACCAGCCCATACAAGCAGCCGGGAGGAAGGCTGTATCCTGCAAAGCCACAGGGATGGAGATGCCCAAGAACATGGGAACCCACCTACTGCATCAGCATGACCTAGATGTGAGACATAGAGTCAAAGGAGATCATTTTGAAGCTTTAAGATTTGGCTGCTCCACTGGATTTCAGAATTGCATGGGACCTGTAGCCCTTTGTTTTAGCCAATTTCTCCCATTTGGAACAGTGGTATTTACCCAATCTCTGTATTCCCATTGTATCTAGGAAGTAACTAACTTGTTTTTTATTCTACAGGCTCATAGGCAGAAGGGACCTTCCTTGTCTCAGATGAGACATTGGACTGTGGACTTTTGAGTTAATGCTGAAATTAGTTAAGATTTTTGGGGACTGTTGGGAAGGCATGATTGGTTTTGAAATGTGAGCAAATGTGAGATTTGGGAGAGGATGGGGCAGAATGATATGGTGTGATATGATTTGGCTGTGTCTCCACCCAAGTTTCATCTTGAACTGTAACTCCCACAATTCTCATGTATCATGTGAGGAACACAGTGGGAGATGATTCTATTATGACGGCAGGTCTTTCCTGCACTCTTCTCATGATAGTGAGTCTCAGGAGATCTGATGATTTTAAAAAGAGGAGTTTCCCTGCACAAGCTCTCTTCTCTTGTCTGCCGCCATGTGAGATGTGCCTTTCACCTTCCACCATGATTGTGAGGCCTCCCCAGTCACATGTAACTGTAAGTCCAATAAAACTTTATCTTGTAAATTTCCCAGTCTCAGGTATATCTTTATCAGCAGCATGAAAATGGACTAATACACTCAGTATTCCTCTCTGTAAAATGATATATTAAAAATATATACTTTTTGCTACCTCACTTGAAACTTGTCTAGAAAATCCATACATAACATGGCAAAAATGCTTTGGAAGTTGTAAAATACAATACAGAGAACCCCTGACTTTCTTTTCTAGGCTGAGCATGAAGACCATTATCCAAGATGGTTTGAGTGTTTGACAGAAGAAAGTAAGAGGAACTTGAGACTTACTGAAAAAGGAGATTTCCTGGTTAGGCATTAGTCTTAAACATCTAAATTGAATCCTGAGTATTTATTTAGATTCCACAAAGGCTGGCAAAAATTATGTCCTTCTCCAGTTTCAGCTGGAATTACACACAATGAAAACATTGCTTTGGTGTTTAATTGCAATAACTGGTATCATACCACTTTTTTGTACAATGATGCATCACAATTATCTGAGATTGATTTATTGCTTTGTTGTGAAAACTTGTTTTTCATTGATTTTTTCCCCCTCAGTGGTCTTTTTCACTAATTGATTGATTTGATTGTTAGAGCTTCAACTCCATCTCTGAAGATGGATTGGAATAATTATTGCAGCCTGCTGTTTAATCATTCTGCCACACAATTACTGCTGCTATGTGCTCTTCAGTAGCACTTTATTAGCTGTAGTAATTGTAGTTGAGTTTAATAATTTCATAAGATACTTAGATATGATAACTTGGTCATTATTCAGGTGGCACTTTTATGGAATCTGCAGGCTCCTGAACAAGTGAGAAACTCATGCTAATTTATCCTTTTGGTTACCTGTTAAGAAATACTTGAACATTACACCTCCCAGTCAATTATAGTCATAAATGCCCAACCTGGAGAGGTGGAACAAGGCATTCCATAGCTCAGAGAATACCAGTTGTTTAAGAACCTGAGCCTGGGCCGGGCGCGGTGGCTCAAGCCTGTAATCCCAGCACTTTGGGAGGCCGAGACGGGCGGATCACGAGGTCAGGAGATCGAGACCATCCTGGCTAACACGGTGAAACCCCGTCTCTACTAAAAAATACAAAAAAAAAAAAAACTAGCCAGGCGAGGTGGCGGGTGCCTGTAGTCCCAGCTACTCGGGAGGCTGAGGCAGGAGAATGGCGTGAACCCGGGAGGCGGAGCTTGCAGTGAGCCGAGATCTGGCCATTGCACTCCAGCCTGGGTGACACAGCAAGACTCCGTCTCAAAAAAAAAAAAAAAAAAAAAAAAAAAGAAAAAAAAAGAACCTGAGCCTGAAAAGGGTAACACACTTTCCTTGATTGCCACCATCCCCAAGCCTGGGAATATTATGAAGTTATGCTACAGAGAAAGAAAATAATATCATTGTTTGTTAATTGTGTATTATAATGTTTTTTGATAAGCCTGTAATGGCCTTTCCCCAAGGTTGCTTTTTCTCTGGAATCCACATATACAGAACAGGGTAATCTTCTGAAGTAGAACACAAAGTTTTAGCAGTGTGAGGTGAAGCATCCTTTTCTACCTTCCCTTTGTTACACTGACTTGGGTAAATTCTCACTACCACCCCTAGACTCTGTACTGAACTTGCCCCCTCCACATCTTTGATAAAGAGTGTGGGGCAAGGGACCAGAACAAATACCAGGGGCTGCTATAGTTAATATAATTTTATTTCAAAACTCAAGATGTGAGCTCATTCCTAATTCAACTGCACATGTAATTATTTACTCAGTGTATTGCTTTCCACACATTGAAGACAGCCACATGTATTTGTGATGTTTGAGATTAGTATAAAAGAGCATTGCTCTAGTGTTAAGTTATATTAATAGTCTGCTGTGTCAGAGTTGCCTAGACTGGAAGCAAAACACTTTGGAAGCTAATTCTGATTTCCTCTTTTGTTTTCTACTTTAATCACAATTATAGTATTCACTAAATCATTTGGGAAGAAAACGGGGGTTTTCAAAAAGCACTTGCTTTAAATAATTCTTTCTTTCCCCATCTCTTTATTTCTTTTTTTCCTAATTCTCTCCCTCTCTCTCTCTGACACACACACACACACACACACACACACACACCCCCATTGACTACATTACTTGTTCTGATTATCTCATATGTCAATATCCCCAATTTTGGAGTTTATAATTTGAACAAATGATAATCTGCATGCTATGATAAAGAAAACTCTCCAGACTCGTTTTGAAATTTGGAAATGTACAGTTTCCTTCCAATTTTTGTTTTTTTGTTTTTTCTTTGAGATATAGGAAAAAAATTGGAATGTAGAAGCTTTATGTAGAAATACTCTTTAATGAATTATGCTTAGAGTAATACACTCTGCAGAATTTTTTGCAATTATAATTTCTCTTATTAATTTTTGATATGGTTCGGAAATATTTTCCAATCCCACTGCCCCTCAGTCAAGGAAGGCATGTTGGATGGAAAATAAATGGTGAAATTTGCAAGCAAATGCAAAACATAGAGATCTGGCAAAGATCTGTAATACAACAGCAAATATTTTGTGTTTCTTTCAATAGAACACATTGACAAATTTAAGAAGAGGCATCTAGGTTTGACATAAACCTAATGTTTCCCAACTTACCTTCATTAGTAGCTTCAAACACAGTTGGACCTTGCTCTGATTTTGCGTGGTAGAAGAGAAAGGATGCAACCATGTCTGACCATGTCAGATAAAGAATCAATAGCTGTTCACTTCTGTAAGGTAAGCTATCATCTTTGAACCTTCTTGAGCACTTTCACTTATCTTCAGAAAATATAATCTGACTCAGCTTGTTTCACGGAAAGCACAAGGGATTTCTTCCCTTTGAGTTAAATGGAAGCTAGGATTCTGTAGTCCTTTTTCATCAAGTGTATAAGTTTTAGTAGAAGCTTAACCTGTAAGGATTTTTTGATCTGCAGTAATAGATTGTAAGCACTATGCATTTTTCAGAGATACTATATACATTGATTGGGTATTTATTTTGTATATAACCACCAATTATCTATTTTAACCATCAACTTTAATAGTAATAATAATAGCAGTGTGGTCAGCTGAATAATAGCTCCCTAAAATATCCAGAGTCCTAATCCCTGGAACCATGAAAATTACCTTATATAGTAAAAGAGACTTTGCAGATGTAATTAAGTTAAATATCTTGAGATTGGGAGATTATTCTGGTTTATTTAGATGGACCCTAAATGCAATCACAAGTGTCCTTATAAGAATCAGGCAAAGGGAAATTTGACACAGAAGAGAAGGTCATTTGAAGGAAGTAGAGGGAAGTAGAGAGAGAGGAATCCTATGCCATTTACTTTGAAGATGGAGAAAGGAGCTAAAAACCTAAAAATACAAGCAGTCACTAACAGCTGTGAAATATAAGGAAATGGATTCTCAATTGGAGTCTCCAGGGCTATGTCCTACCAACACCTGATTTTAGCCCAGTGAAACCCATTATAAACTTCTGGCATCCAAAACTCTAAGAAAATAAATATGTACTGTTTTTAGCCATGATGTTTATGATAATTTGTTATGGCAGCCAATAGGAAATTAATATAAATGCTATCAATAATAGCTAACATATATTGACCATGTGTGCTTTTAGTTATTAGTCAAGAACTGTGCTAGGAATTCTGCATATATTTTTCTAACTTTGTACTCACAAAGTGATGTAAGGTAAGTATTAAAATTACTCTCATTTTACAGTCAATGAAACTGAGACTCAGAGAAGAGCTGAGATTAAGCCCATATCGGCCCAACTTCAAAACCCCTTCTCAGAACCTGAACATGGATGTTGTGTCCCCAAGGGGTCAATATTCCAGGAAAGAACCACTGCTGCTCACAGGGGTACCTGTGAATAGAGAATCGCCACTCCATAGGCAGTGCAGTGCCTTGAGCTGCTCAACTAAGGATACTTTTTGTAACTTCTTGAATATATGTTAAACAAGGGGTGGATTAATGATTAACGAGTTTTCTGGTAATTAATAAGCAATTCCCAGAACTGAGTGTTCCTCCCCTTTTTAGACCATATATCGTAACTTCCTGATGTGTTCATGCCATCTGTAAACTGTCATGATGCTGGAGGGAGTATCTTTTAGTATGCTAATGCATTATAATTCATGTATAATGAGCAGTGAGAATGTGCAGAGGTCACTTTTGTCACCATCTTTGTGTTGATGGGTTTTGGCTGACTTCTTTACCACATGCTGTTTTATAAGCAAGGACTTTGTGACCTGTGTCTTGTGCCAACCTCCTAGCTCATCCTATGACTTAGAATGCCTAACCTTCTTGGAATGCAGCCCAGTAGGTCTCAGCCTCATTTTACCCAGCCCCTATTGAAGATGGAGTTGCTCTGATTCAAATGCCTCTGATATATTTCCTTGCTCCCTTTTAGAAGTAAACCCTTAATCCTGAGAGTTACAGAGGGACAAAGATCCATCTTCTGTAACTTCTTCAGACTGAATAGGGGCAATGATATTCCTGCCTAACTATTAGGGTCTCTTGTATTCAGGATAGAGAGGAGCTCAGTCAGAAATATTTGGTACATTGAGGGCCATTCATAACTCTTGAGTTCCAACAAAAGGTAATATCTGGAAGATTAATAAGTGTTAAATTTTAAAAATATTCAGTAAGCTTATCCTGCTTTCCTATACAAAGAGTACAGCAGCAATATATTCCACAATAGTAAAGCAAAATTATCCCAAGTAAACCAAACAAGAAGGCTTTCCATGAACTGGGCAACTGCTGGAACCAAGCTGATATGGGGGTTCCTAACTGATTCCAATATGTGTCCAGAATTAGAATACTGATCTGGATGTTTACATTACCCATACCTCTTGTTTCTACTGAGCTGCAGTCAGAAATCACTGGCTTGTTCACAGGACAAGCAGTCAGTCTAAATTGCAGGAAAAATCTTAGAAACAACTGATGAGACTGGAATCTAATAACAAATGTACCATAGTTTTTGAAGCATAATTTTTCTCTTCTCAGCTTTCCATTTTTACTAAAGATAAACCATGGTAAAACTGATTTGCTTTATTATACTTGGCCTGATTATTTGTATAAAGTGCAACAAGAATAATTATTTTTCACATAGGATTTTAAAATTGACTTGGATAGAACTTTGTTCCATAAAAGAAATCTCAGATAAGCCTTTTTAAAGTCAAACTCAGACATGGATTTTTACCTTCAAATACCTATGAGTTATGTAAATTCTTCTCCTCTTGAGGTCCCAAGATAATTTAGAGCTCCTGGGCCTGTCATAAAGAGACATTCTTTACTTACCACAGGTTGGAAACCCTGCACAAGGTCTGTGTAGACAAGGTATGAGGCTAGTTTTCCCAAGGGAATTTTATTGGCTCTGTAAATCAAGTGTAATTCCTTAAAGGGAAACACACCATTCCAGTCAAAGCCTTGGTAAAATAACCAGTTTCTTGAATTGTGTCCTGTTACAAAAGAAAACATTCTTATTGTACTTATGCAAATAACTATACTGATATAAGTTAAGAACACTCATAACTAGTTTTCAAATTCTGGAGAAATCAGGTAGAGAGAAACAAATATGCTCCAAATTTTGTTTACAGGAATGTGCTTTACTTAACTGTTAAAAGCTGTACATGGCTCAGAAGTTTTTTGACTCTGAAAAACAAAAGATCAGCAACATTTTAAGTAAAGTCAAAAATATTTCTTCAATCTTCTATTAGCTCAGTCTATGCACTTTACCATCCTATTTGGTATTCACAAATATTTCAGCTGTCCATGAGTCCTGAAAGCCTTTCCTCTATTCTGATGTTACAATCTTCAATCTTATCAGAAACTTGAATTCAAGAGCACCTGCCAAAGTCTTGTAGTTGATTATAAACCATCTTTTAAAGAGGATCAAAACAAGACAACAATTGGCTGTGGATGACGAAAGTCTTAGGGCAGCCATATTAAAACCAAAATTGAAAGGGAAATTTTGGTAATTTTTGTGGCATATAAAAATTTTACATAATAATTATAATTGTTAACAACATACACTAGTCTAGAATTTTAGTTTTTCATAATTTTGGAACATATTTATTTATAATATATTTATACAAATATAACCCAATAACATATTTACACAAATATAACCCAAAGAAAGTCAAACACTGTTTCATATTTAATGATGCTTCCTGTATGGATTTTATACCAACTAAGCCAAATTTCACCTTTACGTTAGGGTACTACTAATGTTAAACCCAATCCTTAATACAACCTTATAGACAAATTTACTCAATCTTAATCAGTTTAATCATAAGGTAAGATTCTTATAAACTTTTTTTCCTCACCTCCCCAGCAAAATGGGTAATAAACCTTTTATAATCCTTTACAATTTTTGTGAAAGAGCAGGTCAGTGCTCTAAGAAAAACCTGCTGTGCTTTTATTCCAATGTTCAATTACAGAAAAACTGAATACTCCTTTAACTTCAGCCAGTATGTTCACACACAGAATTTCTTTTACGAGCTTAATTTTTCACAAACCTTCCACAACTTGCTCAAACATTCAGCTTTATCTTATCTAACTTAAAACAATATTTTAACTCTTTAGGCAGAAAAATCCACATTCCCATAACTTTTTATAATCTTTTACCGAAACCAAATTTCACTTTTCTTACACACCTTGCATATAAAACTGTCTTTTTTCCCCAAAGATTACTAAAGTCATGTGAACTAAAAGACATTACAGTTCTCATTTTTCTGATAAAATAGTGATTTAACTTCTTATTTTTAAACCAGTTAATAAAAGCTCTTTTATGTCACACAAGTAACATATATAAATACACTGACAGACACAAGATTCAGTAGTTGTAAGATTTTTTACTTGTCAATTTCTTAATTGGATTACTGGCTTCAGAATGGAGCCCTTGGAGGAACAAGGTCAGGAAAGCAGGAAGTTTCTATAGCCTAATAAGCAGGCACAGCTGGAAGGCAAAACAGAGCCCCCAAAATTAAGGGTCCCATTTTATACCAGATCCTAAATCCCCCCACCCAAACAAGAACGAATTGACTCATCTTTCATGGGAGTCTTATCTCTCAGTTGGAGATAAGAAGGTATTTCCATACCTTCAAGGTGGCAAAGAGCATGCTTCTCTAATCCAAACATGCAAAGAACTAAGTATTCACCCATAACTGACATCAGCCATTCCTAAAGGGATATTTCGTACCTAGTTATTACACTCCAAATCTCTCCCATAATGCAAAGTAATTTCTGATACCAGGAAAAGTAAAAAAAAATCAGATAATGCAATGCAAAACAGAATAAAACCTTAGATTTTGAGAAGAATCTATTCACTTTCAATTCCTAGGTTTCCAAGAGGGAAACAGTGGTTTTTCCCAAAATGGGGTCTCTGGCACCTCCTTTTCTTCCCAAGGAGTCCCAGGATCTTAGAGTTTGAATATCCACTTTTAGGCTTTTAACCATAGCACTCTTTAAAAAAAAATTCTTTAAAATTTCATATTATCCAACTTCAGCCACGCCAAACCACCAATATTTCTGGATTTTGAATTTTACCACAAGTAAACTGCCAGGTGCTCGGAAAAAGGAAAATTCAAGACTGTTTATGGAGAGGAAGAGAATCAACAAATGTTCATGCAGACATCAAACCAGAATGGACTCATTCCCTAAGCTGAGAATTGAACCCAGCCTGCCATTTTGAAAAGACAAAGCTCTAGCTACTGAGCTACAGCACTGGGCAGTCTCCATTGCCCTTCCCATGAGGATACTAGAGCAGCCAATTTTGAGCTCACAAATGATTTTAACTGCTCAAGATAACTTTTAGGGCTAACTATGATATGGACCCCAAAATTCCTATCTGCTGGATGTTGGAAATCAAGAGAAAGTATTGCCACATGCTTACAAGGTCAAGTGCCCAAAGACATAAAGCAAGACAAAGGGGAAACTTCATCCAGTTTTTGTTTTTGCTTTTTTTTTGTTTTTGTTTGTTTGCTTGTTTGTTTGTTTTCAGGGATCTGCAGCAAAGTTTATAACTGACCTGTTTTCCGGGCCATCTTGTACAGTGGGCTTACAGGTGTCCTAGGCCTGCATTCTATCCTAAGGTACCTCTTTTAATGACAGAACAATACAGAAAGACACACAAAGCACATCCGATTTGCTACAGCTTAAGACTGGCCTCTTTTTTCCCCATTAACCAACACTTTGCTGTGGTAGAGGAAGGTGAAGAGCTCAGGGAGGCCAGAGAAATACCCAACCATCCCAGAGAAACTAAATCAAAAGTTCAGGCAGCTGCTTGTCGGTCAAGAAGGAAACTTTTCCAGCAGTCCCACTGGCTCTTAAGTTACCCCCTTTGGGGAGGAAAAAGCTCCCATATTCCATGGTCCTGCACATTCCTAATTCTGTCACCCATATCCATGAGCAAAGAAATGCAAGGTTAATCCAAAGGCAATGGTGGTAAATATTCCATAGTGCCAAATCCATTTTTAGCTAACAGGAACTTTACTGAGAGGGGCCTCTAACCCCCTAAATCTTAGGACTCTAACCCTCCTAAGTTGGGCCTTGAACCCAAGTTTAATCAGGCATCCTTGCCTTTCATTAAGAGGGGCCTTTAACCCACTTTGTCTTAGGAAAAACTCTAGCTCCCCTGAGTTGGACCTCTAACCCAATTCCATCCTTTTCCTGGGTACCCCACCACTTACCCAAAGTTAGCCAATTGGTGCTGCAGTCTATTTCCTTTGGGTAAGGGGTCTCCTCAGTATCATCCCTTTGGGTTTCACCAGGAAGACGTTACCAGAAAGAAATCCAGATTCAGGCCCCAAGAGAGGGTTCTTGGATCTTGTGCAAGAAAGAACTCAGGGCAAGTCCATAGGTGTAAAGTGAAAGCAAGTTTATTAAGAAGGTAAAGGAATAGAGAATGGTGACTCCATAGGTAGGTCAGCCAGAGACATAGCTTCTTATGTCACCGACAGTAGATTGAAATAATCATTCATTCTTCATAGATATTCTGAGTGCATAAAGTTCCTACTATCTTGCAACTTACAATCCTGTGAGAAAAATAGATAAGCAGATTCAAAGTTGAGTCTTTTGTAAGGATAACCTTAGGGGTATGAGTGGGATATTATGCACAAACATATAAAGAACATGAGCTTGTGATGGTGACACTAGTAATATGAAGCTGGAGTGGGTATTACAAAAGCCTTCCTGAGGTAGTGACATTTGAGCTGACTTTTGAATGAGAAATAGGAACTGTCCAGCTAAGAGAAAGCTGAAGGCCCTTCAGGCAGAGAGAGTAGCATACTCTAAGGCCCGGAGGCAAAGGAAACTGTGGAACCTTGGGCAAATTACAAGTCATTTGTTGTGGCAGTAAGGGCTGCATTTGGCAGGGAGGGAGGATACAGTAGGTAGGAGGTGATGAAAAAAGAAGCTGGAGAGGAGGCCAGGAGCCAGTCTAAATAAAAAGGCACTTGAAAGTTTCAGTTCTACTGCATCCTTTTTCTCAGATCATTCTCTCTCTTTAGCTCAGTCTAATCTGTACTCTCCCTTAATTAGTTCACACAATCCACTCTTTCTAAGGTTGCCAATTACCTACACTATATCCAAGGGATATTTTCTAGACCCTGTCTTATTTGACCTCTCAGAAGAGTTTGACACAGCTGACCACTCTCCTTGAAAGGCTCTCTTTCTTAATTAAGCCTCTCTGGTATCATGCAATGCCTCTCTGACTGCAATTCAGGTTTCCTTTCAAGTCCATACTCCTTTACCCAATTTTTAAATGCTGGACTTCTCCAAGGTTGGGTCCTGAGTTTCTCTTATTTTCTCACTTTACTCTGTCATCCTCCATGTAGGTCAGGCACTTCCACTATATACTCTCATAACATTAAAGCTTTTTCATCATAACATTCTGGTTTGTAATTTTGAACAGAATCAATGAAAATCAATCACCCACCATTCCCTCAATGTTTGGCTTAGTGTACACACTCATTACATATTGACTGAATAATTAAATGAATAAATTGTACAATAGCAGAGAAGAAACATTGAGGCATCTGAATTTGATAATATTTGCATGGCTATAATGTGATGAATAAATGAGAGCAAGACAAGATTGGAGGCAATTAGAAAGCTGTCGTAATAACCCAAGTGAGAAATATGTGGATCAAAACTAAACAAGTAGCTGTGTAGGGGCAGAAAGGAGACATATTTGAGAAATATTTATGAGGTGGAATTCAAAAAATCTGGTGATCAACTTAATGTGAGGACCAAAGGAAAGATAAGAATTATATCTAGTTTTATAGTTTAGGTGGTCATGCAATTCAGTGACACAGATGCTATATGGGAAAAGAAGCTGGGTATAGATTAAATATTATAAATTTAGATTAAGATACATTAAATTTGAGATCTCTATAGTGGACGCACCAGGTTTTTAGTATGTGAGTCTGGCACTGATATGGTTTGGCTGTGTTCCCACCCAAATCTCATCTTGAATTGTAGCTTTCAAAATTCCCACATGTTGTGGGAGGGACCCAATGGGAAATACTTGAATCACTGGGGTGGTTTCCCCCATACTGTTCTCATGGTAGTGAATAAGTCTCACGAGATCTGATGGTTTTATAAGTGGAAACCCCTTTCTCTTGGTTCTCATTCTCTCTCTTGCCTGCAACCAATGGAAGACGTGACTTTCACCTTCTGCCATGATTGTGAGGCTACTCCAGTCATGTGAAACTGTGAGCCCATTAAACATCTTTTTCTTTATAAATTACCCAGTCTCGGGTATGTCTTTATCAGCAGCATGAAAACTGACTAATATAGGCACTCAGGAGAGGAAACTGCAGATATAAATTTATTATTAGGAGAAACATGGATTTGTATTCACCTTCCCCTTCCACTTATTTTTTTCTTTTGTCGTCCCAAAGCAAACATTGAATAGTTGAAACACAAATAATTTTATTCATTTTTCTGCTTCCTATCAGAAAGGAATTGAGGCAAAACTACAGGCCTTAATTAAATGCACTGTGGTGGAAGATAACTATTTATACCAACTGCTATGGCTTGAATGTTTATCCCCTCCAAAATTCACGTTGAAATTTAACTGCCATTGTGATGGTATTTGGAGGTGAAATCTTTAAGTGGTGTTTAGGTCTTGAGGTCTCTGCCTTCATGAATGAACAAATGCCATTATCGTGAGAGTGGGTTTGTTATTGTGGGAGAGGGTTTGCTATTGTGGGAGTGGATTTGCTTCTTCTTCCTCTCTCTCCGTCTCTCTTTGTCTTACCCTCTCATTGCCCTTCAGACATCTGATGACTTACATTGTGTTATGATGCAGCAAGAAGGCCCTCACAAGATGCTGGCTCCTTGGTCTTGGACTTCCCATTCTCCAGATCTATGAGAAATAAATTCTATTCATTATAAATTACCCAGTCTGTGGTATTATCTTATTGCATTACAAAATGGACTAAGACATAAACCTTGTTAGAAAAAAGCCAATATGGCCTTCTTTTTTGCCATGAAAATATATAAGTTTTCATAGTGGATGTACATTATACAGTAAGAAGTTCAGCCTCAAGTAGGTTTGTTGAGATTTGGCTGGAAAAGGTTTATTAATAAAACATATCAAAGTATTTTAAAAATATAGTATCATAAAGCTCTACTCATAACTGGAGTTTTGCAGTTTCAGCACTTGGCTATTATGGGGTGGCAGTAATGAACTCTGATTTGGGCTCTGAGAGAATGAGCTAAGAGAAGAAAAAAGCAAGGTCATAATTTTCTGCTGATAAGCCCTCTCTACATTCTGGTAAGATTCACAAACAAGGCTTAGTGGGTCTAGGTTTATCCGTAAAGTGCTACAGTTGTTATATAGTCTTAATAAGTAGAATTCAAAATGAACTTCAACAGAAATGTTCAAATCTTCTAATCATCCAGAAATCCTTGCCTAAACTCTTCAGGGCAGGATGGTTTTGAATCATTATATATCCACACAATGACTTTATTTTGTCCTCATATCTAGCTCTTGAGAATGTAATAGCCCAAGGTCTCCTAGTTTATCTATTTTTTTGGTGTTGTAGGTTGAATTATATACCCCACAAAAGATATGTTGAAGTCTTAACCCCGAGTATCTGTGTGTATGATCTTATGTTGAAATACAATCTTTGCCTGTATAATCAATTTAAGATAAGGTCATTGCAATGGATTCTAATTCAGTATGACTGATCTCTTCATAAGAAGAAGAAAATATCATGTGAAGACAAAAACACACAGAAAGAGTGCCATGTAATAAATGCAACTGAAACCAAAGAACACCAAAGATTGATAGTCACCACCAGAAGCTAGAAAGAGGCAAAGATGTTCCTAAAGGGAGCATGGCCCTGCCCTGCTGATACCTTGATTTTAGATTTCAAGCTTCCAGGACTGTGAGAGTATAAATTTCTATATTTGTAAGCCATCCAGCTGTGTCACTTTGTTATGATAGTCCTAGGAATCTAATACAGCATGTGAAGAAAAGGTTGTCATTTGACAGCCAAAAGGACAAGAGGCAGGACATTATAAGAAACTCCCAGAATATTCTACTTCTTAATTCTTCTTAATTATTGGGAAGAGTGGATGCAATACCCTTTAAGACATTGTATAATCTTGTATTAGACTATTATTCAAGGCAATAATATGAAAGGAGGAGGATGGTATTTATTTGACCAGGGAATATCCTGAAATTTCTAAAATGATGATGTTCAGTGTGACACAAACTAGTGTCCGTAGCTTCGAAGTAAAGATACTTTTACTTTAAGAGCTTGAAACCTGCCCTACAAAGATTTAATTGATTTCTAATTTATATATTGTATTACCTTTGTTGTCGCATTTGCTTAATTTCTGAAGAAAAGGCCTGTTCATCTTCTACAGGAATACTTTGTTTTATTGTGTTTTGTTTTACTGCACTTAGCAGAGATCGTGTTGTTGTTTTTTTCACTAAAGGTTTGTGACAACCCTGCACTGAGCAAGTCTTTCTGTGCCATTTTTCCAATAGCATGTGCTTATTTCTCTGTGTCACATTTTGGTAATTCTCACAGTATTGCAAACTATGTTATGATTATTATTATTACCATCATCATGATCAGTATAGTGGTCTGTGATCAGTGATCTTTGATGTTACAGACGTAATTATTTTGGGGCACAAAGAACCATGCCCATGTACGATGGTGAACCTAATCAATAAATGGGTATTCTGACTGCTCCTTTCCCCGTCTCTCTTTCTTTCCTTGGACCTTCCTATTCCCTGAGACAGAACAATGCTAAAATTAAGCCAATTAATAACCCTATAATGGCTTCTAAGTGTTAAAGTGAAAGAAAGAGTCATGCATCTGTCACTTTAATTCAAAAGCTGGAAATGATTAAGCTTAGTGAGGAAGGCATGTTGAAAACTGAGATAGGTTTCTTGCACCAAAAAGAACCAAATTGTGAATTCAATGGAAAAATTATTGAAGGAAGTTGAAAGTACTACTCCAATGAACGCACAACTGATAAAGTGCAACAGTCTTAATACTAATATAAAGAAAGTTTTACAAGGTCAGGAGATCGAGACCACAGTGGAACTCATCTCTACTAAAAATACAAAAAACTAGCTGGGCATGGTGGCAGGCACCTGTAGTCCCAGCTACTCGGGAGGCTGAGGCAGGAGAATGGCATGAACCTGGGAGGCGGAGCTTGCAGTGACTGGGGGACAGAGAGAGACTCTGTCTCAAACAAAAAAAAAAAAGAAAAGAAAAGAAAAGAAAGTTTTAGTGGCTTGAATAAATTAAAATATTCACAATATTCCCTTAATCAAAGCAACACCCTAACTCTCTTTAATTGTATGAAGGCTGAGAGAAGAGAGGAAACTACAGGAGAAATGTTTGAAGTTAGCAGATGTTGGTTCATCAGGTTTAAGGAAAGAAGCAATCTCCATAACATAAATATACAGGGAAAGCAGCAAGTTATACAGAAGATCTAGCTAAGATAATTGATGAATGTGGCTGCACTAAACAACAGATTTTCAAAGCTGACAAAAAAGCCTTCTATTAGAGGAAGATGTCATCTAGGATTTTCATGGCTAGAGAGGAGAAGTTAATGCTTGGCTTCAGTGCTTCAAAGAATGGGCTGACTGTCTTGTTGGAGGTTAATGTAGCTAGTGATTTTAAGTTGAGGCCAATGCTCATTGACCATTCCAAAAATACTAGGGCCCTTAAGAATTATGCTAAAGCTACTCTACCTATGTTCCATCAATGAAACAACAAAGCCCAGATACGAGCACATCTTTTTACAGCATGAGTTGCTGAATATTTTAAGTCCACTGTTGAGACTTACTGCTTAGAAGTTTCCTGTTAAATATTACTGCTCATTGGAAATGCACCTTGTCACCCAAGAGCTTTGATGGAGATATACAAGGAGATGAATAATGTTTTCATGCCAGTTAACACAACATTTATTCGCAGTCCATGGATCAGGAAGTAACTTTGACTTTCAAGTCCTATTATGTAAGAAATACATTTCGTAAGGCTATAACTGCCATAGATAGTGATTCCTCAGATGGATCCAGGCAAAGAAAATGGAAAACCTAGAAAGGATTTACCATTCTATGTTCCATAAAAAACATTTTGTGGTTCATGAGAGAAGGTGGAAATATCAACACTAGCAAGAGTTTAGAAGAGGTTGTTTCTAATCCTCATGGATGACTTCAGTGGAGGAAGTAACTGCAGATGTGGAAATAGCAAGAGAACTAGAATTGGAAGTGGAGCCTGAAGATGTGAATGAACTGTTGTAACCTTTTGATAAAACTTGAACAAAGAGGAGTGGCTCCTTATGGGTGAGCAAAGAAAGTCATTTTTTCTTGAAATGGAATTTATTCCTGGTAAAGATGATGGGAACATTGTTGAAATGTCAGTGAAGGATTTAGAGTATTTCATAAGCTTACTTGATAAAGCAGTGGCTAGGTTTGAGAGGATTGACTACAATTTTGGAAGAGCTTACACTGTGGATAAAATGCTGGAATTTTAGTGAAAGTGAGAGTTAATCAATGCAGCAAACTTAATTATCATCTTATTTTTTAAAATTCCCTACAGCTACCTCAATCTTCAGCAGCCACCAACCTAATCAGCCAGCAGCCAGCAATATTGAGGCAAGATACCCTACCAGCAAAAAGATTATGGTTTGCTGAAGGCTCAGATGATTGTTAGAGTTTTTATTGCTAGTCTTTAATTAGGGTATGTACTTTTTTTAGACATAATACTGTTGCACACTTGAGACTATAGTATAGTGTAAACATAACTTTTATATGCAGGAGAAAATCTAAAAAAATGTGTAACTTGCTTTAATGCCATATTTGCTTTATTGAGGTGATCTGGAACTAAACCAGCAATATCACTGAGATTTTCCTCTACTATTATTAAAATATTAACAAAATATTACAAAATATGTAAATAATATTTTATATAATGTCAGATAAGATTGCTCTGTTTTAGCATATCAGAGTAACCAGTCCCAAGCTATCATAGGTTATTGAATCTAAGGATAATAATCCTGGCCTTCATGAGTTCTAATCCAAACACTAAATATAATACCTCACATGAGTACTAACAGTAACCTTAGTATGTTTAAGTTAAACTGACACTTGTAATTTATCAACCACTGTTATATTTTTCTTGTTTTTTTATTTTTTCAAATGTCAGAGGACATTTTTAAGAATGTCTAACAAATAGAACTAAATGGAAAAAATAATACCCCTGGTAAAGTGGTGGCTAGTAAGGGGACATTTACAAATGTAATACAACTTACTGAAGAATGAAAGTAAACTGACACTTCTGACATCGTATTGAATAACTTCCAGTCTTAACTCTTTACAACATTTGGAGTCTGTAAAAAAAATTACCGTATGTATTTGAAGGCACAATTATAATATCTATTATTACCTCACTAGTAACAATTCCTCCCATATAGACTTGAAAATTCTATACCATAACTCATTAACATGAGTTTCATTTTCCTAAACCTATAAAAGCAAATTTTTTAATTCCCGTGATGGTTTCTACTCAATCCTCTACATTAGGTTGTTGAGTAGTTGCAGCTCAGTGGAAGGCCTGCTTCCTACAGTGTCTTCCTTGTGCACCATGTTTCCTGGCTTCAGAAATGTCATTTAATCTTAGATGCTCTCAGAGCACTTTGGTGTAACCACCTGAAAGTTATTTAGATTTAAGGAGAAAATCTATCTTTCCATGTTATACTCTTCCAAGTCCTTCTGCTAAAAAGGTTCAAAGGTCAATGCCTTACCCTATGGAGCCCTCCAATTACATTATATTCATTTTTCTGAACTTGGAATGTGAAAAGGAGTTTCTCTGAGACCTCTATTTTCAGAATAACAGTGAACTGAATAGATTGTCCAATTACTAGAGACAGATTTATTTTGCACTCTATTTTGCTGAAGGTGCTCCATTATACTTTGTTTATACAATAATTCATACCTATATGGACAAATTATGTCTATATAATGAAACCCTTTAAGCCAGCTTAGGGAAGGTATACACTAATTATTATAGTGTTTGTTTCAATGTATATATGACCTTCCTTGTTTACTACAATCGGATATTTTGATCTCTTCTTCAGTTGTCTATATTCTCATGTAGCCTCGCTTCTTTCCCAAATATTGTTCAAGTATATATGTTTTGTAATTTTGTAAATCAGAGCTCCATACTCACTGGCCTTCCTATTCATACTGTACCATGACAAAGTGATGTGCTTTGGATTTGTGTCCCCGCCCAAATCTCATGTTGAATTATAATCCCCAGTGTTGGAGGTGGGTCCTGGTGGGAGGTGATTGGATCATAGGGATGAATTTCCCCCTTTGGTGCTGTTTTCACAATAGAGTTCTTACAGTATTTGGTTGTTTAAAAGTGTGTGGTAACTTCCCCTCTCTCTTTCTTCTCTGCTGGCCATGTGAAGATGTGCCTGCTTCCCCTTCACTTCTTCCATGATTGTAAGTTTCCCGAAGCCTCCCCTGTCATGCTTCCTGTACAGCCTGTGGAACCATGACTGAATTAAACCCCTTTACTTTATAAATCACCCAGTCTCAGGCATTTCTTTATAGCAGTGCAAGAACAAACTAATACAGAAAATTGGTACCAGGAGTGGGACATTGCTAAAAAGATACCTGAAAATCTAGAAGCAGCTTTGGAAGGGGGTAATGGGCACGGGTTAGAACAGTTTGGAGAGCTCAGAAGAAGACAGGAAGATGAGGGAAAGTTTAGAACTTCCTAGAAACTTTTTGAATGGTTGTAACCAAAATGCTGACAGTGATATAAACAGTGAAGTCCAGGCTGAGGAGGTCTCAGATAGAGATGAGAAAAATTGGGAACTGGAGCAAAGGTCATTTCTATTAATCTTTAGTAAAATAGTTGGTTGCATTGTGCCCCTGCTCTATCGATCTGTGGAACTTTGAACTTGAGAGTGATGATTTAGGATATCTGGTGGAAGAAATTTTTAAGCAGCAAAGCATTCAAGGAATGGCCTGGCTGCTTCTAGCAGCCTAATACCCATATTCATGAGTAACAAAATGACCTGAAACTAGAAGTTATATTTAAAAAGGAAGCAGAGCATAAAAGTTAGGAAAATTTGCAGCTCAGCTATGTGGTAGAAAACAAAAGTCCATTTTTCAAAGGAGCAATTCAAGCCGGCTGTAGGCTGTAGAAATTTGCATAACTAAAAGGAAGGCAAGTCCTAAAGCCAAGACAATTGGAAAAAGCCCTTGGAGGCATTTCAGAGACCTCTGTGGCAGTAGCCTCCCCACCACAGCCCTGGAGGCCTAGAAGGAAAGAATGGTTTCATGGGCCAGGCCCAGGACCACACTGTTCTGTGCAGCATTGGGACACTGGTTCTGGCATCATGGCCACTCCAGTACCAGCCATGGCTAAATGGTACAGCTTGGGCCATTGCTTTAGAGGGTGGAAACCAAAAGCCTTGGTAGCTTTCATGTGGTGTTAAGTCTGTGGGTGCACAGCATACAAGAGTTGAGGTTTTGGAACCTCCACCTAGATTTCAGAAGATAATGGAAAAGCCTGGGTGTCCAGGCAGAAGTCTGCTGCAGGAGCAAAGTCCCCATGGAGAACCTCCACTAGAGCCGTATAGAGGAGAAATGTGGGGTTGGAGCCCCCACACAGAGTCCCCACTGGGGCACTGCTTAATGGAGCTGTGGGAAGGTCACTACCCTCCGGACTCCAGAATAGTAGATCCACCAACAGCTTGCACCATGCACTTGGAAAAGCCACAGACACTCAATGCCAGCCTGTGGAAACAGCCGCAGGTACTGGGCCCTGCAGAGCCTCTGAGGAGAGCTGCCCAAGGCCTTGGGAACCCACCCCTTGCACCAGTATGTCCTGACTGTGAGATATAGAGTAAAAATAGATTATTTTGGGATATAGATAGATATAGAGTTTTAAGATTTAATGACCGTCCTGCTGGTTTTCAGACTGGCATGGGGCCTGTACTTACACGCCCATTGTATCTTGGATGTAACTATCTTATTTTTAAGTTTACAGGCTCATAGGTGGAAGAGACTACTTGTCTCAATTGAGTCTTTGGGTTGTGAACTTTTGGGTTAATGTTGAAATGAGTTAAAACTTTGGGGGACTATTGAGAAGGGAAGATTGTATATTGCAATATGAGAAGGTCATGTGATTTGGGAACGTCCAGGAGCAGAATGATTTGGTTGGACTTGTGTCTCTGCACAAATCTCATGTTGAATTGTAATCCCCAATGTTGGAAGTAGGGCTCAATGGTAAGTGATTGGAACATAGGGTGGATTTCACCCTTTGGTGCTGTTCTCATGACAGAGTTCTTATGAGATCTGGTTGTTTAAAAGTATGTGGCACCTCCCCATCTCTCTTTTTCTCCTCTCCTGGCCATGTAAAGACATGCCTGCTTCCCCTTCACCTTCTGCCATGATTGCAACTTTCCTAAAGCTTCCCCACCCATGCTTCCTGTACAGCCTATAGAACTGTGAGCCAGTTAGACCTCTTTTCTTCATAAATTACCAGGTCTCAGACATTTCGTTATAGCAGTGTGAGAACAGACTAATACAGAAGGGGAGGACAGTACCTATTTCAAGAGTCTCTGGGTCTAGTTCTCCTTTATAGGCTGAATAGCCTCCTTAATACCATAACATTCATTCTTTTTCTATGTTTTGAGAGGAATGGAAAAACAAATTATGACTTAAGTAAGTCACATTAAGATCTATGTGCACCTTTCTAAACAATGTGCATCCCACAGCATTGCAGCAAATAGAATATGTAATTATTTTCTAAAAGAAAACTTGTGTTTCAATGTTGCTAGTATAGGAAAGAAAGAAAAATCTGACTGCTCTCCCTACTTATGAGACGATGGGTTTACTGTTAGTGTCATCACCACAAATTGTACCTGCCTTCAGAGAGGCTACACCAAGGGTGGATGTACTTTCTCCCTTTGAAGCACATGTCTCATTTTGAGAAAACTCTGTAACTAGTTTATACAAAGGTTAGAGGTCTAAATTTGCTCCAATATCTAAGAGAGAAGTATATTGAAAAAAAGGCTGGAACCAAAGTGAATATGTGACTGTAAGGTAACATTACTCAAAGTCATGATAAATAGGGAATAGAATAACACCAGACTGGTCTCTAGCTCTCTTGATAACCTAAAAGGCCTGCCTCATAGCTTATTATAAAAACAATACCAAACAAAACAAAAAATAAGTCTAACTTGAGAGATGATCCATCCCTACATTGGCCAGCATTTACACACATATACACTAAGCATTGCCTCTCCTGATTCACCCTTCCTCTTCCTTTCAGAGACAGCAGTGCCCACATGCTAATCCACCCGGCTACTTTCTTTAAAACTCAAGTCAAACATCACCATCGCCATGAGGCATTTTCCAAAGTTAAAATGCTTTCTCATCAGGGTTCCTATTACAACCTGCATGCATCCTCCCAATAACCCCAGTTGTATTGTTTTTATCACAGTGCCTAGCACATGGTACTTAAGAGTTGAGTGGTAAATGAATAAGCCAACCTTATCAAGTACCCTCTGAAGGCTATATGATTAACATTATGACTTGCTAAATCAAATTATAGAATATTTCAGAACTTAAAATTTAAGCAAATACTATCAATTTCAGTTAAAATGGAAATCAACAGAACTAAAGCTACCAAAGACTCCATAGGAGCAGAATAGGAAATAAACTCTTCCTCCACAAGCATGAAGAATACTATTTGTGGGATTATGACTATGATGATTTTTTTCCACTCATTTATATAACATGGTGTCTTAGCTGCATGCTGTCCAATGGGCCTTGACACCAGGTTATCCATGTCTCCTTTCTGTGTATTGTGGTCCCCCCAACCTCACTCTGGTCAAATTATCTGTTGCAGGAATGCTTTCATGCTCTTTATAGCAGCATTTGCATATTTTTCATTTCCATAGAAACATCTCCACTGACTCAGAACTGCCTCTGTCCTCTTAAAACAGAGATATTTATCTTTCAAACAGTGGAATATGCATGACATAAGACAGACGGGAGTGCTTTCCCCGTAGTCTTCAACTTAGACTCTCCTCTTTAAAGGAATTTATAATGGTCTGCCTTTAGGTTATTTATTTATATTTAGCTCCATGACTGCTTTTCCAGTAATGACTTTAAATATAAGCAACATAAACCCATCTGGAAATAAAATTATGCACTAGCTTCATGACAAAAGATAATTACATTATAATCAAGCTGTCATTTTTGGAGATAGTAGGAGATGAAGCATGTTGTAAACTGACACGGGAAGTCTATACATTGTTCTTTTGAATGTTCTCCACTGTGGCTGGGAGTACAAAGATTCCTGGTGCATAATATTAGACTTCATAACTGGGAAATTTCTGGAAGTTACCAAACATTTATTTTCTGAAGGTAATGGCTACTAGTACTCAGAGGACCGGAATCAGAATTTCTGTGCTCTGGATTAGAACTCAGATTAGCTACAATAAAACCACTTGGATTGTGCTCAGTTTCAAAACATGAGCTCAATCTGTTCAATTTTCTAACTTATCTTTATTCTTGGATTATTAATTTACTTCTTAGATTGGTAGGAGCTTGGTACTGGCATCTTCTGATATGTTTGGCAGAATATGGACAGTTGGCTGATATGGGAGAGGAAACTGATATTTTTAGGGGAGAAAAGGGCTGTCATTGAAGTTATTTTTCACTACTCTGAGTTCAGTTTTCTCTTGCAATAATGAGATAGATCACTGGTTTTTCATGGATGGGAGGATTTTTTTCTCTTTCTTGAGCTTAAGATAGCTTCTATAATAAAAGAACAGTATACCTTCAACTCTGTACTTGGCTATCCTATCAGGAGAGGATAAATGATATAACTGAGATATGAACAGGACAGAGATGGGCTTATCAGAAAAGGTGCTGCCAATACTTGTCCTTTGTTAATTGCTTCTGTCACAATGGAGAACACATCACTTCAGAGGTAATCTGTTAGTCAAGGAATCCCAGGAGAGCAGCCTTCTGTTGCCTCCTTTCCTTGACACTATCATTGCCCAAAGGGATCAGAGAATGCTTGTACTAGGGTATCATGACGCCATAGTCCCAACCTTCAACTCCTGGGACTCTGTAATCCCCTGACTGACACTGACAGAACAGTCACTAACTATAAGTCACTTGGCATTCCCCAGCCTCTGAAGTCAAGGTACTAATTTTTCCTAGTCTGCACTCACCTTCCTCACCTCTAGCTTTCACTCATATTTCTTGGTGAATTTCAAACGAGGCCAGCAGTATTTTTCTTTTCCAGTAGAAAAGTGTGGCCCTCAGCCCAGCAGTATCATCTTCTGAGAGTTTGTTAGAAATGCAGAATATAAACCCAGCTTCACATCTTCCCACAATCAGAATCTGTATTTTAAGAGGTTCATCAGGCAATTAATATGCACATTAAAGTTTTGATACACCGTAATTAGTAGGTTCAAACTACTAGCTGGTGTGATTTAGCTTTGGCTTTGCTGCACCCACCCCAGTAGGCAAGGAATCAGGTATACATGGTATATTTCACTGTTTATTGGACTAGTCTTTGTATATAGGACATGCCCTAGATTTCTGCCACATCCAAAGCCCTATCCAGAAGCCCAAGCTCTGCTAGGGTCTGTACTGCTTAGTTCCTATCACTATCACTGGTGATGTATTTGGTGGTGGAAGACGAGACACTGTCTCTGATTTCTGGTTGTGGTTCTTCTCTCAATGGACAGGTGATCAGAAACTATGACTGTCACTAAGCTGATGGCCACTAGCTCCTGCCATCTGTCCTTCTGTCCTGTGAGCAATTCTCACTGGGCCTGCCTTGTATATTGATGATGGCAGTTCAAACTAAGAATGACTTCATCTGTTCATGATATAGGACAGAAGTGCTAAGAAAGGCACTATTTCTGGTCATCATATGTTAATGGCCATGCTAGGATCTTCTAGATGTAATCATAGTATCCCTGTTTTCTTCATTTTTTCATAGAGCCTAGTGCAGCTGAAATCCCAGAAGACCTCACAAGTGTGTTAAATTTTCACAGCTGACCACTTAAAGGCAGTTCTCTTCAAATGAGAGGTGAGAAGACCTGGAGTCTGAAGCAAACTGACATACATGTATTTCCTCCTACTCTGAAAGGATGGGCTCCCAGTCATCTTTTCTGCAAAATATTTGACTCAGTAGACCCTGGAAATTCAACATATGGGTAATCAACCTATAGATCCTGAGAGGATTAATAGTTGAATAATGTGCAAAGCCTTAACTGAAAACAAAACAAGAATAAATAAGAATGGCTATGAAGAGTATGATTTCCTTGTGGTTTCTTCATCATGAGACACAGACCAGGATTCTTTAGAAAATTAGAGTTGATTTCAAAAGGAGACTTCTCTTTCAAAAGGAAAATTCTCTAAAAAACATCATAGACACCTGATTCTTCTGTTTGCCACATAGCAGATATGGGCCTGACTTGTACCTTGCGAAAGGGAATTACCTAACATATTAATGTGTTCTAGAACTTTAGGATGGTTCCAAACATTGACCCTGGGCATGATGTTTCAGAGGATTAGATATGGCATGCAGGACTGAGCCACATAAGTTTGCTGTCAACCACTAAGCTATCAGAATTAACATGCTTTCTACATTAGCACTGGATGGCAAGCAACATTGCTGAGAAATATGCCTTTGATTACTATTTGGTTTTCATAAATGTCACGCCCTACTTTTGTCACCTATATTAGGATTTACTTAATGATAAAAAAAAAACCTAGAATAAGTAAAAAGAGAAAGAAGGAGGCTATGCTGGGTGAAACAAGCAGGTGGCATTAAAAAACAGTCATTTAGACTGAAAGAACCTCAAAGAAAGACCCAATGATGAAACACACACACACATACACATACACATACACGTACACATACACGTACACATACACATACACATGCTCATGCACATATACACATCTACCTATAGGAACTAATTGTATATTAATCCCATGCCTCAGAACATGGAACACACCATTGAGTTATAGGCAAGGGTCCTGGTAGCAGCATCAGTGCCTCTGTTTAGATTTCTGCTCTCTTTGACATCTCTACATCTTGGAAACACTATGTTATAGAGTAATAATAATACCTAAGTTTATTGTGCACTTGTTATATTTCAGACCTTGTACTGAACACTGTATGTGTATTAAATCTTTTATACACAACTATAAGTAAGGTTTCAGAACCCATGCTGGCCTGCGGTGGCGCAATCTCAGCACACTGCAACCTCTGCCTCCGGGGTTCAAGGGATTCTTCCGCCTCACTTACATAGATGAGTTTGATAACAGTCAAGCTGAAGCTAAAATGGTAGGATAGTCGTTATGAGAAATGATTCAGATCTGAGTTCAGTTCCAGCTCCATCACTGATTACCAATGAGCCTCCTCTGCATTCGTCAAATGCAGCATCCACATCATAGAATTGCTGTAATGATTAAATACTTTATATTCAATACTTAAAATATGGGAAATAATAAATGTTATTATATTAAATATTGTTATTAGAAAAGATATGAAATGCAGGAGATATACCAAGTTTATGTTTGAATTTTAATTTGTGCTGTTTTCAGGAGACATAAATCCTAGCTTTACCACTTACTGTGTGAACAAGTTATTTACCACCACCCCCCAGACTTCAGCACTCTCAGATTTAGAATTGTGACTATAATAATACCTACTCCATAAGTTGTAAGGATAAAATGACACATACAAATTACCTCACACAGAGTGGGCACTTAAATATTATTTAGAAATCAAAGTACGCAAAAATAGCTAATATTCTTCATGTGTCAGTTCCAGATACTCAGCTAATTAGATAAGACACAAGAAAAATTGAATAAATTTTATTTTTGGACCTTATTAAACTGAAAGTCCCTTTCTATCTTAAAAATTGCACTTGTGGAAGATGATCCCTTTGAATTATAATTAAATAGAGTCATCTAAATAATTAAACAATAGGGTATCTATGTATAGCAACTATTTGACAGTTTTTCTCTATCTATTTTAAAGACTTGTGAGTGCACACTATGCAAATGGATTTCCAGGAATTTTTTTTTAGCATAAATAGACTGTGCAATTTAGGTAACTTAAGCAGCACAGACAGTGTGAGTCACAGTATTTTCATTTTTCTTGAATACGTTGAGTTTTATGACAGCCTTATTTCAGGAACCAGTAACAATGGGGCCCTTGAATGATCCAGGAGATCTTAAAACACGAATTGCACAGAGCGCTTGTTACCTATCAGATGCTCAGAAGTACGAGGAACACACCCTCTCTGCCCAGAGTTTAATGGAGATGAAGCAATATTTTCCTGTTTTTCATGATGAACAAAACAGCAGGTTTGTCAGATGAACTGGTAACTGTACTTTACTTGATACCAAGCCAGAGGTTTCTCGACTTAATTGACTAATATTTCATAGTCAGTACTTCTCACTGCAGAGTGAAATCATGGCTGTGGTTGGGATCAGAGAACAGAATCCAAGAGCAAATGAATCTTTTATTACAAATCAAAATAGCAAATGGACTGAGAAACATAGCATCTTTGTACTATTGAGTTCTACATACCTTCTCACAGAAACAGTGAAACATGTGACTCGTATGTTATGCATTTATTTAAAGGAAAATCTTCACAAAACAAAACATGACATTCCTACCCTCAGGCTTTTTTTTTTTTTTTTTTTTTTTTTTTTTTGTCTTCCATAGAAACAGATAAGGAGAAAGAACATAGAATCTTGGTATAAATCATTTTGGTTAGTTTGAGGCAGCAGCTATGAGAAATAAATATTTGAACACACACACTCTCAGTCTCTCAATTGCTCTCTTCCACTTCTCTACACTGACCTAAAATCTCCATATCTATGCTATGGTCACATGTACAAGGGTCCAGGCCTGTATCATTTCTCATACTGTTAGCTCATCTTCACTCTGTTCCAACAAAAGTAAGGGCAGCCACACCTTGAAATTTATCTTCAGGCTTCCACGCATCAGTTTGTGTAACTTAGACTTCAAGCTTCTCTTTAATTGACCTTCTGTCTCCCCTTTCTCACTCCCATTGCTCTTTACTTTGACAGTTATTGGAGAGTAGTGAAAAGGGCATGAGCTGCATTATTAGACTCAAGTTTGAATGTTGGTCCCATACTTCTCTGCTTGTTCATAAGTTACCCAACATCCCTACATCTCCATTTCTTCCACTTAAAAATTAGTGATACTGTTGCATATCAGAATAAGTACGTATTAAATATTACCTTTCCTCCACTTTTTCTGTTCTTTATTTCCTTCCCTTCCCTTCCCTTGTGCTTTTCCCACAAAATCTCTGAATTTCTGGGCACTTCCATTTTGTCTTTAGTCACTTCTAACTAAGTGTGTGTCTCAGTCTGGCCTGGACTCTGTGGTTCACATTTCAAATCTACATGCACTAGCTTCTGAGGTTCTGTCTCCCTACTCTCTGCCATAATAATTTTGACAATTTTTGGCCATGGTTAATCCAAATATCCATTTACTCTTGGTATTGAGTGTTGATGGCTCAAATCACACATTAATCCTTCATACTGATTTTTAGTGGTGATTTCAGAGAATGTTCTATCATAACAGACTCTTTTATTTAAAGTGAGCCCTGACATACTTGGGTTGAAATAAACTAACACTCTCTTTTTGACTTATTTGTTGGTATGATGCAATTGACATTCAACTTGACTAGAAAAAAATGTAGGAAGTACAGGAAGAATTAGAGTTTTACAGCTGATCAAGTAGTTTATAGCAGAACTTTATTTTAACAGAAAATCACAGCTCCACTGGTGACCCCCAAATTGTTCCTTGCTATCTCACTAGAGCCCTAAAAATTGCCAGACGATCCTTTCTTTCATTGTCAGCTGACTCCTTATTTCACTCTTCAGCCCAGCAGCTCTTCAAATCTCTTTCTACTCTTCGTTAGCAGCCAACTCCACACCAGACTGCACTCCTTAATTTTAGCCATTCTGATAGGTTTGTAATAGTAACTATAATTATTTGCTAGGACTGTTATAACACAGTATTATAGATTAGGTGATTTTAACAATGGAAATTTGTTTTCTCACAGTTATAGAGGTTGAAAGTTCAAGATTTGGGTGTTAGGAGGTTGTTTCTTCTGAGGCCCCATTCCTTGGCTAACAGATGACTGCTTTCCCTCTGGCTCTTTACAAAGTTGTCTCCCTGTGCACATGTACTCCTGCTGTCCCTATGTCCCAATCTCCTCTCATAGATAGTGGATTGGATGAAGGCCTACCAGAATAGGTTTAAGTGGAATGGATTAAGGTCTACTTGAATGGCCTCATTAACCTTAATCACCTTTTTAAAGGCCATATCTCCAAGCCTAATTATATTATGAGGTATGTGAGCTCTGTGAAGAATTTGACTGAGGTGTATGATGAGGGTTTTAACATATGAATTTGGGGAAGTGAGATGAAAAAATTCACCTGATAACATTATATTTTTTTGTTTTGTTTCATTTTCTGGAGGCAAATCCCCATAGATCTTTTGCATTTCTGAACATCTTTTGAGCAGAGGCACTGAGTGCCCTTTTATTCTGGCCTATTTTTTTTTATATAGCAAACAGTCTTGAAAGATAGAGAAGACCTCGCTGGTCAGTCATGCTTACTGTCCAGTATAAAATATTTAAGTTTTCTAAGCTCAGAGTTCCTCAGTTTTGCTTCAAACAGAAATTGCATAGGCAGTATCCTCCATATCCCTTTCTTACCACCTTGTGGGACTTGCAGGAAAAGGGGAACTGAACAAATGTTATATTTCTGCTACTTCCTGTGCCTTGATAAATAAAATTCTTTGTATCTACTCAATCTTACATCTTCTGCCAAGATCCATGAAACAGTAATAGACTAGATTATTAGCATGCAAGTAAAGTCCCAGGCCCTTCACAGTCTATGATTGCTTTAAATTTCATGTCCCTAAAGACTCATGATGTTAAGCATCTGTTTGTGTGCTTACTTGCAGTTCACATTTCATTTTGATGCATATCTACTTGAATATTTTCTCCATTTTATTATCATTGAAATTTAAATGTTTTTTATACAGTAGTCCCCAATTATCTGTGAGTGATATGTTCCAAGAGCCCCATGGATACCTTAAGCTATCACGCATAGTATTGAACTCAACTGCCATCATTTCTGTTCATGTCTTACACCCCACAAATTTGATGCTTTTTTTTTTATCTTTGCTAAACACTTATTGTGCACTGTGACCATAACTTTTAAAGTTTGAGGCATGAGTGAAAAACTTTCACATGTTTCTTTTTCCTTCTTCACAATTTCATGAATAGAACATGTGTTGTAGATATTAGCAACCTCAGAATATAATTATTTTCCTTATTAAGTTAAGAACTTCTACCTTTTCACATAAAGAAATCACTTCCCTGCTTCTCTCTGAATATTTGAATCACCAGCGTCACTACTCTTTCACTTTGGGACCGTTATTAGGTAAAATAAGGATTACAGGAACACAAGCACTGTGATACCATGGTGGTCAAGCTGATAAGTGAAAAGGCTACTAAGTGATTAATGGGTGGGTGACATAGACAGAATGGACAAAATGATGATTCACATCCTGGGTAGGTTGAAGTGGAACAATATGAGATTTCATCATGCTACTCAAAAGGGCATGCAATTTAAAACTTATACATTTTGGGGAATCTAATTAAACTTAAGAGCTTCTGCACCACAAAAATAAAAAATTAAAAAAAAAAAACAAGAATACAAAAAAAAAAAGAAAAGAAAACCTATCCACAGAGTAAACAGACAACCTATAGAATGGGAGAAAATATTTGCAAACTATGCATCTAATAAAAGTCTAATATTTAGCATCTATAAGTGACTTAAAAAATTTTGCAAGAGAAAAACAAATAACTCTATTAAAAAGTGGGTAAAGGACATGAACAGACACTTTTCAAAAGAAGGCATGCATACAGCCAACAAGCATATGAGACGATAACTATCACTGATCATTAGGGAAATGCTAATCAAAACCACAATGAGATAACATCGCACACTAGTCAGAATAGTTATTATTAAAAACTCAAAAATAACAGATGCTGGTGAGGTCATGGAAAAAGGGAACACTTATACACTAATGGTAGGAGTATAAATTAGTTCAACCTTTGTGGAAAGCAGTGTGGCAATTTCTCAAAGAGCTAAAAACAAAACTCCCATGCAACCCAGCAATCCCATTACTGCATATATACCCAGAGGAACAGAAATCATTCTGCCCTGAAGACACATGCACATGAATGTCTATTGCCTCCTCAAATATGCAGACATCAGTGTAAAGATGTAATAATTGTGAAAAATCAGGGAAATATTACACCACCAAAAGACTCTAACAAACCTCCAATGATGGACCCAGAAGAACTAAGTATCTATAAATGTCAGGCACAGAATTCAGAATAGTCTTCTTGAAAAGGTGAGGGAATCATAAGAAAATGAAAAGAAAAAATAAAATTTGAGAAACAATCCAGGAGCAAAATGAGAAATTTGGCCAATAAATAAATAAATAAATAAATCTTAGAAATAAAGAATAAAATAAATGAGGAGAAAAACTTGTTAGAAATCTTCGCAGTTTGGGCAACCAAGTCGGGCGGGATCATGAGGTCAGGAGATCGAGAACATCCTGGCTAACACGGTGAAACCCTGTCTCTACTAAAAATACAAAAAAAAAATTAGCCAGGTGTGGTGGCAGGCACCTGTAGTCCCAGCTACTTGGGAGGCTGAGGCAGGAGAATGGCGTGAACCCAGGAGGCAGAGCTTGCAGTGAGCCCAGATCATGCCACTGCACTCCAGCCTGGGCAACAGAGCGAGGCTCCATCTCGAAAAACAAAAAAAGAAAAAAAAAAGAAAGCTTCAACAGCAGAAATGAATGGAAGAAATATTAGCAAGCTAGAAGACAAAGCATATGAAATTACCCAATCAGAGGAACCAAAAAAAAAAAATACAAAAGAGAGAAAAAGGCTTACAAGAATTATAAGACACCATCAAGTGAAGTAACCTCTGCATAATAGAAATCCCTGAAGGTAAGAGACAAAAAGACCCAGAAAGCATATTTCAGGAAATAATGGCTGAAAATTTTTCAAGCTTGGAGAAAGATGACACCATCCAGGCACAGAAAGCTCAGAGGTCACCAATCAAATTCACCCAAAAATAAAATTCTTGAGGCATATCATATTCAAATTAGCAAAAATAAAATACAAAGAAATAACATTAAAGGCATCAAAAGAAAGGAAACATATGACATTAAATGAGGCCCTAGTATGGCTTTCAGTGGATTTCTCAACAGAAGCCCTACAGTCCAGGAGAGAGTGGGTTGCTATATTTAAAGTGCTGAAGGAAAAATACTGCCAACTAAGAATACTTTACTCAAAAAACATGAAGGGGAGATAACTACTTTCCTGGACAAACAAAAGCTGAGGGAACTCAGCAACACCAGATCTGTCTTATGAGAAATGCTAAAAGGAGTTCTTCAGTATGAAAGGAGGGATGCTAATCTGTAATATGAAAACATCTGAAGGTATGGGCGGGATGTGATGGCTCATGGCTATAATCCCAGCACTTTGGGAGGCCAAGGCGGGCAGATCATGAGGTCAGGAGATTGAGAGAATCCTGGCTAACACGATGAAACCCCATCTCTGCTAAAATACAAAAAAATTAGCCAGGCATGGTGGCATGTGCCTGTAGTCCCAGCTACTCAGGAGGCTGAGGCAGGAGAATCACCAGAGGTGGAGGTTTCAGAGAGCTGAGATCCACCACTGCACTCCAGTTTGGCAACAGAGTCAGACTCTGTTTCAAAAAAATGAAAAAATAATGATCAAGGCATCAATATTAATCATTTCCTTATAAGTATGAAGGAAAAAGTACATATTCTTTATAAAGTCACTACTATTATTGAAAGTTGTATAGTTTTTTTGGAGGCCTGGGTGACAGAGTGAGACTCCGTGTCAAAACAAAACAGAACAAAACAAAAAAAACACAATATTCTCTAGTTGGGATAAATAACAAGTAACTTATAACTGAGAGGATTTAGAGCCAAGTCACTGAGGAGGAAAAGGCTCCCATCCCTGTGTGCCATCTGGCACCCTGCTGGACACAGGCAAGAGAGTGAGAGTGTCATCACTGTAGCCCTCAGAGAAGACAAGGGCATCACTGCCTCAGCTGCCACCACTGCCATTTTCACCTGCAGCCACTTGCCAGTGGATCATGGTGAACAGGAGGCAGGACTAGACTGCAGCTCTGACTTGGACAAATGGAGGAGTGTGTGGAGGCTTATATCATGAACTTTTGCTCCAGAAATGACTGCAGGAATAAATAGGAAACCTGAGAGGACCCACAGATCCTCTGAAGAAAGCGGATTGTTCCTACAGAACCTGGGAGACACCCCAAATACTGTGAGTGCCTAAAATGTAGAAGTGGGAAAGGGAGATCATCTAGCCCTGAACAGACATCCTCACTGGGGAAATGAAAGGTCAAGATTACAGGAGAATATTCTGACCTTACCTGGAGGTGAGACAATTTAGAGAGCTGAGTGAAATACAGGGGTAGAGGAAGCAGCAGGAGGAAGCCTGTGAGCTTGCTGATTCCCCTAGCAAACCATTTCTGCCTAGCTTCACAGGGGTCCATTGCAGGAGTGGGGGTGGGTGGGGGAAGAAGCACTGGGAAAAGGCCACAGAGAGGAGGAAATCTCCAGTTGAACTTTGTAACAATTTGAATTGATCACGAAGTCTCCTGGCCAGAAGTCAAGGGAGGGTGTGAATCTGGCATGCAGACTCCACAGGCGGTGAAGAAGAAAAGCCATACTTGCTTTCACAGCTGGGAGGTGGGTAGCCTGGGGCAAGTTTTCAGCCCTGCTTGCCCACTGCCTGGAAACAGGCTCGGTGCTGTTGCTGGAGAATGGTGGGAGTGAGACCAGCGTTTTGGATTCCATGGGAGCTGGGCGAAGCCTGTGACTGTGGGCTTTCCCCCATTTCCCTACAACCTGCATGGCACAGTAGAGACAGCCACAATCCTGCTAGAAACATAACTCCATTGACCTGGGAACCTCACCCCCACCCCTCACAGCAGCCACAGCAAGACCTGCCCAAGAAGAGTCTGAGCTCTGATGTACCTAGCCCTGCCTCCACCCAGTGGTCCCTCCCTACCAGCCCTGGCAACTGAAGAAGAAGGACATGTACTCTTGGGAGTTCTAGGGCTCTACCCACCACCTGTTCCTCCCCAAACTACCACAGCTGATGCTCTCTAGAAAGTGCCACCTCCAGAAAGGAGGCTAACCAGCACAAAAACAGCACATTAAACCACCAAAGCCAAGAACCCTCACAGAGTCTATTTCACTCCCCTGCAACCTCCACCAGAACAGGTGTTGATATCCATGGCTGAGATACCCACAGAAGGTTCTCATTACAGGACTCTGGGCAGACAATCCCCAGTACCAGCTCAGAGCCTTAGTGGTAGACTTAGTGAGCAGCTAGATCCAGAAGAGACATAACAATCACTACAGCTCGGTTCTCAGGAATCCACTTTCATAGGAAAAGGGGGAGAGTCATCAAGGAAACACCCCATGTGACAAAAGAATCTGAACAACAGCCTTTAGCCCTAGACATTTCTTCTGGCAGAGCCTATCCAAATGAGAAGAAACCAGAAAACCAACTCTGATAATATGAAAAGACAATGTTCTTTAATATGTGCAGATCACACTACCTCACCAGTAATGGATCCAAACCAAGAAGAAATCTCTGATTTACCTGAAAAAGAATTCAGGAGGTTAGTTATTAAGCTAATCAGGGAGACACCAGAGAAAGGCAAAGCCCAATGCAAGGAAATAAAAAAAAAAAAGATACACAAAGTGAAGGGAGAAATATTCAATGAAATAAATAGCATAAATAAAAAAACATCAAAATTTCAGGAAAAAATGACACACTTACAGAAATGCAAAGTACTCTGGAAAGTCTCAGCAATAGAATTGAACAAGTAGAAGAAAGAAATTCAGAGCTTGAAAACAAGGTCTGTCCTCAAATTAACCCAATCTAACAAATATAAAGAAAAAATAATAAGAAAATATGAGCAAAGCCTCCAAGAAATCTAGGATTACATTTAATGACCAAACCTAAGAACAATAATAATAGTAAGTGTTCCTGTGAAAGAAGTGAAATCTAACAGTTAGAAAAACATATCTGGAGAAATAATTGAGAAAAACTTCCCCAGCCTTGCTAGAGATCTAGACATCCAACTACAAGAAGTACAAAGAACAAGTGGGAAAGTCATCACAAAAATATCATCGCCTAGGCACACTGTCATCTGGTTATCTAAAGCTGAGACAAAGGGAAGACTCTTAAGAGCTGTGAGACAAAAGCACCAGGTAACCCATACAAGAAAACCTATCAGATTAACAGGAGATTTCTCAGCAGAAACCAACAAGTTAGAAGGGACTGAAGCCCTGTCTTCAGTCTCCTCAAACAAAACAATTATCAGTGAATAACTTTGTATCCAAAAAACTAAACTTCATATATGAAGAAAAGATACAGTCTTTTTCATACAAACAAATCCTGAGAGAGTTCACTCCTACCAAACATGCACTTCAAGAACTGCTAAAAGCAGCTCTAAATCTTGAAACAAATCCTGGAAACACATCACAACAGAATCTCTTTAAAACATAAATCTCACAGGACCTATGAAACAACACAATTTAAAAAAACAAAAACAAAAAACCAAAGTATACAGGCAACAAATAGTACAATGCATGAAGTGGTACCTCATATCTCAATACTAACATTGAATGTAAATGTCCTGAATGCTCCACTTATAATATACAGAATCGTAGAATGGATAATAATTCACCAACCAACTATCTGCTGCCTTCAAGAGACTCAGCTAACACATAAAGACTCACATAAACTTAAGGTAAAGGGGTGGAAAAAGACATTTCATGCAAATGGACACCAAAAGCGAGCAGGAGTAGCTATACTTACAACAGACAAAACAACCTTTAAAGCAACAGCAGTTAAAAAAGACAAAGAGGGACATTATATCATGATAAAAAGCCTTGTCCAACAGGAAAATATCACAATTCTAAACATATATGTGCATAGCGCTGGAGCTCCCAGATTTAAAAAACAATTACTACTAGAACTAAGAAATGAGATAGACAGCAACACAAAAATAGTGGGGGACTTCAATACTCCACTGACAGCACTAGACAGGTCATCAAGACTGAAAGTCAACAAAGAAACAATGGATTTAAACTACACCCTGGAACAAATGTACTTAACAGATACATACAGAATATTCCATCCAACAACCACAGAACATACATTCTATTCAATAGCACATGGAACTTTCTCCAAGATAGATCATATTATAGGCAACAAAATGAGCCTCAATAAATTTTAAAAAATTGAATTATATCAAGCACTCTGTCAGATCACAGTGGAACAAAACTGGAAATTAACTCCAAAAGGATCCCTCAAAGCCATGCAAATACATGGAAATCAAATAACCTTCTCCTGAATGATCATTGGGATGAAAATTTAAAAACTTATTTGAACTGAACAACAATAGTGACACAACCTAGCAAAACCTCTGGGATACAGCAAAGGTGGTCCTAAAAGGAAAGTTCATAGCCATAAACACCTATATAAAAAGTCTGAAAGAACACAGACAGACAATTTAAGGTCACACCTCAAAGAACTACAGAAACAAAAACAAACCAAAACCAAACCAAGCAGAAGAAAGAAAATAACCAAAGTCAGAGCAGAACTAAATGAAATGGAAACAACCACAACAATAACAACAAAATGAAACACAAAGCTGGTTGTTTGAAAAGATAAATAAAATTTCTAAACTATTAGCAAGATTAAGAAAAGAAGAGAGAAAATCTAAATAAGCTCAATAAGAAACCAAATGGGAGATATTACAACTGATGTCACAAAAATACAAAAGATCATTCAAGGCTACTATGAACACCTTTACCCACATAAACTAAAAAGCCTACAAGAGATGGATAAATTCCTGGAAAGATACAACCCTCCTGGCTTAAATCAGGAAGAATTAGATACCAGGAAGAGACCAATAACAAGCAGTGAGATTAAAATGGTAATTTAAAAACTATCAATGAAAAATATCCAGGGCCAGAAGGATTCACAACTGAATTCTACCAGATATTCAAAGAATTGGTACCAATCCTATAGATGCTATTCCATAAAACAGAGAAAGAGGAAACCCTCCCTAAATCATTCTATGAAGCTAATATTACCCTAATACCAAAACCAGGAGAGAACATAACCAAGAAAGAAAACTACAGACAAGTATCCCTGATGAACATAGATGCTGAAATCCTTAACAAAATACTAGCTAACTGAATCCAACAACATATCAATAAGATATCACCATGATCAAGTAGGTTTCATATTAGGGATGCAGGGATGATTTAACAGACACAAGTCAATAAATATGATAAGCTACATAAACAGAATTACAAACAAAAAGCACATAATAATCTCAATAAATACAGGAAAAGCATTTAACAAAATCCAGCATCCCTTTATAATTAAAACTCTCAGCAAAATCAGCATAGTAGGGACCTACCTTAATGTAATGAAAGCCATCTATGATAACCCACAGCGAACATAATACTGAGTGGGGAAAAGTTGAAATCATTCCCCCTGAGAACTGGAACAAGACAAGGATGCCCACTCTCACCGCTTCTCTTCAGCATAGTAGTGCAACTCCTAGCCAGAGCAATCAGACAAGAGAAAGAAATGAAGGGCATCCAAATTGGTAAAGAGGACTCTCACTGTTTGCTGATAATGTAATTGTTTACCTTGAAAACCCAAAAGACTCCTCCAAAAAGCTCCTAGAACTGATAAAAGAATTCAGCAAAGTTTCCAGATGCAAAATTAATGTACGTATGTCAGTATCTCTTCTACACACCAAAGCAACCAAGCTGAGACCTCAAATCAAGAACTCTACCCCTTTTACAATAACTGCAAAAATAATAAAATACTTAGGAATATAACTAAACAAGGAGCTGATAGACCTCTACAAGGAAAACTACAAAACACTCCTGAAAGAAATCATAGAAAACACAAACAAATGAAAACACATCCCATGCTTAGGGTAGAATCAATATTGTGAAAGTGACCGTACTGCCAAAAGCAATCTACAAATTCCATGCAATTCCCATCAAAATACCACCATCATTTTTCACAGAATTAGAAAAAACAATCCTAAAAGTCATATGGAACCAAAAAATGGCCTGCATAGCCAAAGCAAGACTAAGCAAAAAGAACAAATTTGGTGGCATAACACTGCCTGATTTCAAACTATACTGTAAGGTCATAGGCAATGAAACAGCATGGTATTGGTTTAAAAACAGTCACATAGACCAATGGAACAGAATAGAGAATCCAGAAATAAACCCAAATACTTACAACCAACTGATTTTCAACAAAGCAAACAAAAACATAAAGTGGGAAAAGAGCACCCTTTCAACAAATGGTGCTGAAATAATTGGCTAGCCACATGGAGGGGAATAAAACTGAATTCTCATCTCTTACCTTATATAAAAATCAACTCAAGATGGATTAAGGATGTAAATCTAAGACCTGAACCTATAAAAATTCCAGAAGATAACATTGGAAAAACCCTTCTAGACATTGGCTTACACAAAGATTTCATGACCAGTAACCCAAAAGCAAATGCAATAAAAACAAAGGCAAATAGCTGGGACTTAATTAAACTAGAGACCTTTTGCGTGGTAAAAGGAACAGTCAGCAGAGTAAACAGACAACTCTCAGAGTGGGAGAAAATCTTCACAATCTATATGTCTGACAAAAAAACTAATATACAGAATCTACAGTGAACTCAAACATATCAGCAAGAAAAAAACAAACAATCCTACCAAAAATAGGCTAAGGACATGAATAGATCATTGTCAAAAGAAGGTATGCAAATGGCCAGCAAACATGAAAAAATACTCAACATCACTAATGATTAGGGAAATGTGAATCAAAACCACAATGTGATACCACCTTACTCCTGGAAGACTGCCGTAATCAAAAAAGCAAAAAACACTTGATGTTGGTGTGGATGCAGTGAGGAGTGAACACTTCCACATTGCTGGTGGGAATGTAAACTACTACAGCCACTATGGAAAACAGTGTGAAGATACCTTAAATAACTAAAATTAGATCTACCATTTGATCCAGGAATCCCACTCCTGTGTATCTACCCAGAATAAAATAAGTTATTATATGAAAAAGATACCTGCACATGCATGTTTATAGCAGCACATTCACAATTGCAAAAAATGTGGAACCAAAGCAAATGCCCAGAAATCAATGAGTGGATAAAGAAATTGTGATATATGTGTGTATGTGTGTGTGTGTATATATACACACACACACATATAGACTACTACTCAGCCATAAAAAGGAATGAATTAATGGCTTTCACAGAAACCTGAATGAGACTGGAGACTGTTACTGTTATTCTAAGTGAAGTAACTCAGAAATGGAAAACCAAACATCATACATTCTTACTCATAAATGGGAGATAAGCTATGAGGATGCAAAGGCGTAAGAATGACACAGTGGACTTTGGGGACTAAAGGGTAAAGGGTGGGAAAAGGGTGAGGGTTAAAAGACTACAAATAGGGTGCAGTGTATACCGCTTGGGTGACAGATGCACCAAAATCTCACAAATCACCACTAAAGAACTTACCCATGTAACCAAACACCACCTGTTCCCCAGTAACCTATGAGAATAAAAAATTTAAAATAACTTAGGTGATGAGTTGATACGTGTAGCAAACCATGGCACATGTTTACCTAATTACAAACCTGCATATATACCCCAAAACTTAAATAAACAAAAAAGTTAATTAATTTATAACTAAAGTATAGTGACTAAAAGACAAAACTATTAAAAATAATAATAACTGGGGGGATCTGGCAAGATGGTGGAATAGGAACAGCTGTGTCTGCAACTCCCAGTGAGATCAACGCAGAAGGCAGGTGATTTCTGTATTTCCAAATGAGTGGTGCCTGAAACCCCAGTGAGAGAGAACCATTCACTCACCTGGAAAGGGGGTTGAAGCCAGGGAGCCAAGTAGTCTTGCTCAGCCAGTCCCACTCCCATGGAGCCCAGCAAGCTAAGAACCACTGGCTTGAAATTCTCACTGCCAGCACAGCAGTCTGAAGTCCACTGGGGATGATTGAGCTTGGTAGGGGGAGGGGCATCCACCATTACTGAGGCTTGAGTGACAGAGCTAAGGAGGCCAGGAAGCTCAGACTGGGCAGAACTCAACACAGCACAGCAAAGTGGCTGTGGCCAGACTGTCTCTCTAGATTCCTTTTCACTGGCATGGCATTTCCCAGTCAGGGGCTTATAGATAAAACTCCCATCTCCCTGAGACGGAGCACCAGGGGAAAGGGGCAGCTGTGGGCACTGCTTCAGCGGATTTAAATGTTCCTGCCTGCCGGCTCTGAAGACAGCAGTGGATCCTGACAAGAAGGGTTTTCCCAGCATAGTGCTCAAGCTCTGCTAAGAGACAGACTGCCTCCTCTAGTGGGTCCCTGACCCCTGTGCCTCCTGACTGCGAGAGACCTCCCGACACAGGTTGACAGACACTTCCCACAGGAGAGGTCTGGCAGGCATCAGGTCGGTGCCCCTCTGGGATAAAGTATCCAGAGGAAGGAGCAGGCAGCAATATTTGCTGTTCTGCAGCCTCTGATGGTGATACTCAGGCAAATTGGGTCTGGAGTGCACCTCCAGCAAACTGCAGCAGACCTGCAGAAGAGGGGCCTGACTGTTAGAAGAAAAACTAACAAACAAAAAGCAATAACATCAACATCAGCAAAAAAGACACCCACATGAAAACCCCATGCAAAGGTCATCAGCCTCAAAGATCAAAGGTAGAAAAATCCATGAAGATGAGGAAAAACCAGTGCAAAAATGCTGAAAATTACAAAAACCAGAATGCCTCTTCCCCTTCAAATGATCACAACTCCTCTCCTGCAAGAAAACAAAATTGGAATGGAAAGGAATGAACAAAGCCTCCAAGAAATATGGGACTATGTAAAAAGACAAAACTTGTGATGGACTGGGGTCCCTGAAAGTGATTGAGAAAATGGAACCAAGTTGGAAAACACAATTCAGGATGGTATCCAGGAGGATTTCCCCAACATAGCAAGACAGGCCAACATTCAAATTCAGGAAATACAAAGAACACCACTAAGATGCTCCTCGAGAAGAGCAACCCCAAGACACATAATTGTCAGATTCTCCAAGGTTTAAATGAAGTGAAAAATGTTAAGGGCCGTCAGAGAGAAAGATCAGGTTACCTACAAAGGGAAGCCCATCCACTGTAAAGTGGATCTCTCTGCAGAAACCCTACAGTCAAAAGAGAGTGGGGGCCAATATTCAACATTCTTAAAGAAAAGAATTTTCAACCCAGAATTTCATATCCAGTCGAACTAAGCTTTGTAAGTGAAAGAGAAATAAAATTCTTTACAGACAAGCAAATGCTTAGGGATTTTGTTACCACCATGCCTGCCTTACAAGAGCTCCGAAGGAAGCACTAAATATGGAAAGGAACAACCAGTATCAGCCACTGCAAAAACACACCAAGATATAAAGACCAATGATACTATGAAGAAACCACATCAACTAATGTTCAGAATAACCAGCTAGAATCATGATGACAGGCTCAAATTCACACATAACAATATTAACCTTAAATGTAAATAGACTAAATGCCCCCAATTAAAAGACACAGACTGGCAAATTGGATAGAGTTAAGATCCACTGGTGTGCTGTATTCAGGAGACCCATTTCACATGCAAAAAACACAGAGGCTTAAAATAAAGGGATGGAGGAATATTTACCTAGCAAATGGGAAGCAAAAAGAAAAAAAAAATCAGGGGTTGCAATTCTGGTCTCTGATAAAACAGACTGTAAACCAACAAAGATCAAAAGAGACAAAGAAGGCTATTAAAAGGGATCAATTCAACAAGAAGAGCTAACTATACTAAATATATATGCACCCAATACAGGAGCACCCAGGTTATAAAGCAAGTTCTTAGAGACCTACAAAGAGACTTAGACTCCTACACAATAATAATGGGAGGTTTTAACACCCCACTGTCAATATTAGATCAACAAGACAGAAAATTAACAAGGATATCCAGGACTTGAACTCAGCTCTAGACCAAGCAGATTGAACAGACATCTACAGAACTCTCCACCCCCAATCAACAGAATATGCATTCTTCTCAGCACTACATAGGACTTATTCTAAAATAAATTATATATTTGGAAGTAAAACACTACCCAGAAAATGCAAAAGAACGGAAATCATAACAAAGTGTCTCTCAGACCATAGTGCAATCAAATTAGAACATAGCGTTAAGAAACTCACTTAAAACTGCACAACTACATGGAAACTGAAAACCTGCTCCAGAATGACTACTGGGTAAAAAACAAAATTAAGGAAAAAATAACGAAGTTCTTTGAAACCAATGAAAACAAAGAGACTATGTACCAGAATCTCTGGAACTCAGCTAAAGCGGTGTTAAGAGGGAAATTTATAGCATGAAATGCCCACATCAGAAAGCAGGAAAGACCTGAAATCCACACCCTAACATCACAATTAAAAGAACTAGAGAAGCAAGGACAAACAAATTCAAAAGCTAGCAGAAGACAAAACATAAATAAGAATAAGCATAACTGAAGGAGACAGAAACACGAAAAACCCTTCAAAAAATCAATTAATCCAGGTGTTGACTGTTTGAAAAGATTAATAAAATAGAGCACTATCCAGACTGATGAAGAAGAAAAAAGAAGAATCAAACAGACACACCAAAAAATGATAAAGGGGATATCACCACTGATCCCACAGATATACAAACTATCATCAGAGAATATTATAAATACTTCTATACAAATAAACCAGAAAACCTAGAAGAAATGGATAAATTCCTGGACACATACACTCTCCCAACATTAAACCAAGAAGAATTCAAATCCCTGAATAGACAGGTAACAAGTTCTGAGATCGAGACAGTAATTAATAGTCTACTGATCAAAAAAAAAGCCCAGGACCAGATGGATTCACATCCGAATTCTCCCAGAGGTACAAGGAGGAGCTGGTACCATTTCTTCTGAAACTATTTCAAAGTATAGAAAACAAGAGACTCCTCCCTTACTCATTTTATGAGGCCAGCATCATCCCGATTTCAAAACCTGGTAGAGACACAGCAGAAAAAGAAAACTTCAAGCAAATATCCCTGATGAATATTGATGCAACAACCCTCAATAAAATACTGACAAACTGAATCCAGCAGCACATCAAAAAGTTTATCCACCATGATCAAGTCAGCTTCATCCCTGGGATGCAAGGCTGGTTCAACATACACAAATCAATAAATGTGATGCATAACATAAACAGAACAAATGACAAAAACCACATAATTATCTCAATAGATGCAGTAAAATCCACTGATAAAATTTAACACCCCATCATGCTAAAAACTCTCAATAAACTAGGTATTGATGGAACATACTTCAAAATAATAAGGGCTATTTATGACAGTTCCATAGCCAATATCTTACTGAATGAGCAAAAGTGGAAGCATTTCCATTGAAAACCAGCATAAGACAAGGATGCACTCTCTCACCACTCCTATTCAACACAGTGTTGGAAGTTCTAACCAGGGCAATCCGGTGAGATAAAGAAATAAAGGTATTCAAATAGGAAGAGAGGAAGTCAAATTGTCTGTTTGCAGATGACATGATTGTATATTTAGAAAACCCCATTGCCTCAGCCCAAAAACTCATTTTGGTGATAAGCAACTTCAGCAAAGTCTAAGGATACAAAATCTATGTGTAAAAGTCACAAACATTCCTATACACCAATAATAGACAAGGAGAGAGCCAAATCATGAGTGAATTTGTATTCACAATTGCTACAAAGAGAATAAAATACCTAGGAATACAACTTCCAAGTGATGTATGCCTATATAACAAACCTGCATGTTCAGCACATGTATCCCAGAATTTAAAGTAAAATTGAAAAAAAAAAAAAAAGGAAATCTGAATAAACTATGCACCTTAGTAATATTGTATTAGTATTATTCCATTAACAAAAAAAGTGAGAAATGTGTTATGGTAATAATAGGGGATTCTTGGTCTTAACTGCTCTCTAAATCTAACACTTTTAAAAAGTGAAATCTATTTTTTAAAGTATGTAGCCAAAGAATATAAGAAAAAATATAGAGAGATGTCACATAGTTAATATTAATTTTTTTTTCTAAATTATGTGATGGTTTTGGAATTTTCCAGCTACTTGAATCCGTAATTTGTTATAATTTTCTTTCTCACTTTAAATAAATATTCATTTTCATCCTTAATTCTATATATGCAATTTATATCCTATTTGTTTTAAAAGGGCTGCCAAAATTATATAAGCTTCAGGCACCACCCTACCTTTAAGTCATGGTTCGTTATTTGCAGTTGCTTTCTACTCGCTGAATACTCCCTCATGCCTCTATATTTTTCCATGTTGAAATTTTCTCTAATTTTCAAGGTAAGTCCATCTTGAATGACAGAGACAATTTATCCAAAAACAATGAACTCAGTATTGTAAACCTGGATTGTCCTCCTAAATCAAGCCTTGTTCAGTATTAGCACCAACTTTCAGAAGTCATTGAACTTCTTCCTATGAGGAATCCCAGTTCTGCCATTTGCCAGCTCTATGGCCTTGGCTAGATACTTAACAACGCCTTAATTTGATCATCTGTGAAATGGAAACAATAACATTATGCAAGGATAGGGTTATCTTACAGCTGCACTTGGGAGGCTCTGTGCTTCCGGGTGCCAGAAAAGTCTGCTTTTCTGACCCAGAAGTCTGCTACTGACCCTTGGTCAAGATAAGAATGGGGTGTTATAGCTAGTGATTTAGAACATGTCATTTAGTTTAAAGTTCAGAACTCCCCCGAAGGCACTCCATGTTATCTTGTCTACACTGTTTAGGATACACAGATTGATGGTTTCCATCTGGTTTAACCTGTTATACAGCTTGTCTGTAGTGAAGTGACCAGTCAAGGTGTAAGAGGCCCTTCAGTAAACTTGCATTTGGACTATGCTGAACTTAGATACCCCATACATATCTGAAAAGTTCATAATCCAAAGATGAAATGCTTCATGAGCAACTGAGAAAAGACCTTGGGAGGCCTGCACTGAGAGTTTTCAGACTTCCTAAAATTGCCTGCACTTTTCCTCTCCTCGTGTGCCATATTATTTGCAATTATTAAAGCCTTACATGAGTGTAAAAAATAATAACTACAACAATGGTTAAGAGATAGACAACATTAAAATATGTAAATTGAATCATCAATAAGTCATAATTTGGGGGGTATGGTGTTAATGTGTAGTTTGGTTTTGTTATTTTTCTTCGCAATAAATCTTGTTTTATCAGTTTAAAATAACCTGTTATAACTTTGCTTTCCACAAGCCTCATGGTAACCACAAAGCAAAACCCTATAATAGATACACTAAAAATAAAAAGCACAGAATCAAAACATACTATTATAGAAAATTACTTAATGACAAAGGAAGACAGGAAGAAAGGAAAAATGGAAAAATGATTTGTAAAACACCCAGAAAACAAGCAACAATATCCTTACCTATGAAAAATAACCTTGAAAGTAGGTGGGGTAAATTTTCCAATTAAAAGGCATAGAGTAGCTGAGTGGATAAAAAGTAATACCAATTAGAGACTGTCTACAAGAAATGCAGTTCACCTATAAAGACATACACCAACTAATAGTAAAAGGATAGAAAATGATATTCCATGCACATAAAAACTAAAAAGTGCAGAAGTAGCTATACTTATGATAGATAAAATAGACTTTAAGTATAGAATGGGGGAAAAAGGACAATAAAGTCATTACGTAATTACAAAGGGGTCAATATAACAAGAGCATATAACAATTGTAATTATATGCACCCAACACCAGAGCACCCAATTACATAAAGCAAGTATAAAGAAACCTAAAAGGAGAGATTGACTACAATACAATATTAGTAGGGGACTTCAATGTCCCCACTGTCAGCAATGGACAGATTATTCTGATTGAAAATCAACAAAGAAAACTTGGAGTTAAACTGCACTTTAGGAAAAATGAACCTAATGGGTATTTATAGAACATTTCACCTAACAGCTGCAGAACACACATTCTTTTCATCAGCACATGGAACATTCTGCAGGATTAACCATATGTCAGGACACAAAACTTGCCTTACAAGATTTTTTAAAATGGAAATCATATTAAGTATCTTTTCTGACCACAGTGGAATACAAGTAGAAATCGATAACAGAAGGAATGCTGGAAACTGTACAAATTTATGACAATTAAGCAATATGCTCCTGAATAATGAATGAGCCAATGAAGTCATTGAAAAGGAAATTTAAAAATTTCCTGAGATAAATGAAAATGGAAACACAGCATACCAAAAGCTATGTGATACAGCAAACACAGGTGTAAGAGAAAAAAAATGTATAGCAATAAACGCCAACATCGAAAAAGTCGAAAGACCTCAAATAAACAATCTAACAATTACCTTAAGAAAACAGAAAAGCAAGAACAAAGGGAACCTGAAATTATTAGAATGGGAGAAATAATAAAGATCAGAGCAGAAACAAATGAAGTTGAGACTCAAAAAATATTCACAAAAAGTAACAAAATGAAAAGTTGGTTTCTTGAAAAGATAAACAAATCATCAATCCTTTAGCTAGGTTAAGAAAAAAAGAGAGAAAACCCAAGTAAATAAAATCAGAGACATAAAAGGAAACATTATAAGACGCATGACAGAACAAAGGATTATTAGACACTATTATGAACAACTATAGGCCAATACATTGGAAAATCTAGAAGACATTGATACATTTTTGGAAACATGCAACTTACCAACATCGAATTACAAAAAAGTAGAAATCTTAGACAAACCAACAATGAGTAATGAGATCAAAGCAGTAATTAAGTCTCCCATTAAAGAAAAGCCCAAGACCTGATGGATTCACTGCTGAAATCTACTAAACATTTAAGAAAGAACTAATACCAATTCTATTCAAACTATTCCAGAAAAATGGAAAAGGAGGGAATAGTTTTAAACTCATTCTTTGAGGCCAGCATTACTCTGATACCAAAACCAAACAAGCATACAAGAGCAAAAAAAAAAAAAGAAAGAAAAAAAAGAAAATAACAAGCCAATATCCTTGATTAACAAACATACACAGATAATGAGCAAAATACTACCAAACCAAATTAAACAACACATTCAAAATATCATTTACCATGATCAACTGGGATTCATCTCATGGATTCAAACATGGTTCAGCATATGCAAATCAGTAAATGTGATACATTCACAGAATCAAGGAAAAATATGTGATCATTTCAATAGATGCTGAAAAAGTATTAATTAAAATTTAGCACCCTATTATGATAAAAACTCTGAACAAACTGAGTTCAGCAGGAACACATATCAAAACAACACAGACAATCTATGACAAACCCATGCCTAACATCATACTCAATGGGAAAAAAGTAAAAGTATTTCCCCTGAGATCTGGAACAAAATAAGAATGCCCACTTTCACTACTTTTATTCAACAAATTACTGGAAGTACTAACGAGAGCTATTAAGAAAGAGAAAGAAATAAAGAATATTCAAATTGGAAAGGGAGATATCAAAATATCCTTGTTTATGGATGACATAATTCTATATTTAGAAAAATTGAATGACTTCACCAAAAACATTAGAATGATAAAAACAAATTTGGTAAAGTTTCATAATACAAAATTAACATATAAAAATTAATAGAATCTCTATCACCAGCAAGCAATTTTTAAAAATAAAAAAAAGCAACCCATTTGCAGTAAGAAAACACAACAACAACAAATACATCTAGGAATAAATTTAACCAAAGTATTAAAAGTTCTCCACAATAGAAATTATTAAACACTGATGAAATAAATTGAGGAGCACACTCCAAAATGGAAAGATATCATGTGCTAGTATACTGGAAGAATTAATATTGTTAAAATGATCATACTATCTAAAACTATCTACAGATTCAATGTAATCTCATCACAAGACTAAAATTCCTGACAGAGATGGAAAACATAATCCTATAATTTGTATGGAACCACCAAAAGCCTGGCTAGCCAAAGCAATCCTGAATGAAAAGAACAAAGCTGGGGGTATCATACTTACTGGACTTCAATATATACTAAAAAACTTTAGTGACCAAAACAGCATGGTACTGGCATAAAAGCAGACATATAGGACCAATGGAAAAGAATAGAGAACACAGAAATAAATCCATGCACTTACAGGAAACTTATTTTTTTTTTACAAAAGCACCAATAACTTACATTGCAGAATGCACAACCTCTTCAATAAATGTTGCTGGGAAAACTGGATATCCCATATCTAGTATAATGCAGCATATTAAACTAGACTCCTATCTCTCACAGATACAAAAGTCAAATCAAAATGGATTAAAGATATAAATGTAAGACCTGAAACAGTAAAACTACTAGAGTGAAACTTTGGGAAAACACTTGAAGACATTCATCTGGACAAACAAATTTTAGGTGAGCTCTCAAAAGCACAGGCAACAAAAGCAAAAATAGACAAACTGTATTACATCAAACTAAATAGCTTTTGCACAGCAATGAAAACAATAAATATAGTAAGGGAAAACCTACAGAATAGAAGAAAATATTTACAAACTCTCCTCAGGGATTAATAAAAAGAATATATAAAGGAGGTGGGAGACTGGAAGAACTTGTTCTCTGATCACAACTCTGATGATTAAAACAAGATGTGGTCCAGACAGCATAAAGTGAAGAAACCAGCAGGAACCAGCAGATGGTGATGAAAGTAATCCCTAGCTGCCCTCATTGCTCATTGACATAAGACACTCCCACCAGTGCCATGACACTTTACAAATGCCATGGCAGTAATCTGAAGTTACCACTCCTTTCCATGGCAATGATCCAAAAGTTACTGTCCCTTTCCTAGAAAGTTACATAACCTGCTCCTCAAATGTGCATTGACCTGCCCCTTAATTTGCATGTAATTGAAATTAGGTTAAGTAAGTATAAACACAGTTGCCAGGAGCCCGTATGTTGCTTACTTTGGGTGCAATGCCTATGAGTTAGCCCTGCTCCACAGGGAATAGTACCATTCAATAAAAGATTGCTATCTAACACCTGTGACTCACCCTTGAATTCTTTCTTGGATAAAGACAAAAACCCTCGCAGGTTAAGCCCCAATTTTGGAGTTTGCCTGTCCAGGAACATAAGAAATTCAAACAATTCATTAGCAAAAAATAAATAAATAAATAAATAACCTATTTTTTAAAAGGATATAATATGAATAGACATTTCACAAAAGAAGACATACAAATGGCCAAAATTTTATTTAAAATTCTCAACATAAATAATCACTAGAGAAATGCAAATCAAAACCACAATGAGATATCTCACCCCAGTTAAAATAGCTTTTATCAAAAACATAGGGAACAGCAGTTTCTGGTGAGGATATAAAGAAAGGGGTACTCTCCTCCACTGTTGATAGGAATGTAAATAAGTACAGCCACTATGGAAAGCAGCATGGAGGTTCTTCCAAAAACAAAATTGATCTATCCTTAGGTTCAGCAATCCTGTTGCTGGGCAGACATATTGCAGCGCTATTTACAATACCTAAGTGTTCATTAATGAATGATTGGATACACAATGTGGTGTATATACACAATGAAACACTATTTAGCTGTAAAAGAACAAAATTATTTCATTTGTGGCAAAATGGATGAAACTTGAGGACATCACATTAAGTGAACTAAACCAGGCACAGAACAACAAATATCATATTTTCTCACTCATGTGTGGAAACTATAAATGTTGAGCTCATGAAGTTAGAGAGTAGAATGGTGATTACCAAAAGTCAAAACCAGTAGGAGAGAGAAGATAATGAAGAGAGGTTAGTTAATGAGTACAAAAATTTAGTTAGACAGAATAAGTTCAGTAGAATAGTGGTTACCAAAAGCCAAAAACAGTAGAAGAGAGGAGATAATGAAGAGAGATTAGTTAATGAATACAAAACTTTATTTAGACAGAATAAGTTCTAGCATTTGACATTACAGTAGAGTTATAATAATTAACAATAATCTATTACATATTTCAAAGTAGCTAGAAGATTTGGAATGTTCTCAACACACAAAAGAAATGAAAAATGTTTGATGTGTTTAATATCCAAATTACTGTGATTTGATCATTACATATTATAACTATGCATTAAAATATCACATTATCCCATGCAATATTATATATAGAAATATATACAATGACTATGTATCAGTAAAAAAATTTTAAAAAGAGAGAAGAAATTCACTCCTCCTTTAAATCCATGGTAGAATTCATCAGTAAAATTCTCTGAACCTGCCGATATTTTTTTTGTAGTAAAATATTTTTTAAAAGTATTTTTTGAGCTGGGCATGGTGGCTCAATTCCTGTAATCCCAGCACTTTGAGAGGCCGAGGTGGGCAGATCATACAAGGTCAGGAGTTTGAGACCAGCCTGGCCAACATGGTAAAACCCTGTCTCTACTAAAGATATAAAAAATTAGCTGGGCTTTGTGGTGCCAACTGTAATCCTAGCTATTTGGGAGGTTGAGGCAGGAGAATCACTTGAACCCAGAAGGCAGAGGTTGCAGTGAGCTGAGATTGTGCCATTGCACTCCAGCCTGGGCAAAAAGAACAAAATTCTATCTCCAAAAAAAAAAAAAAAAAGAGTATTTTTTGAAAAGCCCTTTTAGCTTCACGGAAATATTGTGAGAAAGGTAGAGAGATTTCTCATATACCCCTGTCTCCCACCCCAAATGTAGCCTCCCTCATTATCAACATCCCTTTCCAAAGTGGTATATTTGCTACAATTAACAAATCTACATTAACACATCATTACCACTCAAAGGCCATAGTTTATACTAGGGTTGACTCTTGTATATCCGATGGGTTTGTATACATGTATAATGACTTGCAATGGTGTGAATTTTGTGTCCCCCACCCCAAATTCATGAGTTGAAACCTAATCTCTAATGTGATTACATTAAGAGGTGAGGCCTTTGGGAGGTGGCTAACTAGGTCATAAGGACAGAGCCTCATGAGTGGGATTAATCCTTCTATAAAAGAGGCCTCAGAGAACTGCCTTGTCCCTTCCACCATGTGAAGATACAGTGACAGGGGGCCATCTATGACCAGAGAGGAATGCCCTCATGAAATATGAATTCTGCAGGTGCCTTGATCTTGGACTTTCCAGCCTCCAGAACTGTGAAAAAATTTCTGCTATTCATAAGCCACCTAGTCTATGGTAATTTGGCATAGCAGCACAAATGGACTAAGAAAGACATGTGCCCACAATTATAATAACATACTGAGTATTTTCAGTACCATAAAAATCCTCTGTGCTCTGCCTGTTCATTTCCCCTTCCCCCAACCCCTGGCAACCACTGATCTTTTGGCTGTCTCTATAGTTTTGTCTTTTCCAGAATGTCAAATAATTGGAATTAAAGTGTGTAGCCTTTTCAGATTGATTTGTTTCACTTAGTCATATGCATTTAAGGTTCCTCCATCTTTTTTCATGGCTTGATAATTCATTAGTTTTTAGTACTAAATAATATTTCATTGTCTGGATGTACCACAGTACATTTAGCCATTCACCTAATGGAATAATCTTGGTTTCTTCAAGTTTTAGTAATTATGAATAAGGCTGCTATAAATACCCATGTGCTGGTCTTAGTGTGGACATAAGGCTTCAGCTACCTTTTGCTAAACATGAAGGAACAAAATTTCTGGATCATATCATAAGAGTGTGTCTGCTTTTATAGAAAAATCACCTGTCTTCCAATGTTGCTCTATGGTTTTGCATTCCCACCAGCATAAATAAGAGTTCCTGTTGCTCCACATCCCTGTCAACACTTGGTGTTGTCAGTGTCAGATTTTGGCCATTCTAAGAGATGTGTAGTGGTATCTCATTGTTGTTTTAATTTGCACTTCCCTGATGACATATGATGTGGTACATCTTTTCATATACTCATTGCCATCTGTATATGTTGAGGTGCCTGTTAAGGTCTTCAGTACATTTTTTAACTGGGTCATGTAGATTTTTTTCCTATATTACATTCTAGGAGTTTTATAGTTTTGCATTTTATGTTGAGGTCTGTGATCCATTTTGAGTTAATTTCTATTAAGGTAAGGTAAGGTCTATTTCTAGATTCTTTTGTGGGGGAAGGATGATGTGGATGTCCATCTGTTGCAGTACTATTTGTCGAAGACTACCTTTTTTTCCATCAAATATGATGCTCCTTTGTCAAAGATCAATTGACTATATGTGGATCTATTTCTACATTCTCTATTATGTTGCATTTATCTATTTGTCTATTCTTTTGCTACTTACCACACTGTCTTTATTATTGTAGTTTTCTAGTAAGTCTTGAAATCAGGTAGTGGTAGTCCTCCAACTTTGTTCTTATTCTTCAATCTTATGTTGGCCATTCTGTGTGTTTTGTCTCTCATATAAACTTTAGAATCAGTTTGACAATATCTGCAAAATAAATTTCTGGGAATTTTATTGGGATTGCATTGATTTATGATAAATATTTTAACTGTAGGTTTAAATATTTTAATAGATAAGGGCTACCCAGATTATCTATGTCACCTTAAATGATCACTGGTAGTTTACATCATTCAATAATTTTATTTATTTTACCTAAGTTGCCAAATTTGTTGGTGCAAAATTGTTTATTATGTATTTTTTTAAATATCTTATAGAGTCTATAGTAAATAATATCAACTCTCTCATTCCTGATATTGGTAATTTGTGTCTTTTCTCTTTTATCTCATTCTGACTAAAGGTTAATTAAATTCTTTGATCTTAAAAACTAACTTTTGGTTTTATTATTTTTTATAGTTTTTACATCTTTTACAAATTTATGTTCTGATTTTTATTATTTCTTTTTTCTGATTAATTTTTTAAAATTTACTCTTATTTTTCTTATTTCTTAAAATATAAGCTGAGATCATTGATTTGAAACCTTCCTTTTTTTCCAAGAAGAGGTATTTAGTGCTATTTCCCCTCTCAATACTGCTTTAGTTGCATTTCACATATTTATATTTTGTGTTTTTAACTCCTTTATTTAAAAGTACAACATAATTTATCTTTTGATGTTTCTTTGCCTCATGAGTTATTTAGAAGTGTTCCACTTAATTTCCAAATATTTTGGGGATTTTCCAGATATCTCTTAGTTGTTGATATCTAAATTAATTTCATATGTCAGAGAGCATATGTTGTATAAGTCAAACCCCTTTAAGTTTACTGAGACATGTTTTATGGCTAAAACATAATCTAGTTTGGAAAATGTTCCATGTGCACTTGAGACAAATGTATATGCTTGTTATTTGGGGGTGGCATGTTCTGTAAATGGCAACTAGGTCATGTTGTTTGACAGCACTCTTCAAGTCTTCTATATCCTTACTAATGTTCTATAATTTATTGAGGAAAGGATATTCATTTTTACTATAATTGTTGAATTGTCTGTTTCTCTTGCAGTTCTATCAGTTTGGGCTTCATGTATTCTGAAGTTGTCATGAGGTGCATAAAACTTTTCAATGGCGTGTCATCATGATTATAGGACTATATATTATTATAAAATAATGTTCCTCATCTCTAAAATTATCCCTAACATTCTTTGCTCCAATATATACTTTAGTTGATATTCACATAGCCATTTCATTTAACCTTTCTTTTAATTATATTACCATAGTATATTTTTCCCATCTTTCCACTTTTAATCTATTTCTGTCTTTGCATTTAAAATGAGCTTCTCATAGGCATCATATAATTGGTTCCTGCTTTGTAGTTCAACCAAACAATAGCATGTACTGTAATTACTAATATATTTGAGGTTAAATCTGTCATCCTCTTATTTGTTTTCTGTTTGTTCCACCTGTTTTTTGCTCCCCTTTTTTTCTTTTTATGCTTCATTTTTTGATTAAATGAGCATATTTCATAATTCCATGTTATCTTATTTGTTGGTTTATTAGCTATACATTTTTATTATATTATTTTAATGCTTTCTTTAGGGCTCATGGTGTACACTTTTAATTTATTATACTCTACCTTAGAGTAACCTTATATAAACACTCTAAAGTTCAAAGCCTCAATAGTATACTTTTTTATTTTTCCCCTACTAGCCTTTTTGATATTATTGTCATACATTTTATTTCTATATATGTTATAAATTCTACAACATATTCTTATTACTTTTACTTTAAATAGTAATTTTTTAGCAGTATGAGATAATTAGAAATGCATATTTTATATTTACACATTAAGTTATTTTTCTTTTGTTTATATCTAAGTTTCCACCTTTTATCACTTTTCTTAAGCTTGGGGAATTTCTTTAAAAACATTTATTTTAGTACAGGTCAGCTGGGGATGAATTCTTTCAACTTTTGTATGTTTGAAAAGGTTTTTATTTAACTTTTGATTTTGAAATACGGTTTTGATGAGTTCTGAATTCTGGGATAGCAGTTGTTTTTTTCTTGCCCTTCAACAGTTTGAAGCTGCTCCACTGTCTCTGACTTACGTTGTTTTCAAGCAGAAATCTTCTGTAATCCTTACTGCTCTTCGTCTATACATAATGTATATTCTGATTGCTTTTAACATTTCCCTTTGTAACTAGTTTTAAGTAAATTTTGAAAAATGTTACAAATTTTTGTTTCAAGAATTTCTTTCTGTTCTTAACTCTCCTCTTCTTCAGTGATTCTAAGTACGTGTATATTAGGCAGCTTGAAGTTGTCCTACAGCTCATGTTTTCTGCTTTAAAAAAATCTTCCCCACTTCTTTATTTATTTGGGATAATTTTCATTGCTATGTCTTAAAGTTCACTAACCTTTTCTTCTGCAAAGTCTAATGTGCTATTAATTTCATCCAGTAAGACCTTATCTCAAACATTATGTTTTTCATCTTTATAATTTTAATTTTTTTCTTTGATATATCTTCCATATTTTTGCTTAACATGTTTATGATTTTCCCTGGCTTCTAAATTATATCAAATGCAATTAAAGAAACAAGTTTATGTATTAGTCTGTTTTCATACTGCTATAAAGAACTGTCCAAGACTGGTAATTTATAAAAAAAAAAAAAAGAAGTTTAATTGATCACAGTTAAGCATGGCTGGGGAGGCCTCAGGAAACTTAAAATCAGGGTGGAAGATGAAGGGGACCAAGGAACCTTCTTCACAACGCAGCAGAAAGCAGAAGTGCTGAGCAGTGCGGGGAAGAGCCCCTTATAAAATCATCAGATCTAGTTTAGAACTCACTCACTATCATGAGAATAGCATGGGGGAAACTGTCCCCATTATTCAATTACCTTCACTTGGTCTCTCCCTTGACACATGAGGATTATGAGCATTATAGGGGTTACAATTCAAGATGAGATTTGAGTGGGGACACAAAGCCTAACTATATCAGTTTATATCATGGTTCATTAATTTTATCATTTTTGTCATTTCTATGTCAGTTTTAATTTACTAATTTTTATTTCTCTAGCCCTGAGTAGTTTTCTCAAACACATGCGCTGATTGGAAGCAAGAAGAAATATTCTGCACATCTCTGAAGTTCTCTGTCTCTGAGCTCTCTTCTTTCTGATACTTTGCTTTAGTAATTCTTGCTATCTTTTGTCTTCCTGTACTCCCATCTCTATTTCTTCAATGCATGGAGACTCCTGGGATCCACTTGAGTTACCCTTACAAGTGCTATGGTCTAAAAACTCTGTCCGTGCAATGAGATGGGAATCAGAGGACTCAACTCATTCATTTCCTGTCTCTCAGTTATGACTCTTCTTTATTGCCCAATGTAAAATATTTTAAAAACCACTTACTAATATTTTATTCAACTTTTTAGCTGTTTTACAGGAGGGCAAATCACATCCCTGTTATTCCACCTTGGCAATTAGCAGAACTTAATTACAACACCCTCCAAACGAACCATACTTTTCTAGTTTATTCTAATAAAAAGAAAATAACAATAACAATAGCAACAACAAAATATGTATTGAGGCCTAAATTGCGTTGGGAGAATGCAGGATATTGGTGACAAGAATATGTAGAACTCATAGGCTTATCTTCAAAATGATCAGAATTTATTCCTTTCTAAATGTGTCTTCGAATGGATGAATTTCTACAAAACAGTATAAGGAAAACCATTTTACTAAAACTTATCTAGGATTATGCTATCTTCTAAAAACCTATAATGTCCCCACAAACTATTTACTTTAATATATTCCTCATGGTATACAATGTCTTCTATGAGCTGTGTTTCTAAGTAAACACCACAGCTTAACCTCCCTCAGTGGGTTATTATGTATAGGATATTTTTTTACTATATTTCTGTAACACTAACAGAGTATCTACATGGAATATAGCTTCACTAAATATTTGAGTGTATAAAATTACCCACTACAAAAAAATTGGAAAATAATCAATACAAGAAGAAATAATTTGTTTTAAATTTTAAAAATCCAGTATGAATTAAAGAATAAGGTGGCAATGAAAAAAATGAGATGGGAAAAACAGAGAATAGTAGCTGGGTAGGTTACATTGGTCAAAAGATATTGAAGAGGACAGAGTTGGAGCAAAGAAGGAGAATTATAAATAGGTGATGTGGATGAAATGAGAGAGAATGCCCAAAAGTTTGCCAAAAAACAAGACATGCAGACACACACACAAGAAATGAAAAGATAAAAAAAGAAAAATGAAAAATAATGGGAAATCCAAGGAGATAAAGGCAAAGAAAAGAGAGAGACCTGTGATATAAATGATGATAGGAGAAGAAAACCAATGAACAAAAGTTACATCTTTAAAAATGACATGTATTCATTGCTATATATGACTAAGTGGGCTTACCAAAATTAAGGTCACTCTGTGTTTTAGTGTTCCAGTTATAAAACAAAAGTCACAAAAATCATGCCCTGAGTCTTAAGAATTTAGTTGGTATTTTCTACAGCTTACAGGACAAAGACCAGAAAATGATTTATATTTCAATTTCTGGTTGATCTCTGAAATTCAAATGCATTTTTGTGTTTTTGATTGCTTTTTCTTTTTGAAAAATATATTTCAGTTGAACAAAATTTAACCTGGGCCTTTTACTCAAACACTTAGAATATAGACTGTGTTGAAATTTGTGATATGATTATCAATAGCAAAGCCACAACTCAATGACTGTGCTCACTGAAACATTAAGATTTGAATCAATAAAAGGCACAATTGAAAATGCATCTCGATAAGAATGAAATTTAAAATTGCTTGAAGAGCTAATGGTGTGTGATTCTGAGAATGAAATGCCTTAAGAAATGTTCCACCTATTATTAATTTTAGGTTTGAATTTAGGACAAACACTCTAGATAGACAAAAGAAATTTTTGAAGAAAAAAACAATCTGAAAACACATAAGGTTGTTTGGAGAATTGTCGTATGGCAGAACAACTGATTTTCAGTTTGATTATAAACAAAAATGACTTTCTATTTGTGGTAAGATGGGTTCATAGCAATGGATAAAATAACGTCTTTTGGGAATAACTTTGGCTACTTATGATTTCAGCCAATAACACCCTCCTCCAAATGACCAGGCATATTGCATGGGAAGGTGAAATGACACAGACAAGCCCCAGTCCTGAGCCTGCACGTCAAGCCATATCCACACCTCCCTAAAATCTCGTTGGGAATTGGAGCTGCTCTCTATTTAGTCACAGACACCACATTATCTTTGAAGAACAACTTGGAGCTTAGCACAGCTCAAGAGGCCTTTGGGGACCTGGCTAAAGCCTACTCACCAAATACCCTTTTCCCTTCGTCCTTGGACTTGACAACGTGTTATGTGCTTCTGCCATACTGAACTAAACTACTGCAGCACTGAATAAGGCTGCATGCTCATTTACAGACTTCCAAAACTGCATCACCTTGTTCTCTACTTAGAATTCCCTTCCCTTCTCCTTTCCTACCACCTGACAGGCAAACTTGAAATTTCCCGTTGAGACATCTCAAATGCCACTTCCTTTATGCAGACTTTCTTCATATCGGCCTCAACTGCTCCTCTTCCCCAACTTTTTCTTCGATACCCTCCCAGGTAGGGCTCAATTAAGACTCTTGAGGGCCGGACCAATAAAACAACTATGCAGTATTCTTATATATGGCAAAATATTTCTAAATTAGAAAATAAACAGGAATTCAAACAAGTTACGGATTTTCCCAGATAACCTCAACTCTTTTTAGAAAATACATCACATTTATAAAGACCATGTCTTTTCTCTTCTTCTGTCCTACTGTATTTATCTAAGTGATGAGCACATAGAAAGTGCTCAACAATGGCCTGCAGAGTAAAATAACGAATCATTACATAATAATGAATCATTACATATTTTTACCTGCACAATAATAGCCATTTTTCTTTTAAAAAAAACTAACATTTCATTAAATCCGGATGATCCTTAATTTTTCACAATTACATTTTAAGGTTTTTCTTTTATTACCTTTTTTTTTTTTTTCTTTGAGACGGAGTTTTGCTCTAGTTGCCCGGGCTGGAGTGCAATGGCGCCATCTCAGCTCACCAAAAACTCTGCCTCCCAGGTCAAGCGATTCTCCTGCCTCAGCCTCCAGAGTAGCTGGGATTACAGGCATGCACCACGGCACCTGGCTAAGTTTGTATTTTTAGTAGAGATAGGGTTTCTCCATGTTGGTCAGGCTGGTTTCCAACTCCCAACTTCATGATCCGCCCACCTCGGCCTCCAAAAGTGCTGGGATTACAGGCGTGAGCCACCGTGCCCAGCCCTTTATTACTATTTTTAATAGTAATAAAAGGCATAATAATTGTAAATATTTATAGGGTACAGGGTGCTCTAATCTTTATTATTTCTTTTCTTGTATTAATTTTAGACTCAGCTTGTTCTTGCTTTTCTAGTTCCTTGAGATTCATTGTTAAAATTTTTTTTTGAATTTTTCTACTTTTTTTGATGTAGGCATTTATTGCTACAACCTTCCCTTTTAATACTGCTTTTGCTGTATTCTATAGGTTTTGGTATGTTGTGTTTACATTTTCATTTTTTCAATATATTTTAAATTTTTTCTTTAAATTTCTCCATCAAACCATTGGTTGTACAGGTGATGTTGTTTAAATTCCATGTATTTGTACAATTTTACAAGTTCCTACTGTTATTGATATCTAGTTTTATCCCACTGTGGTCAGAAAAGATACTTGATACAATTGCAATTCTTTACATTTGTTGAGACTTATTTTGTGGTCTCACATATGGTCTATCCTGGAAAATTTTCTATTTGGTGATGAAAAGAATATGTATTCTGAACCCATTGAGTGAAATGTTTTATAAATGTCTGTTAGGTACATTTGGTCTAAAATACATTGTAAATCCAATGTTTTTTTGTTGTTATCAAGGTTATTGTTATATAATAATTTGTCTATTTTACAGTTTTTGTCTTGAAGGCTGTTTTATCTTACATAAGCATAGCTAGTCCGGCTTGCTTTTGGTTTTCATTTGTGTGGAATACCTTTTTTTTTTTTTTTTTTTGGCATTCTTTTACTTTGTTTATGTGTCTTTACATGTAAAGTTTTGTGTTAGCAGCACATAGTTGGGTTATGTTTTTTTCATCCATTCAGCCACTCTATGCTCTTGAAGTGGGGAATTTGATCCATTTGCATTCAATGTTGTTATTAATATATGAGAACATACTCCTGTCATTTTGTTAACTCTTTTCTGGTTGTGTTGTATATCCTGATGTAAAAATTTTTATTTCTTTTTTCATTGGTGCTTTTCTGTAGTTAGAACGTTTGATTATTTTCTCTTTTCCTTTTTATCTTCCCTATTAGTGAATTTTATACTTCTGTATGTTTTCATGATAGTGATTATCAATTCCAGTTGTAGGACTCCCTTGAGTATTTCTTGAAAGGCTGATCTATGGGGATGAATTCCTCCAGTGTTTGTTTGCCTGGGAAAGGCTTCATTTTTCTCTCATTTCTGAATAATAGCTTTGCTGGGTACAGTATTCTTGGCTAACATTTTGTTTAGCACTTAGTATACATCATTCACATCTCTGCTGGCCTATAATGTTTCTGTGGAGAAGTCAGTTTAGTCTAATAGGGATTCCCTTACATGTGTCTTGACACTTTTCTTTTGCTATTTTTAGAATTCTCTTTGTCTTTGACTTTTGACACTTTGATTATAAGATTCCCAGAATGGACATTTTTAGGTTCAATTTATCTGGACACCTTTAAGCTTCCTCATTCTGGATGTTCATATCTCTCCCTAGACTTGGGAATTTGAATTTTTAGGTATTATTTCATTGAATAAGTTTCCTGTGTCTTTTCTCTTCTTCTGAAATTCCAGTATGAATATTTGTTCACTTAACAGTGTCCTATAAGTCTTATAAACATTCTTCACTCTTTCTAAATCTGTTTTTTTCTTTTCTCTGACTGGGTTATTTCAAATAATCTATTTTAAAGTTTAGATATTCTTTCTTCTGCTTGATCATATCTGTCTGCTGTTGAAGCTGTTTCTAGTATTTATTTATTCTTTATTGAATTCTTCAGCTGCATTATTTCTATTTCTTTTTTATAATTTTTAGTTCTTTGTCAAATTTCTTATTCATAAAACTGTTAATTTCTTTACTGATTTTGTTGAATTGTTTACCTGTATTTTCTTGTATATCATTGAATTTTCTTGAGGTCATTATTTTCAATTTATTTTCTTGCACTTCATTTTTTTTAATTGGAGTCTGTTATTACAGAGTTATGTCCTTTTGGTAGGATAATGTTTCCTTGTTTTACCATGTTTCTTATATCTCAGTGTTGATGTCTGTGCATCTAGTGAAACAATCACCACGTCCAAAATTTTCATAGTGATTTTTATAGAAAAAGACTTTCATTTGCAGTTAGGTTTTGGTGTGCAAGTTGGGAAGGGTTTAGTGACATAGTTTCTGAATAGGTGCAGTGGTATAGTCTTCATGCAGCTTCTTCATCTGTGTTCAATATAAGCAATAATTGTGGACACTTCAATGGTCTAGGCTATAGAAATATGTAGCAGTGGCAGTGTTGGTTGGGTCATTAATTTCCTTGGTGTCAAGGATTTTTGAGGTCCTCCTATTCTTGTTTCCACCACAACAGAAAAACTTAGCTAAGGGACTATGTCTCAATATAGACATAGCCTATGAATAGCTTCAGCAGTGCTGGACTCCAAATACAGATGTTCAAAGTAGCGTGGGTCTGGAGTCCCAGGTTCAGACTCTAATTAATCTATTGTGGCACATGACTCTTGGGGTACAAGTTCATTCCCCGTGGCAGGATTGAATGCAGGTTGCTCATAGAACCAGAATCCATGATTCTGAGAGCCCCCTAGCAGCTTGGGCCCAGGGACCCAGTTACAGCTGTGATTCTATGCCTGGAATGTAGGACATAGCACTGGTCTGCCTTGGGGCAGAAGGGTTCTGGAGGTTTGGGCTCAAGGAGAAGGTATGTCTGTAGTTTTGCAAGCTGAGCCAATAGAGTTTGATGGCAACTCAGGTCCTAGAGGGTGAGGCACCATGTAGAAGGGATTCTAGACGCTGGGATGGAGGAGTTCATCAGTATCCCAGACTCTGTGAGGGAGAGGTATAGCAGCAGCAAGTACCCCAAGTACCCCGGAATGATGAAGCACAGTGGTTTTGGAACCTTTCATTTCTTATTCTTGAAAGTTGCATTGAATAGAGCCTCCAATACAATGTTGTGTAGAAGTGGTAAGAGCAGCCATCTATCACTCATCTTAAAGGGAAAGCATGTAGTCTTTAAAGTAACATTAAGCACAATGTTAGCTGTAGGATTTTCTTAGATGCTCTTCATTAGCTTGAGGAATTTCCCTTCTATTCTTAGTTTGTAATTTTTTTTTAATCAGGGATAGAGTATTATTTTGTTAAATCCTTGTTCTTTGTCTATTGAGAAAATAATATGGATGTCCTTTTTAGTCTGTTAACATGGTGAATTGCATTGATTGAATTTTAAATTTATTTCTGTATTCCTAAAATAAATCTCATTTTTATAGTATATTATGTTTTCATAGATTGGTGAATTCAATTAGTTAAAATTACATAAGAAATTTTGGCATCTATGTGAACGAGAAATGTAGCTTCCTTTAATGTAATACCTTTGGTTTTGGTATCAGGATAATGCTGGCCTCATTAGATAAGCCTGGGGATTTTTCCTTCATCTTGGATTTGTATATATATATATATATATATATACACACACATATGTATATATACAATAGGTATATTATTTATCTTAAATATTTGGTAAACTTCATTAGTAAAGTTATTTGAGCATGGAGTTTTCTTTGTAATAGGTCTTTAAACTGCAAATTCAATTGCTTTAAGAGATACAGTGCTATTCAAGTTATTTATTTCTTCTTAAATAAGCTTTGGCAGTTTGTGTCTATCAAGAAATCTCATCTAAGCTTAAAAATGTATAGGCATAATTTCTTTATTCTTTCATTACTATTTAACACCTGTAGAATGTTTAGTAATGGCATATCTCTCATTTTAGATATTGATCATTTGTGTCTTCTCTCTTTTTTATCCATCTGAGTGGAAGTGTATACATTTGTTGATTTGCTCTAACAACCAGCTTTTGCTTTTACTATTGTTTCTCTGTTTTCTATTTCATTGATTTTTGCTCCAATTTTACAATTTTGTGTTTTTCTGCTTACTATATAAGTTTAATTTGACCTTACTCTAATAAAAATACAACCAAGGACCCTCACAGAGTCCACTTCACACCCCTGCTACCTCCACCAGAGCAGATGTTGGTATTCAGGGCTGAGAGACACAAAGAAAGATCATATCACAGGGCTCTTTGGAGACACACACTCCCCAGTACCAGCCAAGACCAGTAGCTCACTGGGTGGTTAGATCCAGGGGAGAAATAACAATCACTGCAGTTTGGCTCTCAGGAAGCCTCATTCCTAGGGGAAACCAAAGAGCACCACATCAAGGGAGTACCCAAATGACAAAATAATCAGAACAGCAGCCTTAGAGTGCCAAATCTTCCCTCTGACATAGTCTGCCTAAATGAGAAGGAACCGGAAAAGCACTTCTGGTAATATGACAAAACAAGATTCTTTAACACCCTTAAAGATTACACTAGCTCACCAGCAATGGATCCAAACCAAGACAAAACCTCTGAATTGACAGGAAAAGAATTTTAGAAGGTTGACTATTAAGCCAGTCAAGGAGGCACCAGAGCAAGGTGAAGTCTGACTTAAAGAAATCAAAGAAATAATACAAAATACGAATGGAAAAATCTCAAGTGAAATAGATAGCATAAATTTTAAAAAATCACAACTTTTAGAAATGAAGGACACACTTAGAGAACTGCAAAATACACTGGAAAGGCTCATCAATAGAATCAAACAAGTAGAAGAAAGGATTTCAGAGCCCAAAGATAAGGATTTTGAATGAACTCAACTTTGAAAAATTAAAATTAAAAAAGCCTCCAGGAAGTTTGGAATTATGTTAAACAACCAAACCTAAAAATAATTGATGTTCCCAAGGAAGAAGATATATCTAAAATTTGGAAAACCTATTTGAGGGAATAATCAAGGAAATCTTCCCTGACCTTGCTAGAGATCTAGACATCCAAATACAAGAAGGTCAATGAACACCTGGGAAATTTGTCACAAAAACATCATTGCCTAGGCAGATAGTCATCAAGTTATCTAAAGTCAAGACAATAAAAAGAATATTAAGAGCTGTGAGGCAAAAGCATCAGGTCGCCTCTAAAGGAAAACCTATCAAGTTAACAGATTTCTCAGCAGAAACTCTATCAGCTAGAAGGGATTGTGGTCCTATTTTAAGCCTTCTTAAATAAAACAATTATTAGTCATCAATTTTGTATCCAGTGAAACTAAGTTTCATAAATAAAGAAAAGATACAGTCTTTTTCAGACAAACAAATGCTGAGAATTTATCACTACCAACCCAGCACTGCAAGAACTGCTAAAAGAAACTCTAAATCTTGAAACAAATCATTGAAATACACCAAAATAGAATCCCTTAAAGTATAAATATCATAGGACCTATAAAACAACAACACAATGAAAAAAAGAAAAACAGGTATTCAGGCAACAAATAGCACAATGAATAGAATAGTACCTCATTTTATAATACTAAAATTGAATGTAAATGGCCTAAATACTCTACTAAAAAATATACAATGGCAGAATCAGTAAGAACTCACCAACCAAGAATCTGTTGTCTTCAAGAGACTCACCTGACACATAAGAACTCAGATAAACTTGAGGTAAAGGGGTGTAAAAAAGATATTCCATTCAAATGGACACTAAAAGCAAGCAGGATTTGCTATTCTTAAATGAAACAAAACAAACTGTAAAGAAACAGAAATTTAAAAAGACAAAGAGGGACATTATATAATAATATAATGATAAAAGGACTAGTCCAACAGAAAAGTATCACAATCTTAAATATATGTGCACCTAACACTGGAGCTCCCAAATTTATAAAACAATTATTACTAGAATGAAGAAATTCGATAGACAGCAACACAATAATAGTGGGGGACTTCAATACTCCACTGACAGCACTAGACTGGTCATCAAGATAAAAAGTCAACAAAGAAACAATGGACTTAAACCATACCCTAGAACAGATGGACTTAACAGATATTTACAAAACATTCTATTCAACAACTTCAAAATACACATTCTAATCATCAGCCTTGCGAAACATTCTCCAAGATAGACCATATGATAGGCCACAAAACAAGTCTCAACAAATTTAAGAAAATTGAAATTATAGCAAGTATTTTCACAGACCACAGTTGGAAATCAACTTCAAAAGGAATCCTCAAGATGAAAATTTAAAAATTCTTTTAACTGAATGATAACAGTGACACAACCTATCAAAACATCTGGGATACAGCAAAGGTGGTGCCAAGAAGAAAGTTCACAGCATTAATTGCCTACATCAAAAAGTCTGAAATAGCACTAATAGACAATCTAAGGTCACACCTCAAGGAGCTAGAGAAACAAAAACAAACCAAACCCAAACCCAGCAGAAGAAAAGAAATAACCAAGATCAGAAGAGAACTAAATACAATTGAAACAAAAAATACAAAAGATAAATGAAACAAAAAGCTGGTTCCCTAAAACGACAAATAAAATTGATAGACCATTAGTAAGATTAGCAAAAAAGAAGAGAAAAGATCCAAATAAGCTCAATTAGAAATGAAACAAGAGATATTACAACTGATATCACAGAAATACAAAAGATCAAGGCTACTATGAACACCTTTACACACATAAACTAGAAAATCTAGAGGAGATGGTTGAATTCTTGGATGTATACAACCCTTCTAGATTAAACCAGGAAAAAATAGAACTCTGAACAGATCAATAACAAGCAGTGAAATTGAAATGGTAATTAATAATTTACCAAAAAATATAAAAGTACAGGACCAGACAGAGTCATAGCTTAATTCTATCAGATATTCAAAGAAAAATTGCTACTAATCCTATTGACACTATTTCAAAAGATAGAGAAAGAGGGAAATCTCCTTAAATTATTTAATAAAGCCAGTATCACCCTAATACCAAAACCAGGAAAGGACATTTAAAAAAACGAGAGACCAATATGCCTGATAAGTATAGGTGCAAAAATTCTCAACAAAATACTAGCTAACCAAATGTAACAGCATATCACAAAGAGAATCCACAATAACCAAAACATGTCAGATATAAATATTTCCCCTTAGAACTGGAACAAGACAAGGATGCCCACTTTAACCACATCTATTCAACATAGTACTGGAAGTCCTAGCCAGAGCAATCTTACAAGACAAAGAAATAAGGGGTATCCAAATTGGTGAAGAGAAAGCTGAACTGTCACTGTTTGCTGATTATGTAATTGTATACCTAGAAAACTCTAAAGAGTCCTCCAAAAAGCACCTAGAACTGATAAAAAAAAAAATTCAACAATGTTTTAGAATACGAAATTAACGTACACAAGTCAGCAAAGCTGCTATACACCAACAGCACCAAGCTCAGAATCAATTCAAGAATTAAACCTTTTTTTACAATAGCTGCAAAAAATATGTATATACTTAGAAATATATCTAACCAAGGAGGTGAAAGACCTGTACAAGGAAAACTACAAAAACACTGCTGAAAGAACTCATAAACAATGCAATTAGAAACACATCCCATGCTCATGGACGGGCAGAATCAATATTGTGAAAATGACCATACTGTAAAATCAATCTACAAATTCAACGCAATTCTTATTAAAATACCACCATCAGGCCGGGCGCGGTGGCTCACGCCTGTAATCCCAACACTTTCGGAGGCCGAGGCAGGTGGATCACGAGGTCAGGAGATCGAGACCATCCTGGCTAACATGGTTAAACCCCATCTCTACTAAAAATACAAAAAAATTAGCTGGGCATGGTGGCAGGTGCCTGTAGTCCCAGCTACTCGGGAGGCTGAGGCAGAAGAATGGCATGAACCTGGGAGGCAGAGCTTGCAGTGAGCAGAGATTGCGCCACTGCACTCCAGCATGGGAATCAGAGCAAGACTCTGTCTCAAAAAAAAAAAAAAAAAAAAAAAAAAAAAAAAAAACTATAAAAAAAATCTTAAAACTCATGTGGAACCGAAAAAGAGCCTGCATAACAAAACAAAACTAAGAAAAAAGAACAAATCTGGAGGCATCACACTACCCAGCTTTAAACTACATTATAAGACCATAGTCACCAAAACAGCAAGGTACTGGTATAAAAATAGGCACATAGACCAAAGGAACAGAATAGAGAACCCAGAAATAGCCCAAATACAATCAGCTGATCTTCAAGAAAGCAAGCAAAAACATAAAGTGGGGATAGGACACCCTAATCAACAAATGGTGCTGGGATAATTGGCAAGCCACATGTGGAGATTGAAACTAGATCCTCGTCTCTTACCTTATACAAAAATCAACTCAATATGGATCAAGGACTTAAATCAAAGCATGAAACCATAAAAATTCTAGAAGATAACATTGGAAAAACCATTCTAGATATTGGCTTAGGCAAAAACTTCATGACTGAGAACCAAAAAGCAAATGCAACAAAAACAAATATAAATAGATGGGACTTAATTAAACTAGAAAACTTCTACACAGCAAAAGGAACAGTCAACAGAGTAAACAGAAAACCCACAGAGTTGGAGAAAATCTTCACAATCTATACATCTGACAAAGAACTAATGTCCAGAATCTACAATGATCTCAAACATATTAGCAAGAAAAAACAAACAATTCCATCCAAAAAAGTGGGCTAAGGACATAATTAGACAATTCTCAAAATAAGATATACAAATGGTCAACAAACATATAAAAAATGCTCAACATCACTAATTATCAGGGAAATGCAAATCAAAACCACAATGCAATACCACCTCACTCCTGCAAGAATGGCCATATTCAAAAAATAATAGATGTTGGCATGGATGTGGTAAAAAGGGAACACTTTTACACTGCTGGTGGGAATGTAAACTACTAAAACCACTGTGGAAAACAATGTGGAGATTCCTTAAAGAACTGAAAGCACATCTACCATTTGATTCAGCAGTCCCATTCTTGGGTATCTAACCAGAGGGAAACAAGTCATTGTATGAAAAATATACTTGCACACACATGTTTATAGCAGCACAATTTGCAATTGCAAAAATATGGAACCAACCCAAATGTCCATCAATCGAGTGGATAAAGAAAATTTGGCATATATATACCATGAAATATTACTCAACCACAAAAAAAGAATGAAATAATGGCATTTGCAGCAACCTGAATGGAATTGGAGACCATTATTCTAAGTGAAGTAACTCAGAAATGGAAAACCAAACATTGTTTTTTCTCAATGATATGTGGGAGCTAAGCTATGTGGATGCAAAGGCATAAGAATCATAAATAGACTCTGGGGACTCTAGGGAAAGGGTATGAGGGGTGTGAGAGATAAAAGACTACACATTGGGTACATTGTACACTGCTTAGGTGATGGGTGCACCAAAATCTCAGAAATCACCACTAAAGAACTTATTAATGCAATCAAATACCACCTGTTCCCCAAAAACCTATTGAGATAAATAAAAAATAAAAATAAAATTTTTCACTCTGGCTGAGGGGAACATAAATTATTCCCAGTCATGTGTGAGCTCCAGGGATTACTCATACTCAGCCTTTTGAGTAGATTTTTCTCCATCATAGGTAGTACCTTCATAAAATTATGTTGCTTAATACTCAGGACCCTTGGCATATCCTCAGAGCTCTTTCTCTATGCAGATTTCTCCTCTCAGGTATTTTAATTTTTAACTCTAGCCATGTTGACTCAACCAGTATATTAGTCCATTCTCACACAGTAGTGTGAGAAACACCCAAGAAATACCCAAGGCTGGGTAATTTGTAACCAAAGGAGGTTTAATTGACTCACATTTGCACATGGCTGGGGAGGTCTCAGGAAACTTACAATCATGGCAGAAGGTGAAGCAGGCATCTTCATCATAAGGAGGCAGGAGAGAGAGTGAGAGCACAGGAAAAACTGTCAAATACATAGAAAACCATCAGATCTTGTGAGAACTCCCTCACTATCGTGAGTACAGCATGGGGGAAACTGCCCTCATGATTCAATCACCTCCCACCAGGTGCCTTCCCACACCTGGGGATTATAATTCAGATTAGAGTTCAAAATGAAATTTGGGTGGGGATACAGAGCCAAACGATATCACCTAGACACCAATCTCTACCTTCTCCACTCAGTGAGTTTGCTGGTTTCTGTGTGGCTTCCCTCTCCCTGTGCTTTAGTCCAGATACTATCTCCAGAAAGTAAGCTAGGGAAGTTATATGGCTCACCTGTTTGTCCTTCTTCTCTCAGTGATCATTGCTCTGTGCCACCTGATGTTTGCCAATAGATGTTTCACGTATTTTGCCTATATTTTAGTTGGTTTGATGAGACAATAAATCTAGCCACCATTACTCAATTTTGCCCAGAAATAAAAATCCCAGGATTCTCTGTACTCTCAGATGTTACTTTTCACACAATTTAAGACATTTTAATAGGCATCTGACTATGATACAATTTTTAGTTTAATATCAGTTCCACAAAATAACCTAGGTTACCTAATATTCCTAGTCTAAATGTCCTCGTTCTTGCAACTGATATGGTTAGACCACATCAGTGACATTCAACTTTCTATCTCCTCCAATAGATCTGAGTAATATTACTGAGATTCTCTCTTCGGAGGATGATTCTCAGTATTTGGGGAGTGGATTGATGTTCACTATCTTCATGAAATAGAATAAAGGGGATTGTGTACTTTGGAATATAAAAATGTCTTTGGTGGGATGCATCTATTTCCTCAACTGACACTCTGAAGTAGATGATTCAATTCTAGGAACATCTATTGAACAACTTGAGTATTATATGAAACCATGTTCAGTTCCGTGAAAAGGGGAAATATTACTAAGACTGGTTTTGTATCCCTAAATATTATAGAATAAATAGTGGTAACCTCTAAAGTTCTGTTACTAAAAAATGTCTGAAAAGTATTATAGCAGTTGGGAAAATATATAATTGATATCAGAATACTAGAACTCATTGAATTAACAAAGTTTGTTTCTGGCAGTCCAGATTTTTCAGATCACAAAAATGCAGAGGTACATGATGTGGTATTTTGCATTGCCAACTAACATCTGAAAGAGTTCTTTAGGTCTCTGGTAACTGCCAAATAATCTAATTGATAGAAAACAATGACACGTCATTTTGTATTTTTATGTTTTACAAATGTATTTTCAAATCTCAAACTCTCTAAGTCTCAAACTCCTCTAAATCTAAATTATAAATCTCAAACTCCTCTAACTATATTAAAAAGATCCATATACTTGTGAAAATTCACAGACAATGGTATTTATCCATAATTCATTGACCCAAACACAAGGGCTAATTTGTCTGTCTTATGCCTTAAAGACAGTTAATCACTGACACTATTTTTTTGCAATAAACTAGAATAGCTCAGTAATTTTCCCACTTAGTAGACTTTTTATTTCTTACCTACATAGTCTAATACAATTAATGCATTTATGGATTAACTGTCTCAGACTGTGAAACAGCTGGTCCAGAAAACTTACTAATCACTAATTACTGTACATTCCTTCTGGACAATAATTTTCAATGTGCAGACCCAGGGGTTTCTGATCTAGTTAAAGGATTTCCAAGTGGGATGTGCAGCACTTCAGCCAATCTGTACAAACTAATTGCTGTGTAGCTATGTAGCCTGAAATGTAATCAAAATCATATGTGCATAAACCAGAGAGTTGCAGATTTAAAAACACTTTCTGGATGTGAATAAAAAGAATTGTTCAAGTGTGAGCTGGCACCAGACGAGCTTTGCAGTATATCCCAAAATTCTGTTGCCATTTTCTTACTTTCTCTCACTTTACTAAGAAAGAGTACAGTTTTCCCTATATCTTGATTCATGTTTTATGTTTTTCAATTGTTATTTATAAATAATACTTCTTAACTAATATAAAATAAACACATTTTAGGATTTCAGGAGAAATAAGGCCAATTTTGTGCTGTGACCATGGGTCAAATAAAATTGTACCAGGTAGATGCTGTCTTACAACTAGTAGATAACTTTCAATCTTCAGTGTACATTTGAATTACACAAAGAAGTTTTTAAATGCAGATTCTCCATCTCTGTCTCAAGAGATTCTGATTCAATAGATCTGGGGTGAGGCCCAAGAACTTGCATTTTTAACAAATCTTTCCAGTAATTCTGATGAAGATAGAGCATTTTTTAACAATGACTGGAATAGACACGAGTTTTCCAAATTCTCCTCACTGCTCTCTATTAACCTTGTTTGATATTTAAAAGTTTTCTTTGTTAAAAAAAAATGCTAGTACTAGATTTTGATATTTTAATTAATGAAAAGGGTTCATTCTCCTTTCCCTCGTATTACACACACTCTTCCCACTGGTTTATTCGATTTAAGTTTTCCAACCCTATGGTATTACACAGAATTTTAAAAAGTAAGCCAGTGGATGCTCCAGTAAAAAATAAGAAAAGATTTAATCTTAATGCTATAGCAAAATGCATCCCCCTCCCTACCCTCTGGATTCCATACAGGGAGAGCCCCCTGGAGATATAATTCTGGCATCTTTCTCTATTCCTAAATCACTCCTCCCCAAGAAGGCAGAGTGAAGTATCAGGTCAAGAATGGACATGGGGTTATGCTTCTCAGTTGGGGGAAGATAATGTATTCAAACCTGTATGTAATGGGGTGTCAGTCTCCCTTCCTCTCCCATTCTCAGTGTAAAGCAGAAATTTTGGGTATGTGCAACTTGTCTACAGATTGACTTTTCCCTTGAGTGCTATGAGTGGACTAGGAGTAGGGAAAGACAAAGTGCTTCCATGTCTAGTTGGTCTTCACATTAAGTCACATCCTCCCAATAACTTCATAAGCAATAAAGTTAATATTTTTAAAATCCATATACCTGACTCCTGTTTTATATCTCTCAATGTTTCTGGACTAGGGTGGGGAAAAGAGTGTTATTTATTGATCTCTATGCCTTAGACCCCAGTTCTTGGCAGATTTAAGCATAATAGCACATTTTCCACATCTTCCTTTACATGGGTCTTTCTATCAGTCAATTTTTACCTATTTACATGGACTTTGTTTCTCATTTTCTTTAAATCTAATGCATTTTTTCCTGAAGTAAAAGACTCACAGAAATAAAGGACAATAGGTTCCAAATCTGCTTCTAGCTCTACTGTTCCAGTTCTAAACTTACCACCAAAATACGTAAATAGGACAAATCTGCATACTAATTGGAGATCAAGAGTCAGTGTCTTTCCATGGTGGAAAACCAGAGGGATCCATGCAAGATTTGATCTTCAGGTTGTCATGTGTTAGTTTCCAAGGATTGCCATAACAAAGGATCACAAACTGGGTGTCTTACAACACCAGAAATGTATTCTTTCACAGTTTGGAGGCTGTGAGGGAGAATTTTCTCTATGCTTCTCTCCTGGTTTCTGGTGGTTGCCGGCAATCCTTGATTTCCTTGACTTGTAGATGCATCACTCTCTGCCTCAATGGAGATGACGGTATTCTTTCTGTGTGTCTGTCTCCAGATTTTCCTCTTTTTATAAAGACACCAGTAAATAGATTAGAGCCCTTTCTAATCAATTACAACCTCATCTTAATTTGATTATATCTACAAAGACCTTAAGATAAAGTCATATTCACAAACATATTCACAGATGTGATTTTTGATGTGGGACACCATACAATGCAGTACCCAGCACATTCAAGGAAGACTTGAGAGGTGATTATCATGGTTGTCTACCAAACATCCATCCTACCACTGTGGAGGAGCGTTCTGGCTTGGGTGGTACCATTCTCACACCCAGCTGGCTACTTGTATTCATTTTTACCCATTTACATGGTTTTATAAACTTGTTTCTTCTACCAAATTTTCCATTAATAAAGAAAAGATAAACTATTTGAAGTCTGAATGAAAAAGAGCATTTTACCATTTTAATACATACCAAAAAATGACTCTAAACTATTTATTCGATGTGCATGATTCTGCACATTGTACTTAGTACTTGCGCTAAGCAATGTAAACAAAGGCATCAAACTTACCTTAACGAATTTTTGGTAATCTAAGAGAAAGAGAAACTTATATAGCGTACTCTCATTTTTTTTCTTTGGGTTATACTTATAAAGCCAAGTCCAACATGAACAGACCAGAGCTGTGTTGCTTTTTTTTCTGTTTGTTTTTGTTTTTTGTTTGTTTTGTTTTTTGGGTTTTTTTTGAGATGGAGTCTCACTCTGTCTGCCAGTCTGGCGTACAGCTGCACATCTCGGCTCACTGCAAGCTCCACCTCCCGGGTTCACCCCATTCTCCTGCCTCAGCCTCCCCAGTAGCTAGGACTACAGGCGCCGGCCACCACGCCTGGCTAATTTTTTGTATTTTAGTAGAGACGGAGTTTCAACGTGTTAGCCAGGATGGTCTCGATCTCCTGACCTCGTGATCCACCTGCCTTGGCCTCCTAAAGTGCTGGGATTACAGGCCTGAGCCACTTCACCCAGCCGAGCTGTGTTGCTTTTAAAGATGCACAGCAGTCCCAAAGAAATCTCAATCTTTACTCATACCTTTTGAAAACATTTAAAGGGGTGTCATACAGTTGATCTATAACAACTCTTCTTAACCTCTCTTGTGTCTAGCATTCCTGCTTTGTAGAAACCTTCTTTTCTCCTAGCCTAGAACTTTATCTTTGATAGCGTACCATCCCGGTCATCTTACCCAGTGAACTCTCTCTCATCACTGTATCCTTTCAGCCCTTTGGCATGTTATATCCCCTGGCAGTTATATCCCCTTTGGCATGTTATATCCCCTATTGCAGTGCCCCCAGGGTGTGGTTCACCTTTTTTGGGGATTTGCTTATGGATTTTGTTCTTCTTCTACCTGGAGTTCAGGAAAGGGAAATAGAAGCTAAGTAGCCAATATCAAATGATTTTCTTGGAGCATGTAGGGGGACTGGTAGGAATCAGGTGAAGGTAGCAAGGAGGTGGGGAGAATATTAGAGCTACTACATTTTAGGTTTTGTTTTGTTTTATCACTTTTGTACCATGGAAAATCATCGGAAAACTTTCTACATGTACCATATCATCACAGCTCTCCCTCATCACAGAAAAGCTTTTATGGGTTGGGTATTTTAATGTTTATGTTAACTTTTATGAAGCATGCAATATTTTATGAGGCTCCTAAATGAATGTCTGTTCCTATGGTTTCAGACATTGCAGAAGAGAGCCTGGGAAAGGGGAGTTGTCCTCTGAATCTGGTTGATATAGCTCTAATGCTGCTGTGACTTGGTGAACAAAAGAGATTTGAATCAACACTTTTCAGATTGGCTAGAAATTATTTTGCAGAATCTCGATCCTTCTTCCATAACACATATATACTCTGTAAATGGAATGTGCAGGTCACATGTTTTTCTATGTTTCCCTCCTTACATGTTCTTACTTGCCTGCACTTTGAAAAGAAAATCAAGAAAAATGTTTCTTTGAGAATTTCCCCTTCTGAATATTTCCCCCACCCCAATAGCATCTACAGTGCTAGAAAAGATTCTTCCACGGTTTTAAGAACATCAATTAGTTTCACAGTTGGAGGCAAAACACCCCTTGGAGAGCATTTCTTAACATACAGCAGAATCCTTGGTTAGCCCCTGGCTGTGTTAAAAGAAGAGAGAAACAAAACTCACTTTTCTACTCCGGTTCAGTTACATCTTTCTTCACCTCTTCTTTTCTAGCTATATATCTTCTTTTACTTTGGGCTGTTGAGCTGTGAAGCTCTATGACTCTCATGATGGTAAGTTTTGTTCAAAGACCCTGGAGCCACAATTAGGGCTTAAGCACTGATTTGTTCTTCTCTAAGCCAAAATGTGCTGAACCTTTTGTGAAACCCAAAAGGGGAAGCAATGTTGTAAATATCTATACTTATCTACTGACCTATCCAACTTTTCATCTCAAGCACAAACCCATTCATGCAGCTACTCTCTTCAAATGCAGAGTTCCCTTGTTGTTAGCCAAAACTAGTAGCAGTTAGATCCAGATTGTCACATAGTCTCTTTTCCTAATTTTCAGGTGAAAATATGGGAAACGGGAAAGCATGAACAGATATATGCAAGGAAGACAAGCTCTTATAATGTGAAGAACTGCTGGAATAATGAGATGATTTTTAAAACTTAGATGAGATTGTGATGATTACCATTTATTACCATGACATTTGTGCAAATTCTCATTTTGAAACAGTTTGATAATGTAAACATTTTTATATCCTTAATATAACCCAGAAGGTAAAATGGAAGGTTATTCCTAGCTGAGGTTATTTTGTTTTAATAAATAAAAATAGAGCTTAATGACCTTATCTGTATATGGTTTATAATATTAATATTTGTATATAGAATTTGGAACATGAAGCTGTTCACACTCCCCAATACTCTAAAAGAAGTCTGCCCCAGGTGCATTGGGAAGGTAGTGGCGTGGAATGGCATTTCTGAGATGTTTCATGCTCCAGCAGCAGAAGCTTTCCATCTTAAATTGTGCCTTACTTCCTCGTCCCTCCATATGTGTTTTACTGTTATTTACAATACACCATGCCTTCTCTGGCAAATAGATTCCACCCAAGAATGCTCCTTTATTTTTCTAAACAAAGTAGTAGGTAATAATGCAATTTGAAGAAGCCTAAAAGTACGTATTTCTCAATGTGAGTGGAAATGTAGTGGTGGTGGTAGTAGAGGTGGTGCAAGGAGGGCTCCAGGAGAGAAGTAAATTGGAGCAATTCAGAGTTGGCAATGCTGTGTAGAGGTGGAGAGGAAAGTTAAAAGAGACTGAGAAAGAACCACCAGGGTGGGGAGGAAAAGGGAACCTAACTGGCCAGAAAGAACTGGTGTGACATTTTAGGATGTGATGTGTGTGGTAATACTCTCCTCTACTTTTCTCAAAAGCTCTTGTAAAAATTTACATTTGGCTTTGAGTTCATAAAACTTCATTTGTAAGTGTTTTGGGGAAGGGACTTGGGAGTGAGTTGCAGCAAAGTGCTGAGAACAGCCTTGGAAGCCCGGCGCGGTGGCTCACGCCTGTAATCCCAGCACTTTGGGAGGCCGAGGCGGGCGGATCACAAGGTCAGGAGATCGAGACCACGGTGAAACCCCGTCTCTACTAAAAATACAAAAAATTAGCCGGGCGCGGTTGTGGGCGCCTGTAGTCCCAGCTACTCGGGAGGCTGAGGCAGGAGAATGGCGTGAACCCGGGAGGCGGAGCTTGCAGTGAGCCGAGATCGCGCCACTGCACTCCAGCCTGGGCGACAGAGGGAGACTCCGTCTCAAAAAAAAAAAAAAAAAAAAAGAACAGCCTTGGAATAGGAACAGGGCTGAAGCACAAGCTGCCTTAGGGAACACAGATGTAATCCACGTAAACTGACACCAAGATGTGTGTTTGTCCATTTAGCTACCTATTTATCTATTTAACAAGAGTAAGAATGAATAAAAATATAAAAACTGAACTACAATAACATTTTTTCTATTTACATACTATTTCACAAGTAAGGATCTTAGAGCAGTGAATATTAACCTATCAACCCATGATTTATCTGTAGTGAAGGAACCAGTTCAATTTCTTATTTTATTTATGGAATGGGTCTCTGGCATTAGGAGATCTATATCACTCACCCAAACAAATTTACTGCTTTTGTGAAATTTTCCTTATTATTTGCTACATCCCTCCAGTTCATTAATAGACTCTAGCTTCCCTCTGTCTAAACATTTTACCTCTTTAATCAACAAAATATAGTCAAGAGTGTAGTTTTCTGGAGCAATGACAAAGATTGAGTTAAAGCTACAGATATTTCACAGGCTTCAATTTCAAAAGTTAGTATGTAAATCAGTTGTTTTGAACTGTGGTTACATTTTTTTCCATTGAAATTATGTTATAATTTGTATGGAGGACTTCATAAATCTTAGACCTAAAGACTCTCTAGAACATGTTCTATTTCTGTAGGGGAATGGGTTTTTTTTTTCTTCTAAACTTGGTATCTCTTTAGCAAGGTTAGCTGAAATGGGCCTTTGGTAAGGTAACTCAAGCCAGGGATGGAGATCCTATTTAATAAACGGACTTGGGTTAGGAAAAAAAAAAAAGGTACATCTTGATAGTGGGGAAAGTCTTGTCTTATATAATCTACCCCAAGGTGAGATTAGACCACAGTATGACTTTCCCATCACTTTCCACTGCCCTCCACTTACAACTTGGTGCAGACTGAATGAGAAGACAAGCAAGATATTGAAGAAGGACAAGGGAAGCAATGAGGTTAAACAAATAACAGGTCATGAAGTTGGAAAAGAAGATAAAGAAGACCAAAAAGGAAGAGATTTCCATGGTAACTGGATATGGATGGTGATATGAGGTGTCCCACTGGAGAGGTTTGCTCCTGAGCCCATCATCTCAGGGACAGACCCTGGGGGATGAACATAAAAGACAGAAAAGTATGGACAATAGATAATGGGAAGAATTTTTAGCAGTAGCTGGGATTAGGTAACATATAAGAATTAACTTCATGGAACATTTCTGTGTGGCATACTGTAAAACACCTAAACTAAACTTTATAAGAAAATTTACAGAAATGACTTTCATTAGTCTCCAATGTGTCCAAACTCAGATTTGACTGTGAATTCATGTAGACATTTGCCAGGTGAAGGCCCAGCATTTATTAGGGTTACAAAGGCAGAAATAACCTATACCTACCAGAAATTATTCTTTACCAGCTCTTGGGAAACAAAAATGAACAAATTTGGTTATAAATTAACTTTATAAATAGAGCTTGGAACATGTCACCACAATTGTTCATTGAAATTCTTCATACTATTTTCTAATTTTTTAAATGCTCCAAGATATGAGTAATTGTAGACACAGTTTCAGTGAAAGCAATCTACAATTTCTATCAATAGACAAGCTGTTGAGAAAAATATTTAAGCCTGGGATTTCTCTGGAGCTGAGTTTTCAAGCATCTTGAGTTTAGAAGCACTTGGTGTGGCGGTTGAAAGCAGAGGCTGAGAGAGAGACTGAAAAGTTTTACTGCAGTAAAGATACATAATGTTAGGAAACTATTTTTTTCAGTGGTTCAGAAGTAAGCAAAAGCGCATTTCTCAACTATGTTAGTGGTTTGTATTCATGGAACCCCAATTCTGAGTGTTATTGCCATGGAAAATTCTCAGCAAGGCTTCTAGGTTGTTTCTTGAGCAAGGCAGAAATAACATACAATCCAATAAGAATGGTTGGGGCTGGGCACAGTGGCTCACACCTGTAATCCCAGCACTTTGGGAAGCTGAGGCAGATGGATCATCTGAGTTCAGGAGTTTGAGACCAGCCTGGGCAACACAGTGAAACCCTGTCTCTAGTAAAAATACAGAAATTAGCCAGGCATGGTGGCAGATGCCTGTAATCCCAGCAACTTGGGAGGCTGAGGCAGGAGAATCGCTTGAAGCCAGGAGGTGGAGGTTGCAGTGAGCTGGGATCATGCCATTGCACTCCAGCCTGGGCAACAGAGTGAGAATGACTGGAAAATCAACTTGGTATAGACTTACCTAGAAGGATCATTATCACCTTCATTTACAAAGGATAACATCTCTGAGACCACCAATTTCTTCAATATCTACATAAAGTACTTCAGTTCTCCATCACACTTAATCTTGGAAAGCCAAGTGATTTCTTCTAAGAAGGCAATGTGAGATAGTGCTTATGTTCTGCCAGTGGCCAACATTCTGTCTTCCTTTTCTCTGAACTCTTCCTTCCTGTCCAACTCTCTGGCCACAACTGTGGTATAAATGGTTATATCTTTTATGCTCAAGTAAGGAGAAACATTCCTGCTCTTTAGTTCCCAATGCTAGAGACTATCACAAAGCTCTTGTGATAATGCTTTTACTGAAGTATTGGGAATAAAATTGAAATTACAGCTTCAAAAAGGAATTGCTTAAAATTAAATATCAGTATCCCTGTTCTTTAAATTATTCATCCAACCCTGCATCAAGAAGGTGTTGCAGCCAAAACCCCAGGGAGCAGAATCTAAGGCAAAAATTAGCATGCCTGAGAGAAGTGCTCTTGGGATCAAAACCAAGGAAGAGAAAGCAATGAAGCAGGATTAGACAAAGGGAGAAGTTGAGCTATAATGCAGTCTCAACAAAGGCCTTAGATTACTCCATGGGGAGTTCTGAAACTGAAATGGCCCTTCATATTACCTGATTGCAAACTATACTACAAGGCCATAGTCACCAAAACAACATGGTACTGGTACAAAAACAGGCACATAAACCAATTGAAAAGAATAGAGAACCCAGAAATAAACCCAAATACTTAAAGCCAACTGATTTTGACAAAGCAAACAAAAACATAAAGTGGGGAAAGGACATCCTTTTCAACAAATGGTGCTGAGATAATTGGCTAGCCACATGTAGGAGAATAAAACTGAATTCTCATCTCTCACCTTATACAAAACTCAACTCAAGATGGATTAAGGACTTAAACCTAAAACATGAAACTATAAAAATTCCGGAAGATAACATTGGAAAAAACCCTTCTAGACATTGGCTTAGGCAAGTATTTTGTGACCAAGAACCCAAAAGCAAATGCAATAAAAACAAAGGTAAGTAGCTGCGACTTAATTAAACCAAAGAGCTTTTGCACGGCAAAGGAAAGTCGGCAGAGTAAACAGACAACCCATAGAGTGGGAGAAAATCTTCACAGTCTATACATTGGACAAAGGACTAATATCCAGAATCTACAATGAACACAAAGAAATCAGTAAGAAAAAAAATCCCATCAAAAAGTGGGCTAATGACACAAATAGACAGTGCTCAAAAGAAGATACACAAATGACCAACAGATATATGAAAAAATGCTCAACATCACTAATGATCAGGGAAATGCAAATCAAAACCATAATGTGATACCATCTTACTTTTGTAAGAATTACCATAATCAAAAAATCAAAAAACATTAAATATTGGCATGGATGTGGTGATCATGGAACACTTCTACACCGCTGGTGGGAATGTAAACTAGTATAGCCACTATAGAAAACAGTGTGGAGATTCCTTAAAGAACTAAAAGTAGAACTACCATTTAATCCAGCAGTCACACTACTGGGTATCTACCCAGAGGAAAATAAGCCATAAGAAAAAGATACTTGCACACGCATGTTTATAGCAGCACAGTTCTCAACTGCAAAATTGTAGAACCAATCAAATGCCTATCAACCAATAAGTAGATAAAGAAGCTGATATATATATATATATATATATCATATATATGATATATGTGATGGAATACTACTCAGCCAAAGAAAGGTATGAATTAATGGTATTTGTAGCAACCTGGATGAGATTGGAGACTATTACTCTAAGTAAAGTAACTCAGGAATGGAAAACCAAACATTGTATGTTCTCACTGATATGTGTGAGGTAAGCCATGAATACACAAAGGCATGAGAATCATACAATGGATTCTGGGGACTTGGAGGGAAGAGTGGGAGAGGGGCGAGGGATAAAAGACTACAAAGAGGGTGCAGTGTGTACTGTTTGGGTGATGGGTGCACCGAAATCTCACAAAGCACCACTAAAGAACTTACGTAACCAAATACCACCTGTACTCTAATAACCTATAGAAAAAATAAAAAAGAAGATAAAAGCAAAAAAAAATAAAAAAACTAAACAAAACAAATCCCATCCAAAGGAAAGCAACTTCAAAGATTGAAAGAACATCAGCCCACACAGATGAGTGAGAAAGAACCAGTGCATGAACTCTGACAACTCAAAAAGCCAGAGTGTTTTCTGACCTCCAAATGACTGCACTGGTTCCAAAGCAAGGGTTCTCAACCAGGCTGAAATGACTGAAATGACAGACATAGAATTCAGGGCATAGCTAGGAATGAAGATCATGAAGATTCAGGAGAAAATTGAAACCCAATCCTAGGATTCTAAGGAATACAATAAAATGAAATAGGAGGTGAAAGATAAAGTATACATTGTAAGAATGAACCAAACTTATTTTAGATAGCTGAAAATCTCACTTCAAGAATTTCAGAATACAATCGCAAGTATTAACATCAGAATTGATCAAGCTGAGGAAAGTATCTCAGTGCTCAAAGACTGGCTCTCCCAAATAACTTAATCAGAAAAAAATTTAAAAAGAAAGAAAGAAAAATGAGCAAAACCTCAAGGAAATGTGAGATTATATAAAGAGAGCAAATCTATGACATACTGGCATCTCTGAAAGAGTGAAAGAGAAAGGAAGTTAACTTGGAAAAAGTATTTCAGGATGTGATTCATGAAAATTTCCCTAACCACACTAGTGGGGTTAACCTTTAAATTCAGGAAATGCAGAGAACCCCTGAGAGGTACTACACAAGATGACTGTCTCCAAGACACATAGTCATCAGAGTCTCCAAGGTCAAAATGAAAGAAAAAATGCTAAAGGCAACTAGATAAAAGGGGTAGGTCACCTAGAAAGGGAATTCCATTAGGCTAACAGTGGATTTTTCAGCAGAAACCCTATGAGCCAGAAAATATTGGGGTCATATATTCAGCATTCTTAAAGAAGAAAAATTCCAACCAAGAATTTCATATTCAGCCAAACTAAGCAAAGAATTAATTATATCCTTTTCAGACAAGCAAATGCTAAGGGAATTTGTTACCACCAGACCTGCCTTGAAAGAAGTCTCAGTGGAGTACTAGATATGGAGAGGAGTGACCATTACTAGCCACTACAAAAACACACTTAATTACATAGACCATTGACACTATAAAGCAACCACACAAACAAGTCTGCATAATAACCAGCTAATAGCATGATGACAGGATCAAATCTGTACACATCAATATTAACCTTGAATGTAATGGCAAAATTAAAAGTCAGAGTGGCAAATCAGATAAAGAAGCAAGACCCAATGATATGTGGTCTTCAAGAGATCCATTTTACATGCAGTGATGTCCACAGACTCAAAGTAAAGGGATGAAGAAAAATATACCAAGCAGATAGAAAACAGAAATTTGTATTGCTAAAAAGAAGGTAAGTGCTGAGAGTCAAGACAATGGGAAAAAGTCCTTGAAGGCATTTCAGAGTTTTTTGAGACAGCCTCTCCTTTCACAGGCTCTGAGGCCTAGAATCACTAAATGGTTTCAGAGAAGAAGCTAAGGGTTCTGCTGCCCTGTGTAGCTTCCAGACACTGCTCCTCACATCACAGCTGCTCTGGCTCCGGCTTTGGCTCCAGAGGGTGCAAGCCAAAAGCCTTGGTGGCTTCTACATGTTTTTAAGCCTGGGGGTGCAGAGAATGCAAGAGTTGAAACTTGGCAGCCTCTACTTAGATTTTAAAAGATGTGTGAAAAGCCTAGGTGTCCAGGCAGAAGACGGCTGCAAGAGAGGAACCCTCAGAAAGAATTTCTACTAGGGTCAGGCAGAGGGGAAATGTGGGGATGGAGGCCCTACAGAGTCCCCACTGGGGTGCTGTCTAGTGGAGCTATGAGAAAGGAGCCACTGTCCTCCAGACTTGAGAAGGTAGATCCACCAGCAGCTTAAACACTGCGCCTGGAAAAGCTGGAGACACTAAACTCCAACCCAAAAGAACAGCCATGGGGGCTAAACCATGCAAAGTTACAGAGTTAGACCTGCCAACAGCCTAGGGAGCCAGCTTCTTTCTCCAGTGTACCCTGGATGTGGGCCATGTAGTCAAAGGAGATTATTTTGGAGGTTTAAGATGTAATGGCTACCCTGCTGGGTTTTAACCTGCATAAGGCCTGTAGCCCCTTTCTTTTAGCTGATTTCTTCCTTTTGAAACATGAATGTTTATCCAATGCCTGTACCCTCATTGAGGCCTTCCCAGAAGCCAAGCAGATGACCAGCATCATGCTTACTGTACAGCCTGCCAGTCACTTAAAAAGCGAAATTTAAAAACCAGAAAAGCTTAACAATAGAAAAAAGCTTACAGATAAGAATATAAAGAAAAATAACTTTGTACAACTATACAATGTTTGTGTATTAAGCTAAGTTTTATTATAAAAGTCAGAAAATTAAAAATATTGAAAATTTATAAAATGGTTACAGTAAACTGTTAATTTATTATTGAAGAAAGAATTTTTAAAAATAAATTTAGTGTAGCTTAAGTTGACAGTGTGTATAGAGTCATAGTAGTATACAGTAATGACCTAGGTTTTTATATTCACCCACTGACTCACCCAGAGAAACTTTGAGTCCTACAAGCTCCATTTATAGTAAGTGCCCTAGACAGGTACATCCTTTTTATCTTGTATACTGTATTTTTACTGTACCTTTCCTATGGCTGGATTTACTTAGTTATGCAAATGGTTACTGTTGTGTTACAATCGAGTATAACAGTCAATACAGTAACATGTTGCACAGGTTTACATCCTAGGAACAATAGGCTATACATATGGCCTAGGTGTATAGTAGCTATACCATATAGGTTTGCGTAAGTATTCTTCATGATTTTCACACAATGATGCAATCACCTAACAATGCATTTCTCAGAACATAAACTCATTGTTAAACAAGGCATAACTGTATTATACACTTGAAATTTGCTAAGAGAGTAGCTTTTAAGTTTTCTCACCAAAAAAAAAGGTAAATATATAAGGCAATGGATAGGTTAATGAGTTTGATTTGTCAATAATACCTTAATGAAAAAAATAAACAATTTGTACTTTTTCGCTTACTTACACTGAATTTTAATTTAAAAAAATGGATTTGGGTTAATGAAGAGTTGATCTCCCCCTTTCCAGAGCAAATGTAAGTAATTTTTTCATGTATTTTATTTGTTTTTTCTTTCATATTATAAACAAATTTGTTTAAAATACATTTGCATTCAATACTACTAATGTGATATGAGGACTTCATATTCATACATAAGTGTGAATGTGTTGTGCATGTATATATATTCATCCCTCGGTTTCTAATGTGTGCAGGTTCCAGAACCTCCCACGAGTACCAAACTCTGAGGATGCTCATAAAGTTTGAGCATGATAAAGATTGGTGTAGTATTTGCCTAGAACCTATGCGCATCCTCCTGTGTACTTCAACTCTTCCCTAGATTACTTATAATACCTTATACAAGGTAAATGCTATGTAAATAGTTGTTATGCCATATTGTTTAGGGAATAACGATGAGGGAAAAAGTCTGTACATATTCAGTACAGATGAAATTTTATTAACATATTTTTGATCTGCAATTAGTTGGATCCAGAGATGTGGAACCCATGGATATGGAGGACTGACTGTATATACATATATAATGTATTATTTTAAAAAATGGTTAGATGTCATCAACAGCCAACCTAATTCTACTTGACAACTGAAACTTTCATTTAGTCAAGTCTCTTTTTTCTATAAACAGAGAAATACTCAAAACATCTTTGAACTAGTGTATTAGAGATGTAATATCTGGATTCATTAGTAATTTTGGTGACATTAAAAATGCTTATCAATACCAAACTTTATGAAGATTTGAAGAATATAAATTATGGCAACCAGTTTTTACGCTGTACTCTGTTTAATCACTTTGTATATGGTAGATGATCAGATCTTCATATTAACCCCTCAAAGTAGTTATTATTTCTATTTTACTCATGAGGGATTTGAAGTTCAAAGGGTTAACTGATTTGTTCAAAGTAATAGCAATGGTGATATTTTAATCCCAAACTCATTGGCCTCAGTGACACTATCCTTTTTATTATTTTACTACAACACATTTCAGGAGTCCATCTTGAAATGACTGAATAGTCCTGAGTCTTGCAATGGCCAGTTTGGCCTTTTCCAGCCATTATTGTCTCATCTCTTAATTCATTGTTGTCTCATCTCTTAATTCCTATAAATATTAGGAAATATGATAAAACCCAATGTGATTGGGCCAGGTGATTTTGTATGTGCGCTTAGGTTAGTTAATTTGGAGAGGAGAAAACATGACTGGGTAATTGGTTTACATCATCCAGTTCTGAATATAAGCATGTTTCTGGGATGGTTTTAGATATGAGCCTTCTTAGACCAATGAGTTAAAGATCTGGTAAGATTTTAAAGTGTCTGTGTTCTTTTTATTTCTATGAAAACAAAATGAAATTATTCAAAGCCTGGGAGAAATTTTATGTAGGCACAGTAAATCGAGGGAAAAATGTGAATCCATTAATTTCCTACTCTAATTGAAAGAACACCTGCAGGCTTTATTGATTAGGCATCTGAGCAATAACTCTGCTGCCTTAATTAGTTCTCTTACAATTATATGAAGATTAATTTTCACTCTGGGTATTAAATCACCGGAATCAAATAAAAATATTTATTGAGTGTTTACTGAGTGTGACTCATTGTAAAATGAGAATTGGGAACACCTAATGATGTGATAATTTGACCCCCATTTAAGAATAATGTTATTTGTCTTTTCTACTATTTCTTCCAGGATCTTGCCTGATGTAATTTGGACTATCATCCTAAGTCACACATTTTGCCAGAGAACTTTATCTATTTCTCAAATAAGTAGGCTGATTTTTTTTCACCCATCTGGAAAGCCCTGCTGATCCTACCTGCAAAACACCCATTCTATTGCTAAGTCCTAACATTAGTACATAGTGAAGAGCATATAGTGTTTTTGCTTATCTAGCCCTATTCCCTATTCTGTTAGTAGCTCCCTGGATTTTGCTGTGAGATTCTCTCCACATCATTCTTAGTCATAAAGTATAGTGGGTCTAGCATCAAATCCAGGTTTCAGCAGAAACCACAGAACCATGTTCATTATGATTAGTTTAGGGATGAATATATGAACAACTGAGCCAATGAGAACCTTCCATAAGGTTTCTCTGGAATTACTGAAGAGAGAAATTCTCTTTACCCCTAGAAGATCTAAGTCTGGATCTTCTGGAGAGCATGATGTGGACAAAATCTACTTTTGAGTAAAGGCAATACAAACAATGAAGTAGAGATGAAGTGAGAAGAAAATGAGAGCCCAGATACAGCTTGCATCATTTCAGCCTCTGACTGGAACCAGACCCACTCCTGGACATTTCCAATATATGAACAAATAAATCACTTGTTTGAAATGGTAAACTGGAGTTGGGTTTTCGTAGTTACATCTGAAACATACATGATGAGTACCCCTATCTATCTGGCCAAAGGTACCAATGGGAAGGAGGAGGTAGCAGTTGGCTCTTGTTGTCCAGTTCTTGCCCCCTGTGATCTAGTTTTGGACCTTGTCATTTATATTATTGATATCAAACTCTAACAACTTTTCTTGCCTTTAGCATTATTGCTAAAAGACTAAAGGGGAACTTAATTTGGAAAATCCTCTTTTTATAATCTGTTATAAAACTAAGCAATTTAATACAATTGATTGAATATGAGTTCAAGGCCTGTCCAGGCCACCTGAAATGAAGAGAGGTGTAGAAGTTGTGCTTATTTGAGATCAGTCTATCTTGGGACTTCTTCCTTAATGCTTCTAAGCTGTCATGTTACTTTGTTTCTACAGTTCAGAGTCTTGGCAGCTGTCAAGCAAGACTTGATAAAGTGACAATACTATTAATTAATAGGCCTGCACAGAGGTTGCGAGAATGTTGGTTGCTTCCTAACACATGAGTTCATCTGTCTTCACGAAGCACTAATTAACTATTATTTGGAGAGTGCTCCATGATGTGACAGAATACAAGGGCCTTCAGACAAGATTTTGATGGAGAGTTTTGTCTGGCTTGTCCAATTGTGCCAATAAATCTCTTAGGGCTCTAACTTCCTTATGAAGCTTGACATCATGTAGACTGGCCCAGGCAGATTCAATTGTAACAGACTCTCCTGGAAGAGTGTATCTTTCCTTTGGGATCCTTATTCCTTTCTGTGATTATGCATTCTGTGTTTTGGTGAATACTTACATACCTCTCCACACTATTACCTCCATGAGACTAGCTCACCTTTGAATCTGTAGTACCTAGCATAATGTCTGGCATATGAAGGCATTCCATGAACATTTGTTGAAATAAAATAAATTAATAAATAAATAAAAGAACAAAAAAGGAATAAGGTCCAGCTTTAGGAGATGAATTTAGAAGAGCCAGGTTGTAAAAACTGGGGAGGACAGGAAGCAGAATATAAATGCAGTGAGAAACAGCAGTCTCCTTTCATTCAGAAAGAGTAACAATAGCCCATCCATGGGACCCCGTGGGTCCAGTCTTCTAAACCAAGTGGAAACTATCTCACAGTAAAACTGAAGTAGAGGTTACAAAGCCCTTACTTTTCTGAGAATAAGGAAGACTTTGTGGAAAAGGGGTGAGATTAGGCAGAAGGAGAGAAGTTTACAGATTCATAGGTATTGGTGCTAAAAAGGACTTTAGAAGGTCAACTTGTATGACCTCCAGCCTTCAGATAGGAACATTTGCATTTACAGATGTGGCATCCCTAGTAGTTTAGTGACTTTTATGAAGCTCAAAGTTATAATTATCTATAGAAAATGGGTTTTGAGTTTATTTCAAAAACAAGTGAGCTTAGACTCCTTCCTGAGTGTACTCGGCAGTTCCCTATTATCCTAGAGACATATCATCCAAAGTTTTGGAACTTTGCTCTTTGAAAAATAAATGAGAAAAGAGAGTGAAGCAAATCACCATGCCTATCCCGCTGGGGGCCTATTCCACGGGCTGTGCTATGGCACTAATAGGAGGTGTGGAGTAAGTGGGAAAAGGTGCGAGGGTTTAATAGTTACGTAGTGTGCTCCAAAATCAATCTTGAATCAGTAACAACAGCAACATCTGAAAACACAGAAACCCTCACTTTCATTGTCTCGGTGAAAGGAGATAAATTCACATGTAAAGCAGACTTGACTGGGTTTCAATGTTGTTGTGATGAAAAGCTCTCTGGAGGAGCTTCTACAGCAATGTTGTGGTTCCACAGGATGACTGTGAAAATAAGCTCAGGGACACACAGACACCTTCACCTCCATCCTCTGTGAAGGGACACATATAGTGGGAAAGGGACAGATGTTTTTCCACCTGACTGAATACTAAATAGAATGAACACATTTGAAGGGAGCAGAACAGTGTGGAGACTGGCTGACAGCAACACAGCATTGCAAATACAGTGAGGAATTGAAATCCCTTCTGATCAGGAGAATCAAAATGCCATGGATAGGGATTTGCCTTTCCTTTTAACCCTCAGGCAGTACAGCTGCAGGAAACTGTCTTCTGAAGGGGCACAAGGATGAGAGAGTCAATCAGAGGGTCTGTCTTCAGATAATGGGTCTGAGCAATCAAGGGCAACCCCACTGTGGGGTTGTCCAGCTCCTTCACCTGAGTAGGGGCTGCAGGTCAGAGCCAGGAAGTGCTTGCCGAGCAAATTCCAATGTGAGGTGAAAGTAAATGCTATTGTAGTACATCAGCCAGCAGCTATCCTTGAGGGCATTGTGAAATGTGGCCCAGCCAAGCTCCAGCAAATCACAGAAGGCCTCACCTAAGTGGAACATTAGGCTCCTTATTTAGATTCAGAACGTCTAGGTGGTAGGAGGTGCAGGCAGAGAGGACTGAGAAGTATGGGCCAGATCTATTGATGTGGGAATGAGTGAGGCCTGGAGGAGTGGGACAATGGCTTCTTTCACTGCCTGGAATGCACAGACAATGAATAAATGGTTTTTAATTAATAGCGAATGTTAACATTCCTAATCAAACATCAAGGGGAATAATTGTTCTGCACCCATCTCCTTGCCAGGCTATGATGAGATGAAAGACCAACTAAGGAACAAGCATGAAAGTGGCTGCCTTCTCTGTGGAAAGGCATCTTCCACTGAAGTCCTGAACCTATGACTGATCATACCAGGCATGCCAGGAGGACACGTTACCAGGTTCCCTCACCTCTACCTTCCAACTACAGATTGAAAAGTCTGCTTTGCCTCTTCTAAACCAGTGCATCTTGAACTTGAATGTGCTGATAAACTACCAGAGAATCTTGTTGAAATACAAAGATCTAAATTCAGCAGGTCTGGAATTAGACCTGAGATTCTGCATTTCCAACAAGTTTTTAGGGGATGACCATGTTACTGCTCTGCAGGTCACACTTTGACAGAAAGGTTTTAGGCTGCTGTTTCTGAAGTTATTGTGTGCCTAAGAATCACCTGGAGAGCTAATAAAGTTGCAGATTCCTGAATTCCATTCATAAAAAGTCTAATAAACTGTTCCTATGAGAATCTGAAAGTGCAAAGCTTAATTTTTTTTATTATTATTATGCTTTAAGTTCTGGGATACGTGTGTAGAATGTGCAGGGTTGTTACATAGGTATACACTTGCTATGGTGGTTTGCCACACCCATCAACCAGTCATCTACATTAGGTATTTCCCCTACTGCTATCCCTCCCCTAGCCTCCCCCTGTGACAGGCACCAGTGTGTGATGTTCCCATCCCTGTGTCCATGTGTTCTCATTGTTCAACCCCCACTTATGAGTGAGAACATGTGGTGTTTAGTTTTCTGTTCCTGTATTAGTTTTCTGAGGATAATGGTTTCCAGTTTCAACCATGTCCCTGTAAAGGAAAGGAACTCATATTTTTTTTTTTATGGCTACATAGTATTCCATGGTATATATGTGCTACATTTTCTTTATCCAGTCTATCATTAATGGCCATTTGGGTTGGTTCCCAAAATCCAAAAAGTCTTTGCTATTGTGAACAGTGCTACAATAAACATATGTGTGCATGTGTCTTTATAGTAGAATGTTTTATAATCCTTTGGGTACATACCCAGTAATGGGATTGCTGGGTCAAATGGTATTTCTAGTTCTAGATCCTTGAGGAATCACTACACTATCTTCCACAATGGTTGAACTAATTTACAATCCCACCAATAGTGTAAAAGCGTTCCTATTTCTCCACATCCTCTTCAGCAACTGCTGTTTACTGACTTTTTAATGATCGCCATTCTAACTGGCGTGAGAATGTGGTTTTGATTTGCATTTCTCTAATGATCAGTGATAATGAGCTTTTTTTCATGTTTGTTGGCCACATAAATGTCTTCTTTTGAGAAGTTTCTGTTCATATCCTTCACCCACTTTTTGATAAAGTTGTTTGTTTTATTAGTGTAAATTTGTTTAAGTTCATTTTAGATGCTGGATATTGGCCCTTTGTCAGATGGATAGATTGAAAAAAATTTTCTCCCACTCTGTAGGTTGCCTGTTCACTCTGATGACAAGCTACTTTTGCTGTGCAGAAGCTCTTTAGTTTAATCACATCACCTTTGTCAATTTTGGCTTTTCTTGCCACTGCTTTTGGTGTTTTAGTCATGGAAAACTCCAAACACTTTGCCCATGCCTATGTCCTGAATGGTATTGTCTAGTTTTTCTTCTAGGGTTTTTATGGTTTTAGGTCTTAGATTTAAATCTTTAATCCATTTTGAGTTAATTTTTATGTAAGGTATAAGGAAGAGGTCCAGTTTCAGTTTTCTGCCTATGGCTAGCCAGTTTTCCCAGAACCATTTATTAAATAGGGAATCCTTTCCCCATTGCTTTTGTCAGGTTTGTCAAAGATCAGATGGTTGTAGATGTGTGGCGCTATTACTGATGCCTCTGTTCTGTTCCATTGGTCTATATATCTGTCTTGGTACCAGTACCACACTACTGTTTTGGTTACTGTAGCCTTGTAGTATAGTTTGAAGTCAGGTAGCATAATGTCTTCAGCTTTGTTCTTTTTGCTTAGGATTGTCTTGGCTATCTGGGCTCTTTTTTGGTTCCATATGAAATTAAAAGTAGTTTTTCCAATTCTGTGAAGAAAGTCAATGGTATCTTGATGGGGATAGCACTGAATCTATAAATTACTCTGGGCAATATGGCCGTTTTAATGATATTGATTCTTCCTATCTGTGAGCATTGAATGTTTTTCCATTTGTGTCCTCTCTTATTTCCTTGAGCAGTGGTTTGTAGTTGTCCTTGAAGAAGTCCTTCAAGTCCCTTGTAAGTTGTACTCTTAGGTATTTTATTCTTTTGATAGCAATTGTGAATGGGAGTTCACTCATTATTTGGCTCTCTGTCTATTATTGGTTTATAGGAATGCTTGTGATTTTTGCATATTGATTTTGAATCTTGTGACTTTGTTGAAGTGGCTTATCAGCTTAAGGAGATTTTGGACTGAGATGATGGGGTTTTCTAAATATACAATCATGTCATCTGCAAACAGACAATTTGACTTCCTCTCTTTCTATTTAAATGCCCTTTATTTCTTTCTCTTGCCTGATTGCCATGGCCAGAACTTCAAAAACTGTGTTGAATAGGAGTGGTGAGAGAGAGCATTCTTGTCTTGTGCCGGTTTTCAAAGAGAATGCTTCCAGTTTTTGCCCATTCAGTATGATATTGGCTGTGGGTTTGTCATAAATAGCTCTTATTATTTTGAGATACACTCCATCAATACCTAGTTTATTGAGAGTTTTTAGCATGAAAGGGTGTGGAATTTTATCAAAGGCCTTTATGTATCTATTGAGATAAGCATGTAGTTTTTATTATCAGTTCTGCTTATGTGATGGATTATGTTTATTGATTTATGTATGTTGAACCAGCCTTGCATCCCAGGGATGAAGCCAACTTGATCGTGGTGGATAAGCTTTATGATGTGCTACTGGATTCAGTTTGCCAGTATTTTATTGAGGATTTCACATCAATGTTCATCAGGGATATTGACCTGACATTTTCTTTTTTTTGTAGTGTCTCTGCCAGGCTTCGGTATCAGGATGATGCTAGCCTCACAAAATGAGTTAGGGAGGATTCCTCTTTTCTATTGTTTGGAATAGTTTCAGAAGAAATTGTACCATCTCCCTTTTGTACCTCTGGTAGAATTCAGCTGTGAATACATCTGGTCCTTGACTGTTTTGGTTGGTAGGCTGTTAATTACTGCCTCAATTTTATAACTTGTTACTTGTCTATTCAGGGATTCAACTTCTTCCTGGTTTAGTCTTGGGAGGGTGTATGTGTTCAGGAATGTATCCGTTTCTTCTAGATTTCTAGTTTACTTGCATAGAGGTGTTTATAGCATTCTCTGCTGGGAGTCAGGAGGCATGGAGGTCAGAAACCCACTTGAGGAAGCAGTCTGTCCCTTAGCAGAGCTTGAGCACTATGCTGGGAGATCTGCTGCTCTCTTCAGAGCCAGCAGGCAGGAACGTTTAAATCTGCTGTAGCTGCACTCACAGCCGCCTCTTCCCCCAGGTTCTCTGTCCCAGGGAGATGGCAATTTTATCTATAAGCTCCTGATTGGGGCTGCTGCCTTTCTTTCAGAGATGCCCTTCCGTGAGAGGAGGAATCTAGAGAAGTAGTCTGGCTACAGCTGCTTTGCAGAGCTGTGGTAGACTCCGCCTAGTCTGAATTTCCCAGTGGCTTTGTTTACACTGTGAGGGGAAAGCAGCCTATTCAAGCCTCAGTAATGGTGGATGCCCCTCCCCCCACCAAGCTCAAGCATCCCAGGTCAACTTCAGACTGCTGTGCTGGCAGCAATTACAAGCCAGTGGATCTTAGCTTGCTGGACTCCATGAGGGTGGGATCCACTAAGCTAGACCACTTGGCTCCCTGGCTTCAGCCCCCTTTCAGGGGAGTGAATGGTCTGTCTCACTGGCATTCCAGGAGCCACTGGGGTATGAAAAAACAAACAAACAAACAAACAAAAAACTCCTGCAGCTAGCTCGGTATCTGTCCAAATGGCCCCCCAGTTTTGTGCTTGAAATCCAGGGCCCTGGTGGTGTAGGTCTGCGGGTTGCAAAGACCAAGGGAAAAGCACAGCATCTGGGCCAAAGTGCACCATTCCTCGCGTCACAGTCCCTTGCAGCTTCCCTTGGCTAGGGGAGGGAGTTCCCCAACACCTTGCACTTCCCAGGTGAGGTGACGCCCCACCCTGCTTCTGCTCCCACTGTCTAACCAGTCCTAATGAGATAATCAGGTACCTCAGTTGGAATTGCAAAAATCCCCCACCTTCTGCATTGATCTCACTGGGAGCTGCACAACAGAGCTGTTCCTATTCTGCCATCTTGCCAAAATTCCCAATGTTTTTATTCCTCTGAAATATTTCATGAAAGGTATACTTAGGGGAGGAAACAAAATGTTGTTAGATTTTTTCAAAATATTTTTTTTCCTTTATATCATGACAGTTTTTGTATGTCTGTACTTTTTCACACTTTTATTAGATATTGGAAGAATTCCATAACTCACATAAGCAAGAAAAGGTTGTCACTGAATGGCATCATTGTCATTATTTTTAGGTCAAGAGCAAGAGGCAAGTAATTTCAGCAGGGAGAGATTGCAGCCAAGTTGTAGTCTTTACTGAAAAAGACCTTCTAAGGCGGGACACAAGATCACTGAATAGATGCAGCCAGGAGGAACACCTAACACCGAGGGACTGAGACATTGGGAAAACTGGTGCACTCTGAAAAGATCTTTAAAGAAAAGGCATTGAGAGTGGATGGAAGAACACAACCTGGAATCCTGCACTGGGCTGCTGTGCACTGAGACTCATTCCCGTCCCCCAATGCCTCCTGAATAAGGGGCGAGTTGAGCGTGTGAGAACTGACCCACTCTTACCATAAACCTCTGAAATTCTGGCAGAAGGAGATGCCACAAATATGTAAGTAGGCAGGAAGAGCTGCTTAGAGACATAGTAGGCATAGAACTCCAACCAGTACAAAGCCCAGAAGTCTTGGTGTGGGATCATCTGCAGTGGAGCATGCCCAGGGATGCACATCCCCCAAGACCCACCTTGCTCCCCTAGAAGAATTTAACTTTAGGTGAATTGTCAGACCTGAACAGAGTAGGGTGATCTTGTTCATGATATGGGGCTGGTCAGACTTGAGCATTCTCCTGTCTGCTGGCAACTCCCATAGCCCCAGCCTGGCCATGTCTGATTGCAGTGCAGCCTCAGATGCCCAGCCAGGGTGCCTCCCCAGGATCCACATCACAGCTCCTGCACAGACAGACCACTCCTGACTCTTGGAGAGCTCCAGTAGAGTGGCCCCCACTGACCCCTACCAGCCCACCCACACTCTCCCCCCACTGGCCCCCACCAGTCTACCCATACTTTCCCTCCACCACAGTCTCCCCTGTGCCACTTTTCCAGCATGCACTCACCCATGACCACCCCCCACATCATTTTGCTGGTGTGCAGGTGGGCAGGTGGATCTTGCCTCTCCTTTCCCCATACCACTGCTGCCAGTCCCTATTTGCCAGTCCCTATCCTGGAAAAACATTGCAGCTGGCACAAACACGCATAGAGACAGCCAGTCCAATGCCCACCACCACCCTACCCCCAGGTCAACGTCATCACTGGCACAAATGAGCACATTATGTAAAGAGACCAAATCTATGACCTATTGCATCCCTGAAAGACAGAAATAGAAAGCAAGCAACTCAGAAAACATATTTCAGGATATCATTTATGAAAATTTCCCCAACCTCACTGGAGGTCAACATTCAAATTCATGAAATATAGGGCATGAGAACCCCTGCAAGATACTACACAAGAACACCATTCCCCATCTCCAATACACATAGTCATCAGGTTCTGTAAGGCTGAAATGAAAGAAAAAATGTTAAAGGCAGTTAGAGAAAGGGGGGAGGTCACCTACAAAGGGGGCCAAATCAGGCTTACAGTGGACCTTTCAGCAGAAACTCTACAAGCCAGAAGAGATTGGGGACCTATATTCAGCATTCTTATAAAAAAGAACTTCTAATCAAGAATTTCATATCTAGCCAAACTAAACTTCATAAGCAAAGGAGAAATTAGATCCTCTTCAGACAAGCAAATGCTGAGGGAATTTGTTACCACCAGGCCTGCCTTAAAAGAGGTCCTGAAGAAAGTGCTAAATATAGAAAGGAAAGACTGTTACCAGCCACTAAAACAGAAACAAAAACAAAGCTTCAGTACATAGACCATTGACAATAAAGTAACCACACAAACAAGTCTGCATAATAACCAGCTAACAAGGTAACGACAGGATGAAATCCCACATATCAATATTAACCTTGAATATAATTGGACTAAATGGCACAATTAAAAGGCAACTGGCAAGCTGGAAAAGGAAGCAAGACCCAACGGTACACTGTCTTCAAGAGACCCATGTCATATGCAATGAGACCCATAAGCTCAAAGTAAGGGGATGGAGAAAAAATCTACCAGCAAACAGAAAACAGAAAGAAGCAGAGGTTGCAATACTTATTTCAGACCAAACAGACTTCAAACAAAAATCAAAAAAAAGAAAAAGAAAGGCATTACATAATGAAAAAGGGCTCGATTCAACAAGATCTAACTCGCCTAAATATATATGCACCCAACACAGGCACACCTAGATTCATAAAATGAGTTCTTAGATACTACAAAGTAACTTATATAGCCATAATAGTGGGACACTTAAACACCCCACTGACAGTATTAGACCTAAAATTGAGGCAGAAAACTAACAAAGATATGCAGGACCTGAGCTTGACACCTTAGCAAATACTCTAAAATCAACCACACAGTCGGACATAAAACAATACTCAGCAAATTAAAAAAAAAAATCATACAAACCACTCTCTCAGACCACAGCACAATAAAAACAGAAACCAATACTAAAAACATCACTCAAAACCATACAAATTCATGGAAACTAAACAAGCTGCTCCTGAATGATCTTAGGGTAAACAATACAATTAAGGTAGAAAACAAGAAATTATTTTAAATTAATGAGAACAAAGATACAACATCCCAGAATCTCTGTGTTACAGCTAAGCAATATTAAAAGGAAGGTATATAGCACTTAATGCCCACATCAAAAAGGTAGAAAAATTTCAAATTAAGAAACTAACATCACAACTACAGGAACTAGAGAAACAAGAGAAAACCAACCACAAAGGTATGGAAGACAAAAAAATTACCAAAATCAAGCTGAATTTCTAGAAGGAAATTGAAATGCAAAAAACAAACAAAAATAAATAAAAACAACAAAAAAAAAAACACAAAAGATGAATGAATTCAGGTATTGGTACTTTCAGAAAATTAATAAGATAAATAGACCAGTAGGTAGGCTACCAGAGAAAAAAAGAGAAGATCTAAATAAACACAATCCGAAATGAAAAAGGAGATATTACCACTGACCTGACCCCACAGAAATACAAAAAACGCTAGCCAGGCACAGTAGCTCATGCCTGTAATCCCAGCATTTTGAGAGTCAGAGGCAGGCAGATCACTTGAGGCCAGGAGTTCAACACCAGCCTTACCAACATGGTGAAATTCCATCTCTACTAAAAATACAAAAAAAAAAAATTATCAGGTATGGTGGCAGGCACCTGTAGTCCCAGCTACCCTCAAGGGGGCCAAGGCATGAGAATGGCTTGAACCCGGGAGATGGAGGTTGCAGTGAGCCAAGATCCAAGATTGAGCTACTGCTCTCCAGCCTGGGTGACAGAGCGAAACTGTGTCTCAAAACAAAACAAAACAAAAGAAAACAACCTCAGAGACTACTATAAACACCTCTATGCACACAAGCTAGGAAACCTAGAAGAAATGGATAAATTTCTGGAAATATACAGCCTTCCAAGACTTAAAGAGGAAGAAATTGAATTCCTGAACAGACCAATAACAAGCTCTGAAATTTAACCAGTAATAAAAAGCCTGTCAATCAGAGAAATCCCAGAACCAGATGGATTCATAACTGAATTCTACCACATATATAAAGAAAGGCTGGTACAATTTCTACTGAAACTATTTCAAAAAATTGAGGAGGAGGGACTCCTCCCTAGCTCATTCTGAGGCCAGCATCATCCTGATACCAAAACATGGCAGAGACACACAAAAAAGGAAAACTTCAGGCTAATATCCTTGATGCAAACATCCTCAACAAAATACTAGCAAACTGAATCCAGCAGCACATCAAAAAGCTAATATTCTATGATCAGGTAGGCTTCATCATTGGGATGCGAGGTTGGTTCAACATACACAAATCAATAAATATAACTTATTTTATAAACAGAATGTTAAAAAATCCCATGATTACCTCAATAGAGAAATAAAAATCTTCCCCTAAAATGTAATATCCCTTCATGTTAAAAACTCTCAATAAACTAGGTATTGAAGGAACATACCTCAAAATAATAAGAGCCATCTACGACAACTCCACAGCCAATATCTTACTGAATGAGTAAATGCTGGAAGCATTCCCCTTGAAAACCAGCACAAGACAAAAATCACTCTGTCATCACTCCTATGCAACATAGTCCTGGATGTCCAGCAATGAGGCAACAAAGAAATAAAAGGCATCTAAATAGGAAGAGAGGAAGTCAAACTATCCCTGTCTGAAGATAATATGATTCCATGCCAAGACCAGCTCAGTCAGGGAGACCCTAACCTAGCGGCGCTAGAGGAATTAAAGACACACACACAGAAATATAGAGCTGTGAAGTGGGGAATCAGGGGTCTCCCAGCCTTCAGAGCTGAGAACCCCAACAGAGATTTACCCACATATTTATTAACAGCAAACCAGTCATTAGCATTGTTTCTATAGATACTAAATTAACTAAAAGTATCCCTTATGGGAAACGAAGGGATGGGCCAAATTAAATGAATAGGTTGGGCTAGTTAACCACAGCAGGAACATGCCCTTAAGACACAGTTCCCTCATGCTAATTGTTTGTGGCTTAAGAATGCCTTTAAGCGGTTTGGTTTTCCATCCTGGGCAGACCAGGTATTCCTTGCCCTCATTCCTGTAAACCCACAACCTTCCAGCTTGCGCGTTAGGGCCATTATGGACATATCACAACGCTGAAGAGATTTTGTTTATGGCCTGTTTTGGGGCCAGTTTATGGCCAGATTTTGGGAGGCTTGCTCCCAACAATTCTACACATAGATAACCCCAGTCTCTGCCCCAAAACTCCTTGATCTGATAAACAACTTCAGCAAAGTTTCAGAATACAAAATCAATGTACAAAAATTAGCAGCATTCCTTTATACCAAGAACCTTCAAGCTGAGAGCCAAATCAAGAGCACAATCCCATTCACAAAAGTCACAAATAAAAGAATAAAATACCTAAGAATACACCTAACCAGGGAGGTAAAAGATCTCTCCAGTGAGAATTACAAAACACTGCTGAAGGAAATTAGAGATGACACAAACAAGTGGAGAAACATTCCAGGCTCACAGATAGGAAGAATCAGTATTGTTAAAATGGTCATACTTCCCAAAGCAATTTACAGATTCAATGCTATTCCTATCAAACTACCAATGACATTCTTCACGAATTAGAAACAACTGTTTAAAAATTCATATGAAACCAAAATTAGCCCGAATAGCCAAGACAATCCCAAGCAAAAAGAACAAAGCTGGAGGAATCACATTATACTACACTGTACTATATTATACTATACTATATGATACGATACGATACGATACAGCTTCAAACTATACTATAGGACTACAGTAACCAGAACAGCATGATACCTGGTAAAAACACAGACACATAGACCAATGGAACAAATAGAGACCCCGGAAATAATGCCACACACCGACAATGATTTGATCTTTGACAAAGTTTGCAAAACCAAGCAATGGAGAATGGACTTTCTATTTCATAAATCATGCTGGGATAATTGGCTAGCCATATGCAAAAGATTGAAACTAGATCCCTTTCTTACACCATACACAAAAATCAACTCAAGATAAATTAAAGACTTACATGTAAAACCTAAAACTATAAAAATCTTTTAAAAATCTATTTTCTAGGTGCCTAGGACATAGGACCTGGCAAAGATTTCATGACGAAGACACCAAAAACAATTATAAGAAAAACAAAAATTGATAAATGGTACCTAATTAAACTAAAGAACTTTTGCACAGAAGAAAAAAAAAAAACATATCAACAGAGTAAACAGACAACCTACAGAACAAGAGAAAATATTTGCAAACTGTGCATGTGACAAGGTCTGATATTTAAAATCTGTAAGGAATTTAAACAAATGAACTAGCAAAATCAAACAACCTCATTAAAAAAGTGAGCAAAGGACATGAATAAACACTTTTCAAAAAAAGACACGTAACACCCAGCCAACAAGCATCTGAAAAATGCTCATTACTACTAATTAGTAGAGAAATGCAAATCAAATCCTCAATGAGATACCATCTAACAGCAGTCAGAATGGCTGTTAAAAAGTCAGAAAATAACAGGTGCTGGTGAAGTTATAGAGAAAAGGGATGCTTATACATTGTTAGTGGGAATGTAAATTAGCTCATCCATTGTGAAAAGTAGTTTTGCAATTTCTTGAAGAACTCAAAGCAGAATTACCATTCAACCCAGCAATCCCATTACTGCATATATACCCCCGAAAATATAAATTGTTCTTCCATAAAGACACATGCATGCGTATGTTCATAGCAGCACTATTCACAATAGCAAACACATAGAATCAACCTAAATGCCCATCAACAGTAGATTGTGTAAAGAAAATGTACCATATATACCATGAGATACTGCACACCATAAAAAACAATGAGATCATGTCCTTTGCAGCAATGTGGATGGAACTGAAGGATGTTATCCTAAGTAAACTAACAAAGGAACAGAAAACCAAATACCACATGTTCTCACTTATATATGGGAGCTAAACATTGAGTACATATGAACACAAAGAAGGGAACAAAAGACACTTGGGCCTACTTGAGGGTAGAGGGTGGGAGGAGGGTAAAGATCAAAAAAACTACCTATCAGGTACTCTGTTGATTACCTGGGTGATGACATAATCTGTACACCAAACCCCTGTGACAGGCGATTTACCTATATAACAATCCTGCACATGTATCCCTGAAGCTAAAATACAAGTTAAACAAAAACATTAATTAAACTTCAATTTACTCTTTTTCTCCGTACTGAAAGCTACAGAAATAAAGCTTTAAATACCAAGAAAATTTAGTTTAAGACCTCAAAATTAAAATAAATATATTATCCACTTAAAAATGAGAGAAAGAAAAGGACCTTCTGAATGATGGAATTCTTTATATTCTGAATCTTTTAAACCATATATTATATATATGTTATATATGCATAACATTCAAAAATATATATATATATATATATATATATATATATATATATATATATATATATGTATTATTTGGAACAAGGCAAGGAATGGAAATCTTCTAGATACTTAACTAAGAACTCCCCAAATAGCAAGTCTTAGCTGGGGAACAAGAATCTGCATTGTAAAAACGGTTATGTTTGATTTTTGTGCACACTTGGGAAATAATAATTAATATGTAATGTAGTGATTTTTAAATTACTCCTGAGAACTACATGGACCCACAGAGGCGCTGTGGGGGCCAATGTAAGCCAGCAAAGGCCTAGAGGCCCTAGTTCTCTGTACCTTGATGATCTCACGTGAGAACATTTGAGCTTTTACTTACATATTCATTTACATAAAGGCTGCACATAAAAGTTCATTTGAAAAAAGTACCATGTTAACAGCAAAACTAAACATCTCTGTAAGCAGTAATGACCTGTGAAATCTGCTGGACAAAATAGGTTAATTGTAAACCCCTCTCTTGCAGGTTCCACCTGCCCTTCTGCCTTCTTCTTGCAAGCCAACAGAAGCTGGATTTTCTGGGTCTCACCTGCAGACAAGCTTGGTGCCATTGCCAATCCTATCTGGGGCAGGGAGTCTCTCGGTTGCCTTAGCATCACCTTCTAATGGGGACTAGATTTCATGATGCTGCCTGCAATGATGCGTGGGCCCTGTTGTCACCAGCAGGATGCTGTGGTCCCTGCCATGGGCTTGGGTGGGTGCCCAGTTTCCTGGGGAGAGGGATTGAGGCTTAAGGAAGAAAGGGCAGGCTTTGAAGTCAGACAGACTTAGAGTTCAACTCTGATGCTGCCATTCCTTAACTCTTTGATCTTAACCAAATTGTCTCACATCTCAAGGTCTGCTTTCCAAATATGAGCATGATAGTATTTACCCTTCAGTGTTATTATGAGAATTCTCTTAAGGAGGTAAAAAGCCTAGCATAATACCTGATATGTAAAAGGTATTCAATTAGTGGTAGCTTCTTTTTAACTGCACCTGAAGGTTTGAGTTCCCAAAGTGTCCTTGTTGCTCAATTTGACATTGCTAGACTTTCCAGTCTTCCCAGGGGTTTCACATTTGGTTACAGGTTAGAATTTGAAGTTATTTGGAGATATTTTATGTGACAGCACGTAGTTAAGTATAAAATATTTGACAAATATCTCATCATGAAAAACTAAGAGGAAAGAAATTAACCAAAAGTTAGTGAGGATTTGAGAAAAATAATGGAGAATTTGGGGGGAAATCAGACAGAAAATAAGAGCTTATTATCTATCACAAGTTTGTAAAGACCTTTCCCAAATTGATATCAATTTTAACTCTAGTTATGAAATATGTAGTGCCGGTAATACTTCATTTCACCTTGAATTCACTGTTTTAAGTCCTTATAAGGAATTCTTCAATGACATTAAACTTCTAGATTGCAAGTGTCCTACTTATTATTTTCATTGTTATCTATTTTTTTAATGCTTAGACCTTCGGGACATTGTGCTAATCATTGTATACTCTAATTTCATTTAAACCCCCAACAACTCTCTGCATCGGGTAGCACCATTCTCATCTTAAAAGAGGTGGACACTGAGGCTTGGGAACGTCGGAATTTTGCCCAAGGTAACACAGCTAGTAATGGTGAGAGGTGAAGTCGGCTGGGTTTCTGGGTCGGATGGGGACTTTTCTGTCTAGCTAAAGGTTTGTAAACACACCATCAGGGCTCTGTCTAGCTAATCGGGTAGGGGACTTGGAGAACTTTCCTGTCTACCTAAAGGATTGTAAATGCACCAATCAGTGCCGTGTGTCTAGCTAACGGTTTGTAAATGCACCACTCAGCACTCTGTAAAAACGGACCAATCAGCAGCATGCGGGGGGAGGAAGGGGCAAATAAGGGAATAAAAACAGGCCGCCGGCGCCAGCAGCAGTAACCAGCTCAGGTCCCCTTCCGCTTTGTAGAAAGTTTACTGTTTTGCTCTTCGGAATGAATCTTGCTGCTGCTCACTGTTTGGGTCCGCACTACCTTTATGAGCTGTAACACTCAACGCGAAGGTCCGCGGCTCCGTTCTTGAAGTCAGCCAGACCAAGAACCCGCCAGAAGGAACCAATTCCAGACACAATGGCAGGATGCCACTAGGATCTGGTTGTCCAGTTCACAGTCTACACTGAAAGTTGGTTTCATCTAAGGCTTAAATCAGAAATGAAAAACAGAGGTCTTTCTTCCTCAGCAATGGCCCCGTGTCTCTTTTTTCTCTGGTTTGTCTATACTCTCAATTAGCAACAATTCAACCCTCATTGTTCAGGCATTTAAAAACTTAAGGAAAGGCAAGATTATTATTAATTGATTTTTAGGTAAGAGAAAGAGTGCTTCTCTTTCCAAGACTGAGATCATTTTCCCTAACATAAAAATAATAGCTTTCATTATCGAATGCTTTCACCAAATGGATGACCTGTGTTGCTGCATTGAGTACTCAAGTCACCCTACAAAATATCATCATTCCCATGAGAACCAAGACACAGAAATTTTACGTTACTTTAATATGGCCACTTTGTTCATAAGTGATGGAGCCCGGATTCTGGCCCTGATAGACCTGATTCTGAAGTTGGTTCTTTTAGCCATATTCTCTTTAGTTTTTGCATGGGGTTCACATATTTTTGCATTCACGTTTGTCTTTATTAGATAAGTGCTTTCAAGCTTCACTTTCCTTCACTTTCCTACAGGGTCCAGGACAAAGCAGTCCACACCTCAAAGGCTCAGAGTGACCCCTAAGATCTCCTATCCAAGCTGGGAAGAAGGAGGGTACATTTGTGAGCTCAGATTCTAGTAGACCCTTTATTTTATTTTATTTTATTTTATTGTCCTGCTGCCTATTGTTTACCAACCCTTTCCTATGGGGACAGCTCATAAATCTTCAAAGGTGTGTGATTAGTTCTTGATTGGATGTATGGTTTATCAGTGTGCTTTTATATCTTTTTTGATAAGCATCATCCTGATTTGTATGATTATCTTTGAGAGCATGAGGTTACTAAGAAACCCAGAGGGTTACTTGAAGAATAGAAGTACTATGCAACAACTAGGCTATGATCCATGTTATCTTGTTTACTCTTAGTTATAAACATTCATCAGCTGGATGGCAGTGCTTTCACTTTATACTATACAGATTTTAGTGTCCCTGAATTCCTTGAAATTGTGTTGTCTTGGTAAAAACACATGAGGCAACAAAAGAGGTGCATAGGTGATTGTAACCCAGTTTCCTTCTAAACCTTCCTTCTAAAAACTGCCTCCTCTTGAATGTCTGTGTATCTGTTTATTCATTTTTTTCACTCAACAAATAGCTGTGGAGTACCAGGTACTGAGCTAAACTCCAAGTTTAAAGAAAATCAGTTACGGTTCCAACCTTCATAAAACTTACAGCTTAGTCAATTCACTTGATAAACATGCCTTCTTAAGGCCTTGAAACACACACACATACACACACACAAGCACACACACATTTTATAGTGTTTATATTATTTTCATAGTGTTAATTAGTACAATTTACTAAGGTTTTTCTATACAAATTATCTCACTTTATCTTCAAAACAACTCAAAAGGTGGAGATTACTGTCAAACAACGTATAGATGAGGAAAATGAGTTTTTAAGGGGGTGAATAACTCACCCAAGTAACAGTTAGTAAGCAGCAAGGTCAGAATTTTAACCCAGGTCTTAGGCAAAACATTATCATTTCTCTCTCTCTCTCTTTTTTTTTTTTTTTAATTTAACTTTTCTTAACTTACACTTTAATTTCTGGGATACATGTGCAGAACGTTCAGGTTTGTTACACAGGTACAGGTGAAAACTTGCTGATCATAAAACATTTAGAGACATATAAATGTTACATAATATAAATTACACAAGGGTTCGCATCTATTCTAGCAGTGGGATTTGATACTATTTACCAGATTAGAATAAAAATAGGAATTTTGCTTCTTTAAATTCTTTTTGAAGAATTCGAAGATGGGTAATTTTAAAAATTAATTTCTCTCAAAGTCAAACTGGCTAGCCTAATGCTGATTCAGAATATCCTTTGGTAGTTTTGTTGCTCATGTGGAATAAATATTTTTAATTGGAATTTGGCTTTTGAACCAGTTGATAATAATCGTTTCATTACACCTTAAATCAAGATCATTCTAGGTGATCTTAATTATTGTTAAAGTGCATGCCATTTATCCAAAGCACATTTACTGTGCATCTACTATAGGAATAGACGTGACATTTTAATAGTGTACAGTTTGGCTGCCGCCACCACACTCATATTCCCACTGATTTGAGAGCTACTATTTTAATCTTTCCATATGATTAGTTCTTAAAACATTAGCAAATCCGAATTGTCATCTTCCTGAATACATTCATCTTCCTACTGGCATAAGTATAATATTCTTTCAAAAACATGTGAAGGATTTTCCATTACTTCAGAGACTTCTGATCTCTGAAGTATCCGTTGGATCCATTCTTTCTCAGCAGCCTTTATTCTCAAGCAGTCCCAAACTGTGTATGTGTTCTCCTGATTCCTAGTCCCTTACCTTGTTTTACCTGGTTCCTGACTTTCTTTAGTTCTGAATTGCAGTTGCTGTGTTTTTTTATGTGTTTCTTCCCATATTTCTATCCCTAGAAATAAAGGGCTTATTTATTCTTGACAGTTGTCAATACTTTGGTCAACTCTGTGTAACCAAGAGTTGTACCAAGAGTTATGACTAAGGGGTACCATTTGTTGAGGCCTTATTATGTGCCATGTTGTACACTAGGGAACTACAACTTTAATCTAGTAATTTAAATAATTAATATATGATTTTATAATTATCAAATGTTATTTACTATAAAATATTAAAATTACCATTATTTATGAATTGTACCTTTAACCTACATAGTAACCTGGTGATGGACATATACACATAATTCCCATATTACAGATAAGAAAGCAAGGCTAGAGATTAAAGTGACCAAAGTTTTATGATAACCAGCATACATATAGCACAATCTTTGTTTTTGAGAATCTCAGTCTAAATGTAAAGAACTATGTAATTAAGAATTAGTTGACTGTTATTCATAATAAAAATGACAGGAGTTCAGATGAGAGAGAATGTTTTTATCTTGGTTTTGGAAAGCTTTGGTGACAGAATTGAATATTGAATGACTGATACGATATATAGGTTTCATTAAAATGTTGCAGATTCGTATACATCCTGAACATCTCTTGTTAAATTTATTCTTTCTTATTATAAAATATTTGTGTCTTTTATTGTTAATAACATTATTTCATTCTATTTTTGTTTAACTAGTTATTGCTGGTATGTAAGAAATCTATTGCTTTTTGAATATTTATTTTATAATCAGCAAACCTGGAGCACTCTCTTATTAGTTCTATTACTTTTTACATTTAATTCTCTTGAGTTGTCTGAGTAGGCAACACCCATATAATCTGCAAATTAAGATAACTTTGGTCTCTTCTTTCCAAAATAAATGGCTCTTAATATAAAGATATCAAATGCAGTATGAAATCATTTTGGTAATAGCCAGCATCCTTATATTATTTTGAATTTTCATAGAAGTAATTTGAATTTTACTATTAAATATGATACTGGCTATTGGTTTAGGATGAAATCTTTTATCAAGTTAGGGAAGAGTCTACCTGGTCCTAGGTAACTAAGAGTTTTAAGCAGTAATGGATGTTGAATTTTATTTAAAAAATGTTGTTGGCATCAGATAGGTAAGATGTAGATCGATATAGTTGTCTGATTTAGAGTGGAAAGAATGGCATAAGCAAAAGTGCTGCAGTGAAAATGCACACACAGGTCTGGGTAGATAAATCTGGTAGATTTGTAAAAAGAGGGACATTCATGTTGATGAGAGATGTGAGGAGATCAGAGATGTGGACTTGAGTGGAAACTCTGAATTCCAGACTGAAGGATTTGGACTCAACTCTGTAGAATATATCATGGAAAGACAGTGAAAAATTTTGAAGAGAGGGATGATGTGAACAAAAACATGTTTTGGGGAGCTTAATCTCTCATTTTTGCTCAGAATCCACTGACTACAAATCTTGCATGAAGGCCATTGTTAATCATTGGAATGTGAGATAATAAGGAATTAGTCAGACAGTTGCCTAATCGCCAGCTGCTTGAGAAGAGCCTATGCAGGAAACACATTTATCAATTCCATGAGTAGGGGTGTTTATATACCTGACATGTAATACCAAAGCAGAAATAGAAGAGTGACGTCTGCTACATGGAAATGCCAACTTGAACCATAATATAATGTGATAGAAGCAAGGAGAAACTGAAGGGAGGAATACTGGAGTAATTGTAAATATAAAAGGAGATCAGAGAACCAAGGAAAATGAAATAAAGGTGTAACAAGTCAGAAATTAAAAAATGAAAGGTGATAACAGATGGGAAATCAAATTTCTTAAATGGACTGAACTAAACTGGAATGGTCTTGAACATAATTCAGTAGAATTTAGCTATGGCTCAGGAGAAAGCTGTGGGCTGGAGATACAAGTCTGCAAAGGATTTGAACAATAGCAATAACTCAAATACTGACAGTTAATGCATTTTCCAAGAGCCAGGGCCAGGTAAATGAGCAGCAAGAGGGTGGAGACATGAACATATTTAAAGGTATGACAGAGAGAGAGAGAGAGAGAGAGAGAGAGAGAGAGAGAGAGAGAGAGAATTACTAAAGAAATATTTTGAGCAAACCGGACAGGAAAAATCTGAAGAGGTGGGGAAATTGGGAAGATTGGAAATGGAGAGGGGAAAACGGGACTAGGAGGCAGATGTAGCAGTTAAACTAGGAAAGAAGATGAGTGTATAGAAGTACATAGATATGTGCCCAAATTACGTACATACATATTTTCTGGAAATAGGAAAAGAAAATGGCCTCTAGCTTCTCAGTGAAATAATAGATGGGGTTATTGGCTCAGAATATAAAACTAGACATGAAGATAGATGTAAAACACAACAGCGTCTATAATGTGAACTTTCCAGAGAATTAATTGGGGAAGGAAGAATTCCTGAACATTAATTAGGAGCAACTGTCTGAATCTATCAAGGGCTAGTGGTTAGAGAATGAAGTTTACTCAGTGTGCGACTGTCTCCAGCTGTTTTACAGAACATGGTGATCTAGGGTTCATGATTGGCATGGGGAATGCGGCAGAAGTTGGAAGCAGCCAAGGGCTCAAGGTCATAGTAACTCCACCATCAAAGGTCTAATTAAAGAATCAGCCTGGGTAGAAATTCAACAATAATCCAATAGTTTATTATAGATTATATTTATTCATCACTTATTATGTACAAATCAGTAGGAGAGAAATACAAGTAATTGCTGAAATCTTTAACTGTGTACTCCCAATTTAGACACACACAGAAGTCCGGTATCTTGAGCCACCCAACCTCAGCAGTAGTTTAGTTAACCATGATTTATGTTTGAGTGTACTGTGTTTTGGCATTGCTATACTTGTGTCCCCATCCACTGAAGCAAAAAGAAAATTGGGCTAGAAATCAAGAGGTCTAGGTTTTTAACCTTAGCTCTGCCCCAGAGCTGTATAATTTGAGAAAGATTATATTAACATTTTGGATCCCAATTACCTCATCCAAAGGAGAATGAAGAGACAGAGGAAGAATGGGGAGACAGAGAAAGAGAGAAAAATGGAACAGGAGGAAGTGAGAGAGAGAGAGAGAGAGATTAAAGTAGATTAAAGATGCCCTCCCAGCTCTAACAGTCCAAAGCTGTGAACCAGTGAGCATTTTTCATGGCCTTAGAATGCTTTTAACATCCTTTTTGAATGAGATTATTTTATTCCTCTTTAACGCTTCTCCATGAAAATCCATTAGCTTGTCTCTATTTTTTCCTTTATTTAAAAATCTCCTTTTCCTCCTCCTCCTTTTTCTTCTCCTCCTTGATCTTCTTTAGTAAGACATGCTTAAAAGGATTAAGATCATGATTTCTCCAATAGAAATTATTTACACATCCCATGTATTTCATTCTTATCTTCTATTTTCCTCTTCTCTTCACTATTTTAAAAAGACATAGGTGTGAAACTTATTAGTATTATTATTACAGCATTGATGCTTCTATAATGCCTTATGTATCAAAATTGTTATGACTTCTAAGATCTCATTTACTTAAGTTCTTGGACTAGCAGAATGCTAAAGAGGCCCCTGAGTAAAACTTCTACTTCAACAGTTACCTAATGAATGTTGCCATTCTTCAATTAAGAGAGAAAAGGTAAATTTGTTCCAAGTTCTAATTAAGACAAAAAGAAATAGAATGCTTATGCTCAATTCCTTATTAATTAAGGAATCATTGAATGATCAGTCACTGTATTATTATGCATTGGGCAAAATATGTTCTATATCTTCAGGGTTATAGATAAATTGGTGACTACAGGTATATTCCTAAATGTTAAGATTCTCAATGCCTATATGAAGACAAAGAAACAGAATTTATTTAACCTACAAATTGAAAAGATCTAACCAAGACAAAATAAGACCAAGGACTTAAATGGGTTTTTAAAAAATTTTTATATCAATTTATTTATTTATACCTTTTTTTATACATGCTCTTCTCCAAAACGGAAGACTTGAATCTGACTTTAAAAAGGTAGTAACATAAAATACAGCATGATTCTATAAGTCTAGCATTCCTATGCTTATACTGAAATATGTTAACAATGATTATCTGAGTGATAGGCTAATCTCTAATTTTCTTGAAAAAAAAATTGTCTATCTGCATTCTCAAAACTTCTCAAAAATAAACACATCTCAACAATATGATATAAATAATACATATAAATGATAAAAGAAAAGAGCAATAACAAAATGTTTGAAGTCAAAGTGAGATTAACGTTTGGAGTGCATGCTCAGAAGTTATATATACTTGTTAGATGCCCACCACAAATTTGATCCTGAGTTTTCTAGCATTCATTCCAAAAAGGGAAACACATCAATTTCATAATCCAAAAGATGCATAAGGTTTAAATCCCCCATCAACTTCTCAAGAAAGATATGCTTAATTCTGTTGTTGATACTTGGGAAACATCCTACACCTGAATTACATGAAGTAATGTGAGAAATAATAACTCTAGCAGCATTCTTCTAGAAAATACAGTGATAACCTCATGGATTAGTCTATATAGCTCTCAATTCAGGTTAACAGAATTTTATCAAAGAAGAATGTAGTATAAATCAATTGCCTGGAGGGTTAGTATGACGCCTATAACACATTGGACAAACCTGATGATATTTCAACCAGATCTAGAGTTTAAAGTGCCTAGAAAAATGGACATACTGCATATCTTTCAAACAATCCTCCATAAATATTATTTCTTTTATTCAAATTTTAGTGCATAAGCAATAATGAATTTGTTATTTTCCTTCCTGACAAGGTTCGAGAATGCAATAATCTAATAAGTTTTGTTCATACATACCCATATTTTTGTTCATCGATTAAGTTTTTATACCCTTTATAAAAACTGAAAGATCTTGCCAAGAATGAATACATCAATAGATGGCCATCTCATCTTTCTCAAAGGTCATTAGGAGGACCTGTGTGGAGCACAATGTTCTTCTAACAAAGCGATCTTCTATTTATTTTAACATTCCTTTTTTTTTTTTAAGACAGAGTCTCACTCTGTCACCCAGGCTGGAGTGCAGTGGGGTGATCTCGGCTCACTGTAACCCCTGCCTCCCAGCTTCAGGTGATTCCCCTGCCTCAGCCTCCCGAGTAGCTGTGATTACAGGAGTGCACCACCATGCCCTGCTAATTTTTTTGTATTTCTAGTAGAGATGGGGTTTCACCATGTTGGCCAGACTGTTCTTGAACTCCTGACTTCAAGTGATCTGCCCATCTCAGCTATTTTAACACCCTTAAATGGGGGTCTGGCTTTATTTTGAATATGCAAACTCACAAACTGAGTGTTAGATATTTTTGAAAATTCAAACTCAACATTACACCTCACACAGCTTCCCCTAATGTTAAATTCTTACATAATCATGGTATCTTTGGCAAAACTTAGAAATTAAGCTTGTTACAATACTGTTAACTAAACTACAGACTTTATTTGTATTTCATCAGTTTTCCACTAATGCTGTTTTTCTGTTTAAGGATCTGCTCCAGGATACTACACTGCATCTAGTCATCATGCCATCTTGCTCTCCTCTAGACTGTGACAATTTCTCAGTCTTTCTTTTTTTCAAGTTTGAAGAGCCTGGTTAGATATTTTGTAGAATGCTCCTCAATTTAGGTTTGTCTGATGTTAGTTCATGATTAAATTGGGGTTATGAGTTTTGGGGAAACATACCAGAGAGGTGAAGTGCCTTTTTAATTACATCATATCATAATGGGCACATATTATCAACATAATTTATCATTAGTGATGTTACTGGCTTAAGGTGGGGTCTATCATGTCTCTTCACTCTAACGTTACCATTTTTTCTTTTCATACTCTATGCTTTGGAAGTGAAATTAACTCTAGCCCACATTCAAGAGAAAAGGAATTAAGCTTTGCTTTCTAGAGGTATATTACTTGGGATTATTGTGTATGAAAGATTTGCCCCTTATCCTCCATTTATTTCTTATTCAGCCCTTTATTTATTAGTATGGATTCACGGATTATTTTAAATTCACCAGATTTTAATTCAGTGCTATAGTTGTTTATTTTATTGCTCAAATTTCTTCAGATTTGACCACTGGAAGCTCTATCAGGTTGGCTACTATATCTTTTTGACATCCGTCTTTGTTTCTTTTCCCTTTTCTTTTGTCCTTTTTTTTTAAAAAAAGTACTTCCTTTCGTCCTGGTACTACAAGATACTTTAGGCTCATCTTACATTTTCCCTGTCCCAGCCCCTAACTAAGCCATATCTCCAGGGCCCTTTCCTAACTCACTAATTTTTAATTCATAGACTCTGAATCTTAAAATGAGTTTTATTTTTACTTAAATGTCTGAAGGCTAGTGAAAATTTGCAGATGATTCATTTTATGTATATGGATTTTCCCTTGCTCTTTTAACTTTTACAGGTTCAGAAATCATGTCAGATATGCACTTGAATAACTTACTAGTTATCAGAAAGCTTATTGTTATGGTTTTAACCAGATGGATGTCATCAGCTCAAGATCTGAAATACTGAATATTATTCCTGTTCAATCAGATCTTGTGTGATCAGAAATAATTTAATTAAGTTCTAATCTAAGAAATAGTGCAATGGCAATTTATGTTTTTGAATCAAATGGAAGAGATTAATGTAAATTTCTTGGCTTGCACTTTCTAAATATATTTTCTAGTTTATCTGGTCTGAAATATGTTACCAACATTGTTGAACTCTGGACAGCTGGCTAAATGCAAGCTATTTTCCCCCGTGAGCCATATGCTCTGGGAATCTCTCTGCTGATAGATTTATAACCCTTTGCTGCGATCAGGAGAAAGTAGGTTTGTCTAACATATACTATACACAATCCAGGCACAACTAGGAAAAGCAACAATTTATTGCCACTTTTTTGATCTTATGAATACAAAAAGGACAGAAAGTAGATTGTCAAGGTGGAAAAAGACACACTATATAGCGCTGTTTTTAGGAGATCATATTTTTTCTGAAACATCTCTTTGTTTAATCCATTTCTTGCTTTAAAATATGAGGGTAATTTTCCTGATAAATTGAATTTGCTTCTCTAACTTCTACATCGAAATAACTCATAGTACAACATCCTAATATTTAAAAGTTAGGAAAAAAAATCTTTTTCTTAATAACCTTACTGTCTCCATGATGCAATATTTTTCTGAGTTAGTGCTATAATGTGTTATTTTTCATGATGAGTTGCTTTGGTAAATGGTCAAAAATCAGTAGTTTCACTGTCACATTTCTTGGTTTTAATGAACCATATACTACTAAGAGACATAAACTGGTGTATATAACAGTACAAATACGTTGGGGAAGGAACTAATTCATGCTTATGTTTGAACATAGAGAACCAGTCTGGCCTTAAAAATATAATTCATCAAAACCTTTGTTTCAACATTTCTGCTTTTGCATTATAAAAAGGAATTTCTGATAACCTCATGTCCTGTATAGTCTGAAGGGGCCACACTGGTCAGGTTCCACTCTACTTTATCATTCACAATGTCTTTTAGCTCCATGGAAATGAGCAAAATAGATAAAGGAGAAAAAGTGGGTTCCAATAATAATGATGATAATATTCGCCAGGTGTTATACTGTTACCAATTGCTCCCATACGCTGACTCAGAAAGAGCTTCTTTGGTGTCATTTCAAACACCTAAGTGCTTTCACTAGTAGGAGCACTAGAGCCATGAGCAAGGATGAATTGCCAGGTCATCTTCATACATTCAAGTCATCTGAGGATTCTGAGGAAAGATAGCTCTCCCATGACCCAGAAGACCTCTGTGAATTGCATTTAGTCAGAGATGCTGGAAAATAAAAGAAAAACAAATACAGTAGGGGGTTGATGGGATGGCAGCAACTTCATTAAAGAACTAAAACTTAAGAATGGCCTAAATATAAGAATATTAAAAAGTCATCGTTTCTTCTATTGCTTCCAGTTTTATTTATTAGGTGCAGAGAGCCCCAGGAGAGGGAAAATACTGTGCCTAGAACAGGAGGCAGAGATCTCATGAGTAGCCAAGTTTCACCTAAACTCCCCCATTCCAAGAGTAGCAACTTCAACCAAAGATACGCTTTGTATAACAGAAGTATTTTCCAAATCAGAAGGATGCTGAGAGATTCTCCCATTTTACAAATGATGGAACAAGAGTTACTAACTTGTCCCAGCTCCCTCAGATTAAATGTCCTCTTCTACTTTTAGAGCCTCCACAAAAAGATAACTGAATTCTTTCCTCTGTGACCCCTTCCAGAGCATATTATTGTAAACTATCATGATATTTCTCCTAACACCTAGTATGAATCACTCATACTGTAGTTTATTCTGTTTCTCCTAAGATACAGAATAAACAATATACATATATTCTTGTTTGTGCATCTTTCTCTCTCAAAAACAGTCTTGAACTACGATGTGATTTGGAAGAATCCATTTTTAGAACAGACAAAAAAACCTTATTCACACACTCCATTAACCGTTCTTTTTCAAGAAGGTTCTTCCTTCACTCCACTAAAGCTGAAGCATTTCTTTTTACAGACTGTACTCCTACAAGAATATTGTTGTCTTTAAATTTTTAACAGGAATCTTTTTATTTATGCTGACTTTGATAATCAAGACTATCTGAAATGTATCAAAAATACCTAATTTTAAATTTTTTTCACAGCTTTCCTGAGAATTGCTATGCAGAATGACAACATTAAACTCATAAAACAATGGAAATTAAGACTTTGCATGGGAAAAGGACCTTTGGAAAACTCTTTGAAACTGCTTCAGAACAGGGAATGTTTGGAAAGAATTTATCTCTGGATAACAATATAACACAATTGTTGTGCAAAGTCTTAATTATGAAAGTTAGATTTCCCTTATCAGGAATGTGTAAACTAATGAATCTAGTTATTAGTTCACACATTAGACCATATGTCATCTGCAATAGAAAATAAGATTTTTTCCCCTCTAGGGAGAATCAGCCAAGTTATAGAAAATGTTTTTAAAGCTATGTATTTGTTAAGCATTAAACAAATACAGTTCAGAGAGGACCTCTCTAGTACACCTACATACTGTCGGTATACAATGAAGGTATGATTCTCCAATTACCTTATAAAAAAGAATCACATAGCATGCAGTTACCAAATTATTGAGGTATCCAAAAGTAGCTACGTAACACTTTTGATGTCTATTTACTTATTTATTTATATTGCTTTTTAAATATTTTATTTTATTTTAAGTTCCAGGATACATGTGCAGGATGTGCAGGGTTGTTCCACCGGTAAATATGTGCCATAGCCTAGGTAGTAAGCCCTGCATGCATTAGTTATTTATTCTGATGTTCTCTCTCCCTCCACTGCCCCAACAGGCCCCAATGTGTGTTTTTCCCCACCATGGGTCCATTTGTTCTCATTGTTCAGCTCCCACTTGTAAGTGAGAACATAACAGTGTTTGTTTTTCTGTTTCTGAGTTAATTTGCTGAGGATGTTGGGTTCCAGCTCTATCTATGGCCCTGTATATGACCACTCCTTTTTATGGCTGCATAGTATTCCACTGTGTACATATGTAACATATTTTCTTTATCTAGTCTATCACTGATGGGCATTTGGGTTGATTCCATGTGTTTGTTATTGTAAATAGTGCTGTAATGAAAATACATGTGCATGTATCTTTATAATAGAATGATTTATATTGCTTTGGGTATATACCCAGTAATGGGAAGTAATGGGATTGCTGAGTCAAATGGTATTTTTATTTCTAGGTCTTTGGGGAATCTCCACACTGTCTTCCACAATGGGTGAACTAATTTATATTCCCACCAACAGTGTAAAAGTGTTTTCTCCACAGCCACACCAGCATCTATTGTTTCTTGACTGTTTAATAATCGCCATTCTGACTGGCATGGCATGATACGTTATCTCATTGTGGTTTTGATTTGCATTTCTTCAGTGATCAGTGATGTTGAGCTTGTTTCTACATGTTTATTGGCCACATAAATGTCTTCTTTTGAGAACTGTTTATGTCCTTTTCCTACCTTTTAATGGGGTTGTTTTTTTTCTTGTAAATTTTTTTAAGTTTCTTGTAGATTCTGGATATTAGACCTTGGTCAGATAGGTAGATTGCAAAAATTTTCTCCCATTCTGTAGGTTGTCTTTTCACTCTGATGATAGTTTCTGTTGTTGTGCAGAAGCTCTTTAGTTGAATTAGATTCCATCTGTCAATGTTTGTTTTTGTTGCAATTGCTTTTGTCATTACCTTTATAATAATCTTTACCTGTGCCTATGTCCTGAATAGTATTGCCTAGATTTTATCCTAGAGTTTTTGTAGTTTTAGGTTTTACACTTAAGTCTTTAGTCCTTCTTGAGTTAATTTTTGCATAAGGTGTAAGGAACAGGTCCAGTTTCAATTTTCTGCATATGGCTAGCCAGTTTTCCCAGCATCATTTATTAAGTAGGGAATCCTTTCCCCATTGCTTTTGTCAGATTTGTTGATAATCAGATGGTTGTAGGTGTACAGTCTTATTTCTGAGATCTCTATTCTGTTTCATTGGTCTATGTTTCTGTTTTTATACCAGTACTATGGCGTTTTGATTACATTAGCCTTGTAGAATAGTTTGAAGTTGGGTAACCTGAACCCTCTGGCTTTTTTCTTTTTGCTTAGGATTGTCTTGGCTATATGAGGTCTTTTTTGGTTCCATTTGAATTTTAAAGTAGTTTTTTTCTAATTCTGTGAGACTGTCAATAGTAGTTTAATGGGAATAGCATTGAATCTATAAATTACTTTGGGCAGTATGGCCATTTTCATCATATTGATTCTTCCTATCCATGAGCATGGAATGTTTTTTTCATTTGTTTTGTGTCCTCTCTGATTTCCTTGAGCAGTAGTTTGTCGTTCTCCTTGAAGAGGTCCTTCACTTCCCTTGTTAGCTGCATTCCTAGGTGTTTTATTCTCTTTGTAGCAATTGTGAATGGGAGTTCATTCATGATTTGACTTTCTGCTTGGTTATTGTTGGTGTATAAGAATGCTTGCGATTTTTACACATTGATTTAAGAGACTTTGCTGAAGTTGCTTATCAGCTTATGAAGCTTTTGGGCTGAAATAATGGAGTTTTCTAGATATAGGACAATTGCATCTGCAAACAGAGACAGTTTGACTTCCTCTCTTCCTATATGAATACCCTTTATTTCTTTCTCTTGCCTGATTGCCCTGACCAGAACTTCCAATACTATATTGAATAGGAGTGGTGAGAGAAGGCATCCTTTTTTGTGCCAGTTTTCAAGGGGAATGCTTCCAACTTTTGCCCATTAAGTATGATATTGGCTGTAGATTTGTCATAAATGGCTCTAATATTTTGAGACGTGTTCCATCAATCCCTAGTTTATTGAGTTTTTAATATGAAGGGATGTTGAATTTTATTGAAGTTTTTTTCTGCATCTATTGAGATAATCATGTGGTTTTTGTCTTTAGTTCTGTTTATGTGATGAATTATATTCATTGATTTGTGCATGTAGAACCAGCTTTGCATTCTGGGGATGAAACCAACTTCATTGTGGTGAATAGGTTTTTTGATGTGCTGCTGGATTCAGTTTGCCAGTACTTTATTGAGGATTTTTGCATCGATATTCATCAAGGATATTGCCCTGAAGCTTTCTTTTTTTGTAGTATCTCTGCCAGGTTTCAGTATCAGGATGATTCTGGCCTCATGGAATGAGTTGGAATTCCTTTTTATCAATCGTTTGGAACAGTTTCAAAAGAAGTGGTACCAGTTTCTCTTTGTACCTCCGGTAGAATTCAGCTGTAAATCTGCCTGGTCCTGGGCTTTTTCTTGGTTGGTAGGCAATTTATTACTGCTTCAATTTCAGAACTTGTTATTGGTCTATTCAGAAATTCATCTTCTTCATGGTTCTGTCTTGGGAGGGTGTATGTATCCAGGAATTTATCTATTTCTTCTAGATTTTCTAGTTTATTTCCATAGAGGTGTTTATACTATTCTCCAATGGTTGTTTGTGTTTCTGTGGGATCAGTGGTGATATCCCCTTTATCATTTTTTATTGCATCTATTTGATTCTTCTCTCTTTTCTTCTTTATTAGTCTAGCTAGCAGTCTGTCTACTTTATTAATTTTTTAAAAAAACAGCTTCTGGATTTATTAATTTTTTTGAAGGGTCATTTGTGTCTCTATCTCCTTCAGTTCCACTCAGCTCTTGGTTATTTCTTGTCTTCTTGCTAGCTTTGGGGTTTGTTTGCTCTTAGTTCTCTAGTTCTTTTAGTTTTAATGTCAGGGTGTCAATCTGAGATATTTCTAGCTTTTTAATGTGGGCATTTAGTGCTATAACTTTCTCTCTTAATACTGCTTTAGCTGCATCCCAGAGATTCTTGTACATTGTCTCCTTGTTCTCACTGGTTTCAAGGAACTTCTTGATTTCTTCCTTAATTTCATTATTTACCCAGGAGTCATTCAGGAGCAGGTTATTCAATTTCCATGTAGCTGTGTGGTTTTGAATGAGTTTCCTAATCTTGAGTTCTAATTTGATTGTGCTGTGGTCTGAAAGATTGTCATGATTTCAGTTCTTTTGCATTTGCTGAGGAGTGTCTTACTTCCAATTATGTGACTCATTTTACAATAAGTGACATGTGGTACCAAGGAGAATGTATATTCTGTTGTTTTGGCGTAGAGAGGTCTGTAGTATCTATCAGGTCCACTTGATCCAGAGCTGAGTTCAAATCCTGAATATTCTTGTTAATTGTCTGTTTCAATGACTTATTATTGACAGTAGAGTGTTAAAGTCTTCCACTGTTACTGTGTGGAAGTCTCTTTGTAGTTCTCTAAGAATTTGTTTTATGAATCTGGATGCTCCCGTATTGGGTGTATATATACTTAAAATAGTTAGCTCTTCTGGTTGAATTGATCTTTACCATTCTATAATGCTCTTTTTTGCATTTTTTGATATTCATTGATTTAAAGTCTGTTTTATCAGAGACTAGGATTGCAACACCTGCTTTGTTTTTGCTTTCCATTTGCTTGGTAAATTTCCCTCCATCCCTTTATTATGAGCCTGTGTGTGTCTTTGCTGGTGAGATGGGTCTGCTAAATATAGCACACCAGTGGGTCTTGACTCTTTATTCAGCTTGCCATTCTGTGTCTTTTAATTGGTGCATTTAGCCCATTTACATTTAAAGTTAATATTTTTATGTGTGAATTTGATCCTGTCATCATGATGCTAGCTGGTTATTTTGCAGAGTTGTTGATGTAGTTGCTTCATGGTGTCATTGGTCTTTGCACTTCAGTATGTTTTTGCAGTGACTGGTAATAGTTTTTCCTTTCCATATTTAGCACTTCATTCAGGAGCTCTTGCAAGGCAGGCATGGTGGTGATAAATTCCCTCAGCCTTTTGCTTAACTGAAAAGGAATCTATTTCTGCCTTAAAGGATTTTATTTTATCTCTTCACTTATAAAATGAAGTGAAGTTTGGCTGGATATGAAATTCTGGGTTGAAATTTTTTTCTTTAAGCATGTTGAATATTGAACCCCAGTCTCTTCTGGCTTTTAGAGTTTCTGCTGAGAAGGTCCACTGTTAGTCTAATGGGCTTCCCTTTATAGGTGACCTGGCTTTTGTCTCTGGCTGCCCTTAATATTTGTTCCTTCATTTTGACCTTGGAGAATCTGGTGATTATGTGTCTTGGAATTAATCTTCTCATGGAGTATCTCACTAGGTTTCTCTGGATTTTCTGAATTTGAATGTTGGCCTGTCTTGTTAGGTTGGGGTATTCTCCTGGATGATACCCTAAAGTGTGTTTTCCATCTTAGTTCCATTCTCTCTTTCCGGTATCCCAATCAGTCATAGGTTTGGTCTTTTTACATAATCCCATAGTTCTAGAAGGTTTTGTTTCATTATTTTTTCTCTAATCTCATTTGCCTATCTTACTTCAGCAAGAGAGTCATCAAGCTGTGAAATTCTTTCTTCCACTTGTCAATTCAGCTATTGATATTCGTGGTTGCATTGTGAAGTTTCGTGCTGTGTTTTTCAGCTCCATTGGGTAATTTAGATTCCTCTCTAAACTGGTTATTCTGGTTAACAGCTCCTATAATGTTTTATTGTGGTTCTTAGCTTCTTTGCATTGGGTTAGAATATGCTCCTTTAGCTCGGTGAGGTTCATTACTACCCTCCTTCTGAAACCTACTTCTGTCAATTAATCTATATCACCCTCTGCCCAATCCTTTGCTCTTGCTGGAGAGGTGCTGGGATCATTTGGAGAAGAAGAAACACTCCGGCTATTTGAGTTTTCAGCATTTTTTTATTGATTCTCTCTCATCTTCACGAGTTTATATGGCTTCAATCTTTGAGGCTGCTGGTCTTTGCATTGGGTTTTTGTGGGAGATTTTTTGTTGATGTTGTTTCGCTTTCTGTTTGTTTTTCTTTTAACAGTCAGGCCCCCCTTCCATAGGATTGAGGTGGTTTGCTGAGGGTCCATCCAGACCCTATTCACTACGGTCCCTCCTGTACCTGGAGGTGTCACCAGTGGAGGCTGCAGAATAGCAAACATGGCTGCCTGTGCCTTCCTCTGGGATCTCTATACCAGAGGTGCACCGACTTGATGCCAGTGGGAATGCTCCTGTATCAAGTGTCCAGTGACCCCTGTTGGGGGTCTCACGCAGTCAACAGGCAAAAGATCTGGGATGGCTTAACAAAACACTCTAGCTGCCCCTTGTCAGAAGAGTTGTGCTGTGCTGGGGGAAAATCCCACTCATCCGGACAGCCTGGAATCTTCTGAGCCAGCAGGGGAATGACTAAGTGTACTGATTTGTGGAAACTGCAGCCGCATCTCCCTCTAGGGGCTCATTCCCAGGGAGATCAGAGTTCTGTCCCTAAACCCCTGGCTGGAGTTGCTGAAATTCCTGAAGGGAGGCCGTGTCTGGTGAGGAGGGATGGGTCAGGGTCCAGCCTAAATAGGCAGTCTGGCCATAATCTGCCATGGCCACTGTACTGCACTGTGGGTAATTCCCCCTGGGTCCAAATCGTCCAATCTCCCCAGCACCAGCAGGGGAAAAAATAGCCGACTGGAGCTGCAGTGATGGCAGCCACTCCTCCCGCCAGGGATCTCAGTCATCTTAAGCAGCAGACAATCCTTCCCCTCGGGAACTCAGTAGTCTTGGCAGTCTGCTGCCAAGTGGCTGCGGAGAATCTGCACAGCTCTGTGCTTGGGACCCAAGGCCCTGGTGGCGTGGGCTCATGAGAGGGATCTCCTGATCTGCAGGCTGCACAGATTCATGAAAAAAAGTGTGGTTTTCCCAGCGGGGTAGCATGATCACTCCCTGCCTCCTTTGGCTGGGGGTGGGAGCTCCCCTTGCCCTGTGTGGCTCCCAGGTGGGCTGTCACACAAGCCTGCTTTTCCTCACTCTCCATGGGTCGCACCAACCACCTGGTCAGTCCCCATGAGAGAACCTGGACACCTCAGTTGCTGGTGCAGTATTCACTGACTGTTTTCATTCTTCTCAGCTGGAGCCTCCATTTGCAGCTATTTTGAGTTGGCCATGGTGGTCCCTCCCTCCTAATTTCTTTTGATGTCTTTTTTCATCCAAATTCAGAGATATTGAGAAGAACATCTTGTTGACTAAAAGAATGACTTTGGAGCATTGTGGGCATTATTTCTCTCTTTGTCACTTTCTAGCAAAAGTTTAGTATCTGGCATTATACAGTTGGTGCTAATTTAATGCTCAAGATGATGTGTCAAGCCTTTTTGGCAACTTTGATAAAGAGTTCTTTAGGTGCTGTCATTGTTTCATAGTCCTGGAGTTGGAGAAGTCCTTGGGTGTCATCCAGTTCAGTCATCTCTTTTCCCAGATAAGAAATTCAGTAGAGACAAATTGAGTACTCACACAGGACACCCAGCTTGTTAATGGTAGAGCTTCAAAGAAAACCCAGGTCTTCCAACTCACACCCTAGTGCTCTCTGACTACAGTTCACCAAAGCTGCCCCTTGGGCCTCTGAGTGGGAGGTGTGGAGAACTTCTAGTTCAAAGTTATGGTGTCATGTTGGCACCATGTCAAACTCAATGTACTGTAACCCCAGACACTGGAGGAGTGAAATAAGGCCTGGGTCCCATAGTAAGAGTACAAAAGCACTAGGGAGTGCTCTCTGGGAGATCACATGGAACCCCATGGAGACAAGGGGAAAATGAAACAATTTCTCGGCTTCAGGAACATGTGACCAATTGTTCTCTTTTTTGGTCTGGTTCCTTTATACTTGAAGCTGGTAAGGTCTTGAGTAAGGCCTTTAGTGGTTACATTTCAGTGCCTTAAACAACAAAAGCTACTATGGAGTGCCTGTTATATGTCAGAAACTATGTTAAACTTTAACTACCTTATGTAATTTAATCACCACAAAATTCCTGTGTAGAAGATATTATTGCTATCATCTCCGGGCTGTACTTCCAAACTTCCATTCTGAGCCTGCTTTCCCAGAGCTTCATATCTAGTTTTTGCCTCTTTGTCTAGCAGCTATACTGTGTTTGGCTCTTCATTCTGGCTGCACCATGGACAATTATACTAAGACTAATATCCTTCAAATCTATTTCTTACTCAAGCTCCAAAAACCTTTCACTGGTCTGGTCTTCAGACCAGATTGAAGCTTCAGACCATTCTGGAAATAAAATATGCTGGTCTTGGACCTAGAGCCTCTGTTGTGAAGCTCCCTCTTTCTGAGAGCTAGGAAAACTCACTTACCCCACCAGCCTTTGCAATCCCTCATATAGTTGTGATTCAATGTCAATTTGTCAGCTATTAAATTCTACCTATTCAGGCAGTGATACGATGTGACAGTACAAAGTTCACTAGCTTAAAAGTTGTTCTTCTGGGTTTGAGATTCCCTTAAGTCCAAAACTAGCTATTTGACCGAAGTTCTCAAAATACTTCATGTTATTTTGCTCTTTTGTGACATTGCACATACTATTTTCTCTGCTTAGATTTCCTTTCTTCCTTTATTTATCTGGGAATGTTACACTCATCTTTCAAGCTTCAGCTCAAATAGCTATATTGTTGAGACTTTCCCAAGCACTCTGTTCCTTTCCCACTGCTGATAGGCTGTATGTGTAGAGGAAGAAAAGAAATTTTAAAAATACGGAGTTCTAAACTTATCAGGAACCTTAGAGATCATTTGATCAAGATTTCTAAATTTTTTGATGCAGAACAGAAATTAGAAGGTTTCCTTACTTCTAATCCAAGGTTGTCTTCCTCACACTAGGTTGTGGCTGTATTAAATTGTGAGTTTAATATTCTATATGCAGAGAACATGCATATGGTTTGTGACCTCAGGACCCCCCAATACTGCAGTGTGTAGAACAACAACTGCTCTTGATAACGAGGTTGAGATGAGCATTCCACTTTGTGTTTCTGAAGCAAGGCATATTAATGGCGTGGACTGAATGTTAGATTAATATTATAAAAAAGGGGCAGCATAACATGCTGCCCAAGAATATGTGCAGCATTGAAGAATGAGGGAAAAGAAATAGGACCAATGAAGAGAGAGATGGTTCCATAAGAAAAACAATGAGAAACTGATCTTTTGAATTAACACATAAAAGAAGGATCTTTAGCACACTAGTTCCTCTACGGCTAGCAGTTAAATGTCTACCTGTAGTTAGAAAAAGTATTCACTGGACAGTAAAGTGACCAGTAATGTTTGAGAAAATAAAAAGCTGTTTAAAAGGAATAACAGCTTCAAACAGGCAGTAAAAAGTTCAGAGGACTCATCAACAAAACGAAAGCAAGCAACTTGCTAAAGACAATTCATTCTAAATGTATCTTTGTCTCCAGAGGGCAAAATATTGAGAGCAAATTCTCCAACAATTGAATTTATGGTAATGGAACATAAGCACATCACCCCACCAGGACAATGAACTCAACAAATAGGAGAACAGGAAAAAAATAACTGTGCCCTTCAGAAACGCATTTTTTAACTTTAGGTAGCAGGAGTTGAGAGATTTCTTGATGAAAAATGCCTGAAGTCCTGCTATCGCATTAGCCTTTATGGTTGGAAATTGGAGGATTCACTAAAAGCACCCAGAGATCAAAGCAGAAGGTGAATGCCCTGAGTCTGATAGAGTGTCAGACACATGAGGAGAAGCAAAGGCACATTTTCTGTGAATGCCAAGTGCATGTTCCATAGGATAAAAGGAGGACAGCTGTTTGTTGTCCCCTAATGGGGTTATCTTGACAAACTTTTTCTTGGCAGTTGTTTCATCTTTACTGCATAAGATAAAAATAGTAATATCTGTTAGGGCTGTATGGTTTTTTTAAATGCCTCAAATTACATGACTTTTAATAGTCTGTGCTCACAATTACCTTGTGAGTTAATGCATTTTTATTGTCTGAGCTGATCTGTAGCAAGTCATAACCCCTTCTAATTTGTCCCCAGCTGTCACCCACTTCCATGGGATCCTAGCCCTATTCCTTCCTGTTAAGCTAAGGCCTGACTTGGTCTCTGACCCTTGACTCTTGACTCCCCTTTTCTGACCTGCCTCTGCCCTTTGAACTTTTAAAAATGCTCATGGATCACAGCCAAACACTCCAAAGACGAAATCAGCCATCTAGGTCTTTATGCTTTTCATGCCTCCTGTCTGGAAATTCTCTCTTAAACCCCAGCAGTGGGTGGGAAATAAACCCTAGTAATTCCATGATTGGGCAATATTCTAGCTGAGCTTATATTTTAGGTAAGGAAACCAAATATGTTTTTGTTTTTTTTTAAATCACGTACCTCATAAATAGATGAGTTACAACCCAAATGAAGCCTATCTTCGATCATCAAGAGGCTAGCCATTGGTCATCTTTTTTTTTTTTTCTTTTTACTCACCCTTCATGTATCTCTCAATAAAAAATTCTATTTCAGTGTAATTAACTGTATCTCCTCTAAAGAATTCAAGACTGGAGCTATCTCCTACTTATTAACTCTGTAGTTGTAGAGACAGTGCCATGGGTTGGGTTGTTTTGGCTTGGTACAAGTTAATGTAAACATAAGATAGTTAGATAGTAAATCTACAAATACACATGACTTCTGATAAATTCTCTAAAAGGGATTCAGTTGGAGGCAATAAGGATTAAGTCACTAGAATGTGGGATGCATAATTATCACCACTTCTAGAGAAGCAATTAAAACACAAGTCCTTAGATATCTGGATTTTAGTGTCTTTGACACATGCCGAGAAGAATATATTTCCTAGATATCTCATTGATGAAGGCTAAATGTGATATGCAGAATAGATGCAGTCACTGTGGTTGTGGAAGTTAGCTATGACTAGTATTCTGAAAATCTTAAGTTTGGTCTAAAATCTGCATCCAAGTTGTCTCCACAGTGTATAACATAGACTAGATATATTTTTTATTTTTATTTCCCTTTCTGTTAGGTACTTTTCTATCAATTAGTTTGTAATACTAACAAAATTATGGATGTATTTGATTTCAGCTTCTCTTCATCTTCCTTTGTCAGTTCCTTGCTCTAATTTGCCTTCACCCCAGTTCCCCAGGTGACCACCTCCCTCCTGCTGCCTACGGCTGTGCAGTCTCCTGTGATGGACCTTCCTGATGATGCTCACTCTCTTAGGGCAATATCCCAGGTGCTGGACTTTTCTCACCTATAAATAAAAAAGAAAATTTCCATTGTCCCATTTCCTTTGGCTCTCTATTAGGCAATGTTAAACTAATTGATTCATTTAAGTGTCTAGAGTTCATAATAAGTAAATGTGATATATTCTTTCTAGGGGAACTAATATTTCAATAGGAAATTTCCAAAAGCATGACATCCTAAACAAATTAATCTCTAGTGATGCGAATGTCAAGCCCTCTGGCAAGTGGTTGAATCAATGGGATCCTTCTCTTGCCCAAAATGTGGACACTCTGCCTAATCATAAGGCAGGTCATGATTTTGACCAACAAATCTGTTCTTACTGTTTCATTTAATGTGGAGATTTTAAGGTAAGAGTATGTGCACTGATTTAAATTTTATTTTCATAGGACCTCCAGCGGGGTGCCGGCCTGAGCGTGGGCCTGAGCGGCCTGGCAGCTGGCTGTGCCATCAGCTTCATGGGGGGAGCTAGTGTGCAGGGCACCGCCCAGCAGCCCCGACTATTCATGGGCATGATTCTGATACTCGTCTTTGCCAAACTGCTCGGCCTCTATAGTCTCATCGTGGCCCTCATCCTCTCCACAAAGTAGTCCCTCTCCGAGCCCACCAGCCACAGAATATGATGTAAAGACTACCCCTCCTCATTCCAGAACGAACAGCCTGACACATGCATGCATGCACACACACACACACACACACACACCGGGCAGCCGCCCCAAGTAGCTGGTCTTGTACATGCACCGTATCCCAAGTACCCATCGTTTGCTGCCCTGGCATTGCTCGCAGCCACCCAGTGCCGCAGACATCTGGGCACACTCATCACCCCTCCAGGTCCTCGGTTGCCTCATCCTCCTAGAGTGCTCTGTGTATGCAAATGAATTAGAGTTGTCATTTCTCTTCACTAGATGTTTATTTATAAAGATCTGGCCTGTTCCCACATCTGGGGAGTCGCCCTCATCTCCCAGGTACCTAGAATGTTAGCTAGAGTGTGCCTTGTGGGTTCCTGTTAGAGACTTCCTGGGTGCATCCACCCTCACCAGCCCTTGCCTCTGTGCAGAGCTGTATGCAATAAAGTTCTTGGATGTGAGAGAAAACAAAAACAAAAAATTAGAGAATCTCTTTTATCTACCCTAAGAGTAAGTGCAGTTTAATTGTTCTTTCTCAGTTGTGTGTACATAAATATGTATATGGGCTTATGGCTGTGTGTGCAAAATACACCTTTATAGAACCACACATTTCCCCAGCACTCCAAAGAGAATCGGTGTCCAATTTAATTGCTGTCCTAGATGTATGTTCTCTCAACAAATGTCTAGAAATGGTAACCATGACACGTTACTGCTCCACATTAATGGTAATCTGTCTACTGGCTTTTTTGATCAGTCTAATTGTTACCAGAAAAGGGTCCCAATCTAGACCCCAAGAGAGGATTCTTGGATCTCGCTCAAGAAAGAATTCTAGGCGAGTCCATGGAGTAAAGTGAAAGCAAGTTTATTAAGACTGTAAAGGAGTAAAAGAAAGGCTATTCCATAAGCAGAGCAGCCCCAGGGGCTGCTGGCTGCCCATTTTCATGGTTATTTATTGATGATATGCTAAACAAAGGGTGGATTATTCATGCTTCCCCTTTATAGACCATACAGGGTAACTTCCTGACATTGCCATAGCATTTGTAAACTCTCATGGCGCTGGTGGGAGTGTAGCAGTGAGGATGACCAGAAGTCACTCTTGTTGCCATCTTGGTTTTGGTGGGTTTTGGCCAGCTTCTTTACTCACAACCTGTTTTATCAGCAAGGTCTTTATGACCTGTATCTTGTGCTGACCTCCTATCTTATCCTGTGACTTAGAATGCCTTAACCTCCTGGGAGTGCAGCCCAGCAGGTCTCAGCCCTATTTTACCCAGCCCCTATTCAAGATGGAGTTGCTCTGGTTCAAACGTATCTGACATAATTATCTTTGGATAGCTGTCTATATTAGTCCTTAAACTTCACCCTCTTCCATTACCAACTCTGAATGGACCTCTGTCTAACTGCATAGAGTGATAAGTCCTGGGTCAGGTAAAAGACTGAAGCTCCTCTGCATTAAAAAGTGTCCCTTTTGGAAAATCAGGAACTACTGCAGAGCTATTGAAATAAAAGCTATGGTGTTCTGAACTTAAAATTCCCTCCCTAAAATTGCTATGTGCTCTAATTTCAGTCTCCTTCCTACTCTGATCCCTTATATAGAGCAGAAGATGGCCATAGACTAGCTACTAATCTTACTTAGTCACTGTTCATTGATCAATTGTATGATTAGTTTATGCATTCATTCATTCACCCATCAAAAACAGATTTTGGATGCCTCCTGTAGCCCAAATTCTACTTTGGATCTCAGAATATAGCAAGAAAATGTAATGATCCTACCTTAATAAGGAGCTCACAGTTTAGTTGGAGGAGATAGATGAAGAAATCAACCATTATACGCAGGATGATGAATGTTAATGATAGAGATGTGAACAGAGTAACAAGGAAATGCAAAGAAGGGGCAAACCTGGGAAGTGGTACTAAAGCAGAGAGCTGACTCTTTAAAGATAAATAAATTGGTCTGGTAAATAAGGGAGAAAAAAACATTTTGGGACACAGAAAAGAGCAGGACAAAAGTGAAGAAGCATGACAGAACAAAATATTCTTGAGAAGCTGCAATGGGGTGTGTGTGTGCCCATGTTAGTATATGTATGTGTATCTTGTGTATCTTGCAGGGGAAGTTGGGAAGGATTGATCAGTGATAAAATTTAAAAAGTGATCAAGGGTTTCATCATGGTGGGTATGTGTTGCATATTAAACAATTTTAATTTTGCCTTGAAAACTAGGATGACCCTTAGGATGATTTTAAGCAAGAAAGTGATGGATTCACATTTACATAGCTTATATTACTTTATGGCTTCACCCGTCTATGTACCACCCATATTGTCCCAAAGCCCTAAAGCCATGAGTAAAAAGAGGTCAAGGTCCTGAGATGCTTCTCAGACCATAAGCAAGACCAAAAGGATTAGATTGCATTAAGCAAATTAATACCAGCATCTATGGTTTAATCTCATTGAAATTTTATAAATTTCATACAAAGCCAAGATTAAATTAAATTATATGCAGAAAAATATCCTAAATCAGATATCAGCTCTAGGGTTATTGAACTATTTTCCATCACATTTTAGAATTTAATTGAAGAAAACATATTCTGTGTGGTATACCACTTAATTTCTATTGATAATAACACCCTTTTGGAGATGTCCTTAGCTGACTTAGCATTGTCTCCCAAAAGCAGAAAGATAAATAACAAGTGGATTATTCATCAAGTGACATTGCTTTTGTCTGGAAACATATCCCATTGCTGTTGGAGATTTTAAAAATGGTTAAAAGTCCTAAATTGCCTGAGTTGCAGTTTTCTCAGATGAATATATAATAAATCATCCTCCAAGTCAGACTGTATAAATAAGTAGTTTCTGTTCTAAAAAGGGCTTGCTCTGAGGTCCAGAGAATCAAAACAATTTTCAGGGAAACTAACATAATATTGTCAGCTTTTATAAATTATCTCTTGAACTTTAGTATTTTAAAAAAGCAATCTTTAGACCAAGCAGTGGCGTCTATTTTCGTGTTAGTCTGTTCCTGCATTGCTATAAAGAAATACCTGAGGCTGGGTAGTTTATAAAGAAAAGAGATTTAACTGGCTTACGGTTCTGCAGGCTGTACAGGAAGTATGGTGCCAGCATTTGCTCGGTTTCTGGTGAGGCCTCAGGGAGCTTTAACTCATGGCAGAAGGTGCAGAAGGTGAAGCAAAGAAGAAGTAGACATGTCACGTGGTAAGAGATGGAACAAGAGGGAGGGATTGGCAGGGGCAAGGCAGGGGATGGTGGGGAGGTCCCAGACTCTTTTAAACAACCAGGTTTTGTGTGAACTAACAGAGCGAGAACTCACTGATCACCAAGGGGAATGTGCTAAGCCATTTATGAGGGATCTGCTCCCAAGATACGATACCTCCTAGTAGGCCTCACCTTCAGCATTGGCAGTCACATTTCAACATGAGATTTGGAGGAGACAAACATTCAAACCACATCAACTGTGGTCTATACTTCTTACCTACGCATACCAAGGGTGGCTCATAAGGCAAAATAATCAGGATTTCATGCAACCAATCCCTGAAAGACAGAAGATGGCTAATTTAGTTCCTAGGTGCTGAGCGGACCCACAAATATTGACATTTGACTCTAGCATGGAGAGGTGATGAGAAACTTCTTTAATACTAAATAAAGCAGGAAGCCACCATTGGATATTTCAAGGGCTATAAGTTTACAAGAAATCTGACAGATGTTGATCAGTAAGTTAGAAGCTGACCCACAGAGATCTAAGTCAGAACGAGTAATGCCAGGAGATGAAGATGTTCAAGAACTTAGCACTGAAGACACTTAGCTCTTATTTACTGCAACTCCCATGTCACTGCAAAATTTAAATATCATTGTGATGATGACCAGATCACATCCTGTGCTTGTCCCAGAGAGGCTATTGATGTAGTAAGCACATTAAGCTGATATTTTTCTAAATCACAGTTCAGTATTTATTTATAGAGAGATCTCAGGTGTGTTGAAGGAAGGAAAGGAAAAGAAGGCCCCATTGGCAGTTCCAGATTCTGTCTTCACCTTGGAAAAACAGAAGGCTGGAGTTAACCTGCTTGATCTTCCTTAGACAGCATTTTAGGTACCATCTGTGGATAGTTGAGAATATCCTTTCAGGGTCTATTTCTCCATCCGAAGTGGCTTATCAAAATGCTGCTTAAAAACACATGCAGACTCACTTCCCATCTCTCTTTATCCAGGAGTTCTGATAAATACATTTTCTTCATCTCTTAACATTTTATGTGACATTTTAGCAGTCTAGTCAATTGCCCAGTTGATCTGGCTCTGGTCATAATTGAATGCCATCTATCTGAAGAAACACTACACACAGTCCATGCAGCTTACTGCTTTATAGCATATTTATAGTTTACCAAGCTTATTCAAATAAATTTACTCATTCACATACCTTTCTGAAATAAGAGAGAGAAAGAAAGAGAGAGAGAGAGAGAGAGAGAACAACATGCCCAAAGTCATACAGCTCATAAATGGCAGAGCTTGAAACTCAAATTCAGGTCTTCTAACTGTAAATTTCACATTTCATCCACTAAAGCAAACTTCTAGATTGAGACTTATGGCACGCTTTGTGCCCAGTAGTCATTGTAACGGGAGGAAATAAAAAGATAACCTTTGCCTTAAGATAGGTATGATATAAGTGAAGGAGTACTTACAATCTAGTTCCACAGGCATGGGATCTTTGATGGTGTTGCAGAATGTACCAGTCTAAAATAGACCCTATACAATATATTTATCCTACAGTGCTGCAGAACAGATTTTGAGTGCTCATAACACAAAGAAATGATAAATATTTGAGACGATGGATATGCCTATTACCCTGGTTTGATCATAACAGATTAACACATGTATCAAAATGTCCCCCTGTATCCCATATATGTGTACAATTATCACATGTCAACAAAAACAAAAGGAAAAAAATAGACCCTATAGTACTAATTGTCATTAGGCAATAGATAGATACTGCTGTTGATAAGTGAAGTAAATACTAAGATACTGATGAATATAGTAGTGAAGACTGATAAGTAAAGTAAATAATTCCTGGAGTAAACTGGATGATATGCAGGCTCCTTTAACTCCTGTGTGTCTCTTGACAATAGTGGAAATTTTTATAACTAATTGGTTATTTACTAATGTGACAAAGCTGAATGTTTCACTATGTGTTGTGAGCAATTTGGCAAATCGAACCAAAGGAAACTTTATTCATAGTTAACAAGAGTACAACTTCTAAGTCTTTTTAAAGCCACATTTATTTACATTGAGTTTTTTTTCTTTAAAAAGATAAACTTCAAGTAGAGTAATATTTGTAAAGTTAACAAAAACGTTGAAATATATATTTTTACACATTAGTTTTATCACTTTCACGTACTCATACTATCCAGAGCTAGGTTAATATAAAGTTCATAATTAGTATATTAGAGTAAAAACCTAGAACAGCTTAACTTTTATTAGTTCTAGAGGAAAATGTGCTTATTGGGCACTTAGTAAAGAGCCCCGGAGAGTATACATATATATATATATATATACCTGAAGCCCTGCTCGCAGGCATTTAACGGGTGGCTTCATTGTATGAATACGGAAGTTAATATGGAGGCAAGCTTAAAATGCTTATGGCAGCTCTCCCAACTTCCTATTAAAATATTCATTAAAATATAAAAGCTTTTTTTTAAAGCTGGCAACATTACTGTAAATTCAAGATAACAGAAGACCATATGCCAAATCTGGGTGGAATTTCAACTAATTGCATCAGCCGTGTGGATAAAATCAAGAAGTACATTCTTGAACTACACAACACATGCTCTAATCTCTGAACCAGAACAGGCCAGATGGACCCAGTAAAGTTGGGGAAAAAGTTTTTATTCACCTTCTCTGTAAGTGCCTAACTCCGAAACAGTGAAGATGTACTGACTAGAAAAACAAGTACCCATTCTCCAACTCCAGAGGAACCAAATAGAGCCAAGGTTTTACCCTCTCCACATTTATTCCTATCATGCTGTTTTTATTATCATCATTTTAAAATGGTAATTCCCAGAAGGTGGCACAGAAGAAAGTATATAGGAATGAGAAGAGACTCACTGAAACATATCATATTTAATCCTCCAAACCTAGGCAGAGACAAGAAGACTGTTAGAAGCACAAGTAGAAAGCGATAGTATTTCATGTAATTCCACTGTTTAAAAAATTTTAAATTGCATCATACCTTTTTGTTTAGTGATAGAATCCGATGGAGCAAGAAAAGATCCAGAAAACTTGCACTAAACACCTGCATTCTAACAAGGACAGAGATCAAACTTAAAGTTTGTTTAAGAAAGATAATTTTTCAGACCCCCAGAAGTAGATGGTGGAGACCTAGAACACAGCACCAATCCTTTGTGATGCAAATTCTAAAATTTAGTTGATTAAAATGTACCCTGTCAGTAACCAGAAGAAAGGCCAACATTAGGCCCATTAAAAAATGCAGCAATAAAGAGAGTACTGTGAAGATTTACAAGGAAAAAACTCTTAATATGATTTTCTACAATAAACTGATGAAAATTTTGTTTTCATTTGTTTTAGATTTATTTTGTCTTTGCTTTGAATCTTCAAAATATTGTGAAAGGAGAGTACTCCCAGTTTCAAAATGTCAGTAAAAGATTGTGGTTTCTCCTTTCCATTCTTAGATATCACAAAAAAACTCAAAGAAAATAAGCAATAAGAGTACTATCTCCATTTTCAACAAAACTAAGAAACAACTATAACTTACCAAAATTTCTGAGAAAGAGCTACTGAATAAAGTCCAGCAGACGCATGAAAGAAATGTAGAACATATGCTCATGTCTATAAATATCAGACAAACCTGTCAGAGCACAGATCTCCAAAATAAGCAGACTCCTAACTAATGAGCCCTGGTTTGAATTAATGAGAATAAGAATATTGCGTGGTAGCAATCACTTCTCTAGACTCATTTTGCTACAATATCTCAAACAACAGGTAAATCAAGGGTAGGTAAGAAATAACACAGAGATGCCATGTTTGCTGAAAGATATTTGTCAGTAAGGCAGGGAATAAAAGATTTTGCATATTGTGAGTCACACTGCCAGGTTAATTCAGTGTGTTAGGAAAAGTAAAGGCAAAAAGAAGTCTCACACACACACACACACGCACACACATGCACTTCTGGGTCATAAGGAGAATTTCCACAAGTTTAAAATATAGTATTTATTCTTAGCCCATAGGAAGCTTCAAAGTGAATTCCAAGTCTAAGAAGTGCTAACTTCACTCAAATATGAATTGTAATAAAATCAAAAGAACTAACACAGAACTATGACAAAGGTAGTATAAATAAAAAAAGGAAAGAAATATAGAAATTACTGACAGATAAAATATACTCATTCTAAAAATTTTTGATGGAGCACATAATATTGTAGGCAAGTGAATTTTCATAAAAATAAAGACTAAAATAATCAGAACCTTAATTACCTTTTAAAAATTCTCTCTAAACTAAGAGGGAAGATAACAAAAGAAGTCACAAAAACTAACTTAAACTATAACAGAAATAAAGGACAAATTAGAAGCAGAAATTGGAAACTGTGGAAAACACAGTAAAGGATGCAAATGATAGGCTTGAGGAAAGAAGCAAAATAAAATAAAAACAAATAAAATGAAGAGTGTTATTTACACTGTTGGTGGGAATATAAATTAGTTCAACCATTGTGGAAGACAGTATGGTGATTCCTCAAGGATCTAGAACTAGAAATACCATTTGATCCAGCAATCCCATGACTGGGTATATACCCAAAGGAATATAAATCATTCTACTATAAAGACACATGCACACATATGTTTATTGCAGCACTATTTACAATAGCAAAGTCATGGTACTAACCCAAATGCTCATCAATGAAAGACTGGATAAAGAAAATGTGGTACATATACACCACGGAATACTATGCAGCCATAAAAAGGAATGAGATCAAGTCCTTTGCAGGGACATGGATGAAGCTGGAAGCCATCATCCTCAGCAGACTAACACAGGAACAGAAAACCAAACACCAGATGTTCTCGCTCATAAGTGGGAGTTGAACAATGAGAATACATGGACACAGGGAGGAGAACAACACACACCAGGGCCTGTCGTAGGGGTGGGGAGTGAGGGGAGGGAACTTAGAGGACAAGTCAATAGGTGCAGAAAACCACCATGGCACACGTATACCTATGTAACAACCCCGCACGTCCTGCACATGTATTCCAGAACTTTAAGTAAAATAAAAAATTGTTTATAAAAAAGAAAAGTGTTAGAACATTATATGGACATCAGGCAAAGAAAACCCAACATAAATATAATTGATGTCTTCTTCTGTGCCCTCTTTCCCCACCACCATACCCCAAAAAAAGATCTAAAATAATAGGACAAAAAATATTTTAAAATTTTTGTAGTTTTGACTTTTTTCAAGATGGCTGACTAGGGACATTGGATGTCAGTTATCCTCAGAAAGATCAAAGTTACTGGTGAATGTCCAAGTTCCAAAGAATATTGAGGAAAAAGGGTGGGCATGGCAGCTCACACCTGTAATCCCAGCACTTTAGGAGGCTGAGGCAGGTGAATCATTTGAGGTCAGGAGTTTGAGACCAGCCTGGTCAACATGGTGAAACCCTGTCTCTACTAAAAATACAAAAATTAGCCAGGCATGGTGGTGCATACCTGTAATCCCAGCTACTTGGGAGGCTGAGGCAGAACAGCTTGAACCCAGCAGGTAGTGAGCCAAGATTGCACACTGCACTCCAGCCTGGGAGACAGCAAGACTCTGTCTCAAAAAAAAAAAACCAAACCAAAACAAAACAAAAAAAACCCAGAAAATTGAGGGAAGAGAACCAAGATCTGTTGGAGTGCCCTCAGGAAGAAACTAGGGTCAAAAATGGAAATCGGCAAGAGTCTGGTAGAGATTCATCCCAAAGGAACTAAGACCCCCACAGAAAGGGTCGATGGAGTGCTTCCTGCTCCCCTTACCCTTCTGACAATCTGCTTACTGCCAAACTGCTATGGAGACCCTCTGTCCTCATGGCTCAGGACATTGCTATCAGTGGTAATTTGGGAAATTTCTGGAGACAGAGAACCAGGTAGCCAACCTATGAAGATGTACACACACTCTCCTCAGAGCCAAACTGAGAAGGTGTGAACCATTCTGGCTATACATCTGATGTGGGCTGCTGCCCTGCCAGGGATTCTCTGCCTTTGAGTCAGCACACCACCAGATGCCCTGCAAACATACTCCACAGCCCACTCCGATATTGGCAAGCATAGAGGACTGGTGGGTCCTCAGTTACCTGGAGCTCTAACCCTCAGAGTGGGTCTCCCCTAAGGGAAGGCAGGCACATACCACTAAATTCCCCTTTGGGACAAAAGAAATGGCCAACATCAATTGCTGAAGGGGCCAGTATCTATGTCTAGGAAGGGACATGGAAGATGGAGTCATCTCCCACCCTCACAGCACTGTTGTGAATGCAGCAGTGGTTCTTCATGCTGAGGGTCAGCATGTTTGCACTCAGAGAAAGCATTCTTTATGTTTTTCCCAGTGGCTACACCCCTAGTGAAAGTGAGTCCATGCCACTTGGGTTTAAAATAAGAGTGAGGCCCAACTCTCCCTCTCTACACAGAGCAGCAGAATCTGGCAACAGAAGACAGAAAAGTTATAGAGTTGTCTTCTCTGGACTAGAGTAAGAGGTTCTACCATGAGCCCATTTTGGTGGTAACCATCAGAGGGTCGTATTTGCAACCCACAATGGTACTGCACCATGAAACCAAAGGACAAAGTCTTTATGAACTGAAGTCATGAGCCATGCAACAGGGGTGTGATAGGGAATCAGACAACATTCCTGTCAGCTCAGGGTGAGATGCTGGTACATGCCACACCCCTTTTCCAAGACCTCAGTGCAACCCAACATGATCCCTCCACTCCAGGTCCCCTAATAAGGCAGGTGTTTCCACTCAACATTAGCCTGCCTGAGGGCAAAGTTGTTACTCTTAAGCACTGTCTACTAGTCTGCATAATGAACTACATCACCCAATAAAAATCCTAGTGCCAGAAGGACTTCAGTGCTAACCCACAAGATAAGCTTCCTGAGACCCCTGTATCCTAAGTTCCACAGGAGATAGTGTGTCGGCTCTTATGTCCAATACATTGCTACAACAAGCACCATCTGAGAAAGCCACCAAACAGAAATTATCCACAACCAAGGAACCCATACAGAGCCTTGGTTCCCAGAAAACACCCAGAAATAAAGCCAAACAATCATAGACAATATACACAATAGTTATACACTTGCGAGAGAAAAGAATGTAAAAATAATAAAGTCTCATCCAAACAATAACAAATTCAAAAATATGAAGTGACAGCTCCCTCAGATGAGAAGGAATCAGCACAAGAACACCCGCAACACAAAAAGCCAGAGTGACTTAACATCTTCAAAGGATTGCACTAGTTCTCTAGAAGTGGATCCTAACCAAACTGAGAAGTCTGAAATAACATATAAATAATTCAAAATATGGATTGCAAGGAAACTCAATGAGATCTGAGAGAAAGTTGAAACCCAATACAAAGAAACCAGAAAAAGTATTCAGGATATGAAAGATGAGACAGCAATATTAAGAAAAAATAATAGAACTTCTGGAATTGAAATTTTCACAAATGGAATTTCAAAATACTGTTGGAAGCTTTAAGAATAGGCTAGACGAAGCAGAAGAAAGAATTTCAGTTTAAAGATTGGTCTTTTGAATGTACCTAGTCAGACAAAGATAAAGAAAAAAGGATTTTGCAAAACAAATAAAGCCTTTCAGAAATATGAGATTACACAAAGCAATAAAGCCTATGACTTATTGGCACTCCTGAACGGAAGAAAAAGTAAGAAACTTGGAAAACATATTTGAGGGAATAATTCAGGAATATTTTCCTAATCTTGCAAAAGAGGTCAATATCCTGATACAAGAAACTCAGAGAGCACCTGCAAGATACTACACAAGATGACCAACTGTAAGGCAAATAGTCATCAGACTACCCAAAGTCAATGCGAAAGAAAAAATCTTAAAGGCAGCTAGAGAAAAGGGCCAAGTTGCCTATAAAGAAAATTCCATCAGACTAACAGCAGACTTCTCAGCAGAAACCTTACAAGCCAGAGAGACTGGGAACTTACTTTCAGGCTTCTTTAAGAAAAAGGAATGCCAGCCAATATTTTTATATCCTGCCAAATTAAGCTTCAAAAATGGAAAAATAAACTGTGTTCAGACAAGCAAACACTAAGAGACTTCATCGCCACCAAACCTCTTCTATATGAAATGCTCAAAGGAGTTCTAAACATGGAAACAAGAGAACAATACTTGCTACCATGAAAGCACATATATTAGCTCAAGGATCTTATAAAATAATTATGCAACAGAGACTACAAAACAACTAACTAACAACAGTAGGACAGGAACAAAACCTTACATATCAATATTAACTTTGAATGTAAACAGCCTAAATGCTCAACTTAAAAGAACTAAAGAGACAAATTGGATAAAAAAAAAAAAGACCCAACCTTCTGCTGCCTTCAACAGACCCATCTCAAATGTTATGACACCTACAAACTCAAAATAAAGGGATAGAGAAAGATCTAGCATGCAAATGGAAAACAACAAAAAAAGCAGGGGCTGCTATTCTTCTATCAGATAAAACAGACTTTAAACCAATAATAGTAAAAAACAACAACAACGAAAAAAAAAGAAAGGCATAATATAATGATAAAGGGTTTAAATCAACCAGAAGATTTAAATATCATATATATATATATATATATGCATCCAACATTGGAGCACCCAGATCCGTGAAAGAAATACTACTAGACCTAAGAAAAGAGATAGAAAGCCATACAAGAATAGTGGGGGGACTTCAACACACCATTAACAGCACTAGACAGATCACTGAGGCAGAAAACTGAAAATCTCTGGACTTAAATTGGACTCTTGACCCAATGGATCTAGTAGACATCTACAGAATATGCCCCTTAACAGCCACAGAATATACATTTTTCTCATCTGTGCATGAAACATTCTTTAAAATTGACCACATAGTCTAAAGCAAGTCTCAATGAATTGAAAAAATTGAAACCATATCAATCTTCTCAGACCACAGTGGAATAAAATCAGAAACCAATACCAAGAGAAACTCTCAAAACCACACAAGCTCATGGAAATCAAAATACTCTTTCCTGAATGACTTTTGGGCAAACAATGAAATTAAGGGAGAATATTGCTATTCCCAATAGCGAAGACATGGGATCAATCAAGATGTTTATCAATGGTGGACTGGATTTTTAAAATTTAGTACATATACACCATGGAATTCTACACAGCCATAAAAAAGAATCAAATCATGTTCTTTCCAACAACACGGATGTAGCTAGTGGCCATTATCCTAAGTGAATTGACACAAAAATAAAATCAAATACTGTATGCTCTCACTTACAAGTAAGAGTTAAACAATGGGCGCAATGTACATAAAGATGAAAACAAGAGACACTGAGGACCCAAAAATGGGGAGAGGAGGAGGAGGGTGAGGTTTGAAAACCTATTGGATACTATGCTCACTACTTTGATGATGGGTTAATCAGAAGCCCAAACCCCCACATTCTGCAATATACCCATGTAAAAAACTTGCACATGTAATCCTTAAATCTATAATTTTAAAAATAAATAACAAAAATATTCATAATTTTGCCAATTTTTTAATAAAACCATTCATGTTTAGCTTGTAAGGGCACACTTTGTCATGGAAACAGTGCTTACTCACTTATCAACACTAAGAAATATATTCTGGTAAAATTATCACCTTCGAAGGTAAGAAAAGGAGACTGAATTTAAAGCTAATCATTTTTATGAGAAAAAATATTAATTTCAGACTTTTTCACAGCAACTTTTACCTGTAAATGTTGCTATAAAATTCTCGAGGAAAGAAAGTTTAATCCAAGGATTTCATACCTACCAAATCTTTTATTAAAATGTAAGGGTAAATGACAAGTCATTTGGAATATGCTAGGTCTGAGATCCCTTGAACCAGAGTTACAAATGCTTGAATACATAAGGAAACTTTAGCCAAACAAATACAAATGCTGAAGGTGTGACAATGAGCATTTAAATCATTCAGCTATAGATCTGAACCTTAAGCAAATATAAAGAAATAATCCAGAACAGAATATAGAGTTTGTATGCCCAGAAAATGTAAAAATTAAGAATCTAATGAAAAGATTAGAAAAAGGAATTGCCAAAAATCCACCAAAAAAACAAAGAACAAAAAAACTAAACCTAATTAAATACTAGGAATTAATAAGATCAAAATTAGACATTGGTAGCACTAATAAATCCAAGAGCTGACTCTAATAATAATGAAAATAGCAATAATAAAATAGAAAAATTCATAGGTTACCAAGTCATGAAAACTGGGAGATAGGACAGATTTAGTAACTAAAAGGATTATTTTATTAGTTTTAAGAGAATACATTTTAGGATAAAACACGTGATTTTTCTAGGAAATCATGAATACCCAACACTGACCTAAATAACAGAAAATATAAACAGATCAATTACTATAGAGGAAATACGTGAAGATGTTATAGAGCTAGTTTTTTAAAATGCACTAGTTCTCATGTGGCATCACAAGGAAATTCTACTAACGCTCTAAGGCAAATATAACTTTAATGCTGTTTAAAATGTTCACCAAGATAGAATAAAAAGGAAATCTAAATTAATTTTATAAAGTGAGTACATAACATTGATATTTAAACCACAGATAACAAAAACATATAAAACAAAAAAACAAGATATTTACAAAAGAAAAGAACCAGATGGACCTTAAACTTCTTTGATATTGAGCACCAGAAAATCATAAAGCAATGGAAAATCTTGTGACCCAAGAATGTGAGTTAGAAAATGTTGTCATTCAGGTGTGAAGGTAACAGAAAAGCAATCTTTTAGATATACAAAGCTTTGTAAAATAAATAACCTATTCACTGTGCCTGAGAAACCTGTTTTAAAACGTTTTAACTAGGTTTTAAAACGTTTTAACTGAGGAAAATAAATAATTAAGAAATGGGGAAAATAATGGTATAAAAAGATTATGAACACTAAAGCTAATTACATTATATACACATGATATAAATGATATATTAATCATACATAATGTAATTATGTGTATGTATAAGTCTGATGCCAAATAGCCATGTGCCAATTTATTTTTTAAAATAATAAATATCTCATGACAATAAATAAAAATGTAAATACAGAGATGTGGGGATGAGGGGGGAGCAACTTCTATAAAGCCACTGAATCAAAAGGAAACCAAGGATACAATTACAGACTTTTTCATTCCTGTAGGATGATGAAGTTTCTTAAATATCCCTATACATTATCTAAAAAGCATGCAGATCCACATGGAGAGTAAATAAAACCATCCACCATGAATTCTTACAGCTTAACTAGAAGACAGTGTAATGCATCAAATGACATGTGTATGGGAGAATAAATGTTGCAAATATTCCAAGGGCAGTTTAGGCATGGAAAAGTGTAATGTAAATGAGAGACTAGCTTAGCAGAACATAGATAAAATCACCCCCCATAAGAATCCCATTCTTAATGGGAACACACTTAGAACAGGTCTTAGAACACAGCTTCTGAGTAATCCAAAGGAAATGGCTTAAAGGGTGAAAGATAAGTTTTGGAATTCTTGGTATGATATAATTTCTGGGGGAAAGGAGGCAATCTGGAAAGGAGAGGCATTCTTTGAAGGCTTAGTGATAAAGGGAAAGAAGGAAGTCAGCAATGGAAATTAAAGGTCCTACAGAAACAAAAGAATCCAGAGATTTACAAAAACAAACAAAAACATGGTTCTTCCTCTGCCTCAAAATAGTTCCACCAATTAAAAAAAAAAAATTGCATTAACAAATCAATAGAAGAAAGCTCTCTTGAAGCAAGAAACCTAGTAAACCTCCCAGATACATCACCCCTTCACATTAAGGCTGGTCAGAATAAAATAAGACATATTTGCCTAAGAACTTAAAATAACCCACACCGTATTCCCTTATACATACTGCTAGTTGTCACATGCTCTCTCTCTCTCTGCCATTCACTGGGAATGAATAAAAAATGTCTGGCAATAGCCATAAAAACAGCTATAAAACCAAACAAAACAACAACAACAAAAAACTATGAGAAGATAAACGTTTCTACTGATGAAAATTCTCCCCTACTGAAACTAACAACAAAGCAGAGATCTATGTAGTAAATTCTTGCAATTTTATGTTACCTTGGCATCCATTTTGTAGAAGCAGGGCTGTCACTCTTCACAGTTTCCTGCTCTTCACTGATCCCCAATGGCTCAAACCATGGCCAGAGATAGGAACCAGAGATAGATAGACCAGAGATAGGTGGCCAGAGATAGTGTTATGGGCAGGTCTTTGTTCTTAGAGCTTCCAAGATGGTGGCAGGCAGCTCCCAAGATGGGGCTGGCTGTTCCCAAAATGGCAGCAAGCCTTTTGTACTCTGGCCTGGGGTTCTTGGCCTCAGGGATTCCAAGGAATGGAACTTTGGGCCATGCAGTGTTACAGCTGTTTTAGAAGCTGTGGTTCATGGAAGAGAACCATGGAACCCAGAGACTAGTGTTCAGCTCCATTAGGATGAACCCTGGGCACTTCACCATGCAGGAACAATGGCGAGCCTCTAGCCGGACTGGGAGCAGCAATGGGCGCCTTGCTGGATCAGAAGTGCAGTGGACACCCTGCCGAATCTGGACGAGTGAAAGTCAAGGGCAGGTCTGCAACTATGGTGTTCAGCAGTGGTGGATGGTGAATGAAAGCTCAGCTCAAGCCGGAACAAACACAGACCGGAAGAATGTGCAGTTGCAAGATTTAATAGAGTGAAAACAGAGCTCACATTCAATGGGAGGGGACCCAAAGGGGGTTGCCAGTGCAGGCACGAATGCCTGGATTTATATTTCGATCATTGTTCCTCCCTGTGCTCTCAGGCAATAGATGATTTCACTATTTCTTTACCTCCTGCTTTTAGCCTAATTGGTATTTTAGTGAGTATTCTTTACTACCTGATGGGTCAGGTGTGAGCTGAGGTACGAGCCCCATGTTTAAAGGTGGGTGTGGTCACCTTCCCCAGCTAGGCTTAGGAATTCTTAGTTGACCTAGGAAATTCAGCTAGTCCTGTCTCTCAAAAGGACTACCCACTCTTCTGCTGTTTCCTTTAAATGAATCATCATGATATTTGCCTAAGAACTTAAAATAACCTACACTGTATTCCCTTATACATACTACTAGTTGCCACATGCTCTGTTTCTCTGCCTGACTCCTTCATTTCTGCCTCACACGACCCTTGGACAGAGGACTGCCCTCCCACCTTCCTTGCCCAAGATCTGTACCTACAATCTTTTAATTGTTTCCTTTTGTGGTGGCGTATTGAATGTCCACCTTCTATCTGAAGAATCAGGGGCTACGCCAGGCCTATCTTTCCCTGACATGGGATGGGGAAGCACAAAGTTGAGCTCCCAGAACCAGAGCGATGGTCAGGCAGGCATAAACTGAACACAGGTCAGACAAGAGCCAAAAGGGCATCTGCCAGTGTAAACAAGTTTCCTGTGCGAGGAATCTTCCTGGTCACAGGTTAGATAACTAGACACTAGGCTGTCTGCCAGGTAAAAGATGTGTCCTGTGAAAGACACCTTGTAAACAACCCTATCCAGCTCCCCTTCATTTCCCCTTAGCTAGCCACACTCGTGCTGGAACCCCAATTTAACTGGCCGCCCTGAAAACAATCTGTAACATAACACCCCATCCTGAATTAAATATTTTAAACAAACATTTTGCAAAAAGAAAAAATGTTAAATCAGAAAAGCAGAATTAAGGTAATATACGAAAAAAAAAAAAAAAAAAAAAAAAAGGATAGACCCCAGGAGGGAAATTAAAGAAAAGGGAAAAAACATCTTATATAGGAAGAATAATTTCAAAGCACTCAAGAGAAAATTGATTTCTCTGAAAGTAGAAGTTTACAAATATATGAAAAATTCCAAGAAAATGAAAACAAAATAAATAAGGTGAAAACCATCAGAGGAAAAGAAGAATGGGCATTATCATTTAGGTTTCTGACAAGAAAAACAAAAACAATAAAACAAGAGAAATCACATATTTAATCACATATTAAACCACACAAAACTATCTATAAATAAAAGAAAACTTGGATATATTTGTGTACCTGAGAAGACTAACCCAGAATGGTCAATTGTAATATATAGACATACATCTGAGACACAGTATAATAGGCCTATTAGACATTAAATATATACAAGCAATCTTCTGGGCATCCAAGCAAAAAAGGCCAAATCACTTACAAAGGAAATAAGATCATAAAATAGCATACAAAGCAAGAAAACTATGGAAGAACAATTTTAAGAAACTCAAAAAAAGAAAATGTGAGCCCAGAGTGCTATATGTAGGCAGACTGTTTTTAAAGTACCAAGCCTATAGGGAAACAGTTTGATACAGATGGAAACTCAGTAAATATTCATGAACTCTTCCTAAGACATTTATGAGATACAATTAAAGCAGTGACTATAGGAAGATGCACAGCTCTATGTACTTATGGTACTTAGATAAATAAAAATAAATGAATTAAATCCCCAACTCGAAAAGTAGGTAGGGAATGGGGGAAGCAGAATAAAGAAATTTTTTAAAACAGAAATAGAAATTAATAAAACTGGAAACAAAAATATAACAAAATTGATAGATCAATCCAAATGCTTGTTCTTAGGGAAAAATTAATAAACTAGATAAACTACCACCTAATCTAACTCAGAAAAAGAGGAGAAAGTACAGATATATAAATTTTTAAATGCTATGGGGGAAATAACCTTGAAACAAAGTAAATTTTAAAAGGTTCTTACAGACTCTTTTGTATAACTCTATACAAGTATATTTGAAAAATTAAATAATTGTACAGCATCCTAGAAAAATACAATGTACTAAAATTCACCTCAGTAGAGATAAAAGGCTTAAAACAGTTTTTCACAGGAAAAATCAACGTAATAACAGTTATCCCAAAGAAACAGAAAATCAAGGTCAAGATATAGTAACAGGGACATTTGAACATCTTTGCACCTGAGCATAGAAAAAGGAGAAAAATTCTAAATTACTTTAATTAAACACATATAATAATGATGTCTAAATCACATATAAGAAGAAAACTTACAAACCAGTCTCATTTTGAATATTAATGCCAAAATTCAAAATAAAATATCAGCAAACATATTCTAATAGTATATTAATAAAATATACTATCATCAAATGTGATTTAGTCCAAGATGTTTTAATATTAGAAAATCTCTTAATATTGCTCACTGCCATTAATACCTAATGAAAAATAATATATGACTATTTCTATAGATAATAAAAAGAGCTTTGAAAAAATTCATCACCCATTCCTATTAAAAGATATACACTGAGTAAAATAAAAATTGGTTCTTTTTTAACACTAAATATATATAACTCAGTTCTAAAGCCATATTTCCACTTAGAAGAGACACTTTAATGGTTGTCTAACTAAAGTCAAGAATAAGTTAAAGATACCCACTATTTCTTCCATAATTTAACAATGTATTACAGGTATTAGTAATTAATATTAGATAAGATAAAATGATTGGAGACATGAAAGATGGAAAATAAAGAATCAAAACTATATCACTTTGGAGAAGCAAAGATAAAATAACTATAAAACTCAAAAGAATTACTGATAAAACTAACACAAATAACTTAATAAGGTAGGAAGGTATAAAATTAATATATGCTAATAAAGAGCCTTCAGATATACCAGTAATAACCACTTAAAAGATGTAATCCTATAATGGAAGAAAAACTCATTTTATTTTAGCAACAATTTAAAAATAAAATACTTAAGAATAAGCTTTAAAAGAAATAAGCTTTAAAAGAAATAAGCATAGTAATTCCAATTCTGGTATGGTGGTGTAAGTCCCCTATAGCCCACTACTGCAGCTGAATACAACTAGAAACCCTGGACAGAATATGAAAAACTACTTAGAGCCCCAAAGCTAAACAAAAGTAAAAAGATTGTGGAGGGAAATTAAAACTTGAAGAAGGGACCATACAAACTGAGTTTCCCAGTTTGCTTTCTGCCTCCTATGCTAGGCTTTTCCATTTCTCAGACCCTAGTTGCCAAGCTGCAAAGTGATTAGGGCAGAGCGCTGAAATTCTGACAACCTTATTCTTCTGGAGGAATCAGGGAAAAGAAACCATGGGGGCTGGAGCATAAGGAAGAAAATCCCAGATCAGAAAGAGTTACAGAAGGCATCCCCTAATTATGCATATAAACCTACAGATCTCTGGCTCACCTCTGAGTTATGCATGTGTGGGACAGACCCAAACCAGCACAGCAAAACCTTCAGAGCTCAACTGATATGTGAACAACAACTAAGAGAAAGTGAGACAGCACTTGGGGTCTGACCCTAAATGAGTTGACCGCCTGCTTAAACAAGTTACCAAATTAACCAGAGGATCGATCATACAGGTCCCAGGGGCTATATGATGTAATTTTCTGTAAGGTACAGAACACAATAAAATACTACTCAGAAAATTTAACCAGTTCTCAGCACTAACCATAAAATGTCTTGGAGTTTAAAGTATGAGACAAAGATTTTAAAGCAGGTATACCCCATGAGGTCATGGAAAATACATTTAATAAAATAAATGAAATATAGAATTTCTCAGCAAAGAACTACAGCCTATGAAAATGAACTGAATAGAAACATAAGACTTGAAAAATGTAATTTCTGAAATTAAAAAATTTACCAAAAGACCTTAATTAAGGCATGAAAATGACTATGAGTCAGTGAAAGATGTATCAATAGAAACTATCCAATATGAAGAAGAAAGAGAAAAGAGTAAAAACAAACAGAGTCATTGTGACCTGTAGGTGAATATCAAAAGTCTAAATGACATGCTATTGAAGTGCCAGAGAAAAAGGAATTATGTGGCAGAAGAAATAATTGCTGAAAATGCACAAATATGATGAAAGATAAATTTACATATTCAAGAATCTCACTAAACCCTAAAGAGAATATAACACAACTAAAGGAAAAAGAACATGCCTAGACACATCGTAATCAAACTGCTGAAAAAACAAAGACATAGAAAAACTTTTGAAGGCAGCTACAAAATGATGCATTACATACAGGGGAATAATGATTCCAAATGACTACAGATTTCTCAATATAAACTAGAGAGACTAGAAAACACTAGAGCAGTGTCTTTATAGTGCTGAAGGAAAACAATTTTCAACACAGAAGTCTGCATCCAGCAAAAATAACCTTCAAAGCATGATAGATTCTAAGATACAGGAAAACTAAGTTCATCACTAACCAGCTTGTTTTTTGTTTTTCTGTATTGTTTTGTTTTGTTTTGTTTTACCAGAAATACTAAAGGAAGTTCATTAGGTGGAAAGGAAGTGATAGCAGAGAGAAACTTAGATCTTCTGGAATAAAGGAATAACAAAATATATGGCAAATACTGGGTAAATATAAACAATGTTTCTCCATTTGGGTTTTTTAAAATACGTAATTCTGTTGAAAGCAATAATTAAACCATCACCTGCTTGAGTTTTCAAAATATGTAGATGTAAACATAAGATGACTATAATATAAAGGTCAGTGACAGGAGGAACATATGTGGCTGCAAGATTTCTACATTTTATTTGGAGTAGTACAATATTAACTCAAGGTAGAATTTGTAAGATTAAGTAATATTGTAATCCTTAGATCAAGCACCAAAAATATTATACCAAGAGATATAGCCATAGTAAGAGGTCTTAACACCTTCTCTCAGCAATTGCTAGAATAATTACACACAGAAAAGGAAGCTCTGAACACTATCAACCACCTTGATGTAATTGATATTTATAGAACACTACATCCAACAACTGCAGAATACATATTCTTTGCAATGAATATTAACTTCATTAACATAGAATAAGACCTGGGCCATAAAAAATCTCAATATATTTGAAAGAATTAAAATTATTAAAAGTACATTTTCTGAATACAATAGAATTAAATAATCAATAACAATAAGTAGAAATGATCAAATACCTGAAAATTGAACAACAAAGTTGTAAATAATTTATGTGTTAAAAACAAAAGCACCAGAAAATTAAAAAATATTTTAACTGCATGGCAATGGAAATTTGTGTTATGCACCTGAAGCGTGCTTAGATAAAAAAAAATATAGCTTTAAATGTTGTATTAGAAAAAAAGAAACATCTAAATCAATACCTAAGATTTCAACTTAAGAAACTAGAAAAAGAAGAGAAGTAAACCCAAGTTAAGTAAAAGAAATAAAATAAAGATTAAAGAAGAAATCAATGATTTAGAAAACAAAGACAATGGAGAAAATTGTATCAGTTGATTCTCTGAATAGATCACAGGCCATAAAAAAGTACTTTTCACAAGACAAATCTGCCTATTTTTTTGTTTACTTTTGTTTTCCTGTAGAGAATAAATTGTTTCATAAAACAATAACAATTTTATTGAGGTATAGTTTACATACTATGAAATTCATCCATTTTAAGTGTGCAACTCAGTGATGTTTGGTAAATTCCTTGAGTTGTATACTCTTCAACATAATTGTTTTAGAACATTTTTTTTTTTTTTTTTTTTTTTTGAGGCGGAGTCTTCACTCTGTCGCCCAGGCTGGAGTGCAGTGGCACCATCTCCGCTCACTGCAAGCTCCACCTCCCGGGTTCGCGCCATTCTCCTGCCTCAGCCTCCCGAGTAGCTGGGACTACAGGCGCCCGCCACCGCGCCCGGCTAATTTTTTTTTTTTTGTATTTTAGTAGAGCCGGGGTTTCACCGTGTTAGCCAGGATGGTCTCCATCTCCTTAGAACATTTTTATCACTTACAGTTAATCACCATTTCCACCCCCAGTTGCAAGAAAACCACTAGTATAATTCTTGTCTCTATATATTTGCCTGTTCTTTATACATACTTCTTATAAATAGAATCATATGGTATCTGTTCTTTTGTGATTCACTTCTTTCATATAGCATAATTTTTCAATGTTCATCCATGTTGTAGTATGTGTCCATTTTTTATTAGTTTCTTAATTGCTGAATAGTATTAGAATATATGTATATAACAAATTTTGTTTATCCATTTAGATTGTTTCCCCACTGGGGATATGAAATATTCTGCTATGAATATTTACATGCAAATCTGTGTATGGACATATGTTTTTGCTTTGGGAGAGTAGTTATATGATAAATATATATTTAACTTTTTAGGAAACTTCAAAATCATTTTTCAAAGTGGCTGTAACTCTTTATATTCCAACCAGAAATGTATGAGGGTTTTTATTTCTCAACATAAATGCCAACAGTTGTTTATTTCTCTCTTTTTGATTATATGGTGAGTGTGGAGTATTAACTCATTGTGGTTCTTTTTGGTTTTGTAAATAAAGTTTTATTAGAACATGGCAACAGTTGCTGGGCACAGTGGCTCAGGCCTGTAATCCCATCATTTTGGGGAGGCAAAGGCAGGAGGATTGCTTGAGCCTAGGAGTTAGAGACCAACCTGGGCAACATAACAAGACTCTATCTTCACAAAAAGAGAATAAAAGAACTTGGCAATACTCATTTGTTTATGGATTGTTTATGGTTGATTTTATTCAACAATGGCAGAGTTGCATTGTTACAATGATGATCATATGGTCCACAATGCTTACACTAAATTACAAGCTTATTACTACTTGGCCTTTTACAGAAAAAAAGTTTTCTGATCCCTGGAATAGATCAACAAAATCGACAAACTTCTAATTAGATTGATTAAGAACAAAAGAATACACACATAAATCACAGTTACAAGGAATTTTTTAAAAAGGTTGTCATTATAGATTCTCCAGGCATTAAAAAGATCATAACTTAAAATTGACAAGTGTCCTTAAAAAGTGATCCTCCCAAAATTGGCATGAGAAGATAAAGAAAATTTGAATACCCTTATACTAATAAAGAAATTGAATTTATCAAAAACCCTCTCAAAATGGAAAGTCTAGACCCAAGTAGTTTTACTGGTGAATCTTTTCTAATCTTCAAGTAGAAATAACACCAATCTTACACAAGTTTTTTAGAATGTAAAGAAGGTGAAATTACCCCCATATTATGGGTAATCTCTTATGTTGAAGTTGTAGCATAATCCCAAGTACCTCAGAATGTGAGCTTATTTAGTGATAGGGTCATTTCCAAGGTAATCAAGTTAAAATGAGGTCATGAGGGTGACTTTGATCCAATCTACCTGGTGTTCTTATAAAAAGAAAATTTAGAGGTAGACATGCTGCAGAGAGAATGTCTTGTGAACATGAAAGCAGAAAGTGGGGTCATGCCTCTACAAGCCAAGGGTAACTAAAAATTTCCAGTAAACCACCCAGAATCATGGGAAGAGGCATGAATCAGATTTTTCTTCACAAACCTCAGAAGAAACCAACCCTGCCAACACATTGAGGCTGAACTTCCAGAACTATGAGACAATACATTTCTATTGTTTAAGCTACCCAGTTTGTGGTACTTCATTATGGCAGCCCTAGCAAATTCAGACACTCCCCAACTAGTTTTATGAGGTTAGCATTACTCTAATACTGTCAAAACCTGCCAAAACCATGAGAGAATGAAAACCAAAGAGAAAGGAAAGAAAAGAAAATTATAGACCCATATATTTTATGAATATACATGAATACAGATGCAACAACTCTTTGCAAAATATTGGCAAATTGACTTCAACAATATATTAAAGGAACAATAAACTATATGGCCAAGTTGAATTTATCCCAGAAATATAAGATGGTTAAACATTCAGGAAATCAATCAGCATAATTTGCCACATTAATAGAATAAAGAAAAAATATGATTATTTCAATAGATACAGAAAAAACATTTAACAAAGTTCAACAACACTATTCATAATTTCTTAAAATCCAGCGTACTAGAACATTTAGCAATTTCCTTAAATTAATAAAGAGCATCTACAAAAAGCTGAGACCTAACATTTTACTTAATGTTAAATGATACTATTTCTTCTGAGATGAGAAACAAATACAATATGACTAATTTTATTTTCTGTTCAGCATTGTACTGGAAGCCTAGTCATTACAATAAGTCAAGAAAAAATGGTATAAAGATTATAAAGTGAAGCAGTCTCTATTCATAGGTAATATGATTGTTGATGTAGAAAATGCCAGAAAATCTAAAAAAAAAAAAAAAGCTACTAAAACTAATAAATTGCTTGAGTATGATCACAAGACACAAAGTTAATATACAAGATTAAATATTGGCCTACATTATAGAAACAATTGGAAAAGAAAATTTAAATAATCTCATTTAAAAAGCACCAAAAAATTAGAATGTGCAGAAATATATCTAATAAAAGACATCCAAAATCTCACTGCCTATAAATATGATCATTCAATTTATAAAAAATGTGCCAAGGTAACCCAACAGGTGAGGAAAAAAAAAAAAAGCCTTTTCATATAGTAGTCCTAAATCAACTGACTGGGGAAGAAAATGGACTTTCACTTCCTGCCATTTGTAAAAATAACTAAAAATCTATTACAGACCTAAACGTAAAACTCAAAATTACAAAACATTTAGAAGAAAATACAAAGAAATTCCTTCCAACAGAGTAGGAAAAACACTTTAAATAGAACACAAAAAAGCAAATGCCATAAAATAATGTGGACATATCCAAAATCATAATTAAGGGGGAAATAAAGGGCAACCCATAATATGGGAGAATATACTCAGAATACATATATCAGACCAAGAACTTGTATTCAGAATATATAAAGAACTCACACAACTTAATAGTAAGATAAACACTTCCTGCTCCCCACTTCCACCACCAAGAGACAAAAGATTTGAATAGACACTGTATAATGAAGAAATACCGAAAACAAGCTCATGAAAAGACGGTCATCACTAGTCATTCTGGAAATGTAAATTAAAACCTCACTGAGATTCTACTATACACCTGCTAGAAAGACTAAAACTAACAAAACTGACCATACCAACAGTTGGCAAAACGTGAAGAGAGTAGAAGTCTCAAATACTGCTGGTGAAAATGTAAAATAGTAAAACCACTTTAGAAAACAGTTTAGTAATTTATGAGGAAGTTGAACACACAGCCAGCGTAAGGCCGGGCGCGGTGGCTCACGCCTGTAATCCCAGCATTTCAGGAGGCCCAGGCGGGCGGGTCACGAGGTCAGGAGATGGAGACCATCCTGGCTAACGTAGTGAAATCCCGTCTCTACTAAAAATACGAAAAATTAGCCGGGCACCTGTAGTCCCAGCTACTCGGGAGCCTGAGGCGGGAGAATGGCGTAAACCCAGGAGACGGAGCTTGCAGTAAGCCGAGATTGTGCCATTGCACTCCAGCCTGGGGAACAGAGCGAGACTCCGTCTCAAAAAAAAAAAAAAAAAAAAAGAAAAGAAAAAGAGAAAATGAAAACATGCCCACGCCACGTCTTGTATACTTATGCTTATAGCACCTTTATTTGTAATAGCCAATAACTAAAAACAACTGAGATGATCAACAGGTGAATGGATAAACTGTGGTGTATCTAAACAATGGAATGTTATTCAAGAATATAAGTGAACAAACTATTGATACACGTAACAACATGGGTGAATTTCAAAATTATGTAAAAGAAGCCGGGCCAACAAAAGTGTATACATACTCTATAATTTTATTCATGTAAATCTAGAAAATGCAAAGTAATCTGTAGTTACAGAAAGTAGATTAGTGATTCCTGGGTAGCAGGGTGCAAAGATGGATAAATTATAGAAAGCCATGAAAACATTTTGGGGGGTAATGGAATTGTTTTATATTTTGAATATGGTCTTAGTTTACAGGTCTGTACATGTCAAAACTGTTCAAATTGTACATTTAAATAGGCATAGTTTATTGTATTCCAATTATACCTCCATAAAGTTATAGAAAACAAATAAGCAAAAATTATAAAAGATATTCCTGAAAAGATCCTTGAGAGATCTGAAATGGATTTGAACAAATGGAAAAACACTTCTTGTTTTTTAACAAAATGATTCACCATCTAAAAATTTTCACATAAATTTAATCTTATATCAATAACAATAGTTGTCTTCTGGAGCTAGACAGTTCATTTAAAAGTTTATATGCAAAAGAAAATCAAGGAATAACAATTAGGAAAACACTAAACAAACAGTAAGGCAGGACTAGCCCTACCAGGAATTAAAATATACACCAAATCCTCTGCAATTAAAACAGATGGTACTCACATATGGCTAGGCAGGCAGACTAATGGAACAGAACACAAACTCCAGAAATAGACCCAAGCACATCTGGAAACTTTGGTATAGGAATAGACTGAATCTCAATTCACTCAGTTAAAGATGGACTACTTAATAATTTGTATTAAAACAACAGAATAGTCATTTTGGAAAAAATAAAAATTAATTCCCTGCCTCAAATCACACACTTGGATAAACCCCAAATGAATCACATCTCTGAAGATAAATATAAAACCATTCATATTTCTAATATAGGATATTGATCAATTTATTTTTAATTCAATGGTGGTTAAAAACTTTCTAAATGTGACTCAAAATCTAGATGCAATAAGATTAAAAGTCTATAAATTTAATTATATAAATTTTTTTTTTGAGGTGGAGTCTTGCTCTGTCGCCCAGGCTGGAGGGCAGTGGTGAGATCTCAGCTCACTGAAAGCTCTGCCTCCCAGGTTCATGCCATTCCTCCTGCCTCAGCCTCCGGAGTAGCTGGGACTCCAGGTGCCCGCCACCACCCCCGGCTAATTTTTTTGTATTTTTAGTAGAGATGGGGTTTCACCGTGTTAGCCAGGATGGGTCTCGATCTCCTGACCTCATGATCCACCCGCCTTAGCCTCCCATAGTGCTGGGATTACAGGCGTGAGCCACCACACCTGGCCTTAATCAGATAAAATTATAATTAAAACACTATAGACAAAAAAGCAAATGACAATCTGTTAAAAAAGATCATTTCCAACATATATCTCAGATCAGAATAGGTAAGTAGATAGATTATAAAGTTGAAAATTTGGAAACTTCTGGTGTCTGGTCTGACGTGTAAAAAGTTTAGAAGCCATTACTCTATCCTCACAAGGTAAAACTGAGCAAACTAAAAAACAATAATGCTTAATTGATCTATCAGAGAACTGCGGTCACAGGGCAAACCACCGCCCTGAAAACTGGAGAGACAAAATACTGAGAACCACAGCTTATTGAAATTAGAAGCCACTGCTGGAGCCTATTAAAAATAATTAAATTGAATGGCATTTGGCTAATTGACAGAGACTGAGCATGGAACTAGCTTGAGAGATAAAAACTCCAGCGGGCCCAGAACCATGAGGCCGTCAGGGTAAGTATCACAGAAAAATTTGTCATATCTCTTGTGAAGGGAGAGTTTAAGTAACCATTTTGAAATAAGTCCAGAATGCTCTGTTCTTAACAAAGGCCTGTCCTCAAAGGAAACTATTTAACCAGAGCCTACCTACCTGGGTCTTGTCACAGCCTAATTTACCTGAGGAAAGGGAAATATACAACTTTAGTCTCCTTTCGCTTTCCTGTTTCACGTAAGTGGAGGAAAGGGTAGCAATGACAAGCATTTGTGAAGGTCATAACCCAGGGACACAAGCTCACTAAAAGACAGAAACCTAATCATGTAATTATAGAATGCTTCGTTTCTGCCATATGTTACCACCACATCAATAGGGCTTCTGTGTAATAACAGAGGATTACAGATAAAAGAACTGCAAGTTTCAGATTCTATTTAAGAAGAAGCCTCTAAGGAAACCTAGAGACAACAGAAACGACAGAACAACAGAAAACCTAGAGACAATAGAAAAGACACTAGAGGACAACAGGACAAAGAGGACAAAGACACTAGGACACTAAAAGACAACAGAAAGGACACTGCAGAAAATTTTAACTGCTGACACACGCAACTACAACAAACAGTAAACACAGTTTAACTGCTACCCAGATACATAAAACCTCACAATGAAGGTCTATTTACCTCAGTTTCTTTTACCTATACATCAGGTCCAGCTTTCAACAAAAATTTACAAGGCATACCAAAAGGCAAAAATAGTCTTGAGAGACAAAGCAAACTTCATAAGCAGACTTAGATATGGCAGAAATTTCAGAATTATCACACCAGAAATTTAAAATAATTTTAATTGATATGCTCAGGATTCTAATGGAACCTGATGGTTCTAATGGCACAAGAAAAAAATGGGTAATGTAAGTGGAAAAGGTGGAAGTCTGAGAAAGAATCAAAAGGAAATGCATGAGGTACATGGATGTGCTTTGGTCAGGAATAGGCTGAGGCAGACATCTGGGCCAGAGTGACAGTGAGTTTGGAGCACAGGTGTATAACTCCCCTTGTTTGTGTAAGCTCATAGTTGGCTGTAAGCCACTATTGTCTGTAAAAGGTATAACTGTCCTGCTGACACTGCACAGGGCTTGTACTGACATGCCTAAAGAAAGAGAGAGAGCCAGAGCCAGTCACCTTGAAGGCAGGCAGCGAGGAGCCAGGAACCTGCTGAGAGAGAGAGTAATGCTACTGACCCCTGTAAGGGAGAACCAGTCACCTTGAAGGCAAGCTGTGGGGAGCCAGGAACTGACTTGTACCCAGAGGAAAAGAGTTAAGCTGCTGATCCTGCAAGGGAGAGCTGGCCTTGCAGGCCAGAGAGTGCAGCTGCAGGCATGGGGGTGGTAGGAGCCGTAGAGCTGGCTGCTGAGAGGAGCCACAGGGCCAGAGCAGACAGTGTGAAAGCTGCTGATGAGAAAGCTGCTGAATAAAACTACATTTCACCTGCCTACACCCCCCACAACTACCCAAGTGTTCTTTCAGCTATCTGCCACCCATTCACTCCCTTCAGACCTCAGCATGGGTTGGAACTGGACCCTGAGCGTGACATTTGGCATAGTGTGTCATGACAAAATGCTAGAGGTAAAAAACACTGCAAAAGTAAAAGAAGAAAACTTTTGATGGACCCATTCATAGACTGAACAACACTGAGGAAAGAATCAGTCAGTTCAAAGATATGTTAATAAAAAGTTTCAAAGTGAAAAGCAAAGAGAAAAAAAGTGAGAAAAAAAATGGAATGGAATGTCCAATAACTGTGACAATTACAAAAGGTACATAAAATGGGAATACCAAAAGAAGGAAGTGAGAAAAAAAGGAAAGAAATATTTGAAGTGAAAAACACCAAACTACAGATTCAGGAAGCTCAGAGAACAAGCAGCAAAATAAATACCAAAAAAAAAACTATACTTACGCCTATTATATTAAAACTGCAGAAAATCAAAGACAAAGAAAAATATCAAAAGAAGCCAGAAGAAAAACACCTTACCTAGAGAGAAACAAGGATAAGAATTACAATGGACTTCCATTCAGAGAGTATGCAAACAAAAAGGAAATGGAATCAGATATTCAAAGTGTTGAAAGAAAAAACAAACTAACACCCGAAATTCTGAATTGGGTTATTTTTCAAAAGTGAAGTATAAATAAACACTTTCTCAAACAAACATTGAAGGAATTGGTCTCCAGGAGACCTGCCTTGTAAGAAGTGTTTAAAGAAGTTTTTCAGGCCGGGCGCAGTGACTCAAGCCTATAATCCCAGCACTTTGGGAGGCCAAGATGGGTGGATCACGAGGTCAGGAGATCGAGACCATCCTGGCTAACCCGGTGAAACCCCGTCTCTACTAAAAAAAAATACAAAAAACTAGCCAGGCGGGGTGGCGGGCGCCTGTAGTCCCAGCTACTCGGGAGGCTGAGGCAGGAGAATGGTGTAAACCCGGGAGGCGGAGCTTGCAGTGAGCTGAGATCCGACCACTGCACTCCAGCCTGGGCGACAGAGCAAGACTCCGTCTCAAAAAAAAAAAAAAAAAAAAAAAAAAAGAAGTTTTTCAGAGGGGAGGAAAATACTATAGACAAAAACCTGTTTATATGCAAAGAAAGGAAGAACATTAGAGAAGAAATAAATGGAGGTAAAATGAAATCTTTTATTTTTATTAATTTTAATTGATCTAAAAGATAACAGTTCAAAATAATAAGAGCAACAATGTACTAGGTGAGTATAGTTTATGGATAAGTGAAATGAATGACAGCAATGTAATAAGGGACAGGAGAGAAGAACTGGGAATGCTTTGTTGTAAGATACCTGCCTTACTTGTGAAGCAGTATAGTTATTTAAAAGTGGGCATGCTGTTTCTGCTATGTTTCTGTTCATCTGCACTGAAAAGTTAACTCACTTCATTTAGACATTCTAATGTACTCTATACCATGATGTCTTAGTCTGTTTGTGCTGCCATAACAAAATACCACAAACTGGGTAATTTATAAATAACAAAAATTTATTCTCTCAAAGTTCTGGAGGCTGGAAAGTCCAAGATCCAGATACAAGCCTCTGGTGAAGGCTTTCCTGCCACATCTTCACATAGAGGAAGGTTGAAGGGCAAGAGAAAGCAAACCCACCCCTACAACCCCTTTTTAAGACATGATTCCATTATTTAGGAAAGATCCCTCAAGACCTCAACACCTCTCGAAAGGCCCCATCTCCCAACACTACTATGCTGAGGACAAAGTCTCTAACATGCGAATTTGGGGGACACATTTAGACCAAAGCAGATGAATATATCCATGATAAGTAGTTGGTACACTTGAACTTCCTTAAGTGGAAGAGTCCCTGCAATCCTCCTCTACTTGTACTGAGAGCGACAATCTATGATTTCATACCCGCATGTTCTTAAACAGATGAATTACATGATTCTGTAACTATTTCATTCTGTACCTTCCTTTCTCCTACTCTACCATTAATTCTTTATCAGCCGGAACACACATTCTACATAGATAATTGTTTATAGCTATTTATAAGTGTAGATTAAGATAAAATATTTTAGGCCAAGGTGGGCGGATCATGAGGTCAGGAGATCGAGACCATGGTGAAACCCCGTCTCTACTAAAAATACAAAAAATTAGCTGGGCATGGTGATGGGCACCTGTAGTCCCAGCTACTCGGGAGGCTGAGGCAGGAGAATGGCGTGAACCCGGAGGGTGCAGCTTGCAGTGAGCTGAGATCTCACCACTGCATTCCAGTCTTGGCAACAGAGCGAGAAAGATAAAATATTTTATGATGTCTCTTGATACTACTAAAATTCCTTTCTTGAAGAAATATCTTAAGAGAAAACATTTTCCAATAGATAAACATTTCTAATAATAAACACACATCATTATTAACAAACCAAATTTCAGAGCCTCTCTTACAATCTGCAACCATTCCACTATATGTTTGCTGCCACTTTCTTCCTCCTATAAATTACCCAGTTGTTTGAATTTCAATATCAATAATTTCTCCCTCACAGTGGCATTGACAGAATTAAATTAGACAGACATAAAAATAATCCCCACTACATTGTCTTACATAAAGATGGAATAAGGAGAAAATCTTCAAGGAAATTAAAAGTTCTCTTTGCTTTTTAGAATTTGTTTTCCTTTCAAAATTTAGATTTACATTTCGTACATTAGGTAAAAATAAGAAGGACCAGTGATCTGCTTCTGCTGAAATCACTGCTTATGTCTGCCATTAGTATTAGAAAGGAGGATATGGCCTGGTACAAAGGCACTGCACCTCCTGTCCAGATGAGATAGGAGAGAATGAGAGAGTATAATGATAAGCAACTGGGCTGTAATACTGCACTAAGAATTAGCTGATCTTTTTCTCATTGTATTTCTGCTATTAAGTCCCAGCTTATCTTGGTTTTACTTTTAGTTTCCTATTATTGATAATGCATTCAGTTTAGTTACAACTCTATCTAGACCCAAGCTGTGATTTTAATGCAGAAAAATAAAACCTTAGGCTTCTTGAGGGGAGTTGATATGGTGTGAATATTTGTCCCCTTCAAATTTCATGCTGAAATGTCATCCCCACTATTGGAGGTGAAGCCTAGTGAGAGGCTGTTTGGCTTCATGAATGGCTTGGCGACATCCCCACGGTAATGAGGGAGTTCTAGCTCTGAGTTCACATGACATCTGGTTGTGTAAAGAGGCTGACACCTCCCACCTCTCTCTCTTGTCCCCTCTCTCACCAGGTGATATACTGGCTCTCTCTTTGCCTTCCACCACAATTGAAAGTTTCCTGGGGCCTCACCAGGAGCAGATGCTAGATAGAGCCTATAGAACCATGAGCCAAAATAAACCTTTTTTTAATAAATTGCCCAGCTTCAGATATTTTGTTATAGCAGTGCAAATGAACTAACACAGAGAGGATTCATGTATTACTCACTTGTTGTCTCTCCACCACTTAATAGTGCTTACTACATAGGAACTTCATAAATTCTTAATGTTTGGATGAATAAGCCAAAAGATGTGTGAAAAATTATGCAGATAAATCTCTGATTTTTAATTTTTCACTAAGGAGAAATTTATACCTAAAATCTGAATTAACAAAATCTTATTCTCTTTAAACAAAGTTGAAGATAGGATAAATTAAGAATACCTGAGGATTAAAGAGATAGTAGCTCTCATTTGCAGGAAATGACATCACTGAAGAAGTTTTTTTTCTATTCTTTATTCTTTACTTTCAATAACTATTTCAACAAGTTTTCCTGAAGAGTCCTTTGTGATACAGTCAGTTACAGCCTTGAGCTGTGCTAAATAAAGGAACAATTATAAATTTCATATTGGAGGTCTCTCTGACATGCCATTCTCTTGTGGGGAGGTAGGTGAGAGGGAAAGGTGGAGAAAATATCATGATTACTTTTTCTCATTGCCTCCTTTTTACTTTTGCCCATGGTGTGTTTTACTACCATCCATTAGAGTTATGTCAAGAATAGGCTTTACCCAAAATAGCTGAAAAGTAGCATAGTTTATCACGTACCCTCGTCAGTGACTCAATTTGAAACTTACTGTCTTCTACCAGGTCAAAAGGAATTGCTAATATTTTTAGAGGACATGATGGATGGCAGTTAGGATTTTAACAAAAGGTAACCAAAATAAAACATCAACATCATTTTCACTTCTGAATTGAAGAAGAATGAGAAAAGCATAAATGACATTTCTTACTCAACCTGATTTTTTCATTTATTTTGAAAGGGAGAGGGAGGGCAATGGGGATAGATTCCAAGCCATCATTTAAAAATGTGGCTACAGGCATTTGTTATTGATGTGTCATTGCATCATGCTACTTGAAAAAATTTTAAAGGCATTTTTCTTTCCATGAGTCTGATTTAAGTTTGTTTGTCCAAAATTCCTCCAGGAATGCTTCCCTTTCCATGTCTTCATTTTTCAAGGGATGAGAAGTTGACATAAGGGTTTTACTAAATTTGGTCTTGAAATCATAGAAAGAAAATTGGTGTTTTGTTGAATCAGCCCATCTCATATTGAGCATCTCTCTGAAACTTTTATGTTCTTCCTAGCTGACTCCCGAACTAACTAGAACTACTGATGCTTCAATTTTGGGATGCATTCAATATTTAGCTTTTACTTTATCACTTCAGAGGTATCTAGTTTCAAGTTCTTTAGTTCCCACTTTCCTAGCAAAATGGTTTATAAATTGGCATAGAAGAAACACTCAAGGGATCAGCAGGAAAGTTGAGGAGTGTCAAGGAATTGTCAACTCCCCTCCCATCCACACTTCATTCAAGAACTTCTGCCTTTATTTTCTGTATATATTAAGGTTAATCCATATGTTATATGGATTAAGGGAGCCACTGGTTTAAGAAGTTGAAAAATCATTGATCTACCCTATTTAAAGCAACAGAAGAAAAGCAGAATCATAAAAATTTAGAACCAAAAGTGATTTAAGTGGCAATCCAATTCTCTGATTACACAGATGAGAAAGCTGAGCTAGGGAGAAATGAAGAAACATGTCTGAGTATACATAGTGATTTGCAGATATAAATCTATTGATTTCTACTCTAATATTCTTTCTTATTTTTCTATGTCAGTGATACTTAAAGAATGAAGACTGAGGAAATATCTTTCCAACGGCTGCCTAATTCGATGTTATTAGCTACTTCAGAATACTCTAGACCATATTAAACCATATTTATCTGCATACATTTATGCATTTATCATTCCATCTTTAGCCAAAGAGATATAGGCCAATAATAGAAATCTGTTCCTGATTATATAGTTGTTACAGCACAAATACTATAATAAATCCATCTAATTCTCAAGCACTCAAAGTCTAAATGATAGAAGCATGTCTTTCAGGGACTATGTGGGGGGGCATATATTCCAGATCCTAAATGGGAGAGAACACTGACCAGGGAGTAGACACACACATAATACAGGGCTTCTGATCATAGATTCCCGGGGACTTCCAAAAATAATTTAAATTAAAACAAGGAAATTCTTGCCTAGATTTTGCTATGAAAACTTGGATATCAGAATGTCAGTTTGGATTGCATACTGTAACTTTTTGTAATAAGTGATCTATGAGTCTCCAAGCTATATGTCTTCATTCCTGGATTTGTGTTATTCTCTACAAAGGCATAAAATAGGAAAAACACAGTGACATTAGCACAGTCTTTTGCTATTTGCTTTATAGCATCACCAGCTCCAACACCAATCCTCCAGCTCTTAAGGGTATCTCACATGTGCTTCAAATAGTTCCTTTATTGACCACAGGGGATAGGCCCTGTTTGTATACTTCTGCTCCAGAGCCACGGCTCTGCTGTCAAGTCTCCAGTGTATGTGGACCATGTTAAGGTGCCTCATATCCACTGGCAGAGCCCAATGTGATTCTCTCTCTCTCACCAGTACCACTGCTTTCATAAGTATTGCCTCACCTCCACAGGGCACTGATGCTGCCACTAGGCGTGGCCTTTCCCTGGTACTGCTTTTTTTCAGAGTGCTATCAGATGCTTCTGCTATGATATGCCACTGCCATTTCAATGCACCCCAACACATACTCTGGCTACCATCACATACATGCTACCATCACCTACATTGGGCCTGTTTTTGCACAGGAACCATCAAGAAACCCTGTCCAATACTAAATGGGGCTCTGTGAAAAACTGCATTCTTCTCTTTAGTGAGATATCAAAAAAGGGCTGTTTGGGTCCTGTGCTCTACAGAATTTTTATTGAAAGCTGTGATGAGATAAACTTTTGACATATAGGTGTTCACAGCTTTTTTCTTCCTTTTTTCCCCAACTTTAGCTCCTTTGCCTCTCCCCTCTCTGAAGAGATGATGGAAAAAAATCTAAGTAGATGGATTAATTTGAGTAAAGCAATCGAGGAAAAAGAACCACATTCCTGGAGGATTGAGGCCTGTAGTAGAAAGCTATGCCATGCCAGATGCATATTGTGAAAGTTCTGTGCACAGAAAGGAGATGATGGACCAGGATGGTGAGGACAAGACTATGTAGATGGGAGAATTCTGTTAGGAAGCAAGAATGAGGGACTTTCAGCAGTGGAAGGATGCCAAGAATTTGGAGAGGACAGCATGTTTTCATTAGAATAACTGCGAACAAAATTTCTCTATTCACATGATGCTTCAGAGATAAAGTTTTACTTTTCAGCCTGGACCAGGTGCAGCTTTATAGACACTTATGTAAATATTTCAGTAGTAATGTATGGTATACTACCATATTCTCACCCTATTCCTCTCCTCTCTATACACCAAGACATAAGTTCATAGGATTAGGTCAGGAGACAAATACGAAGGAGAGGCAACAAGATGTCCAAAGAATTCCCACTGCCTCCTAAAGCTGAGGCTTCACTTCACAGTCAAGTCTGACTGTCTGTTTCCTTCCCTGAGACAAATTCTCCCCAAGACTACTCTTAGTCCCACAAAGTTCTGGCAGATCCAGTCCTGAGTCGGCTAGCATTGCCCAGATTTGTCTGAGCCCCAGTCAGGAAGGAACAGAGTTTAGGCTCAACTGAGACCGCCACTATCTTTCATTTCAATAAAAAGTATAATTGTCTCTTGGATCGTGGCAAATAACTCTTTTGCTGTTTTCTCATTCTGAAATTTCAGTTTTATAAACCCCCAAATTAATTCAGAGAAGCTGAAGATGAATCTGCTTCAGAAGACTACATGCTTCCCAAAGTATCCCAGTTGATTTAGGGGCTAATTTATTGTAGGTTTGTGGACTCACTAGCTTTAAGCCTCATTTTGCTTCACAGATCAGCATCTTTATTTGTTTAACAGCCACTGGCTGAATGACTCTGAGAGTTATGAAGCCATGTGGATGGCCCAGGGGCCACATGGCTCATCTGAGGTGATACTGTGTGTGTTTACTATTTGTCATCAGGTTAAGATGTGTCTCACAGAAATTAAGCTCAGAGACTGAATCTACCAGTTCCCTGGAAAAATAATTCCAGGATTTTAGTGATGTAAGGTTCTCCCCAAACACATCAATGTCTTTTGCTTAAAGTCCAAGCAGAGATAATGCCACTTCCTGATAGAAAGGAGGCTATTGCTACCATGCACCAGGCACAGCACTAGGAACAGCGGTCACTGAAGAATATGCCAGGCTCTATTCTCAACTCAAGGAGCCTGCATCTAGTAAAGGAGAAAGACAGGAACACCCACCTGGCAGAGTAAATACTAAATGGAGGTATGCTCAAAGTGTAAGGCTGGATTCTGGTGGATGGGCAATTAAGTTTGACTCTGCAGGGAGGAGTAGCTTATGGTAGAGCAGAATGAGGTGACGATGCTTCACTGTCCTCTTTTATATTATGTCTGTGCCATGAGGTGATGCTCTTGGCTTAGAAGCCCTCACACTGTCATTTATACCAGTCCCGTAGATCTCGGCCAACCCCTCCCACCCTGAGTTAGTGCAATGGCTGCATATCAAAGCATTGGAGAAGCTTTTGAAAAATAGTAATCCTCAAGCCTTACCACAGGCTGACTGAGAGAGAATCTTCAGGAAAGGCATCTGGAGGGGTAAAGCTCTCTTAAAGCTGTCTCCCCAGAGGGACTCCCTAGATGTACAGCCAGCCAGCCTGGTACAAGCCTTCAGACTGACCTCTGGAAACCATTGCTCCAAATGACCTCCATCAGAATCCCATACAGTCCATCAGTGGGGCTGGGGAGTACTCCCTGAAGTATGCCACATGATGTTATCTGCTTTTAAAGATTCGACTGCGAGCACAATCTGAAGAGGAGACGCCTATGGGAAAAAGTGGTGTGTACTAAACTTAGAATTCACCCGTCTATTTTTGATCCCATCCATCATGTCTAGACTCTCATTTGTCACTATTGGGTAGAACTATTTAGGACACAGTCAATCAGACCACTGTGAGCTATGAGGATAAGTGTGTGAGATCAGATCTAGGTTAGATTCAAAGTTAGTTCTCGGCTCCTCCATAAATTCCCGGATGTGTTTATTGATCAGATTGAGTAGTCCTTTTTCCATAGGGATTTGGGCGCATGCCAGGTTTGGCCACTGGCTCAGACCAGTGAGCTGACTGGAAATGTGCAAGCACCCCTGAACCTTCAGATTCACAGGCACCCTGGCCCTGTGCACTTCTGTGGCACAGCAGCAATAGTGCCAGCTTGGTAAAGGAGGGAAGCACTGGGCGTGAGGCAAAAGAACTGGATTCTGGTTCTCACTGCCACCATGTATCTGGATGACCTTGGGTGTTTCACAGAACGTCTCTGGGTCAATTTCCTTATCCATAAAATGAGACAACTTGACTAGAAGATTCTCAGGATCAGACCTCATTTCACTGGGATAATGTATGATTAATAATGCTTTGGAAATTACTATAAAATGATTTGCATAGACATCTTTGCCTAAGCTATAAGTAGTTGGAAATGTGATGCCCAGAAATAATTTTTCAAAAGCCATTCTTTATTAATTAAAATGGGATGAAAGAAAATGGTCTAATATTTATTTGATGTCTGCTGTGCACCAGACATTGTGTTAAGTGGTTCTCCCTTGTGAGTTCATTTAAGCCCTCTAAAAAGCCAAGAAAATTCCTGTTTCAGTTAAGAAGACCCTGGAATATTCTCATTTTGGATAAGATGGCAGACTCAAAGGGTAAAACAACTGGCCTAAGTTCACAGAGCTAGTAAATGATAGCGCTAGGGCTCAAGTCCAGGTTTTGTTATTCTAAATCCAGTGCTTTTGACAGTTAAAATTCAGTTGTAATCCTGTGGGTGGGAGAGGCCCTTTGTAAATCAATTGGCTGGTACAGTTCAGTGGAGAATGACTGTGGGTAACCACACGTGAGAGCATTGCTATTTGCCCTGCATTTCATGTTTGCCTTCAGGGGCCTTCATAAGGCTTACATTAGCAACTCAGTCTCTGACTAAGTTACCAAATGAATGTCCCTGTCCCCTTTCTGCTCTTACTAACTTTTATTTCTTAAAGAGGAAAGTTAAAAATAAATCACAACTAAGTATTAGGACAAAATTAATGCTGTGTCTTTAATCATGTAAATGCAAGCAAAATTCCCAGATTTAAAACCCCGAGGCAAACATAGCAGAACCCATTGTACCAGCAGAGAGGGAAAAAATACCATATTTATTAAATTTAAAAAAATATTTGCTAGGATATTGTATGGTAGTAGCACAGAGAGTCATGACTTTACATGTTCTGCCTTTCTATGTGATTAAAATACCAATTTTGACACTGCATTAATTCAACCATAATTCACTGATTTTATGAAATATTCTTTAAAAATGAAGTATTATTCTAAGGCTTAAAATGTTAAAAAGAATTACTCGTCAGTGTTATTGGCTCACATAACATTTATAAAAGATGAAGAGACAGCTTGAAATGATTCTGAGGTCACACAGTAGGGACTTTAGGCTGTCAAGCCCCAATTCACTCTTGGTACCCGGCAGACATTTAAACCACACATCTGTGAACACTTAGCCATTCTTTGAGTAATAGGAATGCCTCATACAGAATCTACTCTGGTAGAGGAACCACTTGGGCAGATGTGCTATTCATCACAACGTGGAGGCCCAGCATTTTCGTGGGGTGTGGAAGAGGCACCAGCAGTATTTTCTAGCCTCAATTGTCTCTTTGGCCTACAGCTTTCTGTCATTTACTTAACACTCAATTTCCTTTCACCTCTCACCATCACCATCATTGTTTTCAGTTATTTTAGCTCAGAAAGTGTGGATCTAATATTGATATCTAGATTGGTCAGTTCTAGAAGTTAAAGGTCCTTGCCAGCCTTGATCTAAAGTAAAACACACACACACACACACACACAGAGAGAGAGAGAGAGATTGTTTGTGAGCAATGTCCATTCAATCTGGGATCTGTGTGATCCTTTAGGCATTTTATTTCCTGTTTTGTTCTCTTAATTTCCCTGGTTTGGTTTCAGTGTAGACTGAGGTCTAATCAATAGATAACATAGATACCATATCACTGGCTTGTGAGAGTAATTGTTTTAATGAGGCATCTGATGGGCTTTTGTTGGTTCCCAGGAAGCACGGCAGAAGGGATTGTGTTTATAATCGACTCTAATCCCTTCTAATCTTCCACCTTAACCTCACCAAGAATTAAGTGATTGATTTTTAGTCTCTTGAAAGAAAATAAGGACCTCCTGAGACAAAACTTGGCAGCTGTCCAAAGACAAAGAAACAATTGAGGGCTGGCACCATTTGTACTTTGATGGAAAAAACTCACGGTCTAAGTAGGCAATTTCCCTCCCACCAGTTCTTGGTTCCTATTTGAGCACTCGCATTGTCCTGGGTCAGGGGTCAGACAGAATTTCATAATAATTTATTTACCTCAGCATCAGACACCTGTAAGACAAAATATGGCAAATATGGCTAGGCCAGGTTATTCTTTGGCATTCTGCTTCCTCTAAGAGGTATCCCTCACTCCCTTGACCTAAAGTCCAAAGGTTGTGGTTCCCAGATTACTGCTCTCAGACAGCAAGCACTCCCCTTTTTCTCACTCCACTCAGAAAGACCATGTTATTTCCCCTCTAAAAAAGTCTGTTTTCCCATATAAGTTGGTGTTGACTGGAACAACAATGCGCCGTTGGGGTAAGAAGCAGCTGACTACTAAATTGGATGTTATTCACACAAGTGCTCATCTTTTAACCTACTAGTAAAATTTGGACTGAAATGATAAACTAATGAGAATAGAGAACAATACATAAGCATTGAGGGAAAGCTGACCTCCTCCTTCCTTCCTTCTCTTGTCCCCTCCAAACCTCCTATTCTCACCATTCCTCAGTCACTTTCTTAGTTTCTCTTTTTCCATATAGTTCAAATATGCAGTGCCAGAGGAGTGATATGCACAGAGACTGAACTTCAAGTCAGAAGGCAAAGAGGGAGAGGATTCTTTGGAGAGCAAAAAAAAATGAGAGATAGCAAGAAGGGGAAGCAATTAAGTATATTTGACAATATACCCCATTGTCAGCATATTTAATTGTCTTCACTCAACTTTTTGTACCTAGGCCCCTCAGCCTCCTAACATCACCACCTGGTCAAGCTGCAGCCTCCTATCCAGCATTCTGCTATCTTGCTCCCTAACACCAGGTACTGTTGATTCCAGTCCAAAGTCAGCCCTTCATCTTCAATCACACTCTCACCTATGCTCAGAATTTTTTTTTTTTTTTTTTTTTTTTTTTTTTTTGCCTCCTGTCACCATCCTCCCAGTCACTGACCCAAAATTCCCTGTTCCACTTTCCTTGGGGCTCCTTCCTCACTGATTTTCACAAATAACCCATATTCTCTTCTATTTACACACAAGGTTGGGGGTTCAAGTCAGAACTTCAACTTTCTTACTCTCCACATCCCAATTTTACCATAATTTCTCTGATAACCACCCTACTATAGAGCAAGCACTTCCTTGTTCAGTCTGCGTACTCCATCAGTGCTCTATCTCACTCTCTTAATCTCCCAAATACTTCCCTGTGAGTTTTTTCCTGTTTCTTTAATTATTGATCTCTTCCTCTTCACTATCTTCTTCCTACTACCTAAAATAAATTTTATCTTATGAAAAACGTCTCATCCCAACAATACTTAACTGCCTCCCCCTCTTGCTATCTTTCATCCTCTTTTTTTTTTTTTTTTTCCTCCAAAGAATCCTCTCCCTCTTTGCCTTGTGACTTGAAGTTTGGCCTCTGTGCACACCACTCCCCTGGCACTGTATATTTTAACTTACTAATGATAAATGAAGTTGGGAGTGTAAACAGAGAATGAAAGAAGAAAGAAAACAGAACTGCTGAAAGGTTAAGATTCCAAGAGTAGAAGGTGGAATCACCTACGAAGAAGATGGGAAAAGGCTAGCCACAGAAGTGTGTATGGGGTTAGGAATGGGGGCAAGAGAGCACGGCCCTGGACTTACCCTGAAAGCCAGACCAAGGTCCACAGAAGCCCCACTTTCTGAGCAAAGTGTATCAGGAGAGGAAAGACCCAACCTCCATTCCAGCCCGGTGGGCTTTACCCAGTCGATTTGTGGTTGCATTGCTGGGACAGAGAAGTGAAGACCAGTACAGCAGGTGTAAGGCTGGCCTTTGTCTTGCAAGACACTGCTGGACAGAGGGGACAGTCAGATGCTAATGCCAGGGGGACCAGCAATCCTGGAAGGAGCTACTAGGAGATGAAGGAATCTTCTGGTTAAGGGATGTGGTGCCCCGTCACCTCTCTCTACCTACCTATCCATCCACAACTTCTAGCCCCAGGAACTTCAGTTTTTAACAAAGCGTTACTAATATATAGGTCTCGTACTGATTTGATTGCCTTTTGTTTTCTCAGCATCCATGTCAGATGTGTCTTTGAAATTCAAGTTAATGAAAAATATTGGTTTTTTTTCCAACCTATCAGCAAACATTATGACTATTATAATCAAACTTACATTTATAAGAAGAGTAGCCAGACCAAGGCTCAAGTATAATTTAAACGGAAAAAAAAAAAAAGTGCTTTATTGTTTTGTCACACTGGAGCCTTGAGCCATACAGTCAAGTTTATGTCAGAAAATTATTAAAGGACCAAGTCTACAACATGTGGATTTGGGGAGCATATGTCATATTTGATGTGGGAAAGAGGAATATCCCACAACTGGATACAAAGGATATGTCAAAGGCAAGGGTACTTCATAACAACCTAAGAGGAAATGAGAGGGAAAATCAGTGCAGAAAGAATCTTTGAACCTTTCTTAGCCAAAAGAAAACAGCTCCTCACTCAGATAGACAATACTGTCCCTGAGTAAATGTCATCTGTAAGAATATTTATCTTTGTGTTCCCACTTTCTTTGATGATATCATTATTCTAGGCAAAGATCATTCCCGTCTGGCCCACAAACATCAGCAGCACATAAACACTAACTTGCTTAGGGAACTCCACTGGCAGCAGAGCCCAGGGAAATTGTGTCATCCATTTAAGATGTCTCATACCACAGACAAACTGTTATCCCAGGCCATTGCTGGCTTCCTTGAAAGCAATAAGCGGACAATACAAGGAGCTGGCAGGAAATCCAGTATCTAAACCCAATATGAGATTATGGGCCCAATCTAATAAGAATAGATTCATCTGGCTTTATTCCCATTTTGTCACCTGCTTTGTGAGGAAAGTAAAACATGATAAATCAGAGCATTATGGCAACCTCTGAGTGCATATTGACTCATCATTCCCTGAACTTTTATGCTGAACATCTAGAATCTTACAAATTAGTGGGGACTCAGTTTCTTAGCTGTACCTTTCCTTCTATTACAGTGGAAGCGTAAGAGACTTTCTCAAGCTTAGCTTAAAAGATTACAATGTTGAATGTTCTGTGGCTAATTTAAATTCACAGTGAATTTGATGAAAATTTAGACATTTATTTGATGTATGTTAAAGAGTCTAGAGTCGTCATCACTCCAGGAAGCAACTGAGGCAGATGCTAACTTTCCTATGACTTCCATGGGATCTATGCTTTTAATAAAACTTAAATTTGATTTGAACAAAATTGATAAGGGGGCAAAAGGACAGAGAATCTGAAGTTTCAGCTTCTTCTTGTTTAGCAAGAGTTTTTGTTTTTTTAAGCAGATGGATTTATTAATATTTTTATAGCATTTCTGTGCCCAAACCAGTAGATCTGTGTATTGGGTAGCTATTTACTTTAAGCTTTTATGTAAGCCCTAGCAAGATCTTCCCATTAATCCAATCACAGCAGCAGGCTGTGATTAATTTACTGCAGCATTGATTTTTTAAGGATCATTGAAAAGGCCTCCTTAGTTCAGGGAGAAAAAATGCATTAAGGGATTATAGGCTACATCTGCCAAAACTAAGATATTTACTCATATAATTTATTGTAATTTTCTGTTTTACATGGCCTATCATTTTCTATATATCTCATGGAAATCTTATATTTTATAACTTAATTCAGGCCAAGTCATCTGGTGATGACTATTAAACTCGTCTTGAATCAATGAACTAGAAGACCATTTTCATTTATGTAATCTTTAGCAGTTTACCATTTTACTAATGAGGAAATGCAAGCCCAGAAAAGTTAAATGACCTATCTACCCAACATCACTGAGTTGGAGGAGAGCTATATGTAGAAACTGCCTTCCTTCCCTTGACTCCTCTCTCTTGCTTCTTACTTTTGTTAGCATTATTGTGACTTTGTTAGCTGTACTATGGGCCAGATGCTACACCAGAAACTTCCACATATGTAATCCCTTTGAATTTTCACAGCAATCTTGAAGGAAGGCGTTGTCATTACCATAATTTTATATGTAAGGAAATTAAGCTGAAAGAATTTAAGTTACTTGACCAAGATCATTCAACTAAAAGCTGGGTGAATCCTCGATACTAAGCTAAAGTTTGTTTCCACACAAATTCTAAGCTCCTAATCATACCCTATACATAACATTGCTTAGAAAGATGACATTGCAGTGTTCTGCCACTTTTGCCATTTCCCCAACTTCTTCCTTAGGGCAAAAGGTGAGTTTCTAAATTGTTCATGATATGAGCTCAAATCCTTGCCTGAAAATCACTCTCTTTGACGATCTTTTGCTCCATATATCACTCTCTGTCTTAGGGATCCAAAACAGAGCTGGGAACTTTGGTTAATAATGGATGGCACTAACCAGAATACAGATCACTCTTCTTCAGCTCTTTTGAATCTGTACAGTTGACACGGGGAAAGAAAAATAAATTTGCATTTGTTTTTATCAAGGAAAGAATTAGGCAATTCATGTAAAATAACATGTTGGTCAAAAGTTGTTGTTATCATTAGAAAAACAAAAAGGACTATGCATTTTATGCTAAGAATAGCTTGTTTTGCCCCTGGCTTACTTGGATGCCAGGCACTTTACATGTCATCAGTCTTCATACATACTCATTTAAGAGATGCTAGAACACAGAAGCTTAGAGAGATTTAGCATTGTTGTGGGAAGTCAGGGACCCCAAACGGAGGGACTGGCTGGAGCCATGGCAAAGGAACATAAATTGTGAAAATTTCATGGACACTTATCAGTTCCCAAATAATACTTTTATAATCTAATTATAATTTAATCTCTTAACCTGTTATCTTCATAAGCTAAGGATGTACATAACCTCAGGACCACTATGATAATTGTGTTAACTGTACAAATTGATGGTAAAACATGTATGCTTGAACACTATGAAATAAGTACACCTTGAAAAAGAACAGAATAACAGCAATTTTTAGAGAACAAGGGAAGACAATCATTAGGTCTGACTGCCTGCGGGGTGGGGCAAAAAAAGCCATATTTTTCTTCTTGCAGTGAGCCTATAAACAGACGTGCAAGTAGGGAAGATATCGCTAAATTCTTTTCCTAGTGAGGAATATTGCTATTAATACTCTGGGAAAGGAATTCCTTCCTGGAGGGAGGTCTATAAACGGCTGCTCTGGGAATGTCTATCCTATGCAGTTGAGATAAGGACTGAGATATGCCCTGGTCTCTTGCAGTACCCTCAGGCTTACTAGGATTGGGAAAATCCATTCTGGTAAATTTTTGGTCAGATTGATTCTGTGCTCTCAAACCCTGTTTTCTGTTAAGATGTTTATCAAGACAATACGTGCACCACTGAACATAGACTCTTATCAGAAGTTCTGCCTTTAGCCCTTTGTCCTGTTTCCTCAGAAGCATGTGATCTTTGTTCCACTTTTTTGCCCTCTGAAGCATGTGTTCTTTGTGACCTACTCCCTGTTGGTACATCCCCTCCTCTTTTGAAATCTTTAATAAAAACCTGCTGGTTTTGAGGCTTGGGTGGGCATCACGGTCCTACTGATATGTGATGTCACCCCCAGCAGCCCAGCTGTAAAATTCCTCTCTTTGTACTCTTTCTCTTTATTTCTCAGCTGGCCGACACTTATGGAAAATGGAAAGAACCTATGTTGAAATATTGGGGGCGGGTTCCCCTGATATCTGGTGCATCAACATGGTTTTCTTTTTCCTAAGTACATGTGGGAACCCGATTCCCTTTGGTAGGTGTGGAGAAATGTTCATCGGTCCAGTCCACAGAAACGCTTTTTCAGCTCCCTGACTATTGGTGAGTTGTCTGTGTATTGTCTGGGTAATTAAAGATCACGCGGAGTCTAAACATTATGCTTATCTCTGCTATATTAAATTCCTGTTAAAACAGGGAGGAGTTCAAGTGCCCATGGAAAATATGGTCACCCTATTCAGGGCAGTAGAAGAACACTGTCCTTGGTTTCCTAAAAATGGAATATTAGACCTCCACAGTAGGAGGTGGGGTGGTCGATCTCTGTAGTACCATTCCTCTAAATTTACTACCTAATTCTTTGCCTTTAATTGTCCCCCCGGGGAGTCACTGGCCCTTTACCTCAAGGTTCCGTGGGTCTGGTGTTAGGCAGGGCATCCACCTCTGCTGAAGTTATCATAGTTCATACTGGTCTCATTAATTCTGATTCCTTGATGAGATTAAACTTACGGTGTCTGCCAAAGTTCCTGGTTCCATCCCAGCTGGTGAGTCAATTGCTCAATTACTTTTACTACCTAATATTGTTTTAAACAAAGGAGATAAGACATGGGGCCCTAGGATGGGCTCCGGCGGCAAAAAAGCTGCTTATTGGATTAATGTAATTTCTAAACAATGGCCCACCTGCACCATACACATTCAAGGAAAAAAGTTTGAGGACCTGGTAGATGTTTCTATTGTTTCCTCTAATTTATGGCCTTCCTCCTGGCTTAAACATCCCGCTAACATGGGACTAGTAGGTGTTGGAAAAGCTGATGAAGTTCACCAGAGCACATTTATCTTGCCGTGCACTGGCCCTGATGGTCAAAAGGGTACAATTAAGCCTTACATCGCGCCAATCCTCATTAATCTTTGGGGTAGAGATTTGCTGGCATAATGGGGAGCTAAAATTAATATTCCATGTAACTCTTATAGTGCTTCCAGTCAACATATAATGGAAAACATGGGGTTTGTTCCCAGACTTCGTCTTGGTCCAAGACATGAAGGAATTACTAAACCTCTTCAAGTTACTATTAAAGAAGACAGGGCTGATTTAGGTTATCCCTTTTGATGACGGTCACTGCCATGCCTCCTAATCCTATTCCTTTACAATGGAAATCTGAAACACCTGTTTGGATTGAGCAGCAGCTGCTCTCCAAAGAAAAACTAGAGGTTTAACTCAATTGGTTTCTGAACAGTTAACAACTTGGAAATGTGGAACCTCCTCTTTCCCCCGGAATTCTCCTGTGTTTCTAGTAAAAAAAAAAAAAAAAAAATCAGGCAAGTGGAGGATGGTAACTGATTTAAGGGCCATTAATACTGTAATTAAACCTATGGGAGCTGTCCAACCCAGCATGACTGCCCCTGCTTTAATACCTAAAAATTGGCTTCTTATAGTTATTGATCTTAAAAACTGTTTCTTTCATATTGTTTTACATAAATCAGATTGTGAAAAATTTGCTTTTACTGTATCCTCTATCAATAATCCGGAGCCTGCAACTCGTTATCAATGGAAACTACTTCCTCAGGGACAGGCTGTGGTGGAATGGGCCAATCGCACTTTAAAAACTCAATTGTCCAAACAGTCTGAGCAACAAAAGCATAATTTAACCATTCCCCACTCCCAATTACATTTAGCATTGTTTACTTTAAACTTTCAAATGTTCCTAAAGACAATACTCTAACTGCAGATGAACACCATTATACAGACAAAAAATTCTCCCTAAATGAAGGCAAGCCAGTGTTATGGAAAATCTCCCAGACCCATACCTGGGAACCTGGAACAATTTTAAAGTGGGAAAGATGGTATGCTTGTGTTTCATCAGGAGATCATCAATCCCCGGTCTGGGTGCCCACTAGAAGACTTAAACTTTGTGTAAATACTGACAATGAAAACCACAAGGAAAAGACGTCCGCATCAGAGACCACCCTCAAACCTGGTGAGATCTGTGCCACCTCCTCAGAAATTGGCATGCCAAATCAAAATGGGTCTGGTTCAATCCTCCCTAATGGCAATGGAGACCCCTCTAACTAATCCCACTTCTCCTAATTCCCTTTCTTTTTCTCCTTATGAACCTAAAAATCTCACCATTTCTATTAGCCTGAAAATAACATCCCTCTGTTCTTCTCTTCCTCCTTCAGCACTGGTTCTTGCTTAAATAGGTTTTATTTAATAATTCTCCTCCTTATACTTTCTGTCTCACCAGTTTCCCCTCAAAGTGATTTACCTGCTACACAAAAGTATTCTTATTGGGCTTATGTGCCTTTTCCTCCGCTTACTCGACCTCTCACCTGGATGGGTGCTCCTGTGGAAATCTATACTAACAATAGTGTGTGGATGCCTGGAGCTACAGATGACCATGGCCCCGCTCAACCAGGAGAAGGCGGCACTGCATTTAATGTTACTATGGGTTATAAATACCCTCCTCTGTGCCTCGGACATGCACTTGGTTGTATCCATCTAGAAACTCGAGTCTGGGCTGTTTATCTTCCGGGGAGATTAGCTAAAAGGGAATGAGGACATTTGGTCTCTGGTCTCTCCCTTTCTCCTTTAAGACAAATAAAAAGGGGAGTAATAGGAGATACTTCATACTTTCAATATAAACCTGTAGGAAAACCATGTCCTAAAAATTTTGAGGGCCCATCTAAAACTTTAATTTGGGAAGACTGTGTTAACTCACACGCAGCAGTATTCAAAAATGACTCATATAGTTTAGTAACAGACTGGGCACCAAAGGGCTATTTAAAAAATAATTGCTCCTCTGGCAGGAGGGAATGCCTGGAGGCTACTTATTTTATTTCTTATTGGGAAGATGAGAATCATCATCCTACATTGCATAGGAGGTTCAGCTCGTTCTTTCCCTTAAAATGGGAAGATAAGAGCACTACCCACCCCCCCAAGGCCTCGTATGATATTCCCCATTCTGAGCCCAGAACACCTAGAACTTGGAAATTGGCTATTGCCATGTCAGGATTGCAAGTATGGGAAGGGGAAACTTTTCTGTCTGTTGTCCCCACTACTGCCCCTCGCATCTGTGATGCTGAACCCCATGATAAATCCCCTTTAAACCCTTTTCCTCTTTTTGATGCCAATCCTCCTTTATGGGACTCCGATTGGCATTATGATAATTCTTCTTGACCCAAGTATACCCCTCTACCTCTTCAGCATCCCCGGGCACCTCAGATAGCTTCTTTACAGTGGAAAGCATCAGGTGTTGCCACTGCCACTCCTCTCCCTCAGTATCAACATAGATTCAAACATTCTGCTTTGTTTACCTCCAACCTGACTATTCCTATACAAAGTTGTGTTAAGCCTCCTTACATGCTGTTAGTGGGAAATATCAAAATTTGGATGAACAATCAAACTGTCTAATGCATTAATTGTCATTTATACACTTGTGTTAACTCCTGTTTTGACTCCAGGTAAAGTGTAATGTTGGTTCGAGCTCGAGAAGGAATCTGGATACCGGTAACTTTACCCAGACCTTGAGAATCTTCCCCCTCAGTACATTTAATTAATGAAGTGTTACAATGAATTCTCAAATGATCTAAGAGATTTGTTTTCACTTTAATTGCTGTGATCATGGGCCTAATTACAGTCACTGCATTGGCCACCACTGCCGGAGTGGCATTATACCAATCTATTCAAATGGCTCATTTTGTTAATGATCGGCAAGCCAGTTCCACCCAAATGTGGAATTCTCAACAAGGCATTGATCAAAGATTAGCTAATCAAATTAATGATTTAAGACAGTCTGTTATTTGGCTTGAAGATCAGGTAGTGAGTCTCAAACATCACATGCAAATGCAGTGTGATTGGAATACTTCTGATTTCTGTGTCACACCATATTCCTACAATGAGACTGATCATTCGTGGGAAATGGTCAAAGGACACATTCTGGGTAGGGAAGATAATTTATCCTTGGGCATAACTAAATTAAAGAAACAAATTTTTGAAGGCTCTCAAGCTCATTTATCCATTGTGCCTGGAGCTGAGGCATTAGATCAGGTGGCAGAAAGTCTTTCTGGACTAAACCCCACGACTTAGATTAGGTTTCTCTGTTTAATCAGCTTGTTTTTAGTATGCCAGACCAGTCAAAGAATCCTGCATCAAAACTAACAGAACGAACAAGCCTTCATCGCCATGGCACATCTGTATAAAAAGATAGGGAGAGATGTTGTGGGAAGTCAGGGACCCTGAACAGAGGGACCAGCTGGAGCTGCAGCAGAGGAACATAAATTGTGAAGATTTCATGGACATTTATCAGTTCCCAAATAATACTTTTATAATTTCTTACGCCTGTCTTACTTCAATCTCTTAATCCTGTTATCTTTCTAAGTTGAGGATGTATGTCACCTCAGGACCACTATGATAATTGTGTTAACTGTACACACTAACGCTAAAACGTGTGTTTGAACAATATGAAAATCAATGCACCTTGAAAACGAACAGAATAACAGCAATTTTTAGGGAACAAGGGAAGACAATCATAAGGTCTGACTGTGGGGTCAGGCAAAAAGAGCCATATTTTTCTTCTTGCAGAGAGCCTATAAACAGACGTGCAAGCAGGGAAGATACCGCTAAATTCTTTTCCTAGCAAGAAATATTGATATTAATACTCTGGGAAAGGAATTCCTTCCTGGAGGGAGGTCTATAAACAGCTGCTCTGGGAATGTCTGTCCTATGCAGTTGAGATAAGGACTGAGATACGCCCTGGTCTCTTGCAGTACCCTCAGGCTTACTAGGATTGGGAAACTCCATTCTGGTAAATTTTTGGTCAGACTGATTCTGTGCTCTCGAACCCTGTTTTCTGTTAAGATGTTTATCGAGACAATACGTGCACCACTGAACATAGACCCTTATCAGAAGTTCTGCCTTTAGCCCTTTGTCCTGTTTCCTCAGAAGCATGTGATCTTTGTTCCACTTTTTTGCCCTCTGAAGCATGTGTTCTTTGTGACCTACTCCCTGTTCGTACGTCCCCTCCTCTTTTGAAATCTTTAATAAAAACCTGCTGGTTTTGAGGCTTGGGTGGGCATCACAGTCCTACCGATATGTGATGTCACCCCCAGCAGCCCAGCTGTAAAATTCCTCTCTTTGCCTTTGTTTCTCAGCCAGTCAACACTTATGGAAAATAGAAAGAACCTACCTTGAAATATTGCGGGCAGGTTCTCCTGATATAGCATCTTGTGTAAGGCCAGAGTTAGAAAATGACAGAGCCAAGAACCAAAGCATATCTGATATGCCATGGATCCATGTTCTGTACAAGATTTTCTCTGTGCTGAACAGCCCAAATTAGCACAGGTTTTTTTTATATATATCTCTTTAAAGTTTTAAGTTTGATTTTCAAAAATTATTTTGGATTCTGACATGGCAAAACAAGCTCCAGTGGAGAGGCTTTTGATGCCTTTCTACAAATTACTTCTACTGGGAGTACAGACAGGAAGTGTCTGGAGGCCAGGCTGGATGCTGCTTAGTCTCTGCTGCTTAGAGGTCACTGAGAAACCACTCCTTTTGAAAAGTTGGCTGTTGGTGCAAATCACTGAGGAGGAAGACTCCACACTGCTTGTCTCCACTGTCAAAAGAGAGGATTTGACACTGTGGGAAACTTGTGCAATCCCAAGATTGCTATGGATTCATTATTTTTTTACTTTTAGTCCATATTCCTTTTTCTTTAGCCACACTTAGATATTTTTTCTTAATTTCTTTTCTCAATATCCATGACTTTTGACTTTCATTTTCTGTTTAAAAATACATTCTCAAATCTTTTATGACACAATAAGATCTTGGTTTAATTTCTCTTTTTTTTTTGTTTTTGTTTTTGTTTTTTTTTTTTGAGACGGAGTCTCGCTCTGTCGCCCAGGCTGGAGTGCAGTGGCGCGATCTCGGCTCACTGCAAGCTCCGCCTCCTGGGTTCACGCCATTCTCCTGCCTCAGCCTCCTGAGTAGCTGGGACTACAGGCGCCCGCCACCGCGCCCGGCTAATTTTTTTTTTTTGTATTTTTAGTAGAGACGGGGTTTCACCGTGGTCTCGATCTCCTGACCTTGTGATCCGCCCGCCTCGGCCTCCCAAAGTGCTGGGATTACAGGCGTGAGCCACCGCGCCCGGCCGGTTTAATTTCTCAATACCCACTAACCATCCACTTAACCTTCTGTCCAATTCTTGAAAAATATTACTTCTATTTTGAAAAGGTTTTCGTCCTTCTAGTTTTTGTGTTTAACTTCTTACCTCATGTTTCTTATCACAGGGGCAATAGTGAGACAGAGAGCCCACAAGAGAGAATAAAACTTACTTTGTTTACGCATTGGGAGGATGGTTCTCCAAAAAGCCTCCTTCTGAGCTACTTAGATTATTGATGGTTCATCTCATGTGGGAGCATGTCTTAAATCAAGGCCCCTGGAAAACAGACACTGTGGTGAAATTTGCCTACAAAAGCTTTATCGAGAAGTGCTCTTGAGAACAACACCTACAAGGGAATGAGGGAAGCAAGAGGGGATAGAAGGAGAAGTTGCCTTCCAATAAAGTTGCAACAGAAGCTTCAGCCCTTCCCACAAGAGAGTTCTAGAACGGGGATGTCCCTTCAGAGTTATCGAGAATTGAGGCACAAAGCCAGACCTCTGTGCATCCTCCTTCATTATCCACTCACTACCTGTGTGCTGTTCCCAGGGAGAAAGCAAAAACTTAGAGAGGCAGCTTTCTTTAGATTAAGGAAATTCTTGGAGAGTGATACAGCTATGAGCCATCAGCAGGCAACACTCCCAGCAGCAGAAAAAATTAGTGCTTCAGTCCTGAATGGGGAAGTGGGACAGTGCACCACAGTATCCACTACATACCTCCAGTTTTCTCAGTGTTGATAGCATGCTTAATTTTCCGAAAATATTTTACTTCATTATATCTTTAGTGGGCCAAATGGTGACCCAAGATATATGCAAAAGGCACCTGTAAATATGATCTAATTTGGAAAAAGGATTTTTGCAGATGTAATTAAATTAAGGATCTCAAGAAGAGATCCTCCTGAATCCATGGGGTGGGCCTTAAATCCAATGACTAATGTCCTTATAAGAAACAGAAGAGGAGATGACACAGGGAAAGGAGGAGAAGTCCATGGGAAGACTGAAATAACTGGAATGAAGCTCACAGCCCCAGAAGCTGGAAAAGCCAAGGAACAATTTGTCCCCTAGAACCTTTGGAGGAAGCATAGCTCTGCTAACACCTTGATTTTGGACCTAGTCTTCATAATTGTGAGAAACTGAATTTATTTTATTTTAAGCCACCAAGCTTGTGGCACTTTGCGACAGCAGTCCTAGAAAACTAATACAACATCTTATACCATTTAATCGCTACATAAAATTTGTATTCTTAAAACTCTCAGTAGGAGGGAGAGTGGCATTGAGATACTTATATCCCTAGGTTTCCACTGGAGTGGTTTCCAAGGTTTGGCTACACATCCATGCTGAAGGCCACAGTTCCTGTTGGGAGGCTCTCTCCCTTTAGCTACCCTCACTGGTGGCTGTCTCTCATTTCCCTTCAGTCATAGGAAAGAAAGTGACTTCCCAATGTTGCTAATCCCTAAGAACTACGCTGCCCTGGTCTCCCCTAAGCCCTACTACATCTTTATAAATAGCCCCTATACTAAACTCTATTCAATTATCACTTTTGAGTGTGCCTTCTGTTTTCCACTGAGACTAGACTGGCTTGTCAACTCTGGGGTAATTTAGCTCCCAGGGAGCAATGACTTCAGTCAATGCTAAGCCACTAGTGACAGCAAAAGTTGTATTGCAGCTTTTCTGAGATTTTGTAATATTATGTGCCTATATGTAAGAGACTTGGATTTTATAATAGTTATTTTCCCATAGTTATAGCTTTAGATCCTTTAACCCTCTGGCTTTCAAAAAGAAAGAATCTTGTCATTGGTAGAGATAAGTTTGTCATCCTTATTTTTATCTATCTTAAGTACTGCTATTGAATTCCATCCCTTAGGTAACAAGAATTTCTCTATTTTCTACAGTTGATTTGAGCACTTGGAAAGCCAGTCATAAAATGTCTTAAGATTTATATTCTCTCTGGCAGGGCAAATATTGTCTGCTTTTTTATGTGCTGCTAATTTCCTTCATCTTACATACTCCACAGGAGACCTACAGGTAATAATTGCTGGCAGATCTAATGGGCTCCTTAAACTGCTCATAGCTACTGTAGGCACCCCTCTTCTTGATAACGCTGAGATAATATCATGGAAGAAGAGAGATTATTTATCTTTGTCTCCCGTACAGATCAATCCTAGTGCCTGACTTTTAAGTGGAGCTCAGTATTTGTTGAGACACTCAGCAGAATTAAGAATGTATCTGTTTTTAGAACTCTGACTAGTTTATTTCAATTTTGTGGACCTTGTGAAATGACTATGCTGTATTGTTTCTATTGATGGGAAATGGATTTACTTACTCAAGAGAGTTTCAGCAAAAAATATTCATATAGTATCTATTATGTGCTGAATACCATTCTGGGGGCTAAGAATAGAGCAGTGGAGTGATCAGACAGCCTTAGCATGCATTCTCCACAAAAGCACAGACTGAGACAAGGGCCTGCCTACAGTTACTTTGGGATGTAATCCCATGGAAGAGGAGTGGGGGTAAAAAAGAATGAAACAGGGAAGGAGGGAAAGTCAATGCAAGGGTGCAATATCAAGCAGCTTACACTATGATCCACTGTTGTCTGGGTCCCTCTGGGCACTTTCTTAGGATCTGTGTAGAATGCACCTTAGAATCTTTCACCTGAGCAACACAAGCTCCTGTTCCCCATCGGTCAAAGGTTGCCCCATGAGGTGTTGACTCCCTGTACTTCCAAAGTCATGCATGTGTATGCACGGATGAGTGGAATGAGGCCTCCACCCCCACCTATCGCCCTCCCCTCACTGAGGGGCCAGAGATGACCAAGTCAGAAAGTAAGAGATATTTAGGGCAGCTGAGGAGAGGTGCTTTCGGGCTTACATTTGAGCAGCCTGTTGGACCCATGACAGCTGGATTGAAAAGGTGTGTGTGATATTGTGATGTAATGATTATGTATTTGGTCTCTGCCCCCGGTTCCTGGCACACAACCCCTGAAACTCTTGGAGCCTCTTAAGTGATAGATGTCTTTGTGTATGCAGCAAGATGACTGATGACTGGGGACTCTAGGATAGCCTCAGGATGGGAGGCCGGTTACCGGGGAACCAACCATGTGATTAGAAAGTTGAAACTTTCAGCCCCACACCCTGACCTCTGAGGAGGGGAGGGGGCCTGAAGGTTGAGGTTGAGTTGGTCACCAATGGCCAATAATTTAATCAATCATGCCTATGATTGTAATAAAGCCTCCATTAAAACCAAAAGGACTGGGCTTGGGGAGCTTCCATATTGCCGAACAGGTGAAGGTGCTGGGAGAGCAGAGCACCTGGAGAGGGCGCAGAAGCCCCGCACCCTTCCACATACCTTGCCTTATGCATCTTTTCCATCTGGCTGCTCATCTGCATCCTTTATAACATTATTTACATGGGTAAACATAAGTGAACTGTTTCACTGAGTTCTGTGAGTCACCCTAGCAAATTAGATGAACCTGAGAAGGGGATCATGGAAACCCTGAATTAAAGCCAGTCATCAAGAGCACAGGTCACAAGCTGGGACTTGTAACTGACATCTGCAGTGAGGGACAGTCTTTTGGGACTAAGTCCTCAATCTGTGAGACTGACACTATATCTAGGTAGATATGCGTCTGAATAAAATTATAGGACATCCAGTTGGTGTCGGCTAGAAAACTGAAAAACTGCTTGGTGTGTGGAGGAAAACCCCCAGACAGCTGGTGTCAGAAGTGAAGTGCTGACTGACTGTGCAAGGGAGTAGGAAAACCACTTTGATCTTTTCCCATCTTTAATGGTGCGTTGCGAGAATGTTTGGTGAGTCAAGAAGTGACTAATACATAAAGCTCCTGTCCTTCCCAGGCTTACAGTCTAGTGGAAAGTGCCAATATACCAAAATAATAATAATAATAATAGTAAGCAACTTAACGTCTCATGCGAATAAGCCCTGTGGAAAGAATACAGCTGCTGCTGTGACAGAGACCCATGGCAGGGCTCCTTTAGATAGCCATGACATTCAGGAAAGGCCTCTTTGTGGTGAGGACATTTGAACAACCACAGAACGAGAGAAAACATTCATGTATGTAGCCTATGGAAGAGTATTCCAAGCAGAGCAAATGCAAAGGCCCTGGGGTTGGATAGGCACAGAGAGCTTGAGGGACAGAAAGGAAAGAGTAGGAGGGTTGTGATAAGTGGAGGAGCATGGGGTGAAGGAGAGAGAAGTAGCCAGGGGCTCATGGGGCCTTTAGGGCCATTAGCATGCGTATGCCCTAGAGACATAAGAAAGCATGCGTATGCCCTAGAGACATAAGAAAAGGGCAACTTGGACATTTACAGCGAGGGTCCCTGACACATTGTTCTTTGATATTTTATTTTACCAAGTGATACATCTGAATTATGTGTGCTGTGAATCACTCTGCAGGAGAGTGAGCCTAGTTAACTGCCAACACCCAAATTTCTACCTCATTCTGTGGACTTTTGCTCACCATCATGTAAGTAGTAACACTCATGATCTGATTAATGTTCATTTCTTTATGAAAAAAAGGTCAAGATAAAGCCAAACACTTCAATATTTTAAATATACATAACTATGACTTCAGACCGCATTTCCCACCATTGGGCACCAGTATCCTGATTTATAAAATAAGGGAGTTGATTCTCCTGAGGTTCTATGGCTCTACATGGCTAAAGTGTGAAACTGATAAAATACTCTTAATGCCAAGTAGATTCTAACTTTCTCTGAAGCAATAAGGCATACTTTTAGAAAAAATGAGCTTTGAGGATCTTCAGCTTGCTTAAAAGAAACCTCCACACAGAGTATTTTCTACAGTTTATTTGTCTCCATCCTCCTCTAGCACCCCTGTAAATGTGGCCTTCCTCACTAGGTGCTGGGTAATTAGAGAAGCTTCCCCATTAAGTCACAGTCATGTATATTGGAGATAGACGAGAGCCTCAAAAGAGAAAGAGAGTTTGGAGATGTAAATATGAGACCTATAGTATCTTCCCTGAGCAAAACCAAAGGGAATAATAAATGACTAAAGACCAGTGAAAATAAAGTAAAATTGATGCTGAGTTATATAACACCGGAATGAAGCTAATTCAATACCTTTAATTAAAAAATAGCATGCTTGGTTTCACCCAGAGTCAGTCAGAATTTCTCCAGGAAATTAAATTTAAAAACAAGCAAGAGAACAAACAAATACACAACAAAAACTTCTCAAATATATATATATAATTGAGATAAAAATCTATTTTGTGTGCGTGTGTGTGTGTATAGTTGAGTATCTATAAATCTTTATTTTTTCCTCTGTGACATACAGGTGTAGTTTTGTCAAGAGGAATGTCATGGGAATGAAAAAAAAAGTATGCTTTTTGGATTGCTTCTTATTTGTCAAAATATTAGAGACAATTTGCATTTTAAATTGAGGAATAATTGGTTTTATTATTGAATACGTTATGAAGCTCAATGTATTGGTTAATAGTGTAAAAGACTCATTGTAACTAGTACAAGATTTTTTATAAGAGACCCTTTGATCTTCGGCAGGACATTTTACCTCTTCGGGTGTCATTTTCTTCATCTGTAAAATAAAGGGCTCAGTCTATGCCAAATGACCAATACAGTTTCTTCTAACTCCAACATTCTATAGGTTTTGGTAGGAAATAGAAAATCTATGTGTGCAAGCATGCTCATGCGTCTGCTTTGAACACTTTCACAAAACAGTCAAATCTTTACAAAGTTAGACTTCTTTTCTGAAGGAAGGAGCATATTTTTATGCACAACTATCTTCTTGTTTGTTACAGTTACTTTCTGGAGACTGTGGTTCAGAACAACGTCCCTGGTCTCTGTAAGATCTTCAATCTTGAAATAAAATTATATTCATGATAAGGTTTTCATTGAGCCAGAAATGTGAAACAATGCATTTTTAAAAGATGTTCACCAACAAGGACTAATTTCTATCCTAATTACTTCTCCTCCCCATTACAACCCCACCTCTTCCAAGAAAAGAATTTGGTTTGGCTCTCAATTGCCAGGAAATGCTATTAATCACAATCTCCTATTCCCTGATAATATTATTTTATTGAGGTTGTATTGAGCTATACCATTACTAAAAGCAACAAATACAAAAGTGTGCTTTCTCTTTCTCTCTCTCTCTTTCTCACTCTGTCTCCCTCCCCCTCTTGCACTTGTGCATGCCCTATTTCTTTCACTCTTGTCCTCAAATGCAGGACTCCATTTAAAAGGAAATTATTGGGGGAAATAACAGGGGACAGAGGGGGTAATTCAGTCCTTGGCTGACCTTACCTAGCCTATCGTTTCCACTAAGTACAGAAACACGACAATTTCTATGTGAACTATAGTTGTAAAACTACAATGTGATTAAGAATATTATTGTCGCAGTCTATCAAAGAGCCACAGTACGTGATTTTGCTCCACACTATCTATTTTTAAGCTATAAAATCAATTGCAACTCTTCTCAGTTTTTCAAGGTGTTCTTTCTTTCTTCATTGACTATGAAGAGACATTTTAATAAATTTTAATGTTTTCCACCCAAGTCGAATGTAGAACTTAAAATTATTTCTTCTAATTCTGGCTATGCTAACTTAACCTTGGAAATATGAATGGTTTCTTCAATGTATTTCTGAAAAAGTCAACATTATGATTACTGAGTTATTAAGTTGCCAGGGCTTTGGCAATATTAAAATATCTCTGCCTCTGTTTCTCTCTGTCTCTCTCTCTCCTTGTTTCAGTTTGCTACTCAAAATAAATACTCAAAGATTATTTACTGTAATTATCCAATTGAATTATATAATTTTATTTCTCAAAATAAAATGTTAGGTGAAATTTACATATATATATCTTACCTAAAATTATTTTTTGTACATCTATAAAATGAATTTTTAACATACATGTGGTAAAAATTTATTTTCTTTATATATATGTGTGTTTATGAAGAAATCTAGACAAAAATACAACATATAGGTCTTGGTAGTCTTTGGGCAGTTAGAATTCTTTCTTATCCATTTAAATTTTCTTTCTCATCCACTTAAAATGGTTTCATGTAATGAGCAGATACTGATGTTGTAACTGAAAAAATGTATTAAACTAAAATTAGTCTTTCATGGATGGAATTGAGCATGGTGAAAATAGTGGTGATAAAACAGATTGCTATGCTGAAAGTCTCATGAAACTCTTTTTCATTACATGCTAACTCATTAAACTCAGGAAAGCTGAGGAAACCCAGAAGAACTGTACTCTGATGCAAGCAGGACTGCCAGCTGTGCCATAATAGGTTATCTTTCACATCCATCAAAAATCTATTGATCATTTAATAACTGCTCCTCGATTAGGGTGGTTCTTCCAGTGGGAATCCAACTCCTTTAGTTTTCCCTTTTTCCTAATTTTGAGGCATGAAACTTTATAGGAGATTTTGATTCCATGCCCAATCCTACATCTCACCTTACAGCCTCTTTGTTGGTAATGACCTTGCTTTCATCATGCTTTGCCATGCCAGTCAGCCCATTCTCATCCTAAAGTGCCTAAAGAAACATAAACTCCTAACAGGTCTTCTGTTTCTCTGCTCTCCTTTCTTCCATTCATTTCACACATGCCCACCCAATTTATCCTTTTAAAATGTTACTTTAAATATATGACTCATATGCTGAAATCTCTTTAGGGAGTCTCTCTGACATGAGAAGAAAACCCACACCCTTTAGCCTAGAATTCAAAGCTCTTGGACAGCTTTGGCTGCCCCAAGTCCCCTAATACAGCCTCTGCTAAACCAGAATAGCCCACTGAATAAATGGCCTTGAACTTCAACACTATCAAGTGCTGGCTCTTCCTGTTTCTTCTGCCTGGAATCACTTACCTTGCGGTTTCTACCAGTCTGACTCCTATAAAGCCAAGTTTAGATTCCACACTTCAGATGCTCTTGGCCCACTCAACCCCTAAGATAACTCCCCCTTTGCTAAAGTCCTGTCCTACCAACTCGGTTGGAATGTACTTTATGCTACTTGACTTTTTTAGTGAACATGGATGCTTCCTCCCAGCTAAATGGTAACTGCCTCAAGACTGAGGGTTATATTTTATCTTTGGTATTTTAAACTAAAACTGTGCCTCTTCAGGAATCCCTTAAGAAGTGCCACACAGTAAGTATTTTTTAATTAAGTGAAACTTTAACCATCATGTTTTCTAAGCATTTTGGAAAACATGCAAAAGTATAACACTCCCCATTTTTCTTTTTAGTAAGTGTTTAACGATAAGTAAGTAATATTTGAGTTAACCATTATGAAAACCACAAAAGTAAGTTTACCTTTTGCTCAACTTCCTGTTTCTGAAAATGTCCTTTTCTCATTGAGTATGTTTAGCTAGAGCATTTAAAAAGTTTGTCCAAAACACACAATCATGGCTTGCCTTTAGCAGAAATAATGTGTGTTCCTGCTTCTCTTTGTAAATAATTGAATTTGCCTCTGCAGTTCAAGAAGATCACGATTTCTTTTTGTGTGTGAAACTGACTTGCTTCTGTTTTCTCCTTATGTGCAGCAGACTATAAGGCAGAAGAAACCCTGTGCAATTGGGATATGGTGAGTAGGGAGGATAATAGAAGAGATTGACATGACTTCCATAGAAGAGTTATTTTTAAGTATAGAGAATGCCTGTCTATCCCCATGCTGAAAGAGCCTTTAGAAAATATTACCAGGATTGAAAGGCGGTGGGGGCAATTCCCATCACCTGGGATAGCCGTGCCAGTCGGCGGAGTGTTGCTGCCACCTGCTGCATGCAAAGAGCCATGGAGGGGCTGTCGCCTGGGTCTTGCAGCTACAGGACACCCGATGTGAAAGCATTCAGTTAATATTCTGTGGCCACGCATCTGAAATTGTTATGCTCTCAGAACCTGGTTGGGTCCCAAAGCAAAATTAGCTAAATCTGATGGCTTCAGGCCATAGAATTTTCTATATATAAGAATCATGAACTAAGCCCTGAACAATACCCAGAGGACAGATTTGTCATATAGCCACTAAATGCATGGCTCAGGTAGCCCAGCCCCAATGAGAGGCAAGAATTCTGCTGAAAGTAAGTCTGTAGCACTGGAAAATAAACAACCATTTCCATGTTTCTGAGTTTACAGACTTTTTTGGAACAATTACTTCACTTTAATACAATAATAGATAGGAGAAGTCTAAATACCCCAAAGAGGGTATTGTTCTTAGAGAATTCGATAAATGTAGATTTGCATTGGTTTCTATTAGGTAAATTCCTCTTAATATGAAAAATGGAACGAGATCATAGAATCCCTTCTCTGGGCTTGTAATGTGTCCCGATTTAATAGGGATGCCAACGTGCAAATCAGGATCTTCGTAGTGCATCTCCAGGACTGTTTCTGCTGCTATGCTTCATAATTTTGATTTACCAGAATTTCCAGGGGCAATGGGAAAAGATGTAGCTACCCAGAGCAGTTATGTCTCTTCCTGCCCCTCTATCAAGGACTTTGAGTTCCCCAGCCTTCCCTGGAAAATCACTGTCAGCACCACCTGACCCAATATCCCCAGTGACCTGAAACTCATGGGAAGTTGGGAAGGGGCGATAATAAAGGTTTGGGGAGCACTGGACTAGGCAAGAAGTAACTATCTCTTCTAAATTCTGCAAGAAATCATTAGCTGAGGAATACTGAATAAGTATGGCAATTACCATGGCAAGTATTTGTGGTGGTGGTATAGGGGGTGGTATGGAAATCCAGGAAGACAGTAGCTGTTATTTATTTACATGACAATCTCTCTTCTCCCATTTAAATTTAATCTCCTGAATGGCAAAAGCATTTCCTTGTGTCTTAGCATCGTCCATATTCCCCACAAGTCCTTGCATGGAGAGATTGGTGTATAGATGATAACAACCTGACCAAAATTATCTGCACCTCACCTGAAAAGAATTCCCATCTCAGGATTGCAATTGGCCTTTTCATTTGTCTTTGGTCTTCCTAGGTGGTACCTATATCCTAGTAATGAGATTAGGGTCACAGTATATTTTAATCATGCATACGGTATGTATGAAGACACACATGTTTATTTGTAGTTATTCTTTGTCCATCAAACTTACGGTAGTCTTCAGCCTAATGCTTGTTTTCTTAATGTTGGAGGGTGATGACAGCCTATTTTATCTCAGGCTGAAAAACTAATACAATTAAATCAATCAGAGAATCATAACAGGGAATAGTCATCATGTTCTTCTACGAATAACCAGACATTTTTACCAAGGGGTCACTTTCCTGAAACTTGTTTGCGGTTCTCTGTAAATAGAAGTAACTAGGCAGATGTTATAAGCCTAATAGCTCACTGAGGGGGGAATTCTCTGCCTTTGGATTCTGATTATTACTGCCTTGCTTTGGCTTAGGCACGGATAAGCTCTTCCGTGGTGAGCAAAAATGGCCTCCAGCCAACCCGGTGGGAGACCTCCCTATCTGACTTCCAACCTTCCCAGACGAAGGGTAGAAAAGTAGCCCTCGCTCCTCCACTCCCAGGAAATGTGCATTTCCCTGCAAGAGGAGAGACAATAACAGTTGGTTTGATAGCTGACACTATTCCCTGTTACTTTTCAGATTTTATTAAAATTAAACGTGTTAATTCTTTGTTCTTTCACCCCAGGGCAATTCTGGAAAGAAAACATATCTTAAGATTGAACAGAAAAACTATTATGAAAGACACCAAGCTCACATTTGTTAAATGACTTTGTGCTCTTGAAAAGAAATGTATAAAAAGCACATTGCCAACTGCTCTGCGTGATATCCTTTGTTTAGATTTTAGACGCTGCTTGACTGACACAGAGATCCTGAATAAGAGACTCTTTGGATACTGAAAAGTCTTTTAAAGAAGGTGATATACAGATTTCAGAGAACAATTTCAACCTTGTTCTATTGAAGGTTATACTCAGTCCTGAACCACATTACTTTCCTGTCTACGTTTCATTTCCTGGGGGCTTGCCAAGTGATAAACAGACCCAGGCGTGTGCGGTAGATTTGGGTTGTTTTAGCACGAAGTGGGTGGCTGGGGTTTGCTTGAAAACATCAATTGACTTGTTTTGATCATCAAGTGATCATTACGGAAATGCTGGTGTAAGGTATTCAGAAGACAATGGAGAAAAAATGGAAATACTGTGCTGTCTATTACATCATCCAGATACATTTCGTCAAGGGTAAGACTTCCAGTTGTCCCTTCTTGTCGGATGGGCCACTTTAGGGGTGGATGGGGCCTCTGTTCATTTAAAATGCCTTGTGACTGCTGCTGAAATTGATCACCAAAGGACAAATCATTACTACGGGTTTCAGTTACGTATTTCAGTGGCAGGTATAGGAGAGATGCTAGAATCTAGAAATGATTATTAATGCACACTAAAAATAAGAAGCGAATGGGTCGTTTGTGCCACTGCTCTGAGGCATTTTCACCCATTTCCTTTCTAACAGGATCTCTGGAGTAATTGGGAAATTGTGTTTCTTGGAAATGAAATGCTCTCCAAATGGTAGTCAAAACAACTGCGGAAAAATTAAAAATCACAAAGCCGTCAACGCTCAGAGATCCTTGCTTCACTTTTTTCTCTCTCAAGTACTCTTTTTCTTTTGGATATAACAAGTATTTCTCCTCCAAATACTAAGGTCTTTGGGAGTTGAATGCACGTTGAATTTTAATGAGGTATGTGTAGGTAGGAACCTGGGAGACAAAGTGGAATCCTTATGACAGTAGGAACAAGAGCCTAATGGGCCTATTTAAAAATAGAAGGAAGATTAGTTCTGTATTCCACAGTATGAGAGTATTATCGTAAGCCTGAGTGTCTGAAGAATTAACTGTGCTTTTCAGATATAGCTATGAAAATATTAAGGAGAATCTCTAAATCAAAGGAGATTTGGAATATAATGCTGTAGATAGGATCAGAGCCATGTTTTCAGGCAAAGGACAGCTCACAAGAAGTTACATTAAACTGTACTAACCTCTGCCTACCAAACTTTTGCATCCACAGAAGTATGATAATTCCCATTTGTCAAGTACTTTTTACTTTTAAGAGCCTTGTTTCTTCTCAGTTGCTTGTCGTCTTTTTATCTTTTCCTTTTGTGAGCTTCAGTGGTACTTGTCACAATAATATATATCATTTCTGTAGCAGGATTCCATGTTAATTCTAAAACTGAGGGCAACACTATTGAAGGCATGTCACAGTCTCAATGCTTACCACATTTTAAGTGTCCTGTATCACTTGGTCAGACTGCTAATGGGAAAGAGACTCTACTTATGTCTAGTATTTCAGACCATCAATTAGAGGTGATACTAAGTGGAGCCTCTACCTAAGGTTAGATGAGGTCCTTTCAATCCTTATATATTGAAAGTGAAATTTCTTACTCTAATCAACTGAATTTGGGAGGCAGTTTGGGGGTTATGTGGAAGGAAAATAAAATAAAATAAGTAATAATAAAGTTTAAAATAATAAACATAACATAGGTAATAGTTAACATTAAGTATAGGTTACTTAGAAGTTATACGTAGGCTAAGAAATTTAAGTAGCCCCTCCCAGCATTGCTAACAAGTTGCAGCTGCGAGCTTACCTCAACCTTCCAAGCTTATTGCCTGCCTCCAGACCCCCCTCTATGTTTCTGTAACTCCTGTTTTACCTCACCCCACCTCTGTCCAGCTTTAAGGTTGACTGGTCAAGATAGCTAAATCGTAAGTTTGCTCAGAATTGTCACGAGTTAAATAATTTACTGTCTTTGCCTGAAACCTGTATCCTGCCTTGTTTTCCCACCTCAAATGACATATAAACAAGCCTGCTTTCTCTGTCAGAGTCAGCAGCCATTTTGGGCGTGAGTCTGCTGTGGGCCTGGATGCCCAAATTAAATAAAGTTCTTTTTGGTCTCCAAAGGTCTCTTTGTCTTCCTTGGCTGGAGTTTTACTGCGACAGTTATGAGGGTTATAGAAAGACACAAACTCTCGGTAACTGAATTCATTCTTTTACTGGAGGTGTGACTTTTTTTGTTTTGTTTTGTTTTTTGTTTTTTGAGATGGAGTCTCGCTCAGTTGCCAGGCTGGAGTGCAGTGGCATGATCTTGGCTCACTGCAACCTCTGCCTCCCAGGTTCAAGCGATTCTCCTGCCTCAGCCTCCCAAGTAGCTGGGGCTACAGGCATGCGCCACCACGCCCAGCTAATTTTTGTATTTTTAGTAGAGATGGGGTTTCGCCATGTTGGCCAGGATGGTCTGGTTCTCTTGACCTCGTGCTCTGTCCGCCTCGGCCTCCCAAAGTGCTGGGATTAGGGATGTGAGCCACTGCACCAGGCCTGGAGGTGTGACTGTGAGCATACCCCGTTTCATCTCTCTGTGCCCCAGTTTCTTCCTTGATAAAAAAGGGTTAACAACATCACTTACGGCATGTGGGGGGGATTAAACAAGATAACATATGAAAGGCCCTTGTAAACATGTATTTTTCAAATAAATTCCTATACACATATCATTTATTTTTGCAGTTTCAGAAAGCATCACGTGTGTATTATATTCAGCTGTTGTTTTATAACCCAAAAAGCCAATTATATTAAACGTAAGAAGAATTGTCATACTAAGTTTGCTAGTATGCTTCAATTTTCAAATAGGCTTGATTTTATTCACAGGTAGTTAGAAACCTTCAATTATATTTTGGTCAGACCAACACATAGATAAATATTTAGAAGTCAGTAATTTCCTCTAGCTTGTCTATGTAAATGCCTCCTCATTTATATTGTCTCATGCGTCTCTATCTGAGTCAGACACAAGCTCTACTCTACTCCTAAAGCAGTCAGGGAAAAATTTCCTCAGTTTCTCCCCTCACCTTACTGAAGTGACTAGGGTTTTTAATTAAGAGTCATTCTATGTGAATTATTTAAACTCAAAGCTCACGTTCTTCCTTTTCAGGAGTTTGGGGAAAACCATTCAACACAGAAGAAAACATTTATGCTACACTTGGCTCTGATGTCAACCTGACCTGCCAAACACAGGCGAAAGGCTTCTTGGTGCAGATGCAATGGTCCAAGGTCACCGATAAGGCAGACCTGATTGCTCTTTATCATCCCCAATACGGCTTCCACTGTGCCTATGGGAGTCCCTGTGAGTCACTGGTGACCTTCACACAAACTCCTGAGAATGGGTCAAAATGGACTCTGCACTTAAGGAATATGTCTTCTTCCGTCAGTGGAAGGTACGAGTGTATGCTTACTCTGTATCCAGAGGGCATGCAGACTAAAATCTACAACCTTCTCATTCAGACACACGGTAAGCATAACTGGAAGACGGATGGAAGCACATGCTTTCACTCAGCTCCCTTCTCATTCAACAAATGTACCTTGTAAGAAAAGCAGGGTTAGGCATGGTGCTCAGCATACAAAGGCTGAGCAGAAAGAGCCACTGTCTGATAAGGGAGACAGGAAGTGACCACAGCATTTAAGCAAATAAGTGTAACCTTGCAGCAGTGATAAGCGTCAATAATAAAGACTGTAACAGTCTTGTGAAGGAGCACATCACAGAGGCCATTGAAATTGTCCTTGAGAAATTAACACCATAGCTTAAGTCTAAAGAATGAATAGACATTAACACAATTTAGGGGGTGGGGCTGAGGCAGAGTGGAATTGTGAATAATCCCAGAGAGAGAAAAGAGCTTGCATGAAGCTCTGTGGAGTGTTTGAAGGAATGGGAAAATGCCAACGGGACAGCAGTACTGCGATTAAAGGATAAGGCAGGTAAGGACCAGATCATGTTGGACCTGGTCAGATTCCCTTTTAAAAGGTTTCTATTTTGATCTCAAAACCATGAGAAGACATAAAAGCATTTCCAACAAAAGGATGGCATGACATTTATAGGCTGATTGTATTTGTGTTGTTAAAAAAAAAATCATACTGACTTTCCCGTGAAAATGAGGTGAAGATGGACAAGAACAAGCAGGTAGAGACAACTCAGGAGACCATCTCAGTAGCCCAGAAAAGAGAGAGTGGTAGTTCAGGTAGATACAGAAGGAAAGTGGCACATTTTGTGCATTGGGCATAAAACAGATATGATCATAGAGTGAATATAAGATAAGGGCAGTATGAGTGAAGGAGAGAAAGAAGTTGCAGGTGACAACTGGGTATCTGGCATGCACACCTGAATGGTGGTGCTATTCACTGTGAGGGAAGATTTGTGGGTGAATTTATGAAAGTGGTTCTGGGTATACAACATTTAGTCTAGGGCAGGTAAAGGGGCAAAGGAGGCTGCTCGCCATGCAGCATTCACACCAACATACTCTGGAGGCCTGCATTTAGAAGCAGGAATCCTAGATTTAAGTTCTAGCTCCTTTCTGAATAGACATAAATTTGACTTGGGGCCTATCATGTAAATTCTCTGAGCCTATTTGGAAAATGATTATAATAATGCCTGCTCTAAATTACCTGGCCCTAAAGTAAATGATTTTCATTTCTGCTAATGGAAAACAATGAAAGTGAAAGCCAACAAATGCAAAATGCACTGGCAGTGGACTAGTTCTGTCTCAGGGCAAAGTGACCTGGTAATATAACAACAAAAAAAAATAACTCGTGAAGATCATATTAAAGGGGACATAGAGCTGCCCAGAACAAGCAACAGATATGGATTTATTACCTCCTCTCCATGTCTTATAATTTACTTGCTCTAAAAATATGCTGGAACAGTCCACCTATAGGCCAAGGTCCTATCAACTACTATCTTACAATGCCCAATTCCCTTGCTGTTTTCCAGAAAGCACACTACACACACACTTCGTTCAATTAAGGATGGAGTGGAGTGGGATTGAAGTAAAGAGAAATGGAAGACCTACGTAGAACACTGTTTAGCTACACATACTTTGATTCAGGTAGCCTGTATTTGAACATTGGCTCTATCACTTACTATACATTTCATCATTCCCAAGTTGTTTCAAGTTTTTTACATAACAAATATGGATAATTATAGTACTTTCTTTATAGGTATCACTAGCTTGATGATTAAATGAGATAATCTGTGTAATGCACTTAAATGTATAGTTCCTGCTAAAGGATAAGAGTTTGGCAAATGGTAGTTTTCAATTAAGAGTAGTATTAATTATATTGAGCAAATTCTGTTTCTCAGTTCTGATTACATATGAGCCCTGCTTCTTCTCTTTATATATTGACCTCATTTGGAACCCAGTAAGACATTTGCCATGTAATATTAGCACAAGTACACGTTGACCTTGGCTTCATACATAGATTTTTTGGTACATTCTGCCTGAACCAGTGAACAATACTCTTGCCTCACTGAGGACTTAGTGTTTCCTTCATTGAGACTTGGCAACATGGATTGATGTAACTTTTATAGGAAATAGAATATGTGATGCCACAAAATGAAGACAGCAATGGAGAACAGATAGTATATTATCCAGAAAGGAGAATGGTGTTGCCTTTAAAGAAAATGAATTTCTTAGAATAAAGAGAACCAAAGGAGGTAAGCTTGTAGCTACTAAAAACTGCAGATCACTGGAGAGGCAGACACCATATCTATACTTTTTGTGGTTGGAAAATTTCCAGTCTTCTGACCGTAACTTTGCTGCTGTCATCTGAATCAGATGAAAAGCAATGGATGGTTCTGGTATTGTGTTTCTGGGTACAAAGGGAGTAAAATAGAAAAGAGCAAAACAGAAGGGGGAAACAAATCCTTCACCACAGAGTGACCAAAAATGTTAGCCTGGTGTGGAGCTACAGAGTAGGCAGCTGACTAAAAGGAGGCAATTGCCATCTGAGAGCTCTGTCAAGTTCACAACCAATAGCATATTTCCTTTTTACCCTTTACTCTTTCAATCTTCTCTTGCTTCTTCTCCTCTTACTTATACAGTTTTCCTCTTAGGCCCCTGTGCAATCTTTAAGTTTACAAGCTAGTTGGGTAAGCAAAACACACCTGAAGTGCAAACACTTATGTAGTACATAAACAAATGCAAATTGAAGTGGTGCATAAGAACCTAATTTGAAAATGCTGAGGGACTTGAGGTGTTTGGGTTGATCATCTCTTCCTGTTTCTTTTCCGTTGCCGTTTGAATCATTCTTTCATGTCTGCTCACAATACAGTGTGTGTCTAAATCCTGTTCCCATGTTCCCCAAGGGCCTAGATGTGAAAGGATTCTGTTCTCTTTTCACAATATTTTGTCTCTGTGTGTGTCTCAGTGCTCTGAGGCTGTGGACAAGAGTGGAAATATAATAAGAAGTGTGGGGTTTGCCTCTTTTCCACTTTCACTTGACAGGGTTTCCTCCTAGGTTAGGAGCTTTTGAGTCACTCCAAGAAATGCAGTTCTCTGAGTTAAGCCTTGGATTGTCATAATCTAGATTTCATTCATTTGAATGCTACTGGATCCCATAATGCTTCAGACTGTAAGATTTTGGTGCATTTTAAAATTTGTAGCTATTAAGATCAGTTATAAGAGTATAACATGGCTTTAATTTACTAGTTCACAGTGAATGCCTTGGTGGGACCTTAATGTTATTGGAAGCAGTAGTAGCAGTGAGAGTGGTTGAAGAAGTCATGGTCCTGGAAGTTGTAGTAATAGTAGCAATAAAATTTTGATTGTATAATGTTGATAAGCTTGGTCTAAAGCATGTTATTATCCTGTCTAGTTTGTATTGAGCCTGAATGCTGGCTCTTCTTAAATTCCTGTATTTAGTCTTTATCCAACAAGTGTTTTTGAGTGCTTACAGTGCTGGGCACCAGGCACAGGGTAGGCATATATGCATAACTGTGCCTTCATGAATCACAACATTCAATAGGAAGAAGTTGACATTCATCAAGCAAACAAATACCAAATTGCAACAGTGAGAAGTGCTCCAGAAGTGAGGAAGTAGACAGTGTATGAGAGGGTATAATAGGAAAATCAGAAAAAACTTTCTTTCCTCTTTCCTTTTCTTTGTCCTTTCCTTTCCCCCTTCCTTTCATTTCCCTCTCCACTCCTCTACCCTCTCTTCCTCTCCCCTCCCCTCTCCTTTCCTTTCCTTTGGAAGTGCTGCTTCAACTGGAGTTAACCAAGTGAACACAGAGCTTTACAAAGAACAGGACATGCAAAGGCTCTATGGTGAAAGGAAGTTACAGCAACTGGGTAGGCAGGGGAGATTTTAAAAGGTATTATGGCTCGAGCAGAGGGATTACAGGTGAGACAGTTGAAGATAAGTTTAGAAAGATTGATTAGTCCAATTAAGGAGTTTTGTCTTCATCCTAAGAGCTGTGGGAACTAATTGAAAGGTGGTTGTTTTGTTTGATTTTTTTTTGTTTTGCATTTCAAAAATGCACCTTTGTGGCTCAAGTGTGGAGAATGAATTGAAGAAGGCAGAGAGGACAGTGTGGATCAGTTAGAAGACAACAGCAGAAAGCTGCATGAGAGATGCTGGTACCATTAAGTACAGTGGCAATGAACTAGAAAGAGAGGAATGTTTAGATTAGAAACTTGTGTAGGAGATTCTCCCCACAGGATCAGTGGTGGATTGCCTATGTGAAGGGAGGAATAAAAAGCAGTGTCAAGGATGATGCTTTAATTTCTAATATGTGACACAGAAAAAATAGGGGAACATTGTATTAGGGAACACTGGAATATGATCAGATTATGCAGAAACTATTTTGCATTTCATTTTCTACATGTTGAGTTAGGCATGAAGTTGTGATATACAGAAGATATTAGGTAAATATCTGGATATACAATTTCTGATCTAGGAGAGAAGTTTAAGCTGAAGATACAGACTGCTGAGTCATCTGAGTGTAAGTGCTAACTAAAGTTCTGGGAGTGAAAGAAATCATCTAGGAAGAGAAAATCAAGCAAGAAAAGTCATGTGGCACTTCAGCAGAGTCCATGGTGACGGATGGAGAAAGATGAGTCTTCAGAGGGTAATGAAGAGCAATTAAAGAGGCACAAGTAAAATCAGGAGTGAATTGGGTCACAAAAACCTAGAAACATATTACGTTAAAGGAATAGCCATCAATCATAAAGTTTCTAAGAAGATAAAATAGTTATTCGATTGTATATTAAAACATGAACTTTTTTATCACCTAACAGGAACTGTTTAGTGGCATTATGGAATGGAAGTCAGGCTGGAGGGAGAAGAGGAATGAGTGGGAGGCAAGGAAATGGGGACAGCACATTGATATGACTTTCAAGAAATCTGCCAGTAGTAACAGGAAGAGTAGAGGTGTTCAAATGCGGGATTCTGTTGATATTGCAGTAGAGATGGTGGTGGCGGTTTCAATTAATAAAAGACACTTGACTGTGCTTCAAAGTTAATGGGCAGGATCTAGTTTAAAAAGAGTAGTTAAATACACAGTATGGAAGATAAAATAATAAATGAAGGTTTCTAAGAAAATGGGGACAATGATACTCACAAGTAGGACTACCCTGATATTGAAAAAAAAAATACAGTAAAAAATACAAAAAAAAAAAAAACAATAAAAAAAGGTTTTCTTTTTTTATTGTAACAGGAGGGAGGGAAAATAAGATGAGTGCATATAATGAGGGAGGTGCTGTCTCTATTTCTTTAAAATAGAAACAAAACCATCTTCAGCTAGAGAGAGGAAGGAAGCTTCAGAAAAGAAGATTGAGAAAGGTTTGAAAGAGCTGCTATGGATAGAAGCGAAATGAATTCACTAACTAAACACATTTGGATTTTTGGTCTGTGTTGAACATCCATTTGGGTATGGTATGAAATGGTAGTGAAAACAATTTGCATCAGGCCTTCTCCAGCAGTGACTGGCTGCTTGAGTCTGGCATTAAAAATATATAGTGCCACATTTGGATTCCCTTTTAGATTGTTGCCAAAAGATAAAAAAGGGCAAAGGATTTGGGGTATAAGCAAAAATATTATTGACATAATGCACTATAGAACTTTAGCTTGATAATAAGAGACATAAAGAAAAAATAAAGCTGACAGTTTGGAAAGAAGTAGAGTGATTAACTCATTAAAAGAGCTAATGAGGTTGGAGAACAGTTGAAATGGGACTAGTTGCACAAGCTGGAAGAATAGATGTTTGTAGGTTTGAATTTGTGATTTTATAGATAGAGCAATTTTACATGATAACAAGATCCAAGATGTGATTGTGAGAGTAGATGGCTAAAATTAAGTGGAGACAATTAATGAAGATGACAGCGGGAAGAACTGAGAGTCCAGATATTGGAGAAGTCATCTGCATGGTCACTGAAAGCACCTAGGTTATGTCAGGTTTGGAGCTGCAAAAGATTGCAATCTACATAATAACAGTTTCAAAGATAACGGAGTGTGATTGGGACATCAGAGCAGAAGTTGACAAACTTTTTCTCTGAAGGGTCATGCTGTGCTTTGAATATTTGTCCCCTCCAATATCATTTTGAAATTTAATTGTCATTGTAACAGTATTAAGAGATGAGACCTTCTTTTTTTTCAAATTTTATTTTAAGTTCAGGGGTACCTGAGCAGGATGTGCAGGTTTGTTACATAGGTAAATGTGTGCCATGGTGGTTTGCTGCACAGATCATCCCATCACCTAAGTATTAAGCCCACCATCCATTAGCTCTTCTTCCTGATGCTCTCCTTCACCCCACCACATCTTCCGACAGGCCCCAGTGTGTGTTGTTCCCCATCATGGGTCAGAATGATTTATAACAGAATGATTTATATTCCTTTGGGTATATACCCAGAAATGGGATTGCTGGGTCAAATGGTATTTCTGCCTCTAGGTCTTTGAAGAATGGCCATACTGTCTTCCACAATGGTTGAACTAATTTACACTCCCACCAGCAGTGTAAAAGCATTCCTTTTTCTCAGCAACCTCACCAGCATCTGTTCTTTCTTGACTTTTTAATAACAGCCATTCTGAGTGGTGTGAGATGGTATCTCGTTGTGGTTTCGATTTGCATTTCTCTAATGATCAGTAATGTTAAGCTTTTTTTCATGTTTGTTGGTTGCATACATGTCTTCTTCTGAGAAGTGTTGATTCATGTCCTGTGGCCACTTTTTAATGGAGTTGTTTCTTTTCTTATAAATTTGTTTAAGTTACTTTGTAGACTCTGGATATTAGACCCAGGACCCTTTAAGAGGTGATTAGGCCATAAGGGCTCCACTCTTCTGGATAAGATTTGTGGCAATATAAAAATGTGTGTTTAGCCCCCTCTTGTCTCTCTGTGGCTCTTCTGCTCTTTTGCCATGTGGGGAGCAGCATTCCTCCCTCCGAGGATGCAGCATTCAAAGTGCCATCTTGAAAGAGAACGCTCGCCTCTAACCAGACACCAAACCTGCCAATGTTTTGATCTTGGACTTTCCAGCCTCAAGAACTGAGATAAATAAATAAATATGTTTTTAAATAAGTTATCTAATCTCAGATATTCTTTTGCAGCATCGCAAAACAGACTGAAATAGTCCAGATATTAAATATTTTAGGCTTTGTGGTCCATAAAGTCTCTGTCATAACCACTCCACTCTGCCACTGTAGCATAAAAAACAGAGAATATGTAAACGAATGGGCCTGACTATGTTCTAATTCAACTTTATTTACAGAAACAGGCAACAAGCCAGATTTGGCCCACAGGCCAAGTTTCATGTCCTCTGAGTTAGAGAATAACAGCAGTGGATCAAGGAAGAAAGGGATTGTTTGGTTTTTCTTAGAATGTGTTATGCATAATTGACAATACTGGAGACGGTTTTAGGTGATTCATGAAACAATGTTGAAAGCTTTAATTGTGGAAAACTCTAAACAATATACAAAAATCACATAGAATAATTATGAAAAGTATATAGAATAAGCTCCCACATACTGAACATACAACTTCAGCGATTATCAACTCATTGCCAATCTCTTTTATTTAAACACTTATCAACTGCTGCCTTCCAAGATTACTTTGGAGAAAATGCAAGACATCTTGTTTATTTTAGTATGAATCTTTAAAAGATAAAGATGTTGTTTTAAAGAAAAGACATAATCCATCACCAAAACTAAAAAAAAAAAAAAAAATAGTATTTAATATTATTCAATATCCCATCAGCCTTATAATGTTATATTTTGGGTTTTTTTTAATTAGGATGCAGATAAACTAGATAAATTTTGATTATTTGGAAATTCTCTTTTAATCTGAAAGCTATATTACATTTGTTATTTTTCCTTTGCCATATATTTGTTGAATAAATTTGATGATTTGTCCAGCCTGGATTTTGCTCTTATAGTCCCATAGTATCTCTATGTTTTCACCTTATAGTTAGCCTTGTAGACTCTAAGTTATCTTACATTCTTGATAGAGACTTGATCACATTAAGGTTTTCTTTTTGTTTTTTGGCAAGACTACATGATAGATGATGTATAGTTACATCAGAGCACATAATTCTGTTACATGATGTTAAGAGCCACTGATGAGCATTCCCTGCATTCATTAAATCATTATGATTTGCCAACTAGTGATATTCTATCATTCCTTAATTTATTAGCTTAAGTATTTCTATAAAGAAAAACTTCCTGTCATCAACTTATTATTTGATATATAGTTTGTATCAGAAAAGCAGACTAGATACTTGATTCTTTCCCTTTAATCATGAGTTTTCAAATGAGTTGGTTCACTAGTATTTTTAAAAAGTGACCCATAAGTATTTTATGTTAAGTATCATGAATTCATATGAACTTAAACATACTGGTGAATTTCAATTCATTATGGTTATTATTCTTATTCTACTGAAAATGTCCCATATATAAAACCTATTAGTCCTGTGTCATATAAGTTGCAAATATTTTCCCAGTTTGTCACTTATTCTTACTTTCTCATATTGTTTGCAATGCAGCATATTTCTTATTTTTATGAAATAAAATCTATTACTCTTTTCCTTTATTGGTCCTGATTTTAAGTTTTGGTCAAGAAAAGTTTCTTCATTTCCAAATTATATAAGAATTCACTCATGATTTCTGATACTTGCATTCTTTCTTTTATGAGCATTTAAATTTGTAATGTTAGTTTTCTGGAGCAAAATAAAAACACCTAAATCCACATTTTTATATATCTCTAATGCCTTCTTCTATATTTTCTACTTCTTTTCCCCTTCTGTGATTGAGTTAGGTATTGACCTGTCTTCCAATCATGAACTCTATCTCTATGATGTCCAATAAGTTTTTACCCCATCAAATTAGTTCTTAATTTCTGATATTGTATTTGTAAGTTATTGATCACATTTGATAGATTTTTAATTTTTGATAAATTTGTCCACCTTTTGATCTACTTCCTCCCTTTCTTCTCTGTTTTCTTGAGTATGTGAAAAAGAGTTCTTTTAAATCTTTGTTGGTTAACTCCAAAGTCAGAAGCATTTGTGTGTCTATTCTCATGTCTATTTTTCTCTTATTTTCTTTTTTTGCAACTTGCTCCACCATATCTCCTCTAAACCACTTTGTATTATTATTTTAAATATACTGCATCTATATCAAACTATAAAGTGCACATATATAATAATATATGTATTAAACTCAACAGTTCAGTGTTAAATTAAGGATTTAAAGCAGCAGTACCCAACTTCTTGACGCTAGGGACCAGCATGGAAGACAACTTCCACAGACTGAGGTGGAGGGGGATGGTTTGGGGATGATTCAAGCGTATTACATTTATTGTGCACTTTATTTCTATTATTGTTACATTGTAATATATAATTAAATAATTATACAACTCACCATAATGTAGAATCAGTGGGAGACCCGAGCTTGTCTTCCTGCAACTAGATGGTCCCGTCTGGGGGTGATGGTAAACAGCAACAGATCATCAGGCACTAGATTCTTATAAGGAGCACACAACCCAGACCCCTCACATGTGCAATTCACAATAGAGTTCACATTCCTGTGAAAACCTAATGCGGCCACTGATTTGATAGGACACAGATCTCAGGTGGTAATGTGAGTGACAGGGAGTAGCTGTAAATATGGATGAAGCTTTGCTTACTCACACACCCCCTGCTGTGTGGCCTGGTTCATTAACAGGCCACAGACCAGTACCAGTCCATGGCCCAGGGGCTAAGGACCCCTGATTTAAAGAATTTCATGTTCTTTAATGAAATTAAGAGAAAAGAAAAATAAATATATGTATGGTTTTTATTTACTCACATATGAAGACTACACATATAATTTTTCATATTTACTCATGTATTCACCATTTGCTGTGCTCTTTATTTTATCCCATGATTTGGAGTTACTGTTTGTTGTCATTTCTTTTCAGCCTGAAGAACTTTAGTATTTCATGTAAGACAAATCTACTTGCAATGAATTCTTTCCGATTTTTTCATTTTTAATTTTAAAGGATAATTTCACTGGATATAGATTTCAGAGTGGATTGTTTCTCTTTCTTTTCGCATTTTGAATATCTATTTTGACTTCCATTATTTCTGATTAAAATGAGCCACTAGTTATATTATTAGTCTGCTGAATGGGGTGAGCTTTTGTTTTTGTTTGGTTGGTTGGTTGGTTTTTGCTCCTTTCAATTCTACTTTTATAATTTACTCTTTCTTTTTGGCTTTCAGAAGTTTGATTATGATGTATCTACATGGGTGTCTCTTTGAGTTTGTCCTATTCGAGTTTTGTTAAAGTTCTTGGATATGTAGATTAATTTTAAGAAAGCTTTTAAATAATCAAATATGTGAGGTTTTTGGCCATTCTTTCTTCAAATATTTGATCCATCCCCCTACTCTTTCACTTCTTTTTCTATTACTCCTGTTTCATGTATGTTAGCATACTTGATACTGTCCTATATGGCTCTGAAGCTGTTTTCATTTCCTTCAATCCTTTTTCTCCCTTAATATTAGATAATTTATATTGAACAATGTTCAAATACACTAATTTTTTATTCATTCATCTCAAATTTGCTATTGAGAACATCTAGTAAATTTTTTATTTTTGTTATTGATATTTCAACTCTAAAATATAAATTTGCTTCATTTTATAGTTTTCCATTTCTCCGTTAACATTTCCTATTTATTGAGTCATTGTCATATTTTGCTTTAATACTTTGAGTAGACTAATAATAGCTTCTTTGAAGTCTCTTAAATTCAACACCCGGGTTCACCCAGATTCAGCTGCAATTACTTTTTTCCTGATTATGGGTCACACATTCCTGCTTCCTCCATGTCTCATAAGTTTTTGTTGAAAACTGGACATTTAAAAAAAATATATATATATATTTATAGACAGAGCATAGAATATATATATATATATATATATATATATATATATATGTTGCAACTCTATATTCTGTCTTATTTAGGTTCATTTTGTTTCATTTTAGTAACTTCTCTGTGCTTAAATTGAATGTCTTCTTTGCAGTGCAAGGCCATTGATCTCTCTGCTCAGATTTTTATACTAATAGTAATTTTTAAATTTGGCTCACAAGAAGTTGCCCCTGCATTGGCAAAGCCTCTTTATTGGTCCAGCAATGATTTTGGCAAAAGTTATGCTCAAACACCTTAAACCAATTAGGCTTCCACTCTTTTTACATAGATTTATGCGTCCATCAGGGAGTGCATTCAAAGTTACAGCTAGTTATTCAGACTTCCTGGGCTTTTACATTTTGCTACGCTCTTTCGGGTCTCCCCCACTCAGTGTGCAGTTTTCTAGTGAGGGTACAATCTATGAAGCCCTTATCTTAGCCATTCCATGACTCTAGTTTCCAGGATCTCCATGCTAAAGGTCCTTCTGGCCTACCACTGTCTTTGTTTTGTGCTGCTCTAACAGAATACCACAGACTGATACTTTAGAAAGGATAGACGTTTATTTACTCACAGTTCTGGAGGTTGAGAATGTCCAAGATCAAGCCATTGACATCTGGTGAGGTCCCACTTGCTAAATCCTCTGGAGGGGAGAAATGCCACATCCTCACATGGTGGAAGGCAGAAGGGCAAGAAACAAAGGTGAATCAACTCGCCCTTTTATAATGACATTAATGCCACTCATGAGAGCTCTGCCCTATCACCTCCCAAAGGTTTCACCTTCTAATACTGCCACAATGGCAACCAAATTTCAGAGGGGAGAAGCATTCGAATCATGGCAGCCACTCACTCAAATGGGAATACAAACTCCAACTAACCAAGCTTCAGGTTTTTGGCACCTACCAAGTTTGCCCCTGTTACGGGAAAAGGTGAAAGGTTTCTACCCCTAGACCTAATTTAAGTCTGCCCATTGTGGAAAAAAAGCTGGTGGTTTTTGCAACCAGCTCCATGTGGCTGAAACTACATTTCTTAATGACCAAGTTGGAGAAGGGAATGGATGGAGCCGAGGCAAAAAGATTGAAGTCTCCTGCTGTTTTTACTAAAGCTCTAGTGATTTTTCAGTAAGAAATGCTTTGCAATTTAATGACTACCTTTAGTCAATTTCCAAGGTCCTAAAATTGTTGTTGTTGTTTTAAACACATTTCCCCAGTTTTGTACTTGTCTGTTTTTACTGACCTTCTTATGCCCCCATAACCAGAAGTCCTTCATTCCTACACCCCACATTTTGATATTTATAGCGTATCTTTATTTAAAAACATATATTCATTACTATTCCCTTTGTTATAACAATTACATGTTCTTAGTGCTAAAGATAAATACATAATCAACATTTACTAACTTTTATGTAAATGCATCTCCAGTCTGAAATGTATTCTGTTGGAGAATCCTCAGGAAATGCTCATAGCAGCAATATTCTCTGAGTTCTTGCATAACTCTAACATTTTTCTGTAGTCTTTATTTTAAAAATTTAATTTTGCTGAATATAAAATCTTTGGCTCACATTTTCTTTCCTGAGTAGATTAACTATGTTACTCTACTGTTTTCTGGCATAGGACTGCTATCAAAAAGCTAATAACAATCAGATTTTCTTTCCCCATGTTTGACTTTGCTCGATACTTTTATACAAACATACTTAAAGTTGTCCATTCTGGGCCTATTTTCCAATTTTGCAGTATAATCATTTAATGTGCATTTTCTAGTCATTTTAAATTTTATTATATTTTTCTTGAATTATAGTTTTTAATATTTGTTCTGTTCCATTGCTTTCATCTTTTTTCTTTAACGTTTTCTATTGTACATATATTTTTATCTTCTTTGCATATCATTTCCTTTGAATCTCTTTTATTAGTTTTTTCTTTTTTTATAATTACATATTGCTTTATTTATTTCAAAATCTCCCTCATTCTATTTTGAAAATGAACTTTAATGAATTAGCTTTTGTTTTTCTATGTTTCTGGTTTTGTTCTAATTTTGTCTTAATTTCTGGAGTGATTTTTTAAAAAATTATTATTTCTAACCCTTTCTTGAATTTCGTTACCTATGCTTTGTCAGCTTTTTTCTTCCATGGGACTCATTGGGAACTTTCCAAAATTGTGCACAATTTACATCATTTTATTTCTTTTAGCTCATTTTGAATAATTTGGCTATAGTTTTTATTTACTTTGTTGTCATGTCTTGATAATATGCTCTCGTTGTTGTAGGAACGTTATTTTGTTCTCTGCTCTCTTTTTGCTTCTGGTATCTTTATAGGTTATTCTATCTCATTCCCTTTCTGTTACTCATGTTTAGGTTAAATGCATTCTTATCACAGAAGAGTGAGCCAGGCTAGCTTTTCTAGAGTGTTCAGTATCCCTAAAGTCACCTCTTCTGTTATTTTAAAGATGAGTTTTTTACCATTGTACTTTCTGAGTATATTTCCTTTGCTTCTATCCCTCACGTTTACCTAAATTGCCTCTTTGATTTCTCTTATTGGACCTGTCCTGTTTTATTGGATTCTATGTCCAGCAGTTTTTTCTCCCCGTGGCATGTGTCCTGAGAAGTCCTTTCTGCTCCAGCACTGACAACCTTTTTCTTATTTTTCTTGAAGACACTGGTGATTTGGTGTCTGCAAACTCTCTTCTCCATTTCAGCTACTATTCTTGTATCCTTGGATTAATCTACCTATCTTTCCAGTGATTACCTGTTACTAGACAGAGGGAGGTGGTGTGGGTTCTCTAGTTCTAAGATCCATCACAAGCCCAGTTGACCTTCCTCTGTTTCTTTCTGCACAGTTGCTGATAACACAGTGGTTCAGTGGATTTTTCCCCACTAATTAAGAGGGATGTGTTATTATTTAGTGTTCTTGTAGATATGGTCTATGTAGTTTTAGTTTCGTTACTCTATTTATCTTCTTTGTTTTTATAGAGAGTTTCTGGTATATTCAAAAAGTAATGCGACTTATACTGCCAGCTTCCCAGATTCGGGACAAAGTTTACAAAAATATAATACTTATGTATTTGATTGATGTTTATTAAAATATAACTAACATTTGGATGGCATGGACTTCAGAGATATTCAGTATATTTTAAAGAAATATATATATATGTAAAAAATTACAATAATTTAAGAATAAAATTAAATAGTAGTAATGATCATATGCAAATATGGCAAAAAAAAATATGATAGTAGAGATGGTATAAAAACAACTCCATCTGGAAGTGCTGTGATAGCTAAGTGATTTTTTCCCCCTTATGGGACAGGGTTCTTTTTTTCAATTATGGGCTTGGAGTACTATTTGGAAAGAGCAGTGGAGAGCAAAGAAAACACTGATCCCACCTCCAGAACTTGAGGAATTAGAGTGCAAGAAATGCTGTGGGGATCTGGTTTTAATTAGGAAAAGGAGGAGGAAAGAGTTACCAGTAAAGAAGCTAGATGATATTGATAAGAGATTAAAATATAACAAAGATCTAAAGGCTAGATATAAAATTTATAAACTGAGAAACATGCCATTAAAAATGTATACCGTTATATAGCATATATTTATATATAATATTTTTAGCCCTAAATTGATGCTTTAATCTTCAGTTTCCTTTTCCTTGATCAGATAGACTATAAAACTTCATAACCTACCCTTTTCTTTTTATTTTGATGGACTAATATATAATATATATAACATATATATGTTTTATATGTATATATACACACACATAATGTTAGTAGCAATAAAATGTTCATACTCAATGATCCATTAATTATACTTCTGAGAATTTATCTTAAGTAGCCGAATGGTCAGAAGAAAGCTATTAGCATAAGGATGATCCTTGCTATATAGCATGTAATGGTTTAAAATAAAGTAAAAAATCCAAACTGAAAGAGCATAATGATTCAATAATTGGAAATGACTAAATGAATGATGATTAGTACATATGATAAAATGACATGAAGCCCCCATAAATTTAAATCACCAATAGTTCAAGAATCACACAAAACATTTTAAAGTAACAATATACATAACATTCATTGGTAAATAAGATTGCAGACTGTGAGAAAAACGTGCATGTATGCAAACAAGATTTGAATAGATATAGAAAAAAGAATATAAGATTTTTAGGATATTTGGATGATAGAGTTACCTTTATTTATAAATTTTTTTGATGTTATAGTTCAGTCACAAATTTATATGTATGTATATAAAACTTTCCCAATAGGAGAGATTACAAAATGGATATTTATCTTCTATTACCTTAAAAATGAAAATAATTAACACTGCTTCCTCAAAGTTTCCTTATGCATTTTTGTGTAATTCCTTTGTGGGAGGAATGTTTATAAGCTCTGAGAAGACTATTAGATATGAAGACTGTAAAAACATCAGCTTTTCAGGGCAGCGAAACTATTATGTATGATACTATAATGGTGGATACATGTCATTATACATTTGTCCAAACCCATAGAATGTATAAAATTAAGAGTAAACCCTAATGTAAACTATGAACTTTGGGTGATAATGACGTGCCAGTGTGGGTTCATTAATTTTAACAAATGTACGGCTGTGGAACAGGATGTCCACCGTTGGGGAGGTTGTGGGTGGGTAGAGGAAGCAGATATACTGGGAACTTTGTACTTTCTGCTCAATTTTGCTGTGAACCTAATTTTAGTAGTTACTCTAAAAAATAAAGTCCAACAAAATAAAAAGACAATTAGGCTAGGTTATGAAGTTTTATATTCTATCTGATCAAGGAAATGGAACTTGAAGATTAAAGCACCAATTTGGGGCTAAAGCAGAGGAACACGCCAAATGATGAGTTTGATTCTGTTAGGGTCATGTCCTTGTAATTTTTCAGTGTTTAGCAACAATTCTGTGCTCCTCAGTGACTCCGTTTAGCCACTTATACAATGAGGGTACACCTCTCTGCTTCATAGGTGTACCCTAAGGATAGATGAATCCCTGTACTAAAACCGTTTTTGTCTGTTTGATAAAAACACTTGACAAACCAATCAGAGATTCATATATTTTCTACCTTATGTTTTGTTACAGTTACACCAGATGAGTGGAAAAGCAACCATACAATAGAAATAGAGATAAATCAGACTCTGGAAATACCATGCTTTCAAAATAGCTCCTCAGAAATTTCATCTGAGTTCACCTATGCATGGTTGGTGGTAAGTGTTGCCCTTTTCAGTGAATAACTGCAATCGTCTTTAAACATTAATGATGTAAAATGAATAAGCAGTAATAATAGGGAAGGAAGCATACAAATGACAGGCAGGCATTATGCCAGTGGTGGGAGGAGGGGTAGGGAAGGAAGGAGAGGACACTCATATTCCTTCTCACAGACAAGCCTCTGAGTCTATCAATGCAGTGAATTAATTTATAAATTTGCTTCTAAAGATCGATTTTTATTTCTATCTACATACCAAACCACGATTACAGAAAGAACAAAGTGTGATAGTGCCCTAGAAAGGAGCCATATTCAGCAGAAGCCCCTACTCACAAATACTTGTTTCACAAGCAACATATGCAGAGCTACAGACTCCCTTTTCCAAAAACCCTTATTACTGCATCCTGGGAAATATCCAACATTGGCTTAGATTGGGAAGCACAGACTCTAATGCTTGTGAAATATAAGCAGCAAATGTATAGGAGACAAGCAGGACTTGTATAAGAAACAGTCACTGCCCAGCTCTATTAATGCCACAGGGGGCCACAGGTCTATAGTTACCATGCCTTCTCATTAAAAAAAAAAAAAAAAAAGGCCAGAAATCTGGATTTTTATGAAAATGTTTCCAATTTTAAAAATGATGTGTAGGGCAAAAATAAATACTGGTCTATTATTTTGCTAAGGCACTGTAAGATATAACCCTAGTTATAAATTTAAAAAATTCCACTGAGTATTCACTTTGGCAGTTATGGTGGGCTGACTATTAAGTTGCTTAACGTGTCCTGTGTGATGACTAAACTCTCCCGCTACTTTTCTCTCCTTGAAATACTGCAGAATTCATCTATACAGATCTTCATCTAATTGGATTTATGATTTAATTTGGCCTATCACTTAACATAACTGCATCATTTATCCACTTTGTCTGCCTTTGTTATTTTATCATTAGTCTACACTATTCTGCCTAATGCATCAGTTTATTTTTAAAATCTAAAGTTAATCTTAAAAACTAAAATTGTCTGAGCTTTTTGTCATAACAGATAAACAAAATCAACATGAGGATAATAGTAAATATGAAAGAATTGTGTCATTATAATTTTAATGTTAGTCAATCAAATGGCAGCCAGCTACTAACCAGTGTATACAGTAAACCCCTAAAACTGTTAAAAACAAATGACAACAAAGAGACAAACACAATTATAGAGGTGACCATAAACATGATTTCAAGAATCACATAACAGGGCATTCATTTAGATGATACAGAATATGATTACTGTATGTTAATTTTTATATTTTTGTCAAAATGAAAACAGGATTTAAAAATTCTTATTAAACTCACGGATCCTCATGAATATAACAGCTGGCACAATTTGGAAAATACTGTGATTCAGATGGTTGATTATTCACATTACAAGCTACCTAGATTTTTGTGGACAGTCTTGGAAACTAGACCCTATATATAAAAATATTTCCTTGGGTTTGTGCCAAACCTGAAATAATTGACTTGTACGAAGAACTTTAAATACAACCTACTGATAATTTTTCACTGTCCAGCTATTTTTCAGGTAGTAAGTAATAAAAAGAATTATATTTTAAAATAACTTTCCCAAATGGTTGTAAAACCTACAATGTCTCTTTGTCATCTGTCACAAAACACGTTTGCCCTTTTATAGGATTTGCTTTCCAAAAAGTAAGGCTTCCTGGACATTATGCCTATCATTAGGATAAGTATAAGTCCATTGTTCTTAACAAACATGATACAACATACTTCTGAGAAAAAGGTTAAGAAGTGAGATAATTTCAGGAGAACAGAAATGTACTATACTAAACCTTTTAGTAATGAAATGCATACCTTGCTTCAATATTTTCCCCCAACATGTTGAGCAGAAAGTTCCTATCCAAATTATCACAGGTTCACCAACAATGGCAACTGGTTTAATAAAGTTTTACTGTACATATTTTTACTGTAGTGTTCTTATCTTGTCTCATGGGTATGTAATCTGTTTTTCTAAGCAAATGCAAAGCCTTCAGTGTGTGTCTTTTATGTGACTCTGAGCTTCTCCTGGACAAAAAGTTGTATCGCTCATTTTAAAAATCTCTAGCATCTAGTATAGAGTCCAGAACATGGGTACTCATAAATACTTAATAAATACTTGAATTAATTTGTTTCTATTTGTCCTCTTTCCCCACAGTCTTATTCATTGTTCTCATATTAAATTGATGATCACTAAATTCATGCTGTTTGATTGTTTACTGAGTGGCAGCTCATTAAGTCTCAAAGACTTGACGACTGATGAGTCACTGTGTATCAAGTAGCTACCTTTAAAGAAACTAAGAAGGCCATATAGACATTACCTTTGGATTCTGCCAGGACCTTTAGAGTAAATGAATGCCAGAGAGTGCACGTAAGGTCACACAGTGAGAGGGTGAATCTTAAACATCCACTAGAACCTCAAGCCATGCTGCCACTTTAAAGATGATACAGACAACTTGAAGAATCTTTCTAAAGAAACCTTTCTTCAAAGGGAACATGGTGTTGGCAAATGTGTTAATTAAAATCCTATAGTGCATGTCCTTTCAAAATGTCCTCTCATTTACATCTATGCCCCACACTGTTGATGGCTGTAGGATTCGGCCAGTCTCTTAAACCAAATAATGTCCTTAAAAAGTAGATTACATAGGGTGGTTATAGTCTCCCTTAAAGGAGAACAAACTTCCTAAATAAATGGAGAGAACAAACTGCCTGACAGTGCACAACCCACACCCTGGGCTCATGGTTAGAGCATCCTAGAGCAAGGAGGTAAAGGAGCGGAAAGGAAAAATTCCCACCTGCATGCAAGTGCAGAAACCCATGATTAGTGTCTTTGGGCTGACCCATGCTCATTAGAATAGTAAAAAATACACCCATGAGTAGAGATTTCAGATGTTAATGAGACATGCCATGTATCTACCAGCATGTACAAAAATAGCACATGCACATCCAGAGGACCATCCAGAACGTGCTTAATAGCAACACACCTTCCTACCCCTTCATGAATAATCATATGAAACTCATAAAGGGAGTTTCTCTAGTGTCAGTCAGCATCATCTCACCTTTGAGTAGCCCTCTGTGATCAGCGGTGAGTGTACTTTTGCTTCGCAGTAAGCTCTCTTACCTCCTTCCACTTTGAACTTGCTCTCAAATTCTTTTGTGCGGTAAAATTGCTCTCAAATTCTTTTGTGCAGTGAAGTCAAAAACAAACTGATGCCACTGGCAACACTTATGTTAGGGAATAAGCTACAACTCTTAGTATCATAATTGCTACATGTCTGCAAAGGACACAAATATTCCAGCCTATCCGTATTTTTGGTCTTTAATCTCTTTTTAAACTAATAATAATAATCATAATGATAAGTCTATTGTTCCTACAAACATTATATAATCTCTTTAGAAAGAGATTACAACATGAAAGTGATGAAGGTGAGCTCAGGAGAGCAGAAACTTCCTATACTGAACTCTGGGAAGCTTCAAAGGCCTTCTGCCCCAAGTGACTCATGAAACCTTGGAAACAATTTACAAACTAAAATTATCTAAGTCACTGAAAAATGAAAGTGATGTCTTCCTGTATGTGTAATTTTATAAAGGCTAATTAATTCAATCATGACCCTCATAGGAAAGGTTATTATTGGGATTCTCTCTTATAAAATAAACTCTTATGCTACATGTGCCTGATCTCATGCTAAGGCTGTGTTAAATGTGTTAATGGGACACACTCTGCATTTTGGGAAGTTACATTGCAGGACTGGGAATACACTGAGGTAGACAGGCATCAGGCGCAAATGGACGGTGTATCTAACATTCATCCAGCATGAGGGATAACTAAGTAAACACAAAGGGTTAACCCTTTAATGAAGACTAATAATCTATGTGAATGGAGGAGTAATGTATAAGAAATCCTAGAATATGTATATTTTGATGGGATGCAGTTGGAAGCTAAAAGATAAGTAATATTTTTCCCATTTTATGCACTGGGACATAAGCATATAGTCATTAGGGAAATTCGGCAGTCTTATTCTGGAAGCTTCTAAATATACGATAATACTCTGTTTTCATAGCAAACTATCGTCCTTATTTCCCACAGCATAAATTTCAGTTCAGTCCAATAAACTTATGTGAATCTGTTTTGAGAGCTAAGTCCTGCAGGGATACAAAATTATATTGGACATATTTCCTACCATGACATACACCTTTAATAAAAATGTAAAAAATGGCAACATGGGAAAAATCATTCAATTCCGACTAGACGGACCTGGAAAAGTTTCTTAGAAAAGGTTATATTTGAGCTGGATAACTAAATAGTTGGCTGGCAAAAGACGGACTTACACTACACCAAGACCCTGGGAACTTTAAGTACAAATTGGTAGTGCAGATGGGAAAATGTGTATGAGGAAATACTTGTTTCCAAAGTCAGTGAAAATAAAGAAATTCATGATTATTCTCTTTAAAATCATGAAGAGAAGGACAAGAATATTTCCAATTCAAACAATTCAATATTAGTGACCAAAGCACATAACTACAGATGCTCATCTATCTTAAAATTTTTATGTATATCTTCAATATGCTCTTATTTAATATTTGTGCTATTTATGTGAAAAGGTAAATGGTACTCTAGACAATGTTTGTTATGCTTATGGATGCCTCACTATTCAGAAAACAAAACTGTAACCTCTTACCTGATGGCAGCTGATTCTAATTGTCTTTAATAAAAATTAAAGTGCTAGCCGAACTGCAAAGTGTTGATAACCAACAACAATGACTAGAAATATATTGTTCTGGTGCTCTACAAAATGGACATAGGAAGCTTTGCAAGCAGCTTGCTTTGACAGCACTGACTGGATGGAGAATAAATGGAGGAAATGTGAAGATAGGAAACAGTTTGGAGAAAAAAGGAGAAGCAATCAATACAGTTAACAGCAGTTATCGAATGAGCTCTGTACACTCAGCACCTGCCACGTGCTGTGGTCAGTGCATCCAGCTTTGACATGGAGCTGGTTTCAAGGAGCTCAGGATAGCTCAGAGACGAAATATCATCACTAAATCAAGGAGGCTGAACATGCCAAGTCTGAAAACCTGAAATTATGTTCCAAAATCTGAAACTTTTTTAGCACACACATGATGCTCAAAAGAAATGTTCAATGGATTATTTCAGATTCCAGATTTTCAGATTTGAGATGTTCAACTGGCATAACGTAAATATTCCAAAATCCAAAACAATCTGAAGCCTGAAATACTTCTGATACCAAGCATTTCAGATAAGCGACACTCAATCTGTAGTACAAACATTCCTCTTCTAAATTGAAAATTTTGATTCTAGTTCAAAAACAAAGCCTCATTGACTTATTTTAGAATTTGTCAAGTACTTAAGGGACATATAACAGCAGTTTCATGATTCAGTATGATCCCTTTCAGCCCTTATCATGCTAATTATTTTATTAAGCTTCTATACATAATTTAATTATGCATTTGTTTATTTTCTGTGGCTCCTGATTTTCATATGTGTGTTTGTTCTTCTCCTTAAGTAGTTTTTTTAGTGCAAAAAATCTATTTAAAATTTATATTTAAAAATTAATTTTTTTTAGATTTTTTTTTTTTTTTTTTTTTTTTTTTGAGGCAGGGTCTGACTTTGTTGCTCAGGCTGGAGTACAGTGACATAATCTTGGCTCACTGCAGCCTTGACCTCTCCAGGCTCAGGTCCCACATCAGCCTCTCGAGTAACTGGTACAGCAGGTATATGCCACCACACCTGGCTAATTTTTTTGTATTTTTAGGAAAGACAGGGTTTCACCATGTTTCCCAGGCTGGTCTTGAACTCCTGAGTTCAAGCAATCCACCAGCCTTGGCCTCCCGAAGTGCTGGAATTATAGGCATGAGCCACCAAACTCAGCCCTTAAGTAGATTATATGTAGGAAAGGCAAAGACTGTTTCTTCTACTAGTTTTGTGAGACTATATATAGCAAAGTCATTAACAATGTGACTTTTGGAGGGAAATTGCTGTTTTCAAGACCTGGATCTCCACTACTTACTAGCTATGAGACCTAAGGGCTGGGATTAGAGTGAAGCAAGTAAGGCTCTTAATCTTGGGAGCAAAATTTAAGGGAGCACAAAAAAATTAGCAATCAAGATAAATATTTTAATACAATATTTTTAAAAATCAGAAGTTAGGGAAAATCCATGATGAACAAAATATCAAATTTGTAAATAAAGGCGGACTGTTGCTTGTGTGTTTTTGAGACCTTACTACATTTATATTGTTTAAGGAACAGTATTTTCAATCAACTTGTTGTTTCTGGGCTTCATGGCCATTTTGTCCCCCAAGGGCTAGTGTATAAGGGTTGACACTGGCAAGAGAGCAGATTGAGCTATTCATGACTTTATAACTGTCTTAGTCTATTTTGTGCTGCTGCATATAACAGAATATCTGAAACTGAGAAATTTATAAACAGAAATTTGTTCTCTCACAGTTCTGGAGGCTGGGAAGTCCAAAATCAAGGTGCCAGCAGGTTAGAACCTGGTCTCTGTGCTTCCAAGATGGCACCTTGAATGCTGTACTCTCCAGAGAGGACAAAAAAGTTGTGTCCTCACATGGCAGAAGAGCAGAAGAGAGAGAACTCACTACTACCAGCACTTTGTACGAGGCATTAATGCATTTATGAGGGCAGAGCTCTTTGGATCTCCCATGAGGCTTCTCCTCCCAACACTGTGCCGTTGGGGAGTAAGTTTCCATATGAGTTTTGGAAGGGACAAGAACATTCAAACCACAGCAATGAATCTCCATAATTCCTCAATTTAGCCAGGCACATAATGAATACTCATGAAATAGCAGGTTGATCTCATAGGCTGGACTAGATAATAATAAGCTTGTATTATTGAACAGCTATTAAGTGTCAGGACTAGAGTAAGTATATCATATATGTTAGCTCATTAAATCTATATTTCCCATTAAAATGTGAGAGTCTACCAAGGTATGAATCCATAAAGTTTTAGAAATACTTATTAATAATTTTTAAAGCGAGCAATTTTTTTCTTTGAAGAACAGGAAAAGAAAAACCTGATAGAAATCAGGCTTTCACATGCAGGTTCTAGCCTCCACCAGTCTGTTTCCTGAAGACTAGCTTAGCTGAGAGCATTATTATCAAGTAGGAGTTGAGGTATGCTCTAAACACCTATCACCAAAAGTGGGTCAATATGTCATACAAAGGCCCCTTTCAATCAGCAAATTGCCCACACCCTGTAACCTACAACTCACATGAAAGGTTCTAGCCTTCTAAAGTTTCTGTTAAACTTCTCACTCTGTATACTTCAGAAAGGTTTTTTAAATTTATTATTGTTATTTCATAGTTTGGTTCTTATTAGTACAAATTGTATCTGAGACATTTGTCCCCGGTTCCGGGCATCCTTGCTTTCTGATGCTGTTTCTTAAATACCTCTTACTTTGTGTGATATTTGAGCAAATTTTTAGCCTCAATTTATTTTACATGGTTGTAAGGAGTAAACAAGACGTGAAAGGACTTTGCAGAATTCTTACAATATAATAGGTACTAAATAAATTTAAACTATGACTAATAAGAATATGAAATTTTAATAGTGGTCATAACATAATATTAGTATTTTTCTCCCTCTCCCATCCCTAGGCATTTTGTTGTTTGCCTGTGCTAATTTTTTCACCTCTCCTCCCATTTGCTCTATGAAGGCAGCCACTCATTGTAAGTTCTTGCTACTGCCCCCTTTATAACTGAAGACTCTAGAATGTCTCAGGATCTCCTTATCTTGTAGGTTACAGGGCATTCTTTGCAACTGAATCCCATCTTTTCCAATGAAGGAACAAACCTTCTTTCTGCAAAAGTCAACTGCCCAGGGGAAAAAAAGCAACCTTTGGAAAAAGTTGAAAGGTTTTGTATTTTTTCTATATCAACTAAACCACCTAGTCACAATCTGCTATATAATAAAGAAAAAAGTGGTTTTTCTCACCAGTCTCCAACTTCAGCATGTAACTGCTCTTTTTCCCACAACAAAGTGACAGTTGATGGAACTGTTCCAAATGGTAGTCATACCATACCATACCAAATGACCAAGGAACATTTTCAACTCTAAAATCCTGACACACACAAAAAAGCAAGAGGCTGCCAAACATACCTGTGCCAAAAGATCTGCAGGGGTTACCTGCCTTCTTAATTACTGACCTCCAGACCTGCCAGTGCTGAGTGACATGCTTTCCACTTTCTTCTCCTGTCCCCACCCAATATTTAGAGCTCCTCTGGGGGATCCTGTCTCTGTAATACAGTCTTTCTCCCTTTTTCTTGTGCTTTTCTTCTTTAAAGAAAACAGCAGCACAGATTCTTGGGTCCTTCTTTCTAAGGGTAAAAGGTATGTAAATTGCTTCAGGAAAAAGAATTCAGCAGAGTGTGATTATTTGCAGCCAATAACACAATACTATCTGCATGTAAGACTGACACAAATCCTAGCCAGATTCAGCTAAAGAACTGTGTCTTACATAAGAGTTTCTACTAAGTATATTTTGGAATTATCTCTTTAAACTATTTAAGAAGTCTGCTTTAGTCCTTCCTCTGTTTCTGCCCATACTTGAATGGGGTTTCCATTTCATGTAACCTAATCTGTCTCATTTTTAAAACTAGAGATTCCAATTCATAGATCTTATCATTATTTTGTAACATTTCCCCCCATTGAATGCATTCCTGTTTATCCTTCTCCATTTTAATTCCCTCCATTTCCCCTGATGCCTGTGCACAAGGATTCATCTGTTGTTTAGAGTTAGGCCAGTAGATGTCAGCCCTGGATCCCCTGAGTACCTTAAAAACAACTGTCCTAACCATGGCCTTATCCCAGACAGACTAAATTAGAATCTCTAGAAGAGAAGCGTGTGCATCGGGGTGTTTTAAAAGCAGCTCAACCGAGAATGCTGAGTCATACTAACGGGGTCTGAAGACCTAATCCATCCTCTACCCCTGTGCCCGTCAAGAATCCCCTCCTCACTGGGCCCCTAGTGAGCACTTTTATTGACATCAGTCAACACTGTGACAACCCAGGGAGCTTGTCCAAAAAAATTCCAGGCACAGAGAGAATAATAGTGCTTTTCATCACAGATGGAAGAAAGGATATGCGATAGAAAAACCAAGTACCTCAAATATACTCTGATCTCCAAAATTCAGATTAACATTTTCAGCCTACTCTTCATGCATCCTCTTTGAAGCTAACACAAACACAGAAATAAAGAGAATAGGGTTAGGACCAGAACAAGGCTGTGAAAGGAGGCAAGGAGGTGCCCAGGGCACAAAATTTAAGGAGGTACTCACTGTTGGGTGCCAACATTTCACTAGCAAGACTTTGAGAACGTCACTTTACCTGATCCTAGTCCAGGCTCAGGGAGGAGCTGAAAAGAGTCCTTTCTAAAGGAATTCAGGGATAACTGTAATCATCCAGTTTAAGTGAAGATTTTATGAAATCTTCACACTGATACAGTCTTCTCAGCACATCTTAGCAGTAAGATGCCAGAACTTCTTAAATGAAAATTAAAATCTGCCATTAGTTCCACACCCATTCCAGCCCCCAAATCCTACTCCAGATATGCAGTTCATAGAAGATTATGAAGGAGAAGGTCTAGTCAGAAGAACAGAATGTTTCCATTTGTTAGGAGAGGGTGACAATAGTTTTTAACTGAAAGTCAAGTGTATACTTTCTCTAGTAATATACTAAATGTCTCTTAATTTCCATCCTTCATTCTTCCTCTCTACTTTACAAAAAATACATGAGTCGATGCTTGTGAAACGCCTAGTTCAGAGCTGGCACAGTTGAGGGCTCAATAACTGGTAACGATTTTTCTCACCAGGAGGATAATGGAACTCAGCAAACACTTATCTCCCAAGATCACCTCATCAGCAGTTCCACATTACTTAAAGATAGAGTCAAGGTTGGTATAGACTACAGACTCCACCTCTCTCCAGTCCAAATCTTCGATGATGGGCGGAAGTTCTCTTGCCACATTAGAGTCGGTCCTGACAAAATCTTGAGGAGCTCCACCACAATCAAGGTTTTTGGTAAGGGCTGTTGTTCTACAGACTCCCTGACACCCTCCTGTCTCTTGCCCTGCTCTTCCCTGAAGAGGAAGCACTCTATTATGCTGCAGAGCCGCCACACGTGGGTAACAATGCTGGAGTCTGTTTCCCTGGATACTTGTCATTCTTGTTGGAGATGAGGATGATGGTAGAATGCTAAAGATTAATGATTCCATTAACAGAATAAAATCACACAGAAAGCAATAATTTTCTGTATTGGTTCATTTTCTGTTGCTTACAATGGAATACCTGAAACTGAGTAATTTATAAAGAAAAGGAATTTGTTACTTACAGTTATGGAGGCTAAATCCAAGGTCGAGGGGATGCATCTGGTGAGAACCTTCTTGCTGATGGGGGGACTAACTGAAGAATCCCAAGGTGACACAGGGTATCACATGGCAAGGGGACAGAGTTTGCTAATGTGCTAACTCAGGTCTCTCTTCCTCTTCTTATAAGGCCACCAGTTGCCCTCCCATCATAACTCATGACTCCAATAACCCTTTAATCCATAAATGGATTAATCTTATTAATAAGGACAGAGACCTGATGATTCAGTCACCCATGAAAGACCCCAGCTGTCAATACTGCCACACTGGAGATTAAATTTCAACATAAATTTTGGAGTGGACATTCAAACCATAGCAGACAGATCAATTTCCTGGTGACCACTATCTTATTTACAACTTTAATGTTTCTCAGAATACTGGAAGTCTCTTTAATTGTAGCTGCCAAAGTCTAATTGCTTAGTTGTCTAATTGTCTTAGTTGCTTGCTAGAGCAAGGTGGAGTAAGGTCAGTGAGAAAAGGAAGGTGATAAATATAGCCCCAGGGAAACTGCAGAAGTTCCTCCTCCCCTGCTATCCTGCCAAGGCCAGCTGGGGTGAGACAGTCAGGTCCAGCCCTTCGGGCAAAGGAGCCTTCAGGAAAGGCCTTCTGAACCTGCACTGTCGGGACTGTGGAGCTGAGCTGTGAAATCCACTGCGGCCTCACTCAAAATGCAGAGTATTTGCAGGGTGCAAATTTAAGGAAGAAAGGTTAGAATTCTATTTTCCCCAGTGGTACAAGAAAGTACCACTAATTAATAAACACCGTTAATAAAGAGAAGCCCCTGCCTTTGGATGTTTTTTCATTTTTTGTGACAAAGATCTGTGTCTTTTGGAAAGTCAATTTTAAAGAAGGCAAAGAGAAAAGCAGTGAGATGGATAGGCAATTAATTATTTTTGAAAATGAGATAAACAAAGGGAAAACAACTTCACAAACCTATGGGCACAGGCTGCTAGATTGTTCCTCAATTCTCTAAAGGGCAGAGCAAGCAAAAAAAAAATTATTTGGAATTGTATTGCCTTATTATTGGCAGTCATACAATGTAGTATTTGGAAGAAAACGCAAAATTGCCTCCCCCTTCCCTCCTCTGTCCTCCCCTTTCCTCTGCATCCTCCCTCTTCTCTTTCTCTTCATCTCTCCTCAGGGATGGACTAGGCAATAATCATCCCTGATGACCAGGTTCCTTACGGAGCCTAAACAGTGTCCTGTGAGGAGTTGGAAACAAGCTGTTCATCTCTTTTGTTATCACCATTTGTTTATTTACCAGGGTGTGACTGTCTTAGTGCAAACATGCAACTGCCTCCTCTGGTCTATTGGCAAACCAATGAAGGCAGCCATCCTCAGTGTGGAAAGAAATATCAATTGTAATTTAGGCAAGCTGTGTCCCCTGTTGATCAAGATTTTTTGCACCATAACTTGATCTAATTGCCTTGTCAACATCTATGCTGTGTCCTATATCTCTTTGCTGCATTAAAATACCTCTACTTTGATCTTAAATGTTTTTCACTCTTTTATATGTCACTTTTATCACCCTATTGGATTCTACATATCTCTGTCTCTACATTTCTCTTGTTTCTTCTTTGAAGTCCTTTCAGTGGATGCTTTAAAATATGAAGCTCTGCCTGCTTGTTCAGAAAATTACATTTTTCCTGCTTCCTGGCTTTTGCATTTAGTAAATTGGCTGGGTGGGTTGTGTTTGGGTGGAGTCTTATCCAGTCCTTAACCTATTTTGAGGTGTTACCCAAGTACATATTGTGGCCCTGACCACATATCTTATCAGAACCTACTTTACATCCCTTGGTGATTCCTCATATAGAATAAGTCTCCCCAAAACACCCATGAAAACCTTGAAATCAACACCCAAATGTATCCCAGACTTATTCAACCTGCCCTAAACCCAGCATATTTCCTCTTCTCAAACAGTGCTCATTACTCAACTCTTCATTCTCTAACAGACCAGGGACAAGAGGGGCTACTCCAGCAATTTTGCCACTTCCTGCATCTCCTTCACTGGTCTCCTTTGTTTTTCCTTTCCTTGGCAGGGAGTCACCTGCCCATCACAGGGTTGCTCTGTTCCACTCCTAAATTCCAAATCTGATTGTCCTCAGCCTCAAAGAAAATCTTTCTCACCCTGTCACCTCTGCACATTTTAGTAGTTGTTCTTTCACGGCTTTTATTCTGCTGGTATTTGTTAACAGGAGGTAAGAGATACCACTCCACCCATTAGTGTTTCAGGTTGTATCTTGGTTTTGGGTTCCCCTGAAATAAAACATTGAGATAAGGATTGGGATTAATTTATTTGAAAGACCATCCTTGGAAACATCAGAAAAGGAGTGAGAAAGTGAGTCAGGGAAGGGAAGGGAAGGAAGATAATAAAACGTACAAGATTACATCAGTTACCACCATAGGTTTAGAACTCATCTCACTGGGAGACAGCATAGAACACACATTAGAGTTATCCCACATGAAGGGCAAGAAAGCTGGGGTATTTATCTACCATCTCTCCATCTGTTATCACTATTAACTCTCTGGGACTCCCAGTTTTTACTACCTGTGGACTAAGTGTACTCCCATAATCTCAATAAATCGTTATGCAAAGAGTCATCTAGTCATCAAAGAGTTATCCCAGTAAGAGGTCTTCAGTGTGCCGAGGTAAATGGCAAGTGGCTGTAGCAGGCACTGACAACATCTGTGACTGGAGGTTTAACATTCTTTCCACTGAGTTACAGAACGCTGTGTTTGCTATGCTCAAGAATGTACTTGAAGCCACTTCTGTTCAACATGATGTACTAATGTCTAGTTTGTGCTGGGCACTGTTAAGTGCTGGAGATGAAGAAATTGATAAAATACTGGCTTTGAGGCACTTAAAATCTAGTAAAACAACAAAATCACTGAAATATTCCCTGATATTTCCTAGTACCAAGCAACCAAACAAGAGCCAAATGTTTCTCTGCTCCACTTCAGGGATCTTTATAACGAGAATTTATTTGTAAGCTGCTTTAGTCCATTTTCATGCTGCTGATAAAGACATACCCAAAACTGGGAAGAAAAAGAGATTTAATTAGACTTACAGTTCCACATGGCTGTGGAGCCCTCAGAATCATGGCGGGAGGTGAAAGGCACTTCTTCCTGGCTTTTGAATTTAGTAAATTGGCTGGAAGGGTTGTGTTTGGGTGGAGTCTTATCCAGTCCTTAACCTACTTTGAGGTGTTACCCAAGTATATATTGTGGCCCTGACCACATATCTTATCAGAACCTACTTTACATCCATTGATGATTCCTCATATAGAATAAGTCTCCCCAAAACACCCATGAAAACTTTGAAATCAACACCCAAATGTATCACAGACCTATTCCACATGCCCTAAACCCAGCATATTTCTTCCCAGCAACAGAAAAATGAGGAGAATCAAAAGCAGAAATGCCTGTTAAACCCATTAGATCTCGTGAGACTTATTCACTGTCATGAGAATACCATGGGAAAGACCGGCCCTCATGATTCAGTTACCTCCCATCAGATCCCTTCCACAACACGTTGGAATTCTGGGAGACACAATTCAAGTTGAGATTTGGGTAGGGACACAGTCAAGCCATGTAATTTCACCCCTGACCCATCCCAAATCTCATGTCCTCACATTTCAAAATCAATCATGTCTTCCCAACAGTCCCCCAAATTCTCAACCCATTTCAGCATTAACCCAAAAGTCCACGTCCAAAATCCCATCTGAGACAAGGCAAGTCCCTTCTGCCTATGATCATGTAAAATCAAAAGCAAGTTAGTTTCTTTCTAGATATAATGAGGGTACAAGCATTGGGTAAATACAACCATTCTAAATGGGAGAAATTGGCCAATACAAAGGGGCTACAGGCCCCATGCAGGTCCAAAATCCAGCAGGGCAGTCAACTCTTAAAGTTCCAGAATGATCTCTTTTGACTCTATGTCTTGCATTCGGGTCACACAGATGCAAGAGGTAGGTTCGCATGATCTTAGGCAGTTCCATCCCTCTGGCTTTACAGGGTACAGCCTCCTTCCTGGCTGCTTTCATGGGCTAGTGTTGAGTGTCTGCAGCTTTTTCAGGAGCACAGTGCAATCTGTTGGTGGACCTACCATACTGGGGTCTGGAGGATGGTGGCCCTCTTCTCACAGGTCCACTAGTCAGTGCTCCATTAGGGACTCTGTGTGGGGGCTTCAACCCCCCATTTCCCTTCTGCACTGCCCTAACAGAGGTTCTTCATGAGGGCCCCACCCTTGTAGCAAACTTTTGCTGGGTATTCAGACATTTCCATAAATCTTCTGAAATCCAGGCGGAGGTTCCCAAACCTCAGTTCTTGACTTCTCTGCACCCACAGGCTCAACACCAGGTGGAAGCTGCCAAGGCTTGGGGCTTCCACACTTTTTGAAGCAACAGCTAAAGCTGCACATTGGCCCCTTTCAACTATAGCTGGAGTGGCTGGGACACAGGGCACCAAGTCTCGAGGCTGCACACAGCAAGGGGACCCTGGGCCCAGCCCAGGAAACCATTTTTTCCTCCTGGGTCTCTGGGCCTGTGATGGGAGGGGCTGCTGTGAAGGTCTCTGACATAGCCTGGAGACATTTTTCCCATGGTCTCGGAGATTAACATTAGGTTCCTTCCTACTTATGCAAATTTCTGCAGCCAGCTTGAATTTCTCCCCAGAAAATGGGTTTCTCTTTTCAATCCCGTAGTCAGGCTGCAAATTTTCCAAACTTTTATGCTCTGCTTCCCTTATAAAGCTGAATGCCTTTAACAGCACCAAAGACACCTCTTGAATGCTTTGCTGCTTAGAAATTTCTTCTGCCAGACACCCTAAATCATCTCTCTTAAGTTCAAAGTTCCGCAAATCTCTAGGCCAGGGGCAAAATGCTGCCAGTCTCTTTGCTAAAATATAACAAGTCACCTTTGCTCCAGTTCCCAACAAGTTCCTCATCTCTATCTGAGACCACCTCAGCCTCGACCTTATTGTTCATATCAACATCAGCATTTTTGTCAAAGTGATATAACAAATTTCTAGGAGGTTCCAAACTTTACAACATTTTCTTGTCTTCTTCTGAGCCCTCCAAACTGTTTCAACCTCTGCCTGTTACCCAGTGCCAAAGTCACATCCACATTTTTGGGTATCTTTTCAGCAACACTCCACTGTGGTGGTACTAATTTACTGTATTAGTCTGTTTTCACACTGCTGATAAAGACATACCCAAGACTGGGAAGAAAAAGAGGTTTAATTGGATTTACAGTTCCACATGACCGCGGAGGCCTCAGAATTGTGGTGGGAATTGAAAGGCACTTCTTACACGGCAATGGGAAGAGAAAAATGAGGAGAAGCAAAGGCAGAAACCCCTGATAGACCCATCAGATCTCATGAAACTTATTCACTATCACGAGAATAGCATAGGAAAGACCAGCCCCCATGATTCAATTACCTCTCGCCGGGTCCCTTCCACAACACATGGGAATTCTGGGAGATAAATTCAAGTTGAGATTTGAGTGGGGACACAGTCCAACCATATCATAAGCTTTTGTGCATGTAGAACATTCCTCTTTTCTCTCCCTCCCCACCACCCATCCTCTGCTTGTACTACCAGTCTTCCACATTCCCAATTTTACTTAACTCATCGCTGGTAACCACATCACATCTTCCAAAAGCCTCCTCCTATCCTCCAAGGTTAGATTAAAAAATTTATTTAAAAGCTGTCTTCAAATACTACATGTCCTTAATCATTGTACTTATCTCAGTGTATTATAACTTCCAGTTTGTTTATCTGTATTCCCAAGAAATTGCAGATTTCTTAAAAACAGTGAATACTATTTGTCCACCTTTGTTTCCTAGGCATCTAGCATACTTCCAGGTACACAGCAGGCCTGGCAATATTATATTAATAAATATTAATTTATAAATATTAATAAATAAATATTAATATTTGATGAATGAAGATTCTCATAGACACACAGACACATACTCACACTAGTGGCCAGGTAGGATGACATTTGGTGCCACTAACTATGTTTTATTTGCCTTTAAGCTAAACCGGAAATCCCCATGATTGTGGAAAATAACTCCACGGATGTCTTGGTAGAGGTGAGTCACATAAAAGCCTTTGAAAATCTACAGCATTACATGTAAGGTGTGTCAGGTTGCATAGTTGCCAGGAATGTTCTCTCAAAGAACTTTACTCCTTGGCCCTTGACCAATTAACTGCTAATAGGGATGAAGGGAAGCTGAGTTGTTTCTGGAAAGTGAATGGGAATTTTCATTTTTAGACTTAGTGTTCTCAGAATGATCTGCACTTTTAGTCCTTAAATTTCTCAGGAAAAAAAAATAGTTACAATTGTTTAAATTTCTCTTTAATAAAAATTGAGGTGGATAGTGAGGACGAAGTAAGGCAGAAAGCTGTGTGAATCCTGGTGTAAGAATGAAGTTTTGGCTCAGCTGATGTTTGATTTGTTCTATTCCATTTCCTTTACCTGGTTTCCCATTGTTTTTATTTCAAAGTGATGAGAGAAAATATGCCCTCCTGTACTCCTGCAGAACCCTGGCTATGTCTTTGGTGGTAAAGAGGAAGGGCAGGAGAAACAAGAAAATTGAATAGGGACCTCTGACTTAACTTCTTCTGGGTGGTAGTTACCAACCTCTAGTCACTAGGATCTGGACTCAATTTCTCGCTCTTCCTCTTGCGAACTGTGACCTTGGGCAAATTACTTCATGTCTTTGCAGTCAGTTTCCCCATCTATATGAAGTGAATAATAATACTATCTTCACATAGCAGCTGTTTTAAAAAATTAAATAACATATGAAAAAGTCTGAGTGTGGCATATATTAAGTGTTTAATCAGCATTATTGTTCTTGTTTTTGTTGTTATTACTATTATCTGTGTCAATCAACTGTCCTGTGGCCTTATGACTTCAGCCTAGCTTTTAAAAACCCTATATAAAAAATATTCTCATTAATTCTCTAACATTTTCTATTACATGGGGCGAGAGAAAATTATACTCATATTCTAGTTTATTCTCGCACCGATGACATTAACTTACAATCTCTGGTCTCACTGAATATCAGTCATTTAATTTGATAGTTGCATACAAATCATAGCTTAGATTCTTTGAGATGGTTTTGCAATGACTATATATATATTTTTTCCAAGTATTTGTGTCTTTTGCCAGTTTCATATATTGATCTCTCAGATAACTGCTTGTATTAGTCCGTTTTCATGCTGCCAATAAAGACATACCCAAGACTGGGTAAAATATACAGGGAAAAGAGTTTAATTAGACGTACAGTTGCACATAGCTGGGGAAACCTCACAATCATGGCAGAAGACAAGGAGGAGCATGTCATGTCTTACATAGATGGCAGCAGGCAAAAAGACAATATGCAGGAAAACTCCCCCTTATAATAACTATCAGATCTCATGAGACTTACTCACTATCACGAGAACAGCACAGGAAAGCCCCCATGCTTCAATTACCTCCCACCAAGTCCCTCCCACAACACGTGGGAATTTGAGATGAGATTTGGATAGTGACACAGCCAAACCATATCAGTCCACCCCTGACTCTCCCAAATCTCATATCCTCACATTTCAAAATCAATCATTCCTTCTCAACAGTCCCCCAAAGTCTTAACTCATTTCAGCATTAACTCAAAAATCCAGAGTCCAAAGTCTCATCCGAGACAAGGCAAGTCCCTTCTGCCTATGAACCTGTAAAATCAAAAGCATGTTAGTTACATCCTTGATACAGTAGGGGTACAGGTATTGGATAAATACAGCCATTCCAAATGGAAGACATTGGCCAAAACAAGTCTGAAATCCAGCAGGACAGTGAAATCTTAAAGCTCCAAAATGATCTCCATTGACTCCATGGCTCATATCCAGGTCATGCAGATGCAAGAAGTGGGTTCCCATAGTCTTAGGCAGCTCAAACCCTGTGGTTTTGCAGGGTATGGCTCCCCTCCTGGCTGTTTTCATGGGCTGGCATTGAGTGTCTGCAGCTTTTCCAGGCACATGGTGTAAGCTGTTGGTGGATCTACCATTCTGTGGTCTGAAGGATGGTGGTCCTCTTCTCACATCTCCACTACATGGTGCCCCATTAAGGACACAAGCTCTGCTTCTGTGACTTTGCAGGATACAGCCTCCCTCCTGACTGTTTTCATGGGCTGGTGATGAGTGTCTGAAGCTTTTCCAGGCACACAGTGTAAGCTGTCATTGGATCTACCATTCTGGGGCCTGAAGGATGGTGGCCCTCTTCTCACAGCTCCAGTAGGCAGTAGCCTAGTGGGGACTACATGTGGGGACCCCAACCCCACATCTTCCTTTTGCACTGCCCTAGCAGGGGTTCTCCATGAGGGCCCCACCCCTGCAGCAAACTTTTGCCTGGGCATCCAGGCACTTCCATACATCTTCTGAAATCTAGGCAGGGGTCCCCAAACCTCAGATCTTGACTTCTGTGCACCTACAAGCTCAACACCATATGGAAGCTTCCAAGACTTGAGACTTCCACCCTCTGAAGCAACAACCCAAGTTGTACCTTGGCTCCTTTCAGTTATGACTGGAGTGGCTGGGACACAGGGCACTGAGTCCCTAGACTGTGCACAACATGGGGACCCTGGGCATCACCCACAAAACCATTTTTTCCTCCTAAACATTCAGGCCTGTGATGGAGGGGCTGCTGCAAAAGTCTCTGACATGCCCTGGAAACAATTTCCCCATTGTCTTGATGATTAACATTCAGCTCCTCATTGCTTATGCAAATTTCTGCAGCCAGCTTGAATTTCTCCCCAGAAAATGGGATTTTCTTTTCTATCGCATTGTCAGTCTGCAAATTTTCCAAACTTTTATTCTCCGTTTCTCTTTTGAAACTGAATGCCTTTAACAGCGCCCAAGTTACCTCTTGAGTGCTTTGCTGCCTAGAAATTTTTTCTGCCAGATATCCTAAATCATCTATCTTAAGTTCAAAGTTCCACAGATCTCTAGGGTAGGGGCAAAATGCCACCAGTCTCTTTGCTAAAATATAATAAGAGTCACCTTTGCTCCAGTTATCAACAAGTTCCTCATCTCCATCTGAGACCACCTCAGCCTGGACCTTATTGTTCATATTACTATCAGCATTTTTGTTAAAGTCATTCAACAAGTCTCTACAAAGTTCCAAACTTTCCCATATATTCCTGTCTTCTTCTGAACCCACTAAATTGTTCCACCCTCTGCCTGTTACCCAGTTCCAAAGTTGCATCCACATTTTTGGGTATTTTTTCAGCAGCGCCCCACTCTGCTGATACCAATTTACTGTATTAGTCCATTTTCATACTGCTGATAAAGACATACCCAAGACTGAGTAATTTATACAGGAAAAAGGGTTTAATTGGACTTATAGTTCCATGTGGCTGGGGAAGCCTCACAATCATGGCCAAAGGCAAGGTGGAGCACATGACATCTCACATGGATAGCAGCAGGCAAAAAGAGAATGTGCAAGAAAACTGCCCCTTATAATAACCATCAGATCTCATGAGACTTATTCACAGTAACGAAAACAGCATGGGAAAGACCTGCCCCCACATGATTCAATTACCTCTCACTGAGTCCCTCCCACAACACATGGGAGTTCAAGATGAGATTTGCGTGGGGACACAGCCAAACCATATCACTGCTATTATAATCCTGATTATACAGCAGAAGATTTAATTGCTTAATTCATTTTTGTTGTGTCATAACTTAATTTCTAAGTTTATTAGTGAACTTCATTTCAATAGTTTACATTTCAAAAATAAACTAATCATACAGCTTTTGGTAGGTGTTTTTGTTTCTTATAAGGATCTCTAATAGATTCTTGGTACCAGAGTTTACATGTAATATGGGCACAATCCAGATACAGGACCATAAATTGCATCCAAGAATCCCAGTTTAAAAAAAAAAAGAAATTTGCCTATGTGCCATAAAATTTCCTCTTCTCTACCCTTGCTTCAGTGCTGACTAAAAAAAAAAAAAAAAAACAGAGAGTTTTCCTTCCTAGAAAATTAGTGAATAATCTTTCTCCAATCACACATAACCAGCTACAGGACATGGCTTGTCTTTGGATCTTTTCAGATCTTGCCAAGCATTAGTAACTCCTCACTCTAATATTCTTACAATCCCTGCTGTATTTTTAATAATTTATTAACTCTTCAAAATCCCTTCACAGACTTTTATCTTGTGTTGCTCCCAATGAGCCTCTGAAATAGATAGAGCATCAGTCATTTTACAGATGAGAAATTGGGGCCTGGAAAGTCTTAACAACTGGCTGAGTCACTAATAAGGGGCAGAGCTGGGATGCATATTTAGTGTGCCTGTATCCAGGCAGAATAGTATTATTATGATAAAAGGATATCATGCTTCGGAGTCAGATAACACAAGTGTCAAATCCTAATTCAACTACTTAGCTGGTTACATACCCTCATCAACTAGTGAACCTCCACAAGCCTCAGCTAACTCACATCTAAAACTGAGATAATAACAAATAGTTCAGAGGGTTCTTAGGAAGATTAAATTTATGCTCTAATGAAGTTCATGGCACAGAGTAGACATTTCAGGAATATTTCTTCCCTACCCACTATTTATCATTTACGCACTCTCTTACATTCATAAATCAGCTATGTGACTGATTCCAGCAGATACTGTGGAATAATTTTTTTAAACCCAGAATATAGACTGTGGGATCTGATAGAACCAGGTTTGAGTTCTCTTCCAGCACTTATTAACTCTGGCCCCTACGAGCTCAGTTCCTTAACTTCCTCAACAGTAAGTGAGGGCAATGGTTCCAATCCCACAAGGGTGATATAAGGATGAAGTGAGAGAAGGTATGCAAAATACCTACCATCCAGCAACCACAAGTTTTTGGTCTTGGCAATTTCCTGCCCCTCCTTCATTCCTTAGAAATTGTTGAAGTCAACACGCACGCACTGGCTATGCTACCTGTCCACTACACTAGCAGCCCGCAGTGTGGAAATACTCTGGGGACTTGGTCAGTTGTGAGCTGTGTCTTCCTGTGTTTTTAAACTTACAAAGTTTATGGTTAATTTTAGTATTTCTGTAAAATACAAAAGACCCAAAAGTATGATGCCCCTCAGGCCTGGACCTGCCATAGATGTCTAAGGAAAGTGTCACACCTGTGAATGTTGTATCTTGTGCATTCCCAAAGTTGAGATTTTGCCAGGGCTTCAACATGGCACACAGCTTCACTCCTGCACTACAATGAGAAAAGAGTCTTTAACCTAAATTTCAGGGCCCCTCCATTTAGCAGTTTTTTGCATTAGAGCAAAAGATGTCAAGCCAAAGAGCCCTCAACTCACAGCTGATGATGTAGCGTAGAAGGCACAAGAGGGATGCATAAAAACCCTAGCATGTACTCAACAGTTCACACTTTCCGCAAGCCTCATACGTCTCTCACTCTTATGCTTGTGCTTTATACTTTAGCCCCATCATCTCCATGGGTCTTGTTCATATCACTTGCTACTTTTGTTATGTTTGAAAGAAATTAGGGGGAAAAAAGTCTAAAGAAAACTACCTGTCATGAAGCATAAGAAACAAAAGCAGTTTGGGGTTAGGAAGCCTACAAAGGAAGAGCATCTACAATATTAATAACCATGTAAAACAGATACCAGAGGCCAGGCACAGTGTCTCATGACTGTAATCCCAGCACTTTGGGAGGCTGAGACGGGCAGATCATGAGGTCAAGAGATCCAGACCATCCTGGCCAACCTGGTGAAACCCCGTCTCAACTAAAAACACAAAAATTAGCTGGGTGTGGTGGTTCACACCTGTAGTCCCAGCTACTAGGCAGGCTTAGGCAGGAGAATTGCTTGAACCTGGGAGATGGAGGTTGTGGTGAGCTGAGATCACACCACCGCACTGCAACCTGGTGACAGAGCGAGACTCCGTCTCAAAAAAAAAAAAAAAAAAAAGAAGACACCAGAATCTAAAAACCACACTGGTTGGCATTAGCAGAGCTCCAGCATCTTTGTGCAGAATTTGATTAGTTGTGTTTATTTGGTTTGGGTTTTGCAAAGTTTTAACCCTGTGGTTTCCTCAAGCTTCCTAAGCCCCACTCAAAATGTATGTGTTTTGGTTTTTGGTTTTTAAATGATTAGGTATTACAGCCTCCTTTTTTTTCTAGCATCTTTTGCGACACAGTAAGGTTCTGAGTCCAAATGTCTAGCCATCGTCACTTGCACTGGTGAGCACCTGAGCTTGCACCACAGATAGAGAAGGTTCTAAAAGGACATCATACCCCTGTGGGGAGACCATATGACAATGAAATCTTTAATATCAGGCAGATCTCTAGATAAAAAAAAGAACATGATGGGACTTCAGTGTAGCCTGGTTATTTCACAAGCCTGGTATTTGGACTTTTGTTTGTTCTACAAACAGCTCTTAGGGAAGACAGGTCTGGAAGTTAGGGCTGCCTAGCAAGTCTAGGAAGAATATGAGTGAACTACATAGGTCAGGACCAAAGGAGGCAAGACACCATTGTTACACAAGGACATCCTCTGCTTTCAGAGAGGTTGGTGCCCACAAAGTACCTGGGCTATCTATGAGATAATGGGATGCTGTCTTTATCTATTCCTGTCTTCCCTAGTTCTTTCCCCACTCCATCCCCATTCCCAACCCACATTTTGTTTTATTTTGTTTTGTTTTTTAATATGCGTGTTTGGTTGGGGAGGGCAATACGGTTACAGAGGAGTCTATCTTCCATAACAAATGTCAGCTCCAGTGCAAAGGCCAGAGTATTTTCCAGTTTGATTTTATTCTATTTCTAAATTAATATTTTAGGCATACTCTCAGCAACTCAGGAAATTATTCTCTCCCTATATTGTGTTAGAATCTCTTTTTTCAAAGCATCTCTGAACATTTAAAGATAAACAGTTTTAAAAAATCAGAGAACAGTGGATTGGTATGCAGTTAGCATTTTGGAGGTGTGAGTAAAATCTAAAACCTACTGTTCAAATAGATAACTGCTCTGTGGATGCAAAACAAAACCAAGTTAACTCATTCAAATTGACTTCAGGATCTAAGAAATGTACTCTGTCCTTCCCTCATTCAGACAGTCGTATTCTCTTCTATTTTCATGATAAATTTTCCCTAGAGCACTGTCTTTCTTCCCCATCTTTGCATTTCTTCTCATCCCATTTCTTTCTAACTTTCCTTCCTCTGTTCTTTACTTCTCCTTACTTCCTTTATATCTCTGTCTTCCTTTTCATTCTGAGTTTATTTCAGCTCTTCCTCACTAACTCCTTTTCCCTTGATAAACCTTAATATGAAATTAGATCATATTTTAAGTATTTATGAATAAGTTTCATATACTCTATACTGAATGTTTAAACCAAGTAAGTTGAGAGGTTTGTCATTTCTCTGTGCTAATTACACATTAATTAGTTTAAGCATTAGATTGTTAAAAACATGCACAGGACTCAGATTATACTGATGAAACAGCTTTAATATAAGCAAGAAAATACATCGCAGCAATAACAGGAGAAAGATACGCATTGCAAGGATCCAAAGATCTGAGGCTCACAATTCTTTGTCCTTCCACTTGCTGGGTCACACAGAACAAGCTTTGTATTCATACTGGCTGTCTGGAAGCACCACCAGTACATGTGCTAAGACCTCAGTCCCAGGAAGATTAAGCTCTGCTTCCTGCAGGGTGTCTGCAAGTGAGCTGGTCACATAGGCACATTCCAGCTACTTAACCAGCCTCAGCCCTCAAAATCTTCAGCTCCACCAAAACCGAGTGCTAGGCAAAAATCTGATTATTTTGGTAAACAATGCTGACTGGCTGGTACATTCTGCCCTGAAACAACTCACAGAGTTTTACTTTGGTAACAGCATTTATCTTTAATAGGTACATTTTAGAGTTTCGGCCAAGGGTCAGCAGAGCTCTAGTAACCTCATAGAGAAGCATCTGGTCAATTCAGACCTGCTCAGATTAACTCATACTGTGCACTATTTCACATAAAAGCAAAATGTCACTAAACTACTTTGCTTTACATTTGAGTTGAAACTAAAGTGGCTCTTTTGTACAAGTCTAGAGTCAATGTTTTCAGGATAGATTCTCCAAGCCCAATTTAAACAAAATGGAAGGCATGTACTGCTGCCGGCAACTCTTTCTCCTGCTGGCATACCTCCTTATCAGCCCTCACCTTCCACTTCATCTCCAGGATGGCCCTTTCCACCTCCTCCAAGGCTCGTTCCCTTTTTTCCACAGCCCTCTCCCGCCATTCCACTGCCATTTCTCTCCTAAGCACCTCCTTTTCCCTTTGGCTGGCCCACAAAGCCATTGTGCCCACCTGCTCCAGGAGCCTACCCCAGTCACCCTCAATGCCCGTGGGGAGCTGGGGCCCGTGGGGCCTTGGATCCTGGCGCTGCCCGGCCTGACCATGGCCACTCTTCTCCAGCTCCTCTCTGTGCATACTTTTCAGATGCTTCCACAGTGCTGTGGTGCCCACATTGACCCCAGGGCCACGGCTCACCTGCCTGCCACACAGGCGGCAGGTGGCATATTGGTTGGGATGGTGCCCAGCACGAGCAGGGGCTAGGTGGAAATACTCCCATGCCTCAGAGAACCGGGTGCCCTTGTTGTGGGGCGTTGGAGTGGGCATAGCACTCACAAAAGGGCCAACCAGTTCTCCTGTCTCACTAATCTCTTCCTCTTCCTTCATCTCCAAGTCCCCTTTTGCCTTCATCATGGCTCCCTCCTCTTCCTCCTCTTCCCGCCTCATCATGTCACCTCTTCTACAGCGTTCTTTATGATGTGGCTAGATGTGAGCCAAAAGCTTATTTGAACCACAAGATTGAATATATATTTGGGAAGGGCCCGTGGTAACTCTTGCGGATTCACAATAATGGCCAAAGTCTGGCCACACCTGGGTGGTGTGAGGTTTCTTCCTTTCTGCTTCACTGGAGAGTCAGGGGTGAGTCAGATACAAGCAAAACGACCCAAGAGTGCATTCCTTCCATGCCCCAGATACTTACTTATCCTCCCTTGACTAGGCCAGAAAGACAAAACATATCAGTTCCTGTAGCAAAGGTGTTCTCTGTCCAACAATTACAAAGCTCTTTGATGAACTCAGTGTTCTCTGCATCAACCACCACGACAGGTATTTTTGAATATTGAAAATTTTAGGTTTTCTTTTTTCTCCTCCTGCTTGTTTCCACTGTTTCTGTGCTTCTTATTGCCTATAAATGCATTTTGGAGGCAAGAGAAACAGCCTCAGGTTTCAGGCTTTTCAGGACCAACAGGGCTATGGCCTCACTGGGTCTTGCTCAGAGTAGGTAAAAGCAAACACAGGCAGATGCTGGTGTAGGAGACAATCATGCTTCCTAAAAACTGTTGCAACAAGCAATCCAGAGTAGACAAAGCCTATGAGGATCTGGATAATAAAGTTCCCAATGCAAGATCAGTTTGTCCTTAGAGGCGTCTCTCGGAGGCCAGGAGTCTAAGAAATCCGAAAAGCAAGCTCAGCTGTTTCAGCAGGAGGAGCTGGGATGCACAGAGGGGAAGATGGAGCACATCTTCACAAACATGATGTTGCCTGGCTGTCCTTAGCCAGCAGCTCACCATACTCCTTCTCCAGCAGGAACACCTGCAAAGCCAACAGCCAATAAGTCCTTCCTGAAGCACCAGACTCCAGGTGTTTTGCTCTTTAACTCATTTTAAAGATAAATAAGTAAATGGAAAATCATGTTGCATTTAAAAACAGCCCGACTTCTCTCTCCTTTCTTGGGTCATTTCTTAAATTAATAAGAGCGTTATTTAATCAAGCTTTGCAACCTGAACAGTTAGGAAATTCCCCCCTAGCCACAAGTGGGTACTTACAAGCAGGCAAGGCTCTGGACTTCTCTCTGATCTTTCCAGCGCAGAGTGAAAGCACTCCTGCACACCTTGGATGGCTATTAGCTGACTCCTACCCCTAGAAGGAGGGCACCTCCAGTTCTGGTTTCCTCCCACTTCTAGGGCAGCATTGTTTTCAAGTAGGTGTGTCTGTGCCTGTTGGATTTTTCTGCAACACTTAGACACAGATGCAAACCTTTTCTCCACCCCCTCCACTACCAAGAAAAGGATGTTCCTGGCATATGTCAAGCAGCAATACAGTAAGTCAAGCACCTACAAGTCTTAGTTCTCTTTTTTGAAGACTAGATTACCTAGCCTCTCAAGTAAAGCAAGTGATTTGAAGGAAGAAGAATGGGAAAGACTGAAATATGAAATGTGTATACACATATAGATTATATATATACATACATTATATATAATATGCATAATATATGTGTGTGTATACATATTTAGATTGAAAAGGAAAGCCTACCAAGAGGAGATAGGAAGACTCTAAAGAAGACGTCAATAGAAGAAAAAAAAACTTTGTGTTATAAAAGAAAAGATAGAAATGGCATAGCAGGCCAGGCGCCGTGGCTCATGCCTGTAATCCCAGCACTTTGGGAGGCCGAGGCAGGTGGATCACTTGAGGTCCGGAGTTCGTGGCCAGCTTGGCCAACATTGTGAAACCTCGTCTCTACTACAAATGCAAAAATTAGCCAGGTGTGGTGGTGCATGCCTGTAATCCCAGCAACTCGGGAGCCTGAAGCAAGAGAATCACTTGAACCCGGGAAGTGGAGGTTGCAGTGAGCTGAGATCATGCCACTGCACTCCAGCCTGGGCGACAGAGGGAGACTCTGTCTCAAAAAAATAAATAAATATATAAAAATTTAAAAAAAGAAAGAAAAGAAAAAGAAATGGCACAGCAGAAAATACGTAGAGGTTGACGGTTAAGTTAAAATAGAAAAAAAAATGGGGGAAAAAGATTCAAAATAGGAATGAAACTGGCAGGAGTTTTAGAACATGAACCACATTTCTAAACCAAATCTTGGAACACAAAGTCTAGAGAGAGTCTAGAATATTTGAAATTTGAACCATTTCAGAAAATCTGAATCTAGAGAATTCATGAAAGTCAAATCTTTTCAACATTTTTAGAAGTTAACAAAAGAGTTCTTCAGTGAGCCAGTTGCCTTCATAAAATAATAACACCCCCACCTACTCCTGATATTACCATATCGTCATCTTTGGTGGGTTAACTAAAGATAAAGGAAATGAATCATGAGAATGGTTAATGTCACTGGATTAATGCAAACCTTTGTATCTTTTTCTTTTTTTACAAAAAAAGTTTTATTTCCTATACCTTTTTATCTCTTCCTGGACCAGCTGGAGATAAAAATCAATCTTTGGCATCTATTAAATTAAACTGAACACTCTCCTTTACTTAATAAGAATGTATTTTAGAGGATCTGGTTTTGCTTTTAATTTTTTAGTGGAGAGAATAGCATCCCTGGTCCATGTATGTATCCCCATTATCTGGAAAGGCAAGTGTTGAATGGATGGGAATATTGGGAGCTACAGTGTGTGTCACCCAGCATCTTGGATATACTAGACAACCCCCTCTGAAATTCTCTTGTTTCTTTGGGATTTCGGTAGCAATGTACTGAGAAATGGTAAACTTCTGTAGGATTTCACCAGGAAAATGTTACTTAGCATTCTTGAGTGTGGTTTCTCAGCTCTATAGGCCCAGACTTCTTAGGAGTAACTAGTCTGTGGATTGACACCCCAATCATCACATACATTTAATTGTTCTGTACATGTTAACTAGCATATTCATTAACTGTGGAAAATATCTGAGAACTAAGAACTCGGGCTCGTCATATGTAAAATATATACATCTCTTGAGAAAACAAGTAATTATAAATGGAATTATAATTTTGAAGAGTCTCAGATAAAACAATGGGAATCCAATAATTCTCACTGGATGTTTTCACCAGACTGTTAAAGAAAGTATCATCCCCCAAAGAACAAACATAGCATTGAAAATAAAACATAACTAGCCCTGCATCTAAGTTCTCTGCTTTCATAACATAGCAACTTCTTTCATGTTTTTATTTCAATACAGTTTTTATTAAAAAATATGTTGGACTGAGATTAACGAGACATCATTTCTAATTGTGCCATTAATTATTTTCCACTTCCTTGAACCACTGGGTGCCTTGATTTTTCCATCTGTCAAATGGCAAAAATAAGGCATGCCCTACCTATCCTCAAGATTAATCCAATAAAATTTTTTTAAAAATTAGTAAAACGCTTCACAAGTAAAAAGCAGGATATTTATATAAATTGATTTCTGTGGTTATTACAAATGGTGTTGTACATTACTTGGGACACAGAAACAATGTGTAGATCCCCTTGAGCTTTAAACCTAACAGACTATTCTTCTCTTGACTCTGTTTGCTTTTTCCTTCTATTCTTTGGTTTCCATTTAGTATTATTTTATTCTGCCTACACAGAGTTAAGAGTTCTCTTTAACATAACCCAGAATCCAGACTTGGAACATCAGTATAGTCCTAGATCTTTAACCCTTAGTTGACCTAGGAGTATAGTCGGTAGTTTATAACATCTCTATAGGAGATAACCCATTTATAGTGCACGTTCTAACACAACCTATATTAAAAGTAGACACTGCCTTCTATTTATTCAGCTAAAAGTGGAGAAACTCGTTTTTACCAACTTATGTTATATGAATGTTAGTAAGTTGTAAGGAGTACCAGTTTCTTAGGAATTTGCAAATAACCCTTTTTCTGTCTTTACCCCAGAGAATATTTACCTGCTTACTAAAGAATGTATTCCCCAAAGCAAGTATCATATGGTTTATAGATGGAAGTTTTCTTCATGATGAAAAAGAAGGTAAGGAAATTAAACAATGGAAATAAGTTCTGTACAAAAAGAAAGAAAACAAAGGACATCAGAAATTGTCATTGCCCAAGTTGATCTTGGCACTTAAGAATGATTCTTATTCCAAGAAAAACATCATTCTGCCTACCAAATGTCATTTTCTGATGCTTCATCTGGCTCTTCCAAGGGAGTGGAATGTAACATTTTCCAGAATAAAAGAAATACAATTGATTCAGACAAACAACATCCAAACATTTTATTTAACTATCAGTAAAAAGAATATCTTAGATGAGGACAAAAAGTTTAAGTCTACATATATTTATTAAAACGTTTTCTGCCTTTATAACATAGCTACCTGTTTTTCCATGTCTTTCTTATTTCAATACAATGTGTTCAATTAACTTAGCACCACTGCTTTACATCAGCCAATAAATAATTTCTACCTTTTTATGTGAGGATCTGAGGCAGGTGTTGGTGAAGCACTAGAGGAAGCCTATGTAAAAGAGTTGGCCCCTTGACAAGGCACATGTTCCCCAGGAGGATTAAAAATTCCTGGAGGAGGAACACACATCAAGACAAGCTCAGGTGATAATTCACAAAGCCATGTTTTTATAAGTAGTAACCATGACGGCCTCTACCAGAATAATCTCAGCTGTCCCTGCCTGAACAACAGCCATTCTCCTTTCTCCTGAGTCATTTTTCCTCAAAGTTCAATCTGTCTTCAATAACAACTGAGTCACACAACTCTTTCTGAATTATTTTTATTTTATTTTATTTTATTTTATTTTATTTTATTTTTGAGACAGAGTCTTGCTCTGTTGCCCAGGCCTGGAGTGCAGTGGTGCAATCTCAGCTCACTGCAAGCTCTGCCTCCCAGGTTCATGCCATTCTCCTGCCTTAGCCTCCCGAGTAGCTGGGACTACAGGCACCCGCCACCACGCCCGGCTGATTTTTTGTATTTTCAGTAGAGACGGGGTTTCACCATGCTAGCCAGGATGGTCTTGATCTCCTGACCTCGTGATCCGCCCACCTCCGGCCTCCCAAAGTGCTGGGATTACAGGCGTGAGCCACCATGCCTGGCCTCTTTCTGAATTATTTTTAAGTGATAAAATTGAAAGCTTATGTTAATGAGTGTATTGATCACTTGATGCATTTTGAGATTGTTATTGGTTTTATTAGTTTATTTTTAAAAAGCAATTCACCCACAACAATGACAGAATACAATTCTAAAAATATAGGTTAAAAGTTATTATAGGCCAGGCACGGTGGCACACACTTGTTATCTCAGCACTTTGGGAGGCCGAAGCAGGTGGATCACCTGAGGTTAGGAGTTTGAGACCAGCCTGACTAACATGGTGAAACCCCGTCTCTACTAAAAATACAAAAAATTAGTTGGGTGTGATGGTGGACACGTGTAATACCTGCTACTTGGGAGGCTGAGGCAGGAGAATCGCTTGAATGCAGGAAGCGAATGTTGCGGTGAACCAAGATCGTGCCATTGCACTCCAGCCTGGGCAACAAGAGGGAAATCCCGTCTCAAAAAAAAAAAAAAAAAGGTTATTATAAATATATTATCCTGTTCAATAAGCCCTGCACAGGCAAAGCACCCAGATTTCACCACACTAGAGGCTAGATTTTGTGGTCAGAATTGCATCGGCACACAACTGCATTTAGCTATTACTTTGGTAAATAATTATATCAGAATTGGTGTTAAGAATCTTTAATGTGAAAAAGCTGTGAGAATCCAGAAAATTCTGACATATAGTGATAGTTGGTTTTACATTAATTTTCTGCTGCCTATTATGCTATTTGGAGGTTGTACTAACATAACAGTTTAAAACAGAGTTTGGTTTGTAAAGAAGACTCATGGGACCCAAAATGCAATGCTTACAAATCTACAGCTTATTTCAAGAAGAGGAGACGACGTAACAAAAATATTACAATATGCAGCATATCCTATCCTACACTTACAGCCAGGAGTTCAGAGAAGTCAGATATGAGCTCCTTCGTCCTCCCTCTCTAAGGGCCATAGCCAGACACACTTTCTCTCTCAGCTCAGAGACTACTGATACATACACAGAAGAGCTCAGAAGTAGGTAGTCCAAAACAGAGTCCCAACCAAGATTGCTTTATGTTTTACTGGTCACTTAGGTATATTCCTGCAACATAACCAGACTCCACAGGAGAGCTCTCGCAAGGTCTAACCTAGACTAGGTGTAAATTATCAGTCTCACAGTTGTCAACAAACAATGCTGGTGAGCTGGGATAATCTGCCTCAAAACATTTTGGACACATGGTCACAAACAAAGCAACACTATTGATCAATATGTTTTATACCCTGACCATGGATTGATGACATGTAGAAGCTTGAGCAAACAGCTCAATTTAATTCCAGATCTGCTGAAATTGACCCTCACTGCAGAGAAGCTGCCATTTGACCACTTTAGACTCTACATTACCATAAATGGATCATGCCATGCCTTGGCATTATTGTATGGCTCTTACATAAAATGTTAGTGACTAACCATGTTCTTATCTGTCTGGCAGGAATATATATTACTAATGAAGAGAGAAAAGGTAAAGATGGATTTCTGGAACTGAAGTCTGTTTTAACAAGGGTACATAGTGATAAACCAGCCCCATCAGACAACTTGACCATTTGGTGTATGGCTCTGTCTCCAGTCCCAGGAAATAAAGTGTGGAACATCTCATCAGAAAAGATCACTTTTCTCTTAGGTGAGTTGTCTATTTAATAAGCTCAACAAGCATTTGACAAGACTGCCATAAATTCAGAATATCTTTAGTGGGAACAAGTAAAATGCTTATCACATCCATAACGTTTTAATATCAGAAAACTTTCTATATAACTCATAACTATTTCAAATTATCAAACATTTTTGACAAGTAGGACTCCAGTGAAAAGAATTCTTCAAATAAAAATAAAATAGTTGATTCATGTTTTCACAAAGAATTTCTGCTGAATACTGCAAATTTTTTGTTCAAATTTAATTCATCTAACTCTTAATTAGCTAGCATTTTTATTAATCCATCACATAATGAAAATTAATACTAATACTGATGATCAAAAAAGATTTAAAAGACCTTAAAATTCCTTCTGCATCCTTAGAAACATTCCATTATGTGCAACATATATACTTTTGATATTTAGGAAGGGATAAGATGTGTACAATAAAAATACCATAAAAATAGGGGTTGTATCTTAATACTTGTAGTATCCCTTGGTTCAAGCACAGTATTTAGCTAATAGAAGACTTTTATGACTTGAAAATTGTTATATAGGATTACTGTAGTTATTATATCATTTGACTAACCGGAGTATTTACTACCCTGAACCAGACAAAATAATGAAGATTTTACTACATAAAAGATGAACTAATACCTCAATAAATACAGTGACAACAGATATGCCTGAAGAAAAATAGAAGTAATGACAACTGTCAAATATTCATATTTAACAGTAATCTTATAAAATGTAAATATATTTGCAAATCATTATTACAACTCTATAGGAGCATTAATCTATTTAACCACATCCTATTTTCAGAGATATCATAATCTATAACATACTCATAAAAACCCAGAATAATTTAAGAAGGAAACAGTTTTTCTTTGTTCCAAGGGCCCAATCCCCATCTTGGGTTCTGTCCAGTTCCTTCACAAGTGCAGTGGTTGGTTATGAAGAGTGTATGCCCAACACAAATCTATCCCCACTACTCAGAAGCAGGTGTGATTCTGATGCTGGGGCATTGGCATCACTCCCGTAGCCCTGCCTGTGTGTCTGTGTCTATGTCTATGTCTATGTCTATGCCTATGTCTATGTCTATGTATATGTATATGTATGAACACATCAACCTGTGTACTTTGAGTTAATCATTCAGAAATCGTGATATATTTATATATAGCCTTACTCAGCTTCACCTAATTCCCTCAGGAATAAGTCAGCTCCTTCCTGGAAAGCTGGACATAATAGGGCTGCAGTCTTGGAACAATGTGCAGGTAGCTGATTCTCACACAGATCTGTCAGTAGCTTTGGCAGAATCTAAGGACGTGAGCTAACGGACCCCAAAAGCTCAAATTCCTAAAGAGAACCCTCTTCCCATTATAGGCAGAACCGTGTCTGTAAAACTAATATTTTCTGATGCTAAAACAGTGCTTGATTTCAGTATCCGAAAATAATGAATACCTTTTTAGGTAATAGGAAGAACACTGATTCTGATACTGAAAACATATCATAATTCCAATTGTATAAGGCAGACCTTGATCTAGCATAATTTGGGGCTCTGAACAGGTGGTTAATTTTAAATTGCCAAATGAGTCTTTATCCTTTGTGATCAAATATGAAAGAAAATCAATCTTGAGGAGTTCAATTTCTCAAAATTAAAGCTTACATTCTCATCCCATTCTGGCATCTAGCTATGTGACTGACTTAGAAGATGCAGTCAAGGCTCTATAAAGCAATGTCATCACTGTGTTATGTCTCCCTGTTGTTGCAAGCTCTTAAACACTTACTTCCACACATGCTCTCTGTCTGTGATGGCACTGCTGGACGCTTTGTGAACTCCGCAGTAAACTTCTGATGTGTGGTGCAAGAGTCATTGCCTTACCAAGCTATTATTGTAGACAAGAGACTGAGATGAAGACACAGAAGAAAAATCTGCCATCCCTGAGTGCTACATTAGAGAAATGCTAAGAGTATTACACAGTAGGAAAAAGTTTTAGTGAGAAAAGGGAAGAAGTTTTACTCTCTTTGCTCCCTCTTGTTTCCAGAAAAGGGTATTAATGTTGAAGACTGCGAGGTAACAGCCCTTTGAGGTGATTCCTTCTCCACCTATGCCTGGTCTCCCAAGAAGCTCTGGTGCTCAGTGATCCCTATTCTAGAAAACTCAGAAAGGGCATGGGATTAGGGTTAGGGTGATCAGTGACTCTTCAGGCAGCTATCTGTGCACCAGGACCTGCAGAATTCCCACGATCCACAGTAACTACCACTAAGAAAAAAAGTCTTTCAAAGAAAACATGGACCAGGCACAGTGGCTCATGCCTGTAATCCCAGAACTTTGGGAGGCTGAAGCGGGAGGATTGCTTAAGCGCAGAACTTCAAGATCAGCCTGGACAACATAGTGACACTTTGTCTCTACTAAAAAATTCAAAACATCAGCCAGGCAAGGTGATGCATGTCATTAACCCCTGTTACTCGGGAGGCTGAGGTGGAAGGATTGCATGAGCCCAGGAGTCTGAAGCTCCAGTGAGCCGTGATCATGCCACTACACTCCAGCCTGGGCAACAGTGCAAGGCCTTGTCTCAAAAAAAAAAAAGAAAATCCTGCCCTGCTAGCCTGTCAAAATGTCTAAAATCATGGCAATGCTGAGTCTATTTTTGGCAGATTTAAAGAGCTGGGTTTCGTGGGTTTTGTTTTGGGGAGTGGGTGGGAGATATTTTGTCTTGTTTTAATCCAAAAGTTGAGTACAATACCCCCTGGGGTGGATAATATTTTGGTTGTCATCACCCTTGACAGGGATTTGTTTATTAAGTGGATTTCTGACTGTAGCTGTTGAGATCAAGACCTTTGGGATAGAAAGAGAGTTAAGCATTGACAGGCATGTAGGTGTATGTGTGTGTAGGTATGCACGTGTATCTTAGCATGTGGAAAGATGAGTAACAAAAAGATATCTTAATAGTGGAACAGGAGGACCACTGCATATTGGTGTGGAAGATGTCAGACAAATACTTCCTGTTTCATGACTTCCCTCAGTGCAGCTGACCTCATACCCGTGACTGATCCTTTCTGAGAGTATCAGTTGAGAACTTCGATATGCATACAAATCACCCAGGGATCTTGCTAAAATACAAAAATTCTGATTAAGTAAGTCTAGGTGGGACCTGAGATTCTGCATTTGTAACAAGATCCTAAAAGAAACCTATTCTGCTTGTCTATGAACAACACTTTGAGAAGAAAGGACCTAGCAAACCCTCGGATTTGGCTTACTTCTAGGTGGACAAGATAAGGGCTTATACAAGCTCTGAGGAAACCCCAGAATTAAGCCTGTTGCCCTGTGGGACACACCCATGGCTACTGCTGCCCATGAGGTTGGTTCTGAGAGCCCTGCCAGAACCGAATGGACACACCCAGGAATGGATGAAGTGGCTTTAGGCAGCAGCTTACTGTCTTATGACATTATGGTAAATGCAATGATCTGGAAACTGGCAGAGGTGTTTCTGCTAAATTCTGCATTTGGGTTTTGGGAAACTGTTTCTCCTTTTGAGGTTTTAACCACTCTTTTCATACCCCCTGAGTTTTGTTTTTACCAAGGCAGAGTTTCCACTTTACAGTCTAATCTAAAACTAGACAGACATTTTTAGGCCCCATATTTTATGTTGAATGCTATGTTTCACCTCTGTCACAGGACAAAGTGTTCATCTTAAAATGCACATCTTACAACAACATATTATTAATGCACTATGAGGCTGAACACCTCAGCTTACAAAATCACTTGGTGATGAAATATGGCAGAAAAGTATCCTAAAACTGAAATATTCAATCAATGAAAAATAAAAGTTTCCCATTGTGGAAATTGAGCATAACGTATCAATATCTTCTGTTCCAGGAACTGGCAACCTTCTTCTGTAAAGGGCTAGATAGTAAATACATTTTAGGCTTTGTAGACTTTTTAATTTCTATCACAATTACTCAACTCTGTCACTTTAACACAAAAGCAACCATGGACAATATGTAAAAAAAAAAAAATGGGAAAAACTGTGTTCCAATAAAAATTTTATAAACATGATTTCACTGTAGGCCATAGTTTGCCAACCTCTATTTTAATCAATATACAGAGAAAAACGTCTAGGCATTTATTTTCCAAGCCAATGCCCTGTCTTATTAAGGTAGCACTTTGGAAGATAATGCTTATGATCCGCCAGCTGTCAGACACACACTTAATGCTGGTCTTCTTTCTTTCAGTGTTAAGAATAAATTTGCATGCATTGATTCACCTACTTCCATTTGCCAGAATCCATAAATATGGTGTGGAGCAAAACAGTGACTTCCCTTGAGGGGCATACACGATGACACAGAGTTATGAGGCATTTGCTAGGGTAAACCCTGAGGGGTGAGCACACCACAAAGATCCCCAGGCTTCCTCAGCTTGAGAAGGTACATTCAGGGAAGTTTGGGGATAAGAAAATGTCAGCAAACCACATAAATTAAGACCAAGAAGTCCCAGAAGTCACAGAGAGAATACTGTGTTTCAGAAATTGGGTTGAAATATTGCTTATTGGATAGAGGGTATTATTTAAGAGAGATGGAAAAAATGATAGGCAACATCAGGAAATTGGGAGTGTAATGACAGCTCAAACAATAATTAGACTTGTGTGTCATGCTGAAGAGTTCAAACTCATTTGGGATGTATGAAGAAAAAGGATGGTCATTTTGTTAACCTAGTCATGTACTTCCCATTTAACTGTCCTCCAGCTCCTCAGAGATTATTTGCACAAAAGCATTCATATAGTAGTAGGTCAGAGCTAGCTATGAGTGCCCCCAACAGCCAATGGCAATAGCAATGCTACTAACAATGAGAAGAGAACATACATGCATCTAGCTTAGAAAAACAAATTCCTCCCACTGGGCTATGTGCTCTCCAGTGACATAACGTAAGTAAAATATACTTGTCCCTTAAAGTACATTACAGAATAGAACCAATAGTTTAATTATTAATTAAACATCCAGATAATTGATGTAGTTCTTCAGATGTGTAACACTGTATGCAGTAACATTATATCTACAAAAATCATAAAATCTTCTAACTTCAAAATCATCTAAGCACATTTAACCCACACGCTCCTAAAGTCAATAGAGCCTTCTGGCATTTGTAAATTGTCCTTCCAATAGGGCTATTTTTAAATACAGTAATGGAGATTTAAGGAATTGACATAAATGTAAAACATAAGTAAAACCACATTCTAGCCTCTATTTCAACTCCCCTCAACACACACACACACACACACACACACACACACACACACGAAAAAGTTGAGGCCAAACAAAAATATTATGACAAAAGTTGACATTTTAGAAAGCAGAATAACATCACAAGTTTACTAATGTTACATCCAATTGGATAGTTGTATCATTGTTTCTACTCTTGCTGATATAAAAATTTTTGTGAGTTTATGGATTTTGTAAACTACATGATTGCTTATCAAACACTTCAAAATATTAAATGCTATAATAGTTTTACCAGGTCCTGGTAAAGTGTAACTTTTTCCAGGGAGCCCTCTCAGACCTCCCAGTCTTTATCGGTGCACCTTTATTGCGTTCCTGTGGCCACCTATACTTCCATGTCATAGTACTTAACACAATGCTTGGCTGCCTAGTTTCTAGGCCATCGGCCCTTTAAGGACAATCCCATGTCTTTGTCATTCATCATTATATCCCACTGCCTTGACCATAATATGCCCCCAATATATTGATTTGTTACATGATGAATAAATAAAGGAAAGTGTATTTAGGAACTAAGGCAATACTATTGCAATATTTTGTTCATTATAAACATCTTTCCAATCCTTTCAGGTTCTGAAATGTCCACAACGGACCCTCCACCGAGTGTTACAGAATCCACCCTTGACACCCAACCTTCTCCAGCCAGCAGTGTATCTCCTACAAGTAAGAATGTTTTCACACTGAGCTATTAATTTAACCAAGCAGATAATTTAACCAAGCAGATAAAATTTTAGCAAACTTGCATGGTTCATGCCTGTTTCTTAGCTATGACTTTTTTTCGGCTGAAATTGAGTTTTATTTTTTAACAGCTTTATTGAGATATAATTCACATCACATTAACTTGCCCATTTAAAATGTATGATCTAATGGTTTTTAGTATGTTCACAGACTTGTACAACCATCACCACAGCCAATTTCAGAACATTTTCATCATCTAGTAAAGAAACTCCTAAACATATTAAAGTGTCATTCTCATGGCTTCAAAGGGTTAACATAACTTCCAAAATCCTTTACTTGAAGCTCTGGGAAAATTAAGGTCAATAAATATTCAGTGAGGAATTTAAATTGTGTATTTATTATTAAATAGGTTAATAAATTGATAGTCGTTCTCCAAAACAATGTTCTCAGTGGGGAGTTTAAGAGATTGGTTGTAAATCAGGATAGGCCAAAGGAGGTTAAATCCTTTTAAATTTAAATTTGTTCTGGTTCAAATTAATGGTGACAAAGTTGACTGGTGAGGACTACGAATTCAGCCCTCCCATCTGAGGCATCATTAATAATGGAGGTCAGCCTGGGTCAGCAATACTATGGCAAAGGAGTGGCAGTGACTCTCAAAAGTTGTCATTGATGCAACACATCATAAATTCCCATGTCCGTGGCCTTTGTGTCTAACAAAGAACCGTGGTGACTCTCTAATACAAAAAAGTTTATATTCTATGTAAAGTAGAAGTAAGATTCATTTCTCATTTAATTAAAACTATCAATTTTCGCTCAAAATGAGAACTAAAAATGGAATAAAACAAAAGCAGTCAGTAGGAATGAACAATTCCTTTGTCTGGTAACCTTTGGCATCTAGCCTGCAGTCACTGTCATAGGTTGATACTTCTCAGAAAATGAAGCAAGTGGCAGAGAAGCTTGTAAACCACCCATCAAAAGTTTCACATCCATCTGATTTTCTCATGTTCTTAATGTTTTGTAATTTTTCTTTTCTTCTTTTTTTGAAGCCTCTTTTTCTTCTACTTTTAACTCACCACCGATCATAAACCACAGTTAATTATGGCACTTTTCATTCAACAAGTATTAGCATATTCAAAAATAATAAAACCTTAAATCTCTCTAGTATCCTGTGTATTAGTTTTCCATTGCTGCATTAAAAATAACTCAAATTTTAGCAATTTACAAAACATGTATTGTCGCATATGGTTGCTGGGGGTCAGAAATTTCAGGAGCAGCCTAGCTGGAAGGTGCTAACCTGGGTTCTTTCGTGAGGTGCAGTCACACTGTTGACTGGGGCTTCAGTCATCTGCAGGTCTGACTGGAGCTAAAGAATCTGCTTCTAAGCTCTAGCATATAGATGATCTCAGTTCCTCAGCACATGTTCTTCTCTATAGCTCTGCATACAATATGGCAGTTGGCTTCCTCTGGACCAAGTAATTCAAGAAACAGAGTGACTAAGTCAAAAGCCATATTGTCTTTTTATGGCTTTGTCTCCAAAATTGCATGTCATTACTTCTGCTTTATTTTATCTACTAGAAGTAAGTCACTAGGTCCATCTTATACTCAAGGGGATGAGAATTAGTCTCCAGGTATCAAAGAATCTCTGAACAAATTAAAGCCACCATACCGTGTCATTTAGAAGTGTCTGCACATAAAAGGCAATGTGGTTTGAGCTTCTTTATTATGGGTGGTAGACAGAGCAAGCATTATTGTTCCCACTTGCGAGATGGGGACATTGAGATGCTGAGAGCTTAAATGATCACATACCTAGTAAGTGACAGTGTTTTGCATTCACACCACAGTCTTATGACTAAATTTAGTTCTCACTACATTAGATACCACTTTTTCTCCAGTTGGCCCAAACGTATCATGAGAACAGGAACCGTATTTGTTTTGCCTCCTAGCACAGAGTAGGCAGTCAAAAACTATTAGTTGAATAACTAACTGAATGAATGAAAGAATTAATAACAATAAGGTCCCTTCACTGTGTAGATGTTATTTAATAGACTATTTAATGCTAAAGAAAAAAGATAAAAATATATTTCTGCCTTCAGGAAGGTTGCATCTACTTGGAAGAGAAGGTATACACACATAAAAACAATAATTCAAAATAGTAAGATGAAAGGTGGTGTACTTTACAGAATTAAAATGCCCAGGGGGAGGTACAAACCCGTAAGTATTAGGCTTTGAAAGTTCTTTATGAGTTCATGGGCTCAGAAAACGTTACCTGGGAGACATGAAATAACTCGACCTTTCAAGTATATATTGTATATGTTGGACTCAGTGGAGAGCTTGAAAGAACATTCTAAACAGAGAAAACAAAGTGAGCAGCTGTGCAGTGACAAAGATGTTTATGGGCATTTGAGAAAGCATCAGTAGATAAGCTTGGATCAAAGAGGTGGTATTGTGTATTAAAAAAGCAGGGATGAAGACTGGAAAATGCAAACTAAACAGAGCTTTGATCCCCAGTTTAAGGACTCCAAATGCTATCCTTTATGAAACGGGGGAAGGACCTCATTCCACTTTATTTTAGAAAGAAAGTGATATAACTCATTCATCAAATATTTATTGAGCACCTACCTATCAGGTACTCTTGTAGGTGCTGTGAATACAGCAATGAACAAAACTGAAAAAAAAAAAAAAAAAGTCCTCATAGCATTTATATTCTGCTGGTTAAAAGCAGACATGAATTTCTTCTAGTTGAATTTTTATGGGGTTAGTCTACATACACTAAGTGCTTATATCAGTGCTTACAAACACAGTTCATACTTCTGTGACAAAATTCAAAGCAAAAGAAAGCAGTTGTTACACTTAAGAAGCCTACAATTTAATATAGGTTTAGTATTAATGAAGGAAAGAAAGCACAGTCAAGTACCATATTTGTTTAAAAGCAGGGGGGAAAATGCTACCTGATCTACTATCACACTAAGACGATATAGTTGGGAAGTCTGTGCAGAATCAAAAGACCTCCGTAAAATGAGGTTCTACCACACTGGACCTGAGGATTGTGTTAGATAAGTGGTTGTCAACCAGAGTAATTTTGCCACTCCAGAGGACCTTTGGCAGTGCCTGGAGACATTTTTGGTTGTCACAAAGAGGGTGGGAGGGTGCTACTGGCATCTAGTGCATAGAGGCCTGGGATGCTGCTAAACATTGTGCAACACAAGCCAGAACAGCCCTCACAACAAATAATCATTTGGTTCAAAATGTCAATAGTGCCAAGGCCAAGAAGCCTTGTTTCAGATCAAGGCTTAGGTGTAATTACAGTAGGTATCTCTTACTTTTCAAAATCAAATCTGGATTTCTGTCAAGATGGCAGCAATAGTTTATGTGTGGAATAATTTTGTTTGATTTTTTTATGTCAATAAAACTCATGTTAAACCAGTGGCAGATTATGTCTAAATAAACTTATCTTTTTGGAATAATCACTGAATTACTATTGAAAAATCCAAATTTTGTCTTGACAAACTGGAGGGTAATTGCGAAATCACACGATGACTTCCTGCCTCAGAAGCTGGTAGGATTCACCTTTGCATGTTCTTTGAAGAAAGGAAGCGAGATGAAGCATGTCATGGAAACCAACTTCAAAGGCTGTGGTTTCATTCCAAATTCTAAGATGTAATGAGCTTTATAATCCAGTCGTCATTACGAAGCTACACGTCTGGCTGCAAGCATCCAATTCTTATTTTTTCCTCGATGAAAGGATATTTTTTAAACAAATGTTGAAGGTCATGAAAGCAATATTCTTTAACGAGGGGAGGAGAACTTAATAACTCATAACAAACTGCAAGAGTTATCCAGGGAAGCCCAGCTCAGTTCAACCTGAACCAATTAGTGTTTGCTGAGTCCCAACCGCATTCTCAGTGCAGTTCAAGGAAGACAGGCTGACAAGCTAAGTGGCGAGATGAGACAAGTCCATGTGGAACAATCAGAGACACTTGATGAATCCAGGGTGGGGCTGTGCAGACACAATTCAGGAGCTTCCATAGCCTTGAGGAGAGAGCCTTGTGCCTTTCAATTCACTGGCTGTGACTCGGCTAAGAGCTGTGTAGCCTAAGAGATGCCAACCCAGTGTGGCAATCATCCAAGACACTTATTCATGAAACTCATAAGTATGGAGTGCCTACAATGTCAGGGACTTTTGAGGGGCTCGGATACAGTGATGAACAATACAGACAGGGCTCCTGTTGCTTACAGAGCTTATAATCTTGTGTGACCCATTTGCCTTGCCTCTTATTTTACTGCCCACCAGTCCCTTTCGCTCTGCCTCCTATTGTTATGTCTGCACATGACCCTTAGACCTGATGATGTTGATTTTAATATTAAGCCCTTTCTAATGACTTAGCTGGTCCTCACTATCTGGGTCTTTCTACTCCTGGATACTTAGAGTAAAACACTAGGTCCAGTCTGCCTCTAATCCTCAGCCAGCACCCCAGGTAGACAGAACTTATCCTTGCCAAGTGGATGATCAGGCACTGAGGGGCACAGACCAAAGGAAGCAACTGCCCAGGGGATGCAACAAAACTACTGATTTATGAGTAAGAATGTCAGAAATGGTGGGGGATCAACCCAGAAGACATGTCATTAGATGAGATTAGAAGAAAGTAGATCAGAAGTTCAGCAGTTGATAGGGGTATTGGATTCTAATGTTAACAGGGGAATGCCAGAGAGAGTCTGCAAGGCAGTGAGAAGGCTCCAGTGATTTGTTTGTGACAGCAACTTCTGACCCCTTTGCTAGTCATGCCATGCCTGTGTTCAGGTGCCAACAGGGCACCTCAATTGCTGTTCAATAGTTTCTGCCTTTATCAATATGTATCTGCTGCTGAAAAGTAAGAAAAGTCAGTGAGTGCTGGGGGAAAGGAAGGGGAATCAGAGAAGTCTTCACACAGGGTCTGGAAGAAAATACTGACTCAGGTGGAAGAAAGATGAGAAATGGATCTTCACATTCTCATCATAAGCAAAGGCATAAAACAAAATGAGCGCAGGACATGAGAAGACAAGCAGGAGTTCTGACATTGCTTGTTGGGAGAAGGGTAAGGGTTGATTAGGTGGGGTGGAACAAGGTAAAGATGAGCTTCAACTCATTTAGCCCCAGTTCATAGCCCACAGCCCAACATGTCTCCTTTATGCTGGGCTGAAGGTCAGTGCCCACGTTATCCTAACCACGCAGATTGATGAGGCTGACTCAAATGTGTTTAGATGTAGCTGAAGGCCTGTGTTATCCAGTTAATGTCACTACTGTGTTTAAATGTCAACTAATGGGCTATGAATTGGGGCTGTGATCTGAACAACAAATAGCCAGTATGGCTTTTTTAGTATGTGGGAAAATGTCAGGAAAACAGAAGCTATGTATATGTTAGGTGATAGTTGCAAGAGCAGGGAGCAAGAAGACTAAATGATATAGATTTAAAGTGGTTTAAGTTTATTTTCCGTGATCACAAAGGTGGTTAAAAAAGTGATATGGTCTGAACTAGAATGGGCATTGGTAGAAATGGAGAGTGCTGCAACAGGAGGCCTACCAGGATTGTTTGCATAAATGCAGGGGCTAAATAAAAGGTTTTCAGAGAACAATCATACAAGGACCTTTCCATTTTTTTCCTAGCAATTACATAAAAATGTTTACCAACTGACATGATTGTATAATAACACTAAGCAAAAATATTAATATTTGTTGGTTGCCTCCAATATGCATGGACTGTTCTAAACTAGTAAAGGTATTTTCTCATTGAATCCTCCCAACAACACAATTACTTAGGTGCTATTATTATCCCACTTTACAGATGAAGATACTGAGGCACAAAGAGGTTAAGTAACTCACCCAAAGTCCAGCAGAAAGTAGATGAGCCAGTATTGAGCCCAGACAGACTTCAGACCTTGAGTCCTACTGTCAGAGAGTACATGGTTGGTGCTGAATAAATGTCTTTAGACACTGAATAAATCCCTTCTAGTGTGAAGCTGTTATAGGTCTCAGGAAAAGGTCAAACATGACAGCTATGCTTACATTAATCTCTCCCTTTTTTAGACCAGTGTTTTCCTGAGACATGCAGCATCTGAGAGTGAAGCTAGCATTTCCTCAGTTGGAAATAAATTAAAGAAACCCTTCCTGCATTTGTAGCCCACCCCCCTCCCCCGCCATCAACACTTTTTATCATGTAATTCTCACTGTAGGTGTGAATCTACAGAATCCATACAAAATTCCAATGCTTTTCCTTGAATCCTAGGAAATTCTGTTTATCGTATCTTTTTCACCACCTTCCACCTGGGGCACACAAAACAGACTGTTGAAAGGATTTCTCTTTTTTCTTTATCTGTCACCTGTAAGTCAAGCTCAGCCTTCTTGATGACTAGTTTACATTGCATATTTGTCTATTCAATTATTCCCCTTTGGGGTGAGGTTCCTCAGGGTAAAAGCTAGCGGATGATCTATTTTTCAGTTTATTTCATAATTATTGAGTATCTACAAGTTCACCACATGATGCGTGATGAGTTCTGTCCTGTTTACTGTCATCTTCCCCAAGGGAGTCCTGAAACCCTTTCTGGACCAGTAATCCAGCAATACACATTATTATTCCCCATTTAGTCAGCACATGTCCTGAACAATCTGCCTCCCACATGAAACCAATTTTATGCAGGGTTTAGGTTTAGGTTTCACACCACATGTCTCCTTTATGCTGGGCTGAAGGTCAGTGCCCACGTTATCCTGACCACGCAGATTGATGAGGCTGATTCATATGTGTTTAGATGTGGTTGAAGCCCTGTATTATCCAGTTAATGTCACCACTGTGTTTAAAGGTTCTTTGTGCTGCAGGTAAATTGATGGAGAGCAATTACACATTTGTCCAGAAACTAGATGGATAAGTCTAAGTCTGTGCTATGCCAATAGGTGCTGTAGTGATAGAATGAAAGGCCAAATGGAAATATTTCTATTTTAGAAAATAAGTTAAATTTTTAGGTTCAGTTTTACATTGGAGTAAGGTAAAATCTTAGATGACAGCGTCTGACTAACCAGATAAGTTAACCAGCAGCTTGAAACTTACAAATAACTTTTACCTTTGTACTTTGTTGATTAAATAAGCTAAACTGGGTAGGTTAGCAAAAAATAATTTTTACTTTTTCCATTCTTCTCTGTTCAAATGAGATCTATTGAATAATTTTTTCTTGGCCTCTAAAAGAAATTTCCAACAGATTACTTCGCTTTTTTTGGTAATTTTCATATAATAAATGTCATCTGGTCCCTTTCAGCCTCAAGAACAGACTGTGTCAGTAATTAAAAACTCTTGTCAAACGTAATCTCAAAACTCAAAAAAGTGAATTTAGTCCAGAACTTCTTTCCTCTCCCTTCCCCCAAGTGTGGGTCTAACTCAACTTGAAAAGACTGGGATATGTGAGGTGGGGGTATGGAAGAGACAGGGAATGTCTCTGATTCCCTAGCCTGGCTCCATCCTCTCCTCCACTCCTAGCTGCTGGCTTGGGCCCCTCTTTATGGGGCATGGGCATAAGAAGAAGAAGGGAGAGGTAGGTAAGGAAGGACCTTCCTTAATAGGCTGGCTGTAATCTGACTTAGGTGTCCTCTGGATGAGGAGAATAAAAATTGCCATATTGACTTCATGGGGCACTCTGGCAGGTTTTTCAGAAATCCCTGACTATCCTATGACTGCTTCCCTTGGTGCAGGCCATGCCTCTCCTCTGGTCTTCTGCTTCCTTCTCCCTGCAGCCTCTAAACTTCTGAAGGTCAGCTCCTCTTGGGGGCTTCTTTGCTCCTCTAGGCATTCTTACTGAGTGAGATTATTTTCATGGCACCCTATTATGTCTGGAAAGATATGCACCTTTGCCTACTCTATGGGGAAAGTGCTCCTCTTCACCAGGGTGGCCCTGTCTCTCTTCTCCGTGCCCATTCCGAGCTGCTAACCAACCATGGACTCCTCATGTAGCCTCTCCAGCCTGAGTAAGGCACCATGCCCCTTTGTCCTAAATTGCAGGACACACAGGTCAAGAGATCTGAGTAGTTCTCCCAGATCCACACTTTACTTGGTCTAAAGTGAAGGAACGGATTCTTCTTCATCTTCTCCATGAGGGAGGGCCTGATGCACAGGACCCTTCAAAGGAACTCTTAGCTAGGCTGCTCCCACTCCGTCACATAGCTTTGAGGTTGATGATGGACCAGCACTGACAGGTCCCACTCCACACTGCCTCACATGTCCTGCCTAGATGGACTAGAACCCTGCTTTCAACGTGAGGTGGCTTGTGCCCTGTGTTATGGTTCTTAACCTTTGGAACCTCATCTGAAATGAAGGTACAAGGATTCCATTTAAAAATTTTATTCTGCATGATCCATTGAAGAGTTAAAGGAAATAAAGTGAAAATGAAGCAAACATGATGAGGTGATGGCTAACGCACTGAGAGGATCCACAGAAAGCTGTAGTTCTTAGCAATAGTGTGATGGATGGAAAATAAACACTGAGTTCTAGAAGCATTGACCAAAGGTGAGGATGCTTGAGGAACATGAAGGGAGACAGGAGAATGGAGAAAAGGGAAAGCTTTCATGTGGGTGGTTCCTTCCTCTAAGGGTGATTAAAAGCAACAGAAGAGACTAAGCAAACAAAATACCTACATAGCACTTGGTTCACAGCAAGTGTCAACATGTTGTATTCTATTATTAGACCCTCTAAATCCATTCGGAAATACAGTAAGAACCCAAGGTAGGAAATAGAATGGCTGATTAACCAGTCTGTCTTTGTCTAAGGGGTATGTGTGTGTGTGTGTGTGTGTGTGTGTGTGTGTGTGTGTTTTAATAAAAATAATATAGGTTTAGAATAAAAGCAAATTATATAGGTTTAGAATTATGTGTATCTACTTGAGACAGATACTGATGTAAACAAAACCAGGCTCACAAGGACCAAGGTCTAGTGAGGGGAGGAGGGAAGTGGACAGTAAAGAGGAGCAGAAATCTACAGTTAGCATAAAAAGCCACATTATACCCTACTTGTTATATCCCCCATGACTGCACTCTCCTTTCTCTTGCTTTGCTCAGTCAAGCTGGCCTCCAACTTTTTCTTTAGCATGACAGGGTTTCTCTCATCTCAGGGCCTTTTAACCTCACTTCCTATGCCTGAAAACTTCTTCCCCCAAATATCTACATGGATCACACCCTCATCTCAAAATTTTTGTTCAAATGTCACCTTCTTGATGAGGTACTCCATGACCATCCTATTTTAAATTGCAACTGCCTCCCACCCCACTTCCTGTTCTCCTTTATTGGCTGTATTTTCTCCATAGCACATTTTAACACCGTCTGTAAGTTACCTGTTTGGCTCCTCTCCACACAAAAAAAAGTAAATCTGATGAGGGCAGTGTTTTTTATCTTATTTGTCTACTGATATAGCTGTACCACCTAGAGCAATGATAACACATGGTTATCAATGTGTTGATAATTCAGTAAATGTTTTTTAAATGGAGAATTTTTTTAAGTACAAAAAAAAGAAGAGATTAACAAAGGAAGGCTTTAGGGAATGCAGAGGATATCTCCCTGAAAAAAAGCCATCTGACTAGGGCTGACGTCTGGGTAGTCTTATGACAGGAAGCTGAAAGGTGATGGTGGAACAGGAAGAGAAGCTACCAAAGGCCTGCTATTCTGGGCGGTTGTATACTAGACATCACGAGTGAGCTCTTCCATGACTAGGCCCCGGTTCTGATGATGCATGCTGCAGTAAGGCTAACTACAGTTATAAGGCCACCAGAATGGAATAAATATAGTCTTTAATGTCAGACAGGCTTGGGTTCAGTTCCTGTCTCTGCCACCTACAGGCTCTGTAGCCTAGAGCAAGTCATTCTGATGGCAGCAGCTGCCCGACTGGACTAGCTGTTGTGAGGATGCCAGCTGCAGCGAGGGAGGCATGACTGGGACTGTGGAACCCGCGGAGGCTGGGAACAGGAGGGAGCCTGCCCCCTACTGACTTGGTGGGGTAGAAGCCCTGGGCTCTCAGGGCAGCTGTAGCCACCCAGCTGCAGTTCCATACCCTGGCATCCCAGGGCTCTCGGGGGCTGGGAACACCCCCACTTCTGCAGGCTCAGAAAAGCCTTCTTCCACTCCCTGGACTCTTGCCACTCCTAGCACCTGCTCCAATTTCGGAGCAAGGTTGAGGTTCAGCCCAGGCACTGTCGCAACCTGGCCAGGTGTGTGCACGCTTGGGGCAGCACTGATACACCAATCCCCCACCTTGGCCCCCTCCGGACTTTGGGTGCCAAGGAGCACAGGAGGAAGGCAGCAGGTGGGGGTGGGCTAAGGGCAGCTGGATGCAGGCCTGCAGGTGCCCTTTGGTGCAAACAGCCTGGGCTATGGAAGACATGATGACAGTGGGAGGCTGACTAGGATCCTGGATGGAAAGGCATAGGTCCCCAGTGAAACCCCACCTTCAGGCTAGGGATGGCCTGAAGCCTGGGAGCTGGGCTGCCAGTTCCAGGTGAAGTCCATGGATAGGAGTGATAACTTCACTGATGACCATTGGATCAATTGGATAGTGCTTTTTCCAGGCCTGCCTATGGCTGTCCATGGACCAATCACCATGCGCTTTCTCCCTTCTAATCCCATGAAAAACTGGGGACTCAGTCAGACTCAGACAGAAGTCAAGACTACCGACTGTGAGAGGGAGCTACCCACTATGGGTCTCCTCGTCCAGACGACTTGCCTGCAGAAAGGAGCTACCCACTACAGGTCTCCTCTCCACTGAGAGCTGGACACTCACTTGGAGAGCCTGCCTGTGGAAAGGAACTACCCACTTCAGGTCTCCTGAGAGCTGTTCTGTGGCTCAATGAAGCTCCTCTCCACCTTGCTCACCCTCCAGTTGTCTGCATACCTCATTCTTCTTGGAGGTGAGACAAGAACTCGGGACCTACTGAATGGCGGGACTGAAATAGTTGTAACATAAACCGGGCTGAAACACACCTCCCACCTGCTCACCACATTGCAAGCAATGAGAAAGACAGAAGAGCTGTGGCCCTTTGGGGAGCCCAGACCTAAGGCCCCCCAAGCCAGATCTGTAACACCCTCTTTGGAGCTCTACAGTTCCTGGCATCTCCAGGCTTTCAGGTGCCACAGTGTTCCCTTTGTCCAGACACCAGTGACCGCAGCAGAAACCGCTTGCAATACATCTGGTCCAGCAGCAACCTCACACAGAGTCAGCACCCATGCTGGAGCCTGGAGCTTCCCACTCTGCCTCAGCAGCCAGTGTGCCTGGCTGTATGCAGTGGCCAGACCCCACGCTGACTCGTTCACACACCCCTTACTGCTCTGCACCTGGCTCACCCTTGGCAGGTGTGGGATCCAGGCTGGTAGCACAGACCAAGCACAGCCTGCCGAATCAAGTGGGTGGAACAAGCCCAGAAGTGTGAGCAATACCCAGGCAGAAGGCACCACTGGCCACAGAATTTCTGGCTGGCAAAGCGACACCCCAAGGATCCTGTGACAATTTCACCTCTGTAGTAGTTTCCTTGTCTTAAATAGAGAGTAACATTATCTAGTTCATATGATTATTATGAGAATCAAATGTGAAAGTGCATAAAAAACAAAAATGAAGCTACGACTCATACTGTCCAGTCTGAGAAGAAATGTCATGAGTCTAGTAAGCAAAAACCATCTCAAAATAAATCAAGACCTTTATTTGTAATTTTTAATTCCTTGAAGGAGGAAACAATGACCAAATTTATTTCTCTCTTTTTTTTTCAGTTACCAGTTTATCCTTTATGCTCCCCTTATGCTACTTTGCAACTGCTCACTTGCTTCTTTTATTTGGCATATAGTAGGTCCATATTAAATTATCTTTAAAATCTATGTTGTTTGGAAAATATTTCAGCATTTCCCAAAAGTTAACCAACCATAGATCTTCTAGCCTTCCTGTACCTTTCCTTTCTCTAGCAATTAGGTCACCAGGAAGACTGGCAAGAGTATAGATTAAGAGATTCAGTTCTGCTTAACGATGTCACATGGAGATGACCAAAATTAGCTCTTTTAGAACATGTTTCTGTCTGCCCACTCAATTCAGCACTGACTGGAGCTGTCTTCTAACTTAATTGAATTTCCAGTGATAGCGTAAAAGGGGGGCGTTATTTTATTTTAGTGAGAAATTTTTTTTTTTTTTTTTTTTTTTTTTTTTGAGACGGAGTCTCGCTGTGTCGCCCAGGCTGGAGTGCAGTGGTGCGATCTCAGCTCACTGCAAGCTCCGCCTCCCGGGCCGACGCCATTCTCCTGCCTCAGCCTCCCGAGTAGCTGGGACCACAGGCGCCCGCCTCCGCGCCCGGCTAATTTTTTGTATTTTTAGTAGAGACGGGGTTTCACCGTTTTAGCCAGGATGGTCTCGATCTCCTGACCTTGTGATCCACCCGCCTCAGCCTCCCAAAGTGCTGGGATTACAGACGTGAGCCACTGCGCCCGGCCTAGTGAGAAAATTTTTAAAGAGTTAAAATAGAAATGGGCCAAGAAGGCTTCAAACCTCCTCATGCAACCTCATGGCCATTTCTGAACTAGTATAAACAAAACATTTTGTGTGAAGTAGTGTTTACCTCTAAATTTCATCTTATTTCCTGGAGACATGGGTCATTATAGTATAACTCTGGATACTTGCAAGATTTAATAATACTAAACATTCACATTGAAGAAGGAATAAACAATCAGCAAACAAAGCCATCAACTCCCTATCACAGAGTTTGGCATCTTACTTGCCTATATAGTATCTCATGATTTAGAACACACTATTGAATATCGAAGAGATTTTGCTATGTTGTGAAATATAAACTTAGCCTTAAAACAAGAGGTACAAAGCAAGCTTTCTCACATCTGGAAATACATGATCAATATGAATCTTTCAAAAACATGGCTACGAGGAATGCAAATAAAATATTTTTAATTCTCTACATGGTATCAAGAGACACTCAGACATGTTCTTATATAGTTACAGAATCTCTAGGTCAGGTTTTAAGAAGGGACTTTTTAAAACAAAACAAAACTCCTAAAAAATAAGCAGTGTTGCTGCACCCTGTACCACAGTTTGATCACTGTTCTCCTGCTGCTGCTTATGTCTCGGATATGCACTTTGGCAGGTAACACCCCACCTAGCTCTCACATCCAGTTCAACTCAGCACATGGAAAAAACACCCTGAGGGTTTGTAAAAGCCCAGTCCTGGAATAGACAGGTGCCAGAAATGGCTATTACTAACCCATGATATGTGAGACCACACACTGGGCCTTTGCACTGGCTATGCCCTCTGCCTGAAAGCTCCCACCCTCCCTCCACTGCCCACAATCTCCCACTACATTCCTTGGGAAAGCTTTCCTGGGACTCTGGCTGGGCCATCCCCCCTTTAATATGTTCTAGTGTTTGAATTGGCTTACGTGATCCTCTGCTTGATGTCCATCTCCTCCGTGAACTTAAACTCCAGGAGAGCAGTATTCCCAGTACCAAGCACAATGCCTGAAATACAGAGACTTCCAGATATTGGTTGAACAAATGAAAGAATGTATGCAGGGAGTGGCAAGAGAGGACTATGTGAAGATTGTTAGAGATCAGGTCATGGAATATGAAGGGGCCTTAACCTGGAACCATAGTGTAAAGTGGAAGAGAGAGTGGTAGATTTAATTTATCTAGGAACTACATAGTTCTCTAAATAACTTTAACTCTGAATTCCACATAATGAGTGAGGTCTCATAGTAAAGGAATCATTCTCTCAATAACCTGTGCAAGTTGGTTCGGACCCTCAAGTGGAAGTCTAAAGAACATTCAGCTGGAGATCAATATGAGCGAAATAACTTTGTGCTCCCTGGGGAAAGAGACTAGGAGACTAGGTATCATTGATCCTTTTGTTCCCCACCCTTGGCATGTATTCAGCCCTCAATGTACTCCACAGTCTTGTGTGTGAGAAGGGTAAAGCAACATAGATGTCTAAGTTGGGGCAGAGACATAGTCACACGAGGATTAAGGCAGCATGCATTCCTCAGCACGTTTCTCCCTCAACAAGGTACCTAAATAACATAATAGGTAGAATCAAATGAATGAGTTCTCCTTCTCCTGCAGAAAACCTTGAGAAATGACTTATGTCACATTATTTTCTGACCTCCAGAAGAGAACATTTAACCAGTCATTTTCATATAAATGAAATTCCCAATCAAGTTGTACTTCATCAGGATTCCTGAGATTCCTGCCAGAATTAAATCACATGTCCTGGTCAGTGCCAGCACCCAGTGCGGGCAACCAGGCTGGCATAGGAAAGTGTCTGTTGCTTGCAGGTAAGATATATTTTTAAAGGCAGCTGGCAGTTGCTTCTTAGACTGAGATTTCTAGGTAGTGGTCATGTAGTTTACAAATAAATATTAAGTTCTTTGATGTTTATTTCCTAGATCTTTTTCATCATCTTCATTATGACTATTGTTATCATAGCACCACTGTTAAAAACAATTCCTTTGAATTTACTTACCAAGCCTCTCAGCAAATACTTTTGGAGGTTAATTTCAGCATGAGAGAGAGAAGGGAGGGGAGGAAGGAGGAAAGAACCATCTTTATTCATTAGGAAGAGCCTGTCATATCTCTCAGTATCTCACAGTGTTCAAATTACTTACACCTAATTTATTTATTTTCTTCTCTATATTTTTACCTTGTCTTGTCCCAAAAGGAATATGAAGTAACTTTAAAAATACGTAACAATACAATTTTGAAAAGAGGTAACTGAAGGAATTGCTGCAGAGAAAAAAAAGCAAAGTCTTCTCAATGAGAGAAATAAAATTATAAATCATTTGGTGATCCATAGATTTGTAAAATGGTATAACAAGGCAGTTGTCCAGAAGCACAGCTGCTCTTAATGCAGAGACAGCCTGGAGACCCTCCTCTAGAGGGCGTGGTGGAGCACAGTCCCAGGAACTTTCTCACTCTAAGTGAACAATGGCGACCCCACCCCTCCCCACATCGTATTAGAGTGTCATCTAGTGTCAGCCAATGGGAAAATCCTCAGTATTATATAAGAGGAATTCCACAGTGACTAGGAATGTGATTTCAATACTCAGTTCAAAGCAATCTACAAAAGCATCATATATGCTTTACGTAGTCAATCTTGGGCATTTTTTTCTATTAATACAGCCTTTGATGAATGGTGGGAGGCAGTGAGCTAGAAGTTAAAATTACCGCACAAGAATCTGGTACCGATGGCTCAGTGGGATAGCAGAGGAAAAGAATTGTAGGTGATTCTGCCAGTGAGAAGTTACTACCCTACCACAAAGCTAATGCCCCAGCCTACTATCACACTCTTTATTTCTATTAGCTCTTTTCTAGTACAACACTTTGGAATGTAGTTCTTGACTTGAGCCAGGCTGAAGAAGAAGGAATGAGTTACCTTAGATCAACTTTCTTCCAAAAAGACCAAGGAAAATGGGACAATTGTGGAACTCCTCAGGAGATTCAAGTGGCCTATAGTTAGAATATGCTGGTATTAACATCTGATAAACTGCAAGTGACCTGTTTTACAGTTTCTAAGACATACTTTTTAGCATTTACTGAATGTCAGGCACTCTTCTAAGTATTTTGTATGTATGACTCTTTTAATCATGGAGGCACGGTGGGTAAGTATCTTTTTATAGTTCATTGATACGCTGCTTTGCAAAAAAAAAAAAAAAAAAAAAAAAAAAGGTTATCATTGCTGACCTCTGAATGTGAACTACTTATAAATGCAAAAACCACAATGCCAACTTATTCATTTGATTTGATTGCCCGTGTTCTCTATTTAAGACATTCCCTTTCACATAATTGAGGTACCAGGAAAGCTGGCTGCCCTTCACTACTAACTAAAGTTTGAGGATGAGTGAACATACTGGCTATGATACTGTAAGGATATTTTATAGGATACTTTACACATTATACAGCATTCTTTTTATGACGATCTGGGGAAAAGTTTCTTTTTAATCACAACAAAAAGAATAACTTTTTCTCTCGCTATTCATAATAATACTGTTTCTAACTTATTATATTCATCAATCATGTAACCGCTACTGTTTATTTCTTAGCATTTGCTACCAGAAATGTCAGACCAAATGTGGGGCCCACATCTACTAACAGCATAGCACATCAGGAAATGCACTTTGTCCACTATCCCTGTTTAGGTTTCAACAGGACTCAACATAATTTTTCTACTATATTTTCCTTGTTCCTATTTTGCCTTTCTGCTTTTATCTTCTTGTATTGCACATTGATATAAACCACCTCAAATACATTTTGGAACAAAGGAGAAATACACACAAAATGTACTCAAAATTTTTCTTTCCAAGAGATATAAACATGATTTCAAAGGACTGTGGTTGGATATTTTTCTTCTTCTTTAATCTACCTTGCTATATATAATAGCTCTAAAATATAGAGGTATTTTCAAATGAATATGAATCAGTCTTTCATTTTGGAGGAGTGAGGAGGAAGGAAGAGAATGTACAATTATGGAGTATAAAGATGGAGAAATGACTTTGCAAACTAACAACTGAAGTAAATATGAAACCATATTTAGTATGTGAAGATATATTTTCACAATTGTATTTGTGAAAATTCACTATAAGGTAAGTTTCATGAGAGCAGGGACCCTGTCTTCATTGTTTATTGCTATATCCCCAGCATGTGGAATAGAGTGGCATACGGTAGACACCGATATAATATATTTTGAAAGTATGAATATAATACATTTAGAATTAGGAGAACTGGGTTAATAGCAAAGAAATGATATTGGATATTATTCCTTTTGGATTCAGTTTCATCATTTATAAAATGAGGCTATTCACTAAGATTCTTTCCAACTCTAATATTCCAGGCTCTTTTTAAATGTAGTGGCATAGTTAAACATATGAATGTAAATACATATAATAATTTGGGAATCTTATTTTCAAAATAGGATATCCAGCTACGTCTTCAGTGACCCTTGCAGATGTGAGTGCCTTGAGGCCAAACACTACTCCTCAATGTGAGTTCAGCAAGGTTTTCCTCCATGACTGGAAAGAGACAACACACTCACAAGTTTTACTACTGCTTCTATAATGTTGACGTTTCAGTAAACAGCTGTATTTTTCATTTGATGTTTGTTAATATCTTGGTTTTGAGTTACTCTATGGTGACTACATATTGATATGACAATTTCTATAATCTTAAAAAATAAGGGGTGATGATTTGTTATTATATTGTACCTTTTATTTGTCAAGGGATTTTAAGGTAATATTAAAGTAGTCTTCACAATACTCTCAGTGATCTGAGTTTGTGACAAGAACAGAAAAAGAATACAAATCAGTGACAAGCTGGCATTAACCTACAGAGCGTTTGCTTAATATGCCAGCTAGTATTCCTGCATAGGGAAGCACATTTTCAATTTCAGATTTCCCCAAAGTCACATAGATTAAAAATTCTGTGCATCAAAGCAAAGTTAAATTACAGCTTTCTAAAAAAGCTGGATTCTGAAAATAATTTTGTCTTTCAGCCAGCAGTTCCAGTGTGACTACCCAAGACTTCAACTACCCCTGGACCTCCAGTGGGACAGATGCCAAAAAATGTTAAGTATAATCGTGGGTTCCTTGAGTCCTCTGGACTTCAGTCATTCATCCGACACACATATTGAACAACATCTATGTGCTTTGTTTGTAATAATATTCGCAAATGTTCACAAAGCATCTGTCATGTTTAAAGTATTGTAGATGCTGAGAATACACCCATGGACAAAAGAGATCTAAGCTCCAAATTCTGATGAAGGGGAAACAGACAAGTGGTGATAAGTTATATGGGAAAAAAAAGAACAGGAGGGAAACAGTGGGAATCGAGAGTGAGGGGTTGCCATTTTAAATGGGTGGTCTCGAAAGGTCTTGCTGAGGAAGGTGACATCTGAGCAATGCTATAACCAGTCAACCCTAAGAGCAAGCTGTGAGTATATCTGGGGAAAGAGCAAACTAGCTAGAAAATGCGCATCAGTAATAAAAATGAAAAGACGGAGACCAACGTGAGGCCAGAAATTGTTTCATTGTTACTTTTAATCTGGCCAACTAGCAGTAGAGTCTGTGGGTGCTGCTTTAGCAAGTACAGACAGGGTCCAAAGAAGAAATATATTGCCTCTTAGTGGGATTCGACAAGGATCAGTGTGGTGGGGAAGGGGTAAGGAAGGAGACTGGAGCAAAAGAAGACAGGACAATGGATGCCCCAGGGCCAGAACTCTGAATTTAATTGCTAGACCCTTTGCCACAAAGGGTAATGTGTATGTCCCTTTGGAAAGCATTTAAGTTTCACAGTTAAAACCTTTAAAAGTATTTTGTATACACTTGCTCCCTCATTCCTGGGAACTTGTCCTTAGGCAAGAAAGGGAGAAAAAGAACATGAATAAGACTGTTCTTTGTAGCATTATTTATTTATTTTATCTTTTTAATGGCCCTCAGGCTCACAGATTTGAATTAATCATAATATTTAATTCATGAGACACATTCGTCATTGGTCGATGCATGACCCTCTGTAATTTAACATTTTTCTTTTAATAAATATGTTAATAATGTAATAGACACCTGTGAACCCAGTACCCAAATACAAGAATTGAAAAGACAGTATTCAGAAGGGGGACCATAGAAAGAGATCTAAAAATAAATTAAACTTAAGTGTCTATCAAAGATGGTATGGCAGATTACTGTGAAAAGAGGAGACTGTTCAGCAAAAGGACCTAGTAATAGTGATTATTGATAAGAAAAAAAGAATAATATGTACCCCTGCCATGCACATTACACAAAAATAACTCTATATAGTTTAAGATCTTTATGTCAAAAGCAAAACATTAAAACATGTGATAAAATAAATGTGAATTTCTTCCTGCTTTGGAGTAGGGAAGGGCTTAACAAAGAGACATAACCATAAAAAATACATAAAAATTAGAGTAAAATTAAGAAGCTTGGGTTAATCAAAAGACATCTTTAAAAAAGTAAAACAAAAAGCAAGCTGTAATCTGGGGAAGATATTTGCCATGCATATAATTGAAAATGAATCAGGAATATATAATTGACTAAGGATCAAAATTTTATATCAAGAAATTACAAAGAATGCCTACAAATTAATAACAAATATGACAAAATGAACAAAAGTCACACCACAAAACATGAAACACACGTAGATAGAAACATCTAAAGAAATGCTCAGTCTTGGTCAGGACTGGTGGCTCATGCCTGTAATCCCAGCACTTTGGGAGGTCAAGGTGGGTGGATCACAAAGTCAGGAGATCAAGACCATCCCGGCTAACATGGTGAAACCCCGTCTCTACTAAAAATACAAAAAATTAGCTGGGCATAGTGGCAGGTGCCTGTAGTCCCAGCTACTCGGGATACTGAGGCAGGAGAATGCCACGAACCCAGGAGGTGGAGCTTGCAGTGAGCAGAGATCATGCCACTGCACTACAGCCTGTGTGACAGAGCAAGACTCCGTCTCAAAAAGGAAAGAAAGAAAGAAAGAAAGAAAGAAAGAAAGAAAGAAAGAAAGAAAGAAAGAAAGAAAGAAAAGAACATCTCTGTCTCTCTGACAATCAGGAAATATAAATGAAGACTAGAATTAGAAAATCATTTTACATGTAATCAATTTACAAAAATTAAGAAATCTGATATTGCCAACTATTAAATAGGATTTATCCAACATCCTATTGTCATAATTTCTTATATGTTACTGATAGTACCATCACTTTCCACCGTCCTTTGGCATTGCATTTTAAAGCTGAACATGTGCATACCTACAATCCAACAATTCTATTCCTAGATATAAAAATCCCTCCAGAATTAGTACATGTATGCATGAGATATGCACACAAATGTTTGGAGGAAACACTGTTCATATAGCAAAAACTTTAAGTAATCTAAATGGCCATAGTCAGGAGGACAGATAAATAAATTGTAGTATACTAATAAAATATAATATTAGAGAGCAATGAAAAATAAGTGAATGACAACCATATACAACAGCATGAATGAATCTTAATAACATTATGTTGAATTAAAGAGTAAATACCAAATAAAAGCATATGGCATATTTTCTAATGAAATTTTAAAGCAAGTATAATCAAACACCATATGCCTTAGACATAATATGTGATACAAAATTTTAAGCTTTATAAGTGAATAATAATTATAAACATTCAGGACAGCATTTGCTTTTGATGGAGATATAAGGGATGAGACAGGGAGAAAACATTTATGGTTTTATTGATAGTAACCCAAAATCTGTGTACAGGAGTAGGAGTAAGAGGGTGTTAGGAGTAAGAGGATATTAAGAGGGTGAAAAATATGTTCAGTAATAAGAAATGGCAAATAGGATAACTCAATGAAATACTATGAAGCCAGCCAAAACAATAGCCATAACCCTGATCCATTCCTCTTCACTGGGCAGGACCTCGCAGCTAGGGCCTCCAGCCACCCCCACCCAGCTGTATTCTATGGACAGAACTCTGATGTCTCCCTGGGACAGAGTGCCCCATAGGAGGGGTGGGTCATCACCTTGGTTGTTTGGATGACTCAGCCCTTCCAGCCTGCAGGCATTGGAAAGTCCAAACTGAACAGAGCAGAGGCAGTTCCACAGCAGAGTTCCCCAGCACAGCTGTTTTGTTGAGGCATGACCAGACTGCTTCTTTAAACAGACCCGGATCCATTCTCCTCACTGGGTGGGTCCTCCCAGCCAGGGCCTCCAGCCAGCCCCACCCATGTTCTATGGCCAACAGAGTTCTAATTTCTTCCTGGAACAGAGTGCCCAGTAGGTGGGGCAGACATTTACTGTTTGGGCACCTTAGCAGGTTCAGGCTGTGGGCCTTGAAGAGCCCAAATCAGCTGGGGGCTGAAGGGATTCCCAACACAGCACAGCTGCTCTACCAAAATGCAGCCAGACTGCATCTTTAAGCAGGTCCCTGATTCCATTCCTCTTGACTGGGTGAGATCTTACAACTGGAAACTCCATCCACCTCCTACAGGCACGTTCAGGCCAGCAACAGGTCAGTAACCCCTGGGACAGAGCTCTCAGAGGAATGGGCAGGTGGCCATATTTGCTGTTTCACAACCTTCACTGATGATACCTCCAGGTACTGGAAAAACCAACGTGACTAGGGTCTGGGGCAGACCTACAGCAAACCACAGCAGCCCTACAGAAGAGTGCCCAGACTGTTCAAAGAAAAACAAATAAAACACAACAGCAACAACAAAACACACAAAAAAATCCAAAGGTCAGCAAACTCAAAGATCAGAGGCAGATAAGCCCACAAAGATGAGAAAGAATTAGCACAAAAAAAAAAAAAAAAAGAAAGAAAAGAAAAGAAAAAACAAAGAAACCAGAATGCTCCCTTTCCTCCAAATAATTGCAACACCTGCCCAGCAATGGTTAAGATCTGGGCTGAGGCTGAGATCACTGAAATGACGGAAGTAGTCTTCAGAATGTGGATAAAAATGAAGTTCACTGAGCTAAAGGAGCATGTTGTAACCCAATGGAAAGAAGCTAAGAATCATGATAAAACAATGCAGGAGCTGATATCCAAAATAGCCAGTATAGAGAGTAACATAACCGACCTGATAGAGCTGAAAAACATACTACAAGAACTTCACAATGCAATCACAAGCTTTAATAGCAGAATAGACCAAATGGAGGCAAGAATCTCAGAGCTTGAAGATTGTCTTTCTGAAATAAGACATGCCAACAAAAACAGAAAACAGTGAAAAGAAATGAACAAAACATCTGAGAAATATGGGATTATGTAAACAGACTGAATCTATGACTGATTGGGGTACCTGAACGAGACAAGAATGGAGCCAACTTGGAAAACATACTTCAGGATATCATCCGGGAGAACTTCACCAACCTAGCAATACAAGCCAACATTCAATTTCAGGAAATATGGAGGCCCCCAGTAAGATACTCCATAAGAAGATCATCCCCAAGACACATAATCATCAGACTCTCCAAGGTCAAATGAAAGAAAAAAATGGTAAGGGCAGCCAGAGAAAAAGGCCAGGTCGCCTACAAAGTGGAAGCCCATCAGACTAACAGTGGAACTCTCAACAGAAATCCTACAATCCAGAAGAGATTGGGAGCCTATATTCAACATTCATAAAAAATAATTTTCAACCCAAAATTTCATATCTGGCCAAACTAAGTTTCATACATGAAGAAGAAATAAGATCCTTTTCATACAAGCAAATGCTGAGAGAATTCATTACCACCAGATCTGCTTTACAAGAGATCCTGAAGGAAGCACTAAAAATGGAAAGGAAAGACCATTACCAGCCACTACAAAAAAACACTGAAGTATACAGGCCAGTGGCATTATGAAGCAACCATATAAACAAGTCTGAAAAATAATGAGCTAGCATCATGATTGCAGGATCAAATCCACACATAACAATACTACTCTTAAATGTAAATGGGCTAAATGCCACAATTAAAAGACACAGAATGGCAAGCTGGATAAAGAACAAAGACCCATGTGTATGCTGTCTTCAAGAGACCCATCTCACATGCAGAGACACATGTAGGCTCAAAATAAAGCGATGGAGGGAAATTTGCCAAACAAATTGAAAACCAGAAAGAGAAGATCTTGCATTCTTAGTATCTGACAATACATACTTTAAACCAACAAACATTAAAAAAAAGACAAAGAAAAGCATTAGGTAATAGTAAATGGTTCAATTCAACAAGAAGACCTAATTATCCTAAATATATATGCACACAATACAGGAGCACTCAGATTCATAAAGCGAGTTCTTAGAGACCCTCAAAGAGACTTAGACTCTCATGCAATAATAGTGGGAGACTTTAACACCCCAGTGACAATATTAGACAGATCATCATGACAAAAATCAATAGAGACATTCAGGACTTGAACTCAGCTCTGGATCAAGCGGACCTGATAGATATCTACAGAACTCTTTACCCAAAAACAACAGAGTATATACATTCTTCTCACCACCTCATGGCACTTCCTCTAAAATTGATCAGATAATCAGGAACAAAACACTCCTCAGTAAATGCAAAAGAATGGAAATCATAACCAAGTCTCTCAGACCACAGCAAAATAAAATAAGAACTCAAGATTAAGAAATTCACTCAAAACCATACAACTACATAAAATTTGAACAATCTGCTCCTGAATGACTTTCAGGTTAATAGTGAAATCAAGGCAGAAATCAAGAAGTTCTTTGAAACTGAGAACAACAATACAACGTACCATAATCTCTGGGACACAGCTAAAGCAGTGCTAAGAAGGAAATTGATAGCACTAAATGCTCACATCAAAAAGCTAGAAAGATCTCAAGTTAACAACTAACATCACAACTAAAAGAACTAGAGAACCAGGAGCAAACGAACCCCAAAGCTAGCAGAAGACAAGAAATAACCAAGATTGGAGCTGAATTGAAGGAGATAGATACACAAAAAACCTTTCAATAAATGAGCCAATCTAGGAGCTGATTTTTTCAAAAAGATTAATATAATAGATATACCACTAGCTAGACTAATAAAGAAAAAAAGAGAGAAGAATCAAACACAATCAGAAATTATAAGAGGGATATTACCACTGACCCCACAGAAATACAAACAATCATTAAAGAATACTATGAACACCTCTCTGCAAATAAACTAAAAACTCTAGAAGAAATTGATAAATTCCTAGGCATATACACCCTCTGAAGACTGAACCAGGAAGAAACTGAATCCCTGAATAGACCAATAACAAGTTTTGAAATTGAGACAGGAATTGATAACCTACCAACCAAAATAATCCCAGGATTATATGGATTCACAGCTGGATTCTACAAGAGGAACAAAGAAGAACTGGTACCATTCCTACTGAAACCATTCTAAAAAATTTAAAAGAAGGAAATGCTTCCTAACTCATTCCATGAGGCCAGCATCATCCTGACACCAAAACCTGGCAGAGATACAACAAAAAAAGAAAATTTCAGATCAATATCCTTGATGAACATCAATGCAAAAATCTTCAACAAAATACTAGCAAACCAAACTCAGCAGCACATCAAAAAGCTTATCCACCATGATCAAGTTGGTTTCATTCCCAGGATTCAAGACTGGTTCTACATACACTAATTAATAAAAGTGATTCATCACATAAACAGAACTAAAGACAGAAAGCACATGATTATCTCAAAAGGTGCAGAAAAGACCTTCATTAAAATTTAACATCCCTTCGTGTTAAAGATTCTCAATAAACTAGGGATTGAAGGAACATACCTCAAAATAATAAGAACCTTATACGACAAAGCCGCAGCCAGTATCATGCTGAATGGGCAAAATCTGAAAGCATTCCCCTTGAAAACCAGTACAGGGTTGCCCTCTCTCAGCATTTCTATTCAACATAGTATTGGAAGCTCTGGCCAGGGCAGTCAGGCAAGAGAAAGAAATAAAGCATATTTAAATAGGAGTAAAGGAAGATGTGAAAACTATCTTTGTCTGCAGATGACATGATTCTTTATCTAGGAAATCCCATTGTTTCAGCCCAAAAGTTTCTTAAGCTGATAAGCCACTTCAGCAAAATCTCAGGATACAAAATGAATGTGCAAAAGTTGCTAGCAATCCTATACACCAACAACAGACAAGCTGACAGTCAAATCATGAATGAATTCCCATTCACAATTACCACAAAAAAGAATAAAATACCTAGGAATGCAGCTAACAAAGGAAGTGAAGAGCCTCTTCGAGGAGAACTACAAGCCACTGCTCAAAGAAATCAGAGATGACACAAATGGAAAAACATTCCATGCACATGGATAGGAAGAATCAGTATCATGAAAATGCCCATACTGTCCAAAACAATTTAAAGATTCAATGCTATTTCCATTAAACTGCCATTGACATTCTTCACAGAATTGGAAAAGAACTATTTTAAAATTCATATGGAATCAAAAAAAGATCCCAAACAGCCAAGGCAACCCTAAGCAAAAAGAAAAAAGTTGTAGGCATCATGCTACCCGACTTCAAACTATACTGCAGGGCTATAGTAACCAAAACAACATTGTACTGGTACAAGAACAGACACACAGACGAATAGAACAGAATAGAGAACCCAGAAATAAGACCACACACCTACAACTATCTAATCTTTGACAAACCTGGCAAAAACAAGCAATGAGAAAAGGATTCCCTATTTAATAAATTGTGCTGGGAGAAATGGCTAGCCATATGCAGAAAATTGAAACTGGACCCCTTCCTTACACCATATACAAAAATCAATTCAAGATGGATTAAAGACTTACACCCAAAACTATAAAAACCCTAGAAGAAAAGCTAGGCTATACCATTCAGGATATAGGATAGGCAAAGATTTCATGATGAAGATGCCACAAGCAATTGCAACAAAAACAAAAATTGACAAATGGGATTTAATTAAACTAAGAAGCTTATGCACAGCAAAAGAAACTATCAACAGAGCAAACAGACAACCTACAGAATGGAATAAAATTTTTGCCATCTATCCATCTGAAAAAGGTATAATAGCCAGCATCAATAAATAATTTACAAGCAAAAAACAAACAACCCCATTAAAAAGTGGGAAAAGGACATGAACAGACAGTTCTCAAAAGAAGACATGCATGTGGTTAGAAACATGAAAAAGAAAAGCTCAACATCACTGATCGTTAGAGAAAGGCAAATCAAAACCACAATGAGATATCATCTCAGTCAGAATGTCTATTACTAAATAGTCAAAAAACAACAGATGCTGGTGAGGGTGTGGAGAAAAAGGAATGCTTTTACGCTGTTGGCAGAAGTGTAAATTAGTTCAACATTGTGGAAGACATTGTGACAATTCCTCAAAGACCTAGAGGCAGAAATATCATTCGACCCAGCAATCCCATGACTGAGTGTATACCCAAAGGAATATAAATCATTCTATTATTCAAGACACATGCACAAGTATGTTCATTGCAGCACTGTTCACAATAGCAAAGACATGGAATCAACCTAAATGCCCATCAATAATAGACTGGACAAAGAAAATGTAATACATATACACTGTGGAATACTATAGTCATAAAAAGGAATGAGATCTTGTCCTTTGCAGAGACATGGATGGAGATGGAACCTGTTATTTTCAGCAAACTAATGCAGGAACAGAAAATCAAACGCCACATATTCTCGAATTTTCTCCATATCAGCAGTGTTATCATTTATGTGTTCCCTGAGGTGACACTTTGAGTTGCCTTCAAGAACTTTTTCTTTGCATTTACAACTTGGCTAAGGATTTGGCCCAAAAGGCCTAGCTTTGAGCCTGTCTCAGCTTTTGACATATCTTCCTCACTAAGCTTAATTATTTCTAGCATTTGATTTAAAGTGAGAAATGTGCTTCTCTTCTTTCCTTTGAACACTTAGAGGCTGTTTTAGGATTATTAATTGGCCGAATTTCAATATTGTTTTGTCTCAGATTAAAGAAAAAAAAAAGAGGCCCAAGGAGAGGAAGAGAAATGGGAAAACCACCACTAACTGAAGCAGTCAGAATACACACAACATTTATCAATTAAGTTCTCTATCTTCTAAGGGTGCAGTTTGTGGTGCCTCAAAACAATTTCAATGGTAACATCTAAGATCCCTGATCACAGATTACTATAATAGATATAACAATAATATGAAAGTTTGAAATATTGCAAGAATTACCAAAATGTGGCACAAAGACATGAAAAGACATGAATTGAGCACATGCTGTTGGAAAAATGGCACCTATAGACTTGCTTGACACAGGGTTGCCACAAGCCTTCAATTTGTAAAAAAAAAATAAACAAATAAATAAATAAAGCAGTATCTGTGTCTGTGATGTGCAATAAAGTCAGGCATGCCTACACGAATTTCTGGGAGCTTCATGGGTTTCCCCATGGTTAAGGCACAAGCCCCAAGATTCCAAAGCTTGTGAGTGTCATCTTTGTCAACAAGAGTATGAGGGCCGTATTTGTGGACCAGGTGGACATGACAAAAGTGGGCACAGAAGCTAGCACCAGTGTGTGCACCTGGGTGGCAGAGGTGGTGCTGGCCCAATACATACTCACCTTGAAAAGGAAGATGAGATGAAAAATCAAGATCATCAAGATTCCTGTGGCCAGGCCTTGCATCTCTGGATATTGTTTGCCACCTATACTGTTGTTTCAAGGATACAATCAAAAGCAGAAGAACTCAGAATGCCTTAAGGAATATTGAATAGCTAAGAAGTGACTTATCAAAAGTCTGCTGTGCATGTAGAAATGATGCAAGAATTCCAGAAAAGTTCAGTTTGCATCAAGAACCCTGCAAAGGTAACAAATTATCTGTGGTTTTATTAAAGGAAGATGCCAAACTTTAATAATAATGGACTTTGATATGACACTAAGTAGATTTTCCTACCATGGGAAAAGATGCCTAATGTGTCATAATATGATTGACAACTATAAACTTGTCACAGGCGAATGTCAAAGAGGTTATTGCAACTGAAGGAAAAATATTTTATTATTGAAGTTGAACCTGTTAACTTCAAAAGAAGTACCCATCTATGGTAGAATAGTATGCTGCCCAACATAGTGTCTTTGTTGAACAAGCTTTACCAAAAAATGAAATTTAAAGAAATTGTGGAAGAACTTGATGTTATGCTCAAGGCAGGATATAATAATTTACTTGAGAAGCTCCAGTAACACGGTATCCATGTTCATATTTTCAGCAGATATTGGTGCTGTAGAGAAGTTTATCAATCAAGCTGGTGTTTGTCATCCGAATGTCAACGTAGCGTTTGTTTGTGGATTTGTGAAAATGTGTACTCAAAGGATTTAAAGGAGAATTACCTCATGCAGTTAATGAACATGATGTTGCCTTGAAGTACACAGAACATTTCAGTCAATTCAAAGACAATAGCGGCCAGGTGCGGTGGCTCACGCGTGTAATCCCAGAACTTTAGGAGGCCGAGGCAGGCGGATCCCCTGAGGTCAGGAGTTTGAGACCAGCCTGACCAACATGGAGAAACCCCGTCTCCACTGAAAATACAAAATCAGCCGGGCTTGGTGGCACATACCTGTAATCCAGCTACTCGGCTGGCTGAGGCGGGAGAATCACTTGAACCCGGAAGGCGGAGGTTGCAGTGAGTGAGATTACACGGTTGCACTCCAGCCTGGGTAACAAGAGCGAAACTCTGTCTCAAAAAAAAAGAAACAATGGTAACATAATTCTGCTGAGACTCCCAAGAAGACTTTAAAAGGGCGTACAAATTAACCAAATTTTCACATTCTGAAAATTAGATCTCTAAATGATAGAGTGGATAAGCATTCAAGAAAGTATTGTTTCATCAAAAGATGAATCACTAGAAGTAGCCAACTGTGTCTTACAGAGGATTCTATAAACAAGCATTCTTCAGGATGTTCTCTTCTGCAAGAGCAAGTGATACCAGAATTGTTCATCTCTTCACCTTGATGAAAGACTATTTTTTACAATATATTTCTGGTCTTGAAAGTTTACCTTTATGTATTTAAGTATTTTCAGACATTGGAATCCATCAACAGGAAACTCCATTTTCTTCATCTCTCTCACCATACTTCCCACTACCTGTTGTTAACAGATTAAAAACAAAAACAAAAAACCTCAAAGTCAAAGTTAGAAAAATAACTCCCTACTTTTCCAAAGTGGCTTATGTTTTTTGATTTTTTAATTATTATGAGGGGTCTTTTAAAATTGGGAAAGTTACTAAAAGTCCAAAAAGAAGTTTTATGAAATTACAAAAAGAAAATTGCATACTTTTAAGTGTTGTAATGTTTGTAATTTGTAATTGTGCTGATGGTATGACCATCTCCTGAAATTGTGTTATGTTAGGTTATTTTGCTTGGGGAAAATCAATACTGACCAGAAAAACCTGGCACTGTATACTTGCTGAAAACTATTAGTGTCCACACATCACTAACCATTACAAAATGTTCTACATTGACTCACTGATAATAAACATAAAATGGAAAATATTTTTTAAATACCCATTTTCCTTAAATGGATAGCACTTATTCAGCCGTTTAGATTTTAGCATAAATTAATTTATCCCATTCTTTCTTGCAAACATACTTTGATGAGATGCAAAATAAAGACATCAAGTTTAGAAAGTAAGAAATTAAAGGAGTCACCATACCATATTTAGCAAAAAAAACTACAAGGTTAACTGCCTTTTTCATACTTTTACCTAAATCTAGGCCTGGTCCCAATTGTTTTTCAGTTAGTTATTGTTCTTTGGATATCAAATTTTGGCTAATGGTATAATCATTAAAAAACGCTTAGTCCATCATCGTCAATAGGCCTTGGTATTCTGTCTAGGACAAAAAATTAATAAAGATCACGTATGCAGGATCAGAGAGTTACACTGAAAATAAGAACATCTCCCTGAACTAAGACTGTAAAAAAGCTGCGTATGAAACCACTCTTACTTCTCAGGTGACCCCAAATGGAAATAGCTATGACCAATTGTCCTGTAATCAAGCCCTAAAGAATGGACTCTCACCTCTTCTGGAGGGCCTGATCACACACCTCTGTCAGCAACTGCAGCTGCTGTTGGCATCTAAGGAGAAACAAGGAAAGGGGAGGGCTGAGGGTATGGTTTGTTTTATTTTGGTTTTGCTCATTTGATTTGGTCTTGACATACAAGAAAGCTTTTAACTACGAACATCACGTATGCTAATATTTTAAATGAATGGATGTAATATATTTGTACTGATTACAACCATGCATTACTGTAGTTATTTTACTTTACATTGCACTGCAGGCCTTTTATCAAATACAGATATGTGGTGTCTGCCAAGGAGCGAATCTTTCTTGCCAGAGACAGGGCAATAAACAAAATGAGTTGTTAGATCTATTTCAAAAGCCATATGTGCTGTCTGAGTTTGCTGCCATCCACTCAAGGGGAAGGTTTGCCTCTAAATGCTTCAAAAGGACTCACTCAGCAGCTGACAAGGCCTGTGGCCACAGGGGTCTGATAATTCACTGCTGACATGTTTCGTTTTCTCAGTTCAGCAAGACTGTCAGCTGACCCACAAGTACAAAGTGTTTTCTTCCCTTATGCATGTTCTAGCAAGGTCCTCAAAGTCCTATTGGCAGCTTTCCTTGACTAAACGCCACCATAACACACCTGGACCTTCATTCTCTTCCATTTTTTTGGCTCATCTATGGAATGAGCATGACACACTCTGGCTAGAGGAACCCCTTCTAGTGTTTTCTTTCCATATGGACATCGGAACTGCAAGAATCCCTTCAACTCCCACTTTGTTTGAGGACATTCTAGTGTGTGCTATGGAACAGTTTAATGATTTTGCTTTAAGTATTCATTAATATCCTTTTTTTATAATTATTAGATTAAATTAGCAGTCAAGAAGAGATAATAGAATAACTAGTGTATATAGGTTAACTCTTCTGATATCTTCTTCCTTTAGCATTTTCACAGATACCCAGTGAAACATACAGTTCATCCCCCTCGGGCGCAGGCTCAACACTTCATGGTGAGTACCTGGGGAAGATTTAGAGACACTGAAGGTAGTGGTCAGCTTTATTTGGACACAGGTGTAAAAACAAGAACTGATAAGAAGCCAGCCTCAGATAGATACATAAAAGTACATCTTGATGATGAAAATTACAATGAATGGAATCAAAATTCTTTTCAGCCATTCAAAGACGATAGAGACCAAGCCTTAGATTTTTATACATTTTATTTCAAAAAAAAATCTACACAATAGCATTTTTTACTAGTTATATCTATGAAAAATATATTTCAGTATTTTATTGGAAAATAGAATAATTAGTCAACATGTATTTATCTAGTCTAATGTTGCAAAGGAGTTTTTATTAACCTTATCAAACACATTGATGTGGAGAAGAATCAGTACTTTGATCAGCTGAACCTCTCATACCAAGAGAATAGGATTAGAGCCTCACTTATCCATGACCCCCAACTCTGGCCTTTTTCTGTACCACTTACATTTCTCATGGAGATTCTTCAGCAGACATCATTTTGTTGTTTGGAAGTATGGAGCTTCTTTTTTATTTTTTTTCAACCAATAGGAAATTTTCCTGTTTTCAACCAATAGGATATTTTTTTCAATTAATAGGAATTTTTTTTTCAACCAATAGGAAATTTTATTCCTTTGGCAATTGTTAGACAAATCTCAGGATTCCAGCCTTGCGATAAATTGGTTCTTAATAAACTTTACACATAATATTTAAGGGATACTTAGACAATTTAAATTGAGTTTTTTCAAATAGCATATGAAACCCAGTCATGATATTATACCACTTGATCAAGTTGAGATGTCTTGTCCAGATATCCCCGTTATATTCCTAGACAATGTCTTTACCAGCACAACCAGAGCATTATCAGAAGTCCCCACAACTGCCAATGGATCTACGAAAACTAATCACGTCCATATCACTGGTAAGTCATTTGTCCTATTTTGGGAGATTTTATGCTTTATTCCCTCAACAAATATTTATCAAGTACCTACCATTTGCCAGGCACTATGCCAGTTGTTGGATATACAGTGAAAACACTGGCTTTTTGAAGATCATAATCTATTAGCGATCATGTATAGTAAATAAATAATCACAAATAAATTTATTTTTGACAAGTACTATGATAAGGTGTTGTCGGAGTCAAACAGGCAGTCCTGATTTTAATTGGAGGATAGGACAGGACTCTATGAGGATATGATACTTAAATTAAAATCTGAGAAAAATAAATAAGAATTATCCAGGTGAAAAGTAGCAAAAAACATTTCAGGTCTATGAAAACAAAGTCTGAGATAGAAATCATTGGAACAAAGTGTACTCCTATAATTCACCTAATATAATATTGTCATGCAAAATGTAATCCCTCTTTTAAATCATGAGAGGGCAAAAGATTCAATAAAGTTAGGACCCTCCTAATGAAGGTCATGATTGTAAGTTCACAAGCATAATCAACTTCAGGGGTGTTCACTTGACTAGTGAACGCAACACCTAGGTACTCAGCTCATTTTGTATCAAAGGTCATACAGTCTTCTGATCATTGGAGCATCATCTTGCACATGTCGTGGCAATAAAGCTGCAAACTAAGGTACTACAAAGATTTTAAGATATTGGTGCCTTAAAGAGCTGTCTAGTTTAGAGATGGGTCAGGAGTGGAGTTCCGCTTTTCCACTTCCATTGTGATGGCAGTGGTCTCATTTTCTATATTTGGTTGGAAAAAAAAAATTGTAGGCATTGATGTAAGACCTCTTTAAAATCTTTTGTTTGGCAAAAATGAGGGATCGTGGCAGACAGAAAGCAGGACTAGATTACAACTCTGCAGCATGCAGTTTTGCACTGTGAATTTTAGCTCCAGGTCAACTGCAAGAACAAACCAGCAATCCCGAGAAAACCCCCAGACCCTCTGAAGGAAACAGACTGCTTCTGTAGCACCCAGGAGACACCCCAAATACTCTGGGAGGTGGATAGCCTCACACAAATTTTCAAGCCCATCTCATCCTCCACCTGGAAACAGACTTGGGGCTGTTGGCAGGGTGGGGGCACAGTGGGAGTGAGACTGGCCCTTCAGTTTGCACGGGAGCTCGATGAGGCCTTTGACTGCCGGCTTTCCCCCTCTTTCCTGACAACCTGCATGAATCAGCAAAGGCAGCCATAATTCTCCTAGGTTCACAACTCCAATGACCTGGGAATCTCACCCCATCACCAACAGCAGTGGCAGCAAAACCTGCCCAAGAAGACTCTGAGCTCAGACATGCCTAGCCCTGCCTCGACCTGATGGTCCTTCCCTATCCAACCTAGTAGTAGAAGACAACGGGCATATAATATTGGGAGTTCTAAGGCCCTGCCCACCACCAGTCCCTCTCCAGACTACTGCAGCTGATGCTTTCTGGAGAGCTCCACCTCCTAGCAGGTGGCCAACCAGCACAAAAACAAAGGATTAAACCACCAAAAGTAAGGACCCTCATGGAGTCCATTGCACCCTCTGCCACCTCCACCAAAACAGGCACTGGTATCCATGGCTGAGAGACCCATAGATGGTTCATATCACAGGACTCTATGCAGACAACCTCCAGTACCACCCTGGAGCCAGGAAGACTCACTGGGTGGCTAGACCCAGAGGAGAGACAACAATCACTGCAGTTCGGCTCCCAGGAAGCCACATCCATAGGAAAAGGGAGAGCGCCTACATCAAGGGAACACCCAGTGGGACAAAATAATCTGAACAACAGCCTTCAGCCCTAGACCTTCCCTGTGATGGAGCCTGCCCAAATGAGAAGGAACCAGAAAACCAACCCTGGTAATACGACAAAACAAGGCTCTTCAACACCCCCCAAAACAATCATACTAGTTCACCAGCAATGGATCCAAACCAAGAAGAAATTCCTGATTTACCTGAAAAATAATTCAGGAGGTTAGTTATTAAGTTAATCAGAGAGGGACCAGAGAAAGGTGAAGACCAGTCCAAAGAAATCCAAAAAAATGACACAAGAAGTGAAGGGAGAAATATTTCTGGAAATAGATAGCTTAAAGACAAAAAATCAAAAATTCAGGAAACTTTAGACATACTTTTAGGAATGTGAAATGCTCTCAAAAGTCTCAGTGATAGACTTGAACAAGCAGAAGAAAGAAATTCAGAGCTCAAAAACAAGATCTTCAAATTAACCCAGCCCAAAAAAGACAAAGAAAAAAGAATAAGAAAATATGAACAAAGCCCCCAAAAGTCTGGGATTATGTTAAACAACTGAACCTATGAATAATCGGTGTACCAGAGGAAGAAAAGAATTCTAAAAGCCTGGAAAACATATTTGGGGTATAATCAAGGAAAACTTCCCCAGCTTTGTGACAGCCCTAGACATGCAAATACAAGAAGCACAAAGGACACCTGGGAAGTTCATTGCAAAAAGATCTTCGCCAAGGCACATTGTCATTAGGTTATCCAAAGTTAAGACAAAGGAAAGAATCCTCAGAGCTGTGAGATGGAAGCACCAGGTAACCCACAGAGGAAAATCTATCAGATTAACAATAGATTTCTCAGTAGAAACCCTACAAGCTAGAAGGGATTGGGGGCCTATCTTCAACTTCCTCAAACAAAATAATTTTTAGCCAAGAATTTTGTATCCAATGAAACTAAGCATCATATATGAAGGAAAGATACAGTTGTTTTCACACAAACAAATCCTGAGAGAATTTCACCAAACCACCACTACAAGAACTGCTAAAAGGAGCTCTAAATCTTGAAACAAACCCTGGGAACACATCAAAACAGAACCTCTTTAAGCATAAATCACACAAGACCTATAAAACAAAAATACAAGTTAAAAAGCAAAAACAAAAATCCAAAGTACACAGATAACAAAGAGCATGATGAAAGCAATGGTACCTCATATTTCAATACTATCTTTGAATGTAAATGGCCTAAATATTCCACTTAAAAGATACAGAACCGCAGAATGGATAAGAACTCACCCATCAACTATTTGCTGCCTTCAGGAAACTCACCTAACACATAAGGACTCATATAAACTTAAAGTAAAGAGGTGGACAAAGGCATTTCATGCCAATGGACACCAAAAGTGAGCAGGGGTAGCTATTCTCATATCAGACAAAACAAACTTTAAAGCAACAGTGGTTAAGAAAGACAAAGAGGGACAGTATATCATGGTAAAAGACCTTGTATAACAGGAAAATATCACAATCCTAAACATATATCCACCTAACATTGGAGCTCCCAAATTTATAAAACAATTACTAATAGGCCTAAGAAATGAGATAGACAGCAACAAAATAATAGTGGGGGACTTCAGTACTCCACTGACAACACTAGACCGGTCATCAAGACCGAAAATCAACAAAGAAACAGCAGATTTAAACTATATGTTGGAACAAATGGACTTTACAGATATATACATAACATTTCATCCAACAACTGCCAAATATACATTCTATTCAACAGTGCATGGAACTTTCTCCAAGATAGACCATATGATAGGCCATAAAACAAGCCTCAATAAATTTAAGAAAAATGAAATTATATCAAGCACTCTGTCAGACCACAGTGGAATAAAACTGGAAATCAATTCCAAAAGGAACCTTCAAAACCACGCAAATACATGGAAATCAAATAACCTGCTCCTGAATGAGCATTGGGTCAAAAATGAAATCAAGATGGAAATTTAAAAATTCTTTGAACTGAATTACAGTAATGACACAACCTAACAAACCTCTGGGATACAGCAAAGGTGGTGCTAAGAGGAAAGTTCACAGCCCTAAACACCTACATCAAAAATCTAAAAGAGTGCAAACAGACAATCTAAGGTCACACCTGGGAACTAGAGAAACAGGAACAAACTGAACCCAAATCCAGCAGTAGAAAGGAAATAACCAAGATCAGAGCACAATATAATTGAAATAACAACAAAAACACAAAAGATAAATGAAACAAAAACTGGTTCTATGAAAAGGTAAATAAAATGCATAGACCATTAGCAAGACTAACCAATAAAATAAGAGAGAAAATCCAAATAACCTCATTAAGAAATGAAATGGGAGATGTTACAACCGACACCGCAGAAATACAGAAGATCATGCAAAGCTATTATGAACACCTTTATGCACATAAACTAGAAAACCTAGAAGACATGGATAAATTTCTGGAAAAATACAACCACCTAGCTTAAATCAGGAAAAATTAGATACTCCGAACAGACCAATAACAAGCAGTGACATTGAGACGCAAATGACTCTGTCTGACAGCTTTGAAGAGAGCAGTTGATCTCCCAACACGGAGGTTGAGATCTGAGAAGGGACAGACTGCCTGCTCAAGTGGGTCCCTGACCCCCTGAGTAGCCTAACTGGGAGACATCCCCCACTAGGGGCAGTCTGACACCCCACACCTCACAGGGTGGAGTACCCCCCTGAGAGGAAGCTTCCAAAGCAAGAATCAGACAGGTACACTCACTGTTCAGCAATATTCTATCTTCTGCAGCCTCTGCTGCTGATACCCAGGCAAACAGGGTCTGGAGTGGACCTCAAGCAATCTCCAACAGACCTACAGCTGAGGGTCCTGACTGTTAGAAGGAAAACTATCAAACAGGAAGGACACCTACACCAAAACCCCATCAGTACGTCACCATCATCAAAGACCAGAGGCAGATAAAACCACAAAGATGGGGAAAAAGCAGGGCAGAAAAGCTGGAAATTCAAAAAATAAGAGCACATCTCCCCCGGCAAAGGAGCGCAGCTCATCGCCAGCAACGGATCAAAGCTGGACAGAAAATGACTTTGACAAGATGAGAGAAGAAGGCTTTAGTCCATCAAACTTCTCAGAGCTAAAGGAGGAATTACGTACCCAGTGCAAAGAAACTAAAAATCTTGAAAAAAAAGTGGGTTGATGGCTGGAGTAATTAATGCAGAGAAGGTCATGAACGAAATGAAAGAGATGAAAACCATGACACGAGAAATAAGTGACAAATGCACAAGCTTCAGTAACCGACTCGATCAACTGGAAGAAAGAGTATCAGAGATTGAGGATCAAATGAATGAAATGAAGCGAGAAGAGAAACCAAAAGAAAAAAGAAGAAAAAGAAATGAACAAAGCCTGCAAGAAGTATGGGATTATGTAAAAAGACCAAATCTACGTCTGATTGGGGTGCCTGAAAGTGAGGGGGAAAATGGAACCAAGTTGGAAAACACTCTTCAGGATATCATCCAGGAGAACTTCCCCAACCTAGTAGGGCAGGCCAACATTCAAATCCAGGAAATACAGAGAACGCCACAAAGATACTCCTCGAGAAGAGCAACTCCAAGACACATAATTGCCAGATTCACCAAAGTTGAAATGAAGGAAAAAATCTTAAGGGCAGCCAGAGAGAAAGGTCGGGTTACCCACAAAGGGAAGCCCATCAGACTAACAGCAGATCTCTCAGCAGAAACTCTACAAGCCAGAAGACAGTGGGGGCCAATATTCAACATTCTTAAAGAAAAGAACTTTCAACCCAGAATTGCGAATCCAGCCAAACTAAGTTTCACAAGTGAAGGAGAAATAAAATCCCTTACAGATAAGCAAATGCTTAGAGATTTTGTCACCACTAGGCCTGCCTTACAAGAGACCCTGAAGGAAGCACTAAACATGGAAAGGAACAACCAGTACCAGCCATTGCAAAAACATGCCAAAATGTAAAGACCATCAAGGCTAGGAAGAAACTGCATCAACTAATGAGCAAAATAACCAGTTAATATCATAATGGCAGGATCAAGTTCACACATAACAATCTTAACCTTAAATGTAAATGGACTAAATGCTCCAATTAAAAGACACAGACTGGCAAACTGGATAAAGAGTCAAGACCCATCAGTCTGCTGTATTCAGGAGACCCATCTCACATGCAGAGACATACATAGGCTCAAAATAAAGGGATGGAGGAAGATTTACCAAGCAAATGGAGAACAAAAAAAAAAGCAGGGGTTGCAATACTAGTCTCTGATAAAACAGACTTAAACCATCAAAGATCAAAAGAGACAAAGAAGGCCATTACATAATGGTAAAGGGATCAATTCAACAGGAAGAGCTAACTATCCTAAATATATATGCACCCAATACAGGAGCACCCAGATTCATAAAGCAAGTCATTAGAGACTTACAAAGAGACGTAGACTCCCATACAATAATAATGGGAGACTTCAACACTCCACTGTCAACATTAGACAGATCAACGAGACAGAAAGTTAACAAGGATATCCAGGAATTGAACTCATCTCTGCAGCAAGCAGACCTAATAGACATCTATAGAACTCTCCACCCCAAATCAACAGAATATACATTCTTCTCAGCATCACATCACACTTACTCCAAAATTGACCACATAATTGGAAGTAAAGCACTCCTCAGCAAATGTACAAGAACAGAAATTATGACAAACTGTCTCTCAGACCACAGTGCAATCAAACTAGAACTCAGGACTAAGAAACTCAATCAAAACCGCTCAACTACACGGAAACTGAACAACCTGCTCCTGAATGACTACTGGGTACATAACGAAATGAAGGCAGAAATAAAGATGTTCTTTGAAACCAATGAGAACAAAGATACAACATACCAGAATCCCTGGGACACATTTAAAGCAGTGTGTAGAGGGAAATTTATAGCACTAAATGCCCACAAGACAAAGCAGGAAAGATCTAAAATTGACACTCTAACATCGCAATTAAAAGAACTAGAGAAGCAAGAGCAAACACATCCGAAAGCTAGCAGAAGGCAAGAAATAACTAAGATCAGAGCAGAACTGAAGGAGATAGAAACACAAAAAACCCTCCAAAAAATCAATGAATCCAGGAGTTGGTTTTTTGAAAAGATCAACAAAATTGACAGACCGCTAGCAAGACTAATAAAGAAGAAAAGAGAGAAGAATCAAATTGACGCAATAAAAAATGATAAAGGGGATATCACCACTGACCCCACAGAAATACAAACTACCATCAGAGAATACTATAAACACCTCTAAGCAAATAAACTGGAAAATCTAGAAGAAATGGATAATTTCCTGGACACTTACACTCTTCCAAGACTAAACCAGGAAGAAGTTGAATCCCTGAATAGACCAATAGCAAGCTCTGAAATTGAGGCAATAATTAATAGCCTACCAACCAAAAAAAGTCCAGGACCAGATGGATTCACAGCTGAATTCTACCAGAGGTACAAGGAGGAGCTGGTACCATTCCTTCTGAAACTATTCCAATCAATAGAAAAAGAGGGAATCCTCCCTAACTCATTTTATGAGGCCAACATCATCCTGATACCAAAGCCTGGCAGAGACGCAACAAAAAAAGAGAATTTTAGACCAATATCCCTGATGAACATCGATGCAAAAATCCTCAATAAAATACTGGCAAACCGGATTCAGCAACACATCAAAAAGCTTATCCACCATGATCAAGTGGGCTTCATCCCTGGGATGCAAGGCTGGTTCAACATTTGCAAATCAATAAACATAATCCAGCATATAAACAGAACCAAAGACAAGAACCACATGATTATCTCAATAGATGCAGAAAAGGCTTTTGACAAAATTCAACAGCCCTTCATGCTAAAAACGCTCAATAAATTCGGTATTGATGGAACGTACCTCAAAATAATAAGAGCTATTTATGACAAACCCACAGCCAATATCATACTGAATGGGCAAAAACTGGAAAAATTCCCTTTGAAAACTGGCACAAGACAGGGATGCCCTCTCTCACCACTCCTATTCAACATAGTGTTGGAAGTTCTGGCTAGGGCAATCAGGCAAGAGAAAGAAATCAAGGGTATTCAGTTAGGAAAGGAAGAAGTCAAATTGTCCCTCTTTGCAGATGACATGATTGTATATTTAGAAAACCCCATTGTCTCAGCCCAAAATCTCCTTAAGCTGATAAGCAACTTCAGCAAAGTCTCAGGATACAAAATTAATGTGCAAAAATCACAAGCATTCTTATACACCAGTAACAGACAAGCACAGAGCCAAATCATGAATGAACTTCCATTCACAATTGCTTCAAAGAGAATAAAATACCTAGGAATCCAACTGACAAGGGATGTAAAGGACCTCTTCAAGGAGAACTACAAACCACTGCTCAGTGAAATAAAAGAGGACACAAACAAATGGAAGAACATACCATGCTCATGGATAGGAAGAATCAACATTGTGAAAATGGCCATACTGCCCAAGGTTATTTATAGATTCAATGCCATCCCCATCAAGCTACCAATGAGTTTCTTCACAGAATTGGAAAAAACTGCTTTAAAGTTCATATGGAACCAAAAAAGAGCCCGCATCTCCAAGACAATCCTAAGTCAAAAGAACAAAGCTGGAGGCATCACGCTACCTGAATTCAAACTATACTACAAGGCTACAGTAACCAAAACAGCATGGTACTGGTACCAAAACAGAGATATAGACCAATGGAACAGAACAGAGTCCTCAGAAATAATACCACACATCTACAGCCATCTGATCTTTGACAAACCTGAGAGAAACAAGAAATGGGGAAAGGATTCCCTATTTAATAAATGGTGCTGTGAAAATTGGCTAGCCATAAGTAGAAAGCTGAAACTGGATCCTTTCCTTACTCCTTATACGAAAATTAATTCAAGATGGATTAGAGACTTAAATGTTAGACCTAATACCATAAAAATCCTAGAGGAAAACCTAGGTAGTACCATTCAGGACATAGGCATGGGCAAAGACTTCATGTCTAAAACACCAAAAGCAACGGCAACAAAAGCCAAAATAGACAGATGGGATCAAATTAAACTAAAGAGCTTCTGCACAGCAAAAGAAACTACCATCAGAGTGAACAGGCAACCTACAGAATGGGAGAAAATTTTTGCAATCTACTCATCTGACAAAGGGCTAATATCCAGAACCTACAAAGAACTCAAACAAATTTACAAGAAAAAAACAAACAACCCCATCAAAAAGTGGGCAAAAGATATGAACAGACATTTCTCAAAAGAAGACATTCATACAGCCAACAGACACATGAAAAAATTCTCATCATCACTGGCCATCAGAGAAATGCAAATCAAAACCACAATGAGATACCATCTCACACCAGTTAGAATGGCGATCATTAAAAAGTTAGGAAACAACAGGTGCTGGAGAGGATGTGGAGAAACAGGAACACTTTTACACTGTTGGTGGGATTGTAAACTAGTTCAACAATTATGGAAAACAGTATGGCGATTCCTCAAGGATCTAGAACTAGATGTACCATATGACCCAGCCATCCCATTACTGGGTATATACCCAAAGGATTATAAATCATGCTGCTATAAAGACACATGCACACGTATGTTTATTGCAGCACTATTCACAATAGCAAAGACTTGGAATCAACCCAAATGTCCATCAGTGACAGACTGGATTAAGAAAATGTGGCACATATACACCATGGAATACTATGCAGCCATAAAAAAGGATGAGTTTGTGTCCTTTGTAGGGACATGGATGCAGCTGGAAACCATCATTCTTAGCAAAGTATCACAAGAACAGAAAACCAAACACCGAATGTTCTCACTCATAGGTGGGAACTGAACAATGAGATCACTTGGACTCGGGAAGGGGAACATCACACACCAGGGCCTATCATGGGGAGGGGGGAGGGGGGAGGGATTGCATTGGGAGTTATACCTGATGTAAATGACGAGTTGATGGGTGCTGATGAGTTGATGGCTGCAGCACACCAACATGGCACAAGTATATATATGTAACAAACCTGCACATCATGCACATGTACCCTAGAACTCAAAAGTATAATAATTAAAAAAAAAAAAAAGAAGGAAAAGGCATTTGTGTACTTGACACCAGTCACATGTAGTGGGTTCCGTTTCCAGGAAGTACAAATTAAAGTGGATATTAAAAATCTGGTGATGTCCACAGGAGCTGAATCCACATGGTGAAAGGTCCAGAAATCATGTCTATGATAAACATTTGAATAAAACGGAAAGCTTGGCACAGAGAAAACAAAGGGTGTTATGACAGAGTCTTTAAATAATTAATATATTGTCATGGAAGATAATTTAGATAATGTATAGCCATACATGATAGATCTTAGACCATCCAAAGAGAGAAAGTTACAAGTTTAGATTTAACATTAATGATGAACCTTTCAACAATAAAAGCTAGTTGAAAATGCAATGAATCACTTTGTGGGGCAGATTACATGGCATTAGAAATATTCAAATAGCGGCTTGAATAAAGTGTTTTTAAAAAAAAAAAAAAAAAAAAAAGGCCGGGCGCGGTGGCTCACGCCTGTAATCCCAGCACTTTGGGAGGCCGAGGCGGGCGGATCACAAGGTCAGGAGATCGAGACCACAGTGAAACCCCGTCTCTACTAAAAATACAAAAAATTAGCCGGGCGCAGTGGTGGGCGCCTGTAGTCCCAGCTACTCAGGAGGCTGAGGCAGGAGAATGGCGTGAACCCAGGAGGCGGAGCTTGCAGTGAGCCGAGATCGCGCCACTGCACTCCAACCTGGGCGACAGCATGAGACTCCATCTCAAAAAAAAAAAAAAAAAAAAAAAAAACCAAGCAGTGACATTGAAATGGCAATTTAAAAATTACCAACAAGGGCCGAGCGCAGTGGCTCATGCCTGTAATCCCAGCATTTTGGGAGGCCAAGGCCAGTGGATCATGAGGTCAGGAGTTCAAGACCAGTCTGGCCAAGATGGTGAAAACCTGTCTGTACTAAAAATACAAAAATTAGCCAGGTGCAGTGGCAGGCACCTATAATCCCAGCTACTTGGGAGGCTGAAGCAGGAGAATTGCTTGAGCCTGGGCAGCAGAGGTTGCAGTGAGCCAAGATTGTGCCATTGCACTCCAGCCTGGGTGAGAAAGTGAGAATCCATCTCAAAAAAAAAAAATTACCAACATAAGAAAGTCCAGTACCAGACGGATTCACAGCAGAATTCTACCAGACATTCAAAAAAGAATTGGTACCAATCCTATTGACACTATTCCACAAGATAGAGAAAGAAGGAGCCCTTCCTAATTCATTCTATGAAGCCAACCTCACCCTGACACCAAAACCAGGAAAGGACATAACCAAAAAAGAAAACGACAGACTGATATCCTTGCTGAACATAGATGCTAAAATCCTTAAAAAAAAAAAAAAAAAAAAAAAAACTAACTAACCAAATTCAACAACATATCAAAAAGATAACTCACCATGATCAAGTGGGTTTCATACCAGGGATGCAGGGATGGTTTAACATACACAAGCCAATAAATGTGATACACCACATAAACAGAATTAAAAACAAAAATCACATGTTCACCTCAATTGATACAAAAAAAAAAGTTCAACAAAATCCAGCATCCCTTTATGATTAAAACTCAGCAAAATTGGCATACAAGGGACATACCTTAATGTAATAAAAGCCATCTATGACAAACCCACAGCCAACATAATACTGAATGGGGAAAAGATGAAAGCATTCCATCTGAGAACTAGAGCAAGACAAGAATGCCCACTCTCACCACTCCTCTTCAACGTAGTAATGGAAGTCCTAGCCAAAGCAATCAGACAAAAGAAAGAAATAAAGGGCATCTAAGTCAGCAAAGAGGAAATCAAACTGTCACTGTTTGATGATGATGATTGTTTACCTTGAAAACCCTAAGGACTCCTCTAGAAAGCTCTTAGAACTGATAAAAGAATTCAGCAAAATTTCCGAATACAAGATTAATGTACACAAATCAGTAGCTCATCTATACACCAACAGCGACCAAGCAGAGAATCAAATCAAGAACTCAACCCCTTTTACAATAGCTGCAAAAAATAAAATAAAATAAAATACTTAGGAATATCCTAACACAGGAGTCAAAAGACCTCTAAAAGAAAAACTACAAAACACTGATGAGATAAATCATTGATGACACAAACAAATGGAAACACATCCCATGCTGATGGATGAGTAGAATCAATATTGTGAAAATGACCATACTGCCAAAAGCAAACTACAAATCCAATGCAATCCCCATCAGAATACCACCATCATTCTTCGCAGAATTAGAGAAAACAATTCTAAAATTCATATGGAACCAAAAAAGAGCCCACATAGCCAAAGCAAGACTAAGTAAAAAGAAGAAATCTGGAGGCATCACATATCTGATTTCCAACTATACTATAAAGTCATAGCCATCAAAACAGCATGATACTGGTATAAAATAGACACATAGACCAATGGAACAGAATAAACCCAACTACTTACAGCCAACTGATCTTCAACAAAGCAAACAAAAACATAAAGTGGGGAAAGGACACCCTTTTCAATAAATGGTGCTGGGATAATTGGCTAGCCACATGTAGGAGAATTAAACTGGATCCTCATCTCTCACCTTATACAAAAATCAACTCAAGATGGATTAAGGATTTAAACCTAAGACCTGAAACTATAAAAATTCTAAAAGATAACATTGGAAAAATTCTTCTAGATATGGGCTGAGGCAAGGATTTCATGACCAAGAACCCAAAGCAAATGCAATAAAAACAAAGATAAATAGCTGGCACATAATTAAACTAAAGAGCTTTTCCATGGCAAAAGGAACAGTAATCAGAGTGAACAGACAACCCACAGAGTGAGAGAAAACTGTCTCAATCTATACATCTGACCAACGACTACTATCCAGAATTTACAACTAACTCAAACAAATTAGTAAGAAAAAAGCAAACAACCCTATCAAAAAGTGGGCTAAGAACATGAATAGACAATTCTCAAAAGATATACAAATGGCTAACAAACATATGAAAAAATGCTCAACATCACTAATAATCAGGGAAATGCAAATCAAAATGACAAGGAGATACCACCTTAGTCCTGTAAGAATGACCATAACCAAAAAAATAAAAAAACAGTAGATGTTGGCATGGATGTGGTGAACAGGGAATGCTTCTACACTGCTAGTGGGGATGTAAACTAGTACAGCCACTATAGAAAACAGTGTGGAGAGTCCTTAAAGAACTAAAAGTAGAGCTATCATTTGATCCAGCAATCCCACTACTGGATATCAGCCCAGAGGAAAAGAAGTCATTATTCAAAAAAGATACTTGCACATGCATGTTTATAGCAGCACAATTCACAATTGCAAAATTGTGGAACCAACCCAAATGCCCATCAATCAATGAGTGGATAAAGAAACTGTTTTTTATATAGGCAGATAGATAGATAGATAGATAGATAGATAGATAGACAGATAGATAGATACATACATACATACATACATACATACATACACACACACACACACACATACACACACTATGGAAAACTACATAGCCATAAAAAAGGAATGAATCAACAGCATTTGCAGTGACCTGGATGAGACTGGAGACTACTCTTCTAAGTGATGTAACTCAGGAATGAAAAATCAAACATTGTAGGTTCTCACTGATATGTGGGAAGCTAAGCTATGAGGACACAAAGACATAAGAATGACACAATGGACTTTGGGGACTTGAAGGGAAGAGTGGGAGGGGGTGACAGATGAAAGACTACAAATATGGTGCAGTGTATACTGCTTGGGTGATGGGTGCACCATAATCTCATAAATAGCCACTAAAGAACTTATGTAATCAAATACTACCTGTACCCCAATAACTTATAGAAAAATAAAATAAAACCTTCTGTTCTTTCCTTTATCTAAAACTTTGGAGGTAAAATATTATATCTCACCATATTACCATGGTGGAGCTTAGTAAATTTTGACTTGTGTGAAACAGAACTTTGTCTAGACCTGAGTTGACCAATTGTCTCTTTCATGATCATGCTACTCTAGTGGTTTGAACTATGTAAACTTTCTAGTCATCTGTATATACAATGTATCACAAGATTATGTGTTATTGGACTACATGAGTCTCCAGGGAACCCTCAGTTGCTACGTTGACAGGGGTGAGAATCAGGAAGACCTCGAATCCCTGGATGTATGTTGTATGAAAGGGAAAAGTCTTCAATACTCTAGCCAATGCTAACATGATAACATCACATGGTTTCAGTCCAGGCTTTGTACAAACACAGAAAAGATGTGATAGCGAATATTAAATCTAGTTCTTTGACCTGTATTTTTTGAGATTTTGCTGTATGAAAAGCAGTGTAATAAAAACGGGGAAATGAAAGAAATTTAAATCCTTGCTTCAGCAGTTTACTACCTAGTTGAGACAAGGAAAGAAAACCAATCCAGATAGCTTTTTGCCCAAATGATCTATGTAATCGAAGTACCTAAAGATCTATCTATCATGTATAAGAAATTTCACTGGAGTATCATTAGCAATAACAAAGTCTGGAAACAATTTAACAATCTAACATTGTGAGATAAATTAAATAAACTGGTATATCCATTGAACTATTCAGTCATTTAATAGAATGAGATAAATCTCTGTGCAGTGCTATGGAAAGTATTCCAAGAATATTTTTTAAGAAAAAGAGGCCAGGTGTACATCTTTTGGCCTCTTATTCTTTAAAAACATGTCAAATGTAAAATTAAAAATGTAAAATGGTTTTTACATTTTTAGATTAGTTTAAAAGCTCAAAATCACTAATCACTAGAGAAATGCAAATTAAAACCACAATGAGATACCATCTCACATAAGTTAGAATGGCTATTACTAAAAAGTAAAAAAAAAAAAAGAAAGAAAGAAACGGATGCAGGTGAGATTGTGGAGAAAAGGGAATGTTTATACACTGCCGGTGGGAATGTAAATTAGTTCAGCCATTGTGGAAAGCAGTTTGGCTACTGCTCAAAGAACTTAAAAAAAAAATTACTACTTGAACCAACAATCTTATTATATTGGATATATACCCAAGGGAATATAAATTGTTCTACCATAAAGACAGATGAGCACATATGTTCATCACAGTACTATTCACAATAGCAAAGACATGAAACTAACCTAAACTCCCATCCACAGTGACTGGATAAAGAAAACGTGGTACATATACACCATGGAATACTATGAAGCCATAAAAAAGAATGAGATAATATTCTCTGCAGCAACATGGATGGAACTGGAGACCATTATCCTAAGCAAACTAACACAGGAATAGAAAACCAAATACAGCAGGTTCTCACCAATAAGTGGGAACTAAACATTAAGTATATATGGACACGAAGAAGAGAACAACAAACACTGAGGCCTTCTGAAGGTTGAGAGGAGGGTAAAGATTAAAAAAAACAAAAACAAAAAAAACCTACCTATCAGGCACTATGTTGATTACCTGGGTGACAAAATACTCTGTACACCAAATCCCCACAGCAAGTAATTTACCTATATAACAAACTTGCACATGTACCCCTGAACCTAAAATAGTGAAAAAACGAAAAAGAAGCCATGGACAGAATAGTGTGTATAATATGCCCCCAATTGTAATAAAAGAGGTATATATTCATGGTACATATGTATGCTTATATATATCCATGGAAATTTTCTGATAGGATACATCATTAACTCTTAAAAGTTATCACCTCGTGTAGGTAACAAGGCATAGACATGCCCACCTCCAGAGTATGATCATAGCCAATGAGAATCCCCATGGCCTTTGAAGAAAATATGTTTCACATAGGAGAAAAAGTTTAATTAATCCTGTTTTCCAAAAGCCAAAGTTTGGGATTAAAGTTCATCTTTCTTTATGCCCTTTTCAGGTATTGTGGTCAGTAAGCCCAAAGATGGAATGTCCTGGCCAGTGATTGTAGCAGCTTTACTCTTTTGCTGCATGATATTGTTTGGTCTTGGAGTGAGAAAATGGTGTCAATACCAAAAAGAAATGTGAGTATAATATTAACATATATAGGAACTGACAACTTCTCATTGTAAAATGTTCATCAGTACAATATATTATTACTCTGTGAAGTTCCTCCCATATTTTAATGAAGAAATAAGGCTCACAGAAGCTCAGAGAGATTAAATAGCTTTCCCAACATCACACAGCTGGGATTAAATACACAACTCCTGACTCAGTATCCCTCTCTGCATTGGCCTAGTCAGGCTGTAACATTCATCAGATAGAGCAAGTCTGTGGACATGAAATGAGAACTGAGCCTTACCTCCCCTCAAAACTAAAACTGATTTTTCTTTCAATCTTCATTATTTTTTCATTTTCATGCATCTTTGAACTGCCTAGGCTCCGCTGGTCCTAGGTGCTCGAGTGTGAAATTGAGTGAGAAAGGTAATTTCAAGAGATTTCCAGCCGCTTTTTTTACTAGGGTGGGCTTTTACTGCCCTTTTCCTTTTTTCCCAAGCAGAAAAGAAAGTAAGCATTGGGTTACTCATTTTTGTCTTGTTGAAATGTTTTCCAAAACCCTTCTCCAATCAGCAGGCTGAAATGGTACATAAGGTTAAGCCTCATTTTTCTGACTTGCTATTTTGAGTCAGTCTGGATTGGGCCATCATTGGAAGAGACCCCAGTACCCAGAGCTGATCTTCCACTTGTCTTACTACTGCTCTAAGATAACATTAACCATCTTGCCATATGCTTTTCTACCTTTTGCAGAGTATCCTTGAAGACTCTATAACCCCATACAGGGAGTGGTGAATACAACACTAAACCAGAAGTTAGAAATTCTGGATTCTTTTCCAAGGACTACAATTTGGCCACCACATGACCTTGAGAAATTCATAATTCCTCCAAAAAACAAAAGTAAAACAAAAGTGCACATTTCGTAGCATTGTACCTACCTATTAATACATATGAAGTCTCCATTAAAGCATCTGAAAATTGGGTAACAGGGATTAGAGAGTTTTATATTAAATGAACAAATGAAATCTGAAAATCTGAATTGATTTTTTAAATTGTTCTGTATTCAAATGTTTGTTTTATATGGAGATGAGAATCAATCTCTCCATCCTCCTTCCCCCACCACCCACTCTTTATCTCTCCTAAGAGGCTATGGATTGCCACGGCATGGAAGTGTTTGAGTGATGGACATAAAGATGTTCACAGATATATTTCTGTTTCCTGATATCAAGATAGCTAGAGCATTTGTATAGCTAAATTCCACACTAACTTGGCTCTTTAACGCATCTCTGAAAAAGAGATGACTTGCACTAACATAAAATAGTGCTTTGTGCAAAGATGGCTTTAAGAATGTTCACTGATTCAAACAAAAGGGATTTAGGCATTATCTAGCCAGTACTCAGGGCTCAAGAAGAGATTTACTTCCCATCTCTACCATATCCCCACAGTACATAGTGAGTGTTCGGGCAAAGGCTGGGGCTAGGGTTAGCAAAGAGGCTATATGAAAAGCTTCAGTCTTAAATCCTAGAATTTTAAGATTTAGTCTCAGGAGGAAAATTTTAATCCACATAAGAGAAACATTTCTTCTATTAGGAGGCAGTTTTCATGCAGAGTATCAGTTCTGGTGAAAAGACTTGAATTGTCCATCTGGTTCTCTTGAGCAAGTTGTTTAAAACCTCTGAGCCTCAGTTTTATCTGTAGATGGTGATGCATTTCCTGCACACAAAGTAAATAATGTTATGATAAAAACGCTTTGCAAACTACAAAGTACCATCTAAATATTAACTAATAGTAACATCATGAGGTTCAAATGGTTGACAGGACTAACAAGCACAGGGTTATGCCAGCAAGAATGCTGAAAGAACTGGGAGGGTATGTCTCTTTCTCATCAATCTGTGTTCTCCTTTAAAGAAACAAAGCACGTCTGTGTGTGTGTGCATAAGACTGCCTCACATTCTTGGCACTGAAAGACCAATATTTTGTTCCTAGCATGGAAAGACCTCCACCTTTCAAGCCACCACCCCCTCCTATCAAGTACACTTGCATTCAAGAGCCCAACGAAAGTGATCCGCCTTATCATGAGATGGAGACCCTCTAGTCTCGTGAGACTTTGCCCCATGGCAGAACTCTGCTGGAATCCTGTTGAGAAGGTAGACATTGTGCTTTATTAATATAGTCGCTCTTCAGCCACGCCTTTGCTGCAGCTGAAATGGAATTCAGAAGTGAGTGACCTGTTTTCCCAGCAACTCACCCCACTTCATCTCCAAATGCCTGAAGCTTAACCAAGAGTGAGAGGATATGTCATGTTCACACTCAATGCAATTTGTAGTGGTTTTCTTGCTTATGTAAGAAGTACACATTAGTCTGCCATCATTAAAAAAATATGGTATTTTCACTTAAATTCTCTGAGGGAGGGACAGCAATGGTTTCAAGTGTATGCCTATGCCTGATCCTCTTATTTGAACATCTATCAACATTGTAAACTCCTTGCCAAAATCCTGGGCCTTTGTTGCATTCCCTAAGATGATAATTACAGGAAAAAGAAAATGTAAAAGTTCTAACGAGGCTGCCAAGTAATGGAGAAGTATGGTTAGTCTTCATATTGAAATTCTGTTGTTTATTTTCATGGACGGAAAACAGAATACTTTGCACAGGAACCATATTTTCAATCCTCTTTCACTGTCTTCCCACCATGTTCAGCCCAGACTCCTGCCACGTGGACCCGGATGAAGAGGGATCAAAGAGATAACTAGCCAACAACCAAGTAGCACGGAAGATATAAAACTCCACTGGCCTCTAAAACTATATTAGCCAAGAGTGGTTTCATCTGAGTGCCTTCGTGTGTATGTCCATCAAACCGGTACCAAACTGTTTTGTAAGTAAACAGGCAGCCTACGTCCAACGCTACTCATCTAATTCCTGTTTTTCTCTTTTTCATCTGGGGACTTTCCTGTTCGTTTAACCTGCCTGTTTTGATCTGTTTTGAAAAAGAGAAAGAGCCTCAAATCAGATCAGCACTGATTAATTAACCCTGCTCCTACCAATCTTTTACAGAACAGTTGAAGCAGAATGTGCAGGTGTCAGAGAAGAAACCTAGTCAGCCAGACATGTTCTGTATTCAGCAACAGTTTGTGAGGGAATAAATGACTAATCCTCCTCGTCTCTTGAAACCTTCCCACACTCCCTGCTCCAGGAGGGAAAAACAGATGTTGTTGACAGATAGTGATAGGCAAATTCTGTGTGGACTTTAGTCTCAAAAGGAAACTTCAGTTCACTTGCAGTATGCTTATCCCTGACTGCACATGAGAATACCTTGTGCAGAGTTATTTGGAGATTATGTCTTTTTCTTAAATACCATGGCTGTCACACTTCAGTTTAATTAAATCAGAACGTCTGAGGAGTGAGGCACAGGCATCAGCACTCTCAGATGATTCACATATTCAGCAAAGTTGAGAACCATCGAGCCAGTGGAAGTTCTTTCTCATCACTCAGAATCTTAGGTAGATGCTTAACTCTTGTGGTGGCCAGCCACCAAGATGAGCCCCAATGTTTGTGCCTCCTACTATTCACACCCTTATACTGTTCCCTCCGATGCTGAATACAGATGATTTGTGTAACCTGGGGCCAGGATTAAGGTGAGGCAATCAATGTATCTAGGGAAAAAAATTTAAGGAGGTATTCACACTCAGGGTAGTGCACTTGCACAATGTTGAGATGGAGTACCAGTCTCATCCTTGTTATAGCCAAAAAAGCTTAGAAATGACCAAGGCTAGGTCACAAAATACACTGTGGCTTCCACTTTGATCTCTCTTTGACCACTGACACTGGGAAAAGTCCATTCCCATGCCATGAAGACACCCAGGCAACCCTATTGAGAAATCTACCTGTCAAGGAACTGAGGTATTTTGCTAATAAGCACCAACTTGCCAGCCATGTAAGGGAGCCATCTTGGAAGCAGATTCTCCAGCCTACAGTCAAGTCTTTAGATAATTGCAACTTCAGTTGATCTTTTGACCAAGACCTAAAGAGAGCCAGAACTACCCAGCTAAGCCTTTTTCTAAACTTCTGAACTTCTAACAATATAAAATAATAAGTGCTTATTGTTTAACACGATTAATTTTGAGTGTAATTTGTTACATAGCAATAGATTACTAAAATACAGCTCAACAACTAGAAAAATAAATGGTTTACCTGCCTTAATTATTTATCTGTAATTCCTTATTAGCTCTCAAGAAACACATGCTAGCTTCATATATATGGCTGTTGCTTTGCTTCATGTGTATAGTTATTTGTATTTAATGCGACTTAATCATCAGTAATTTGTGTACAAAGCATTATGGCTTTATTTTACTGTTTTACTAGAACATGTGAATATAAGTAGAAAGTGGGGGTAGAGAGTGGCAGAGTTGGAGGTATTTGGATTGTTTCACTAAAGGGAGAGACAGTTTTACAGTATAACATAAATCCATGTAATTTATCAATCTATCACATGACAGGTGTCTCACTGTGTTTTTATATTAGCTCTTCTTTGAAGTACACTCTTTTAGTCTCGTAATTAAGTTCCAGCCAGCATTTGTACATTCATTACCACTTGAATAGAGTGAGCAGTTGCTTATAAATGGAGGGATCTTCAGTGAGTAGTTCAGAGGAACTTTTCACAAACCTGCAAATTGGAGGGGCTCCAGTTGCCTTTTAGGTAGTGCAGTGAGCTTGACCACCCTTATTTGACTAAAATGACAGTTTCATTTGAACCCTAAATTGTGTGCAAGTAAATTCATAGAGTGTCTCAACCAGCAACTCCTGTCGCTAGAAGTGAATTTAGCTCTGTCTCATAGGAGAAATAGCAATACTAGACTCTAATCCCTAAAGTTTCATTTTCACTTAGAAAAAGCCATATGTAAACATGTTTGTCACTCATTTCCAAAGCACTATGTGTTAGTTAACATTGTTATGCATATATTCATTTCCTTACCCACCTGCACCAGGAGCACACCTCAACTTGACAATGTGATTTGTTTTGCAATGGAGTATCATGGGCATGACTAACCCACGGTTTGAAAAGTACTTCTATGATTGGTTTCACTCTCTTCTTTTCTACTATCACCATGAGAAGATCATTTTCAGACTAGCCTACTAGTGTCAAGAAGAAAAAGAAAGGCTCATGGAGCAGAACCACCCAAGGCTGGGCTAGTCTAGATCAGCAAAACCCACAGCCTACCTCAACAGGCACATAAGTTAAATACTGTTGCATGCCACTGAAATTGTGTGATTATTACACAACATTGTAGCAATAGTTAACCTACACGTATAGATCCAAAGGTAGGCATATTTTAGCTCATATGTAAGTGCCTAATGCATGTTTTAAAAAAAAAAAGAGTATTTTCTATTTTCTTTGGTTCAACATGAGTTTTGTTTTAACAGGAAGATATGGTTGACTTCACCAAAATAACTTTTTAAAAATCATAGAACATTTGACCAGGATGGGTATTAGAGGTCATTTTACAAATAATGAGTTAAGGGTTCTGTGAAATTGACTTGTCCAAGGTCACACAATTAGAAATGGTAAAACCAAAATGATGACCCAGCTCTCTGATTTCTAGCCTAGAGTGTAATTGATCTTTAATTGCTTTGGTATCTTCTTTTACTATAGACAAGAGCTACTGCTCTGTGTGCTTTTGAGTAAACATTGGTTTTTTATGCCTTGGTAGTATATGCTAAAAATTGTAACAGAAAATAAAGAAAAGTAGAAATAATTAACCCTATGGGGTGGGATGCTCTAGAAAGTGTCAAAGAACATGAGGAAATGAAAAGAGAAAAGAGAGTAATCAAGATCAGAAGTTGAAAAGAAAGTTTAGAGAAATTTACTAAGGTGAGAGATAATGAAAAATGTCTCAGAGGCTCTGAACAGGGGAAGAGGTCCTTAAAGGCAGCCCTTTTGGCACCCGGACTTAGGATGGTGACTTTGAACCTGAAGGTTGAATCTTCAGAAATACAGAAACTTTTTTCTCTCTGAGATGAAGGCTGAGATGCAGAGCCTAATTGACTTTTTGACAGCAGCAATCATGGCTGTGTCAACCAGCTAAAGGATGGGTGTCCACATTAACTGGCAGAAACACATAGTGAGAATTGGGGAATTAAGGCAGTTTATTTCCCAGCTCCTACAAAGGTGCCTTTTTCCTGGATTTCCGGGATTACTAACAAAGGCACCATGCTGCAGTCAGGAAGCCATGACCAGAAAGCAGGACACTATGACCTTAAGCTAGGTCAGGGCCAGAGAACACCATTGGAATTATTCTCAAAGCTTGAATGGTACATCTGTGATGGGTCTTGATATTTTGTGGGTATAAATAACATAGAAATGGGAATAACAGAATGTGAATTTTTCTCCTCAGACAGCATCTTTGTATCCTCCAATCTCTGTTAGCGAAATCTCCAAAGTCTTTCCTGTTCTGCTCACTCAGATTCCTCCTATTTGTTCAAAGACTGTGGCATTGTGATTGTGGGGAGGGACACTGCGGGGAGTAATAAGGAAGAGCAACAAACCCAATATCACAACATAAAGAAAAGAGCATGGCGGGGGCCATATCCAGCTACCCTCGGTAAGTGCCAGAAACTTATGCACATTTGCCCTGAGTTGTGTCAGACTAAGTCCCATTGACTGTCCAAAGAAGATATATCAGCAAATAAAATTGGCTACAGCATTATACCATTCAACTATCACCAGAAAATACTTAAAAGTGCCAAGAAGGTAGGCTGGAGGGGATAGAACAACAGTTACATGAATCCTGCAGAGAAGTTTGATAGTGCACCTGATATCCTGACAGCGACGTGTAAGAGTTAACCTCTCTATTCTGCATTTTCTCTCTTCAGAGCATAAGTATCTGTTAATGCTGAATGGGAAGATGAACAGGGATCTGAGAATTCCATCTATGGTAAAATCATTTTTGCATGACTGGTTTAAGATAAGCCTAATTCCACTCTTACAGATAATTGGGTTGCATTGGATTTTTCTTAAACATAAAGTCATTGCACTGATTCAAAGGGACATCTTTGGTGACTAATAGATCTGAAATCTAACACAATAACAAATAAGAATTGATTTTAATTTTGTGGCTAGTTACTAGAAAAGTCTGACAAGCACTTTTCCTGAATACCTCTTTTGGATGGCCAGTTTAGGGTTTGTGGATTCCACACTCATGAAATTGATATAAAAAAAAATCTAAGAACAGCTTATTGCCTTCAGTGAATGTAAAATTTAATGGAAGAGCTAGACATTTAAACAAATACATACAGTGTGATACATATAAAAAAATATGCACAAAGAAGAGAAAATAATAAAGGAAAAGGTATGATTTCAGGGACAACATGTGAGAAATACTTTTAAAGACTTCAGAAAGGTGTCTGCTAATAGAGGCAAGGCCACTGCACTAGAGACCCCAATATCTGAGACATAGTGATGGGAATTGAAAACATTACCTAAGGGTTATACCAAGAGTGCAAGAAGCATTTGATGATAGAAAATTGCTTAATATAATTTACCATATAAACAGAATTAAGGAGAAAAAGGATAGGAATAATCTCCATAGCTGTTTAAAAAATCTTTGGCAACATTCAACACCCATTCCTACTAAAACCTCTTGAGAAAAAGGATATTTTCTTAACTATATATATGCATAATACACGCATGCATATCTATCTATAGCTATATTTGTAGATACATATATATGTACAATTATAGTATATAAATACTATATATAGTTATATATGTGTGCATATACATATACTGTATGGTACAAATATATATAACTACAATTGTATGAATGTATATGCAATGAAAGAAAAGATGGATAAATTTAGCTACTTAAAAATAAAAACAATATGCATGAGAGAGAAAGCAAAGTCAAAAGGCAAATAATAAAGTAAGTGAAAATATTTACAACATATATCTCAGATGATATATCAATATACATATCTTTATCAATATATTTAGTTGATAACTTACAAATATTGAGGATAAAAAACTGAAAAATCCTATGGAAAAATGGGCTAAAGCCATGAACAAATAATTCACACACAAAAATTAAAATACTCTTAATCACTTGAAAAACATGAAATTTATTCATAATAAAAGAAATCCAAATTTTAAATGTACTGAGACATCAGTTCTTCTCCATTTAATGGTCATGAATTTCAAGTTTGACAATATTCTCTGTCATCAAGGCTTTGGGGAAAACATGCACACTCATATACTGCTGAAGGGAGTGCAAAATGGTGCCACCAATATTAGAAGAATATGATGATATTTAGCTAAACTATGTATTATTCACTGACATTGTAATTCAACTTCAGGAATTCACCCTGAAGCTCAGCCTCCAACAATATCAAAATATATATGTACAAGGTTATTTTGGCATCTTTATGTGGATTCACAAAGTATTTGAAATTATCTAAATGCCCAATATAGGAGATTGAAAATGGAATTAATGTGCAGCTGTAAAAACAAGAAAGAAGAAAATCTCTGTCCACTGATATGGAGTGATTTCCAGAGATATTATTAAGTGAGAAAGGTGAAGTACAAACAGCATGTAATATGCTACCTTTGTGTAAGAAGGGAAAATTTTAAAAAAATTGAAGTATGTATATGCCTATTTTTACAAAAAGAAGCAGGAGAGATAAATCAAGAAATGATGGAGTTGAGGGGTAAAGAAGGAACAGAGTGGGAGGGAAATATGGAGGAGTGACCTTTCCTGTATATACCTTTCTGTATAATTTTGTCTGAAAAAAAGAATATTAGTATTCTACGTATTAAAATAATAAAATTAAATAACAGGAAAAAAACTAAATCTGAAAGCATTTGTATGTTAAATAAATACCATAAGCACACTGAAAGAGAAAAAAGAAAGAAAAAACTAATCCAGGCCAGGTGTGTTGGCTCACACCTGTAATCCCAGCACTTTGGGAGTCCAAGGTGAGTGGATCACGAAGTCAGGAGTTTGAGACCAGCCTGGCCAACATCGTGAAACCCCATCTCTACTAAAAATACAAAAAATAACCAGACATGGTGGCACATGCCTATAGTCCCAGCTACTTAGGAGGCTGAGGCAGGAGAATTGCTTGAACCCAGGAGGTGGAGGTTGTGGTGAGCCGAGATCACACCACTGCACTCCAGACTGGGCAACAGAGCAAGATTCCATCTCAAAAAAAAATAAAAAATAAAAACCTAACCCAAGTAGCTAAGAACACAAAATTTGACTATATATTTGACTATATACCCCCGTCTCATGTAGGGTGGGATGGGGGTGGATGGGAACAAGGTGAGAATTGTAAGCAAATCTGGAAGGCTTGGTAGTAAGATTGATTTTTTTATTGTAATGATAACGAGCAAAGCAATTTTGAAACATTGTTATGTATTATAAGATTACATAAATGTGTAAATGTGTTGTCATTGGGTGCCCAGGTTCTCATTGAGGGAAAAGGAGCATAGAAATATGGAATAAGGAAAGACTGGAAAGAACCCCGTGTAGATGCAGGGATGGAGTCAAATTGGCAGTACCAATGCAAACTCATGATTTCCACAATATGTGTGTGTATGTGTTTGTGTGTATGCATGTGTATGTGCATGAAGGTTAGTGTCCTTCCCAAGTATCACACCTGGAGACCCCATGATGTCCACCTGTCCTTCATCGGTAATCTTAATCTTAATCACATCTGTGTGTAAACGTGCTTGAGCATGCATGTGTGTTTTGCATTGCAAATATGTATATGTGCATATATTTCCTAGATGGGTCTTTTGAAAGGACTAAGGAGCAAAGATATGCCAGTAGCAAAGAGCATACCTACATCCACATCTTGATTTTCAATAAAATTTCCTGTTGAAAGGAACTGAACTCAGAGAAATGTCTAAGGACGAAGTAGACATAAGTGAACTGGAAATACTTTGTTAGGTCAGAAAATAAGAACATAGTCCAAAAACTGCTAGGGTATGTCAGAAGGATATAGGAGTCAGTTTGAAAAGACTCCCACTGTACACATCTAGGAAGATTTGAACATCAATATAGTTAAGTATATTAAAGAGTTAGAAACCATTGAGAAAAGCAGGAATTCATGAGTCCTTACCAGTAATAAATGATAGCTATATATATAGGTAGATAGGTAGTCAGAGAGAGTCAGAGAGAGAAAGGAGGGCTCTCATCTATAGCAAAACTTCAAGAGCAGATTAAGAAATATGAAGGGAGTGTTGAAATTCAGAAGTTATCATTTTGTAATCAGGATAATAAAGATTGCATCAGGCTAGAATAATCAATGGATACTAAATCGAGGAAATTTTGATGAAGATCAGGATAAATGCATGGTCTCTAAGTGCCTCCCTGTAAAAATCTTATTGGTTGCAAAGGAGAAAAAGAAACAGTAATTATACAATGGAGAAATTAGACAAGAAGTTGATGAAGTGATCAAAATTAATATCATCAGTGAGAGAGAGAGGGATATTGTGCTCCTCCAAATGTAATACCCTGGGAAGGACACAATATCACCTATGCAGTATTAGGGCAGAGAATAACCGAACTAAATCCAATCACAAAGTAGTATCAAGTAAATACAAAATAAGATATATTCTATTGTGTCTGCGTTCATCAGGGATATTGGCCTGAAGTTTTCTTTTTTCATTGTGTCTCTGCCAGATTTTGGTATCAGTCTGATGCTGGCTTCAAAGAATAAGTTAGGGAAAGGCCCCTCCTCCTCAATTTTCTGGAATACTTTCAGTAGGATCATGTCAATTCTTCTTTGTACATCTGGTAGAATTTGGTTGTGAATCCATCAGGTCCAGGGCTTCTTTTGCTTCGTAGGTTCTTTGTTACTAATTCAATTTCAGAAGTTGATATTAATCTATTTAAAGTTTCAATTGCTTCCTGATTTAATCTTGGGAGATTGTGTGTTTCCAGAAATTTATCCGTTTCATCTAGATTTCCTAACTTCTGTGCATAGAGTTGATCACAGCAGTCCCTGAGGATCTTTTCTATTTATGTGCGATCAGTTGTAATATTGTTTCTGATTGTTCTTATTTGGATCTTCTCTTTCCTTTGTAAATCTTGCTAGTAGTCTATCAATCTCTTATTTTATTTTTTTGAAGAAACTACTTTTTGTTTCATTGATCTTTTGCATCTCAACTTCATTAAGCTCTTCTCTAATTTTAATTATTTCTTTACTTCTGTTAGTTTTGGGATTTTTTTTTTTCTGTTCTTTTAGGTGCAGAGTTAGCCTGTTAATTTTTAGGTGTTTCTAACTTCTTGATGAAAGCACTTAGGACTTTAAACTTTCCCCTTAACACTGCTTGGCTGCAGCCCAGAGACTTTGGTAACTTGTATTCTTATTTTTATTAGTTTCAATGAATTTTTTATTTCATGCAGTAGTTATTCAGGAGGAAGTTCTTTAATTTCCAAAAAATTAGCAAACCAAATCTAGCAGCACATCAAAAAATTAACATACCATGATCAAGTAGGCTTTATTTCTGGGAAGTGAGGCTGGTTTAACATATTCACACCAATAAATGGGATTCACCACATAAACAGAATTAAAAGCAAGAACCATATGATCATATCAACAGATACAGGAAAAGCTTAAGATAAAATCCAACATTCCTTCATGATGAAAATCCTCAACAGATTAGGCATCAAAGGAACATACATCAAAATAATAGGAGTCATATATGCCCAACCCACAGCAAACATCATACTGAATAGGCAAAAGCTCAAGCCATTCCTCTTGAGAACTGGAACAAGACAAGTATGTCTACTCTCACCACTCCTGTTATACATAGTGCTGGAAGTCCCAGCCAGAGCAATCAGGCAAGAGAAAGAAACAAAAGACATCCCCTTAATAAAAGAAGTCAAACTATCTCTCTTCACTTATGACACGATTCCACATAGAAAATCCTAAAGACTGCCAGAAGGCTCTGCAAACTTCTGCAGCAGGCTTGAATGTCCCCCCGGAAAATGGGTTTTTCTTTTCTACCACATGGTTGGGCTACAAATTTTCCACCTTTTATGCTCTGCTTCCTTTTTAAATATAAGTTCTAGTTTCGGGTTATTTCTTTGCTTATGCAAATGAACATAGGCTTTAAGAAGCAGCCAAGTTACCTGCTTTGCACTTAGAAATTTTTTCTCCCAGATATTCTAAATCATCTCTCTTAAGTTCAAAGTTCCATAGTTTTCTACAGCAGAGGCAAAATGCCACCAGTCTCTTTGCTAAAGCATAGCAAAAGTTACCTTTACTCCAGCTCCCAATAAGTTCCACATCTTCATCTGAGACTACCACAGCCTGGGCTTCACTGTCCATATCACTATCCACATTTTGGTCACAACCATTCAACAAGTCTCTAAGAAGTTCCAAACTTTCCTTCATCTTCCTGCCTTCTTCTGATCCCTGCAAACTGTTCCAACCTCTGCCCATTACCCAGTTCCAATGTTGTGTCCACATTTTCAGGTATCTTTATAGCAATGTCCCATTTCTCTGGTACCAATTTGCTATATTATTCCATTCTCACACTGCTATAGAGACATACCTGAGACTGGGTAATTTATGGAGAAAAGAAGTTTAACTGACTCACAGTTCCACAGGCTATACAGGAGGCATGGCTTGGGAGACATCAGAAAACTTACAAACATGGTGGAAGGGCAAAGGGGAAGTAAGCAGGAGAGAGAGAGAGCAAAGGGGGAAGTCCTACACACTTTTAAACAAAAAAGTGAGTAGTACTTTTTTGCTACACACTTTTAAACAAATCCATGAGATCTTGTGAGAATTCACTCATTATCACAAGAGCAGCAAGGGGGAAATCTGCCCCCATGATGCAATCACTTCCCACCAGGTCTCTCTCCCAACATTCAACATGAGAGTTGGGTGAGGACACAAAGCCAAACTGTAACAGCCTTGGCAAAGAATTTTTGGTTAAGTCCCCAAAAGCAATTGTAACAAAAACAAAAGTAGACAAGTGGAACCTAATTAAACTAAAAAGTTTCTGCACAGCAAAAGAAACAATCAATAGAGTAAACAGACAACCTACAGAATAGGAGAAGCTGTTTGCAAACTATACAACCAACAAAGGCCTAATATCCAGAATTTATAGGGAAGTTAAACAAATCAAGAAGCAAAAAACAACTCCTTTTTAAAAAATGGACAAAGGACATGAACAGACATTTCTCAAAAGAAGAGATACAAGTTGCCAACAAACATGATAAAACGTTCAACATCACTAATCATTAGAGAAATACAAATCAAAACCACAGTGAGATACCATCTCCCACCAGCCAGAGTGGGCATCATTAAAAAGTCAAAAAACAGATGCTGGCAAGTTTGTGAAGAAAAGAAATGCCTATACACTTCTTTTATTTTTATTTTATTTATTTATTTATTTATTTATTTACTTATTTATTTATTTATTTGAGATGGAATCTCACTCTGTCACCCAGGCTCGAGTGCAGTGGTGCGATCTCGGCTCACTACAAGCTCCACCTCCTGGGTTCACACCATTCTCCTGCCTCAGCCTCCAGAGTAGCTGGGACTACAGGCGCCTGCCACCATGCCCAGCTAATTTTTTGTATTTTTAGAGTAAACGGGGTTTCACCATGTTAGCCAGGATGGTCTCAATCTCCTGACCTTGTGATCCGCCCGCCTTGGCCTCCCAAAGTGCTGGGATTACAGGCATGAGCCACCACGCCTGGCTGCTTATACACTTTTGGTGGGAATGTAAGTTAGTCCAGTCACTGTGGAAAGCAGTCTGCAGATTTCTCAAAGAACTTAAAATAGTGCTACTGTTCAACCTAGCAATCACATTACTGGGTGTATACCCAAAGGAAAATAAATTATACTACCAAAAAGACATGTGCACATGTATGTTCATCACTGTGCCCTTCACAGTATCAAAAATGTAGAATTATCCCAGTTGTCCATCATTTGTGGACTGGATTAAAACAATATGGTACATATGCACTGTGGAATACTATACAGCCATTAAAAAGAATGAAATCATGTCCTTTGCAGCAACGTGAATGTAGTTGGAGGCCAAAATCCTAAGTGAAGCAATGCAGGAACAGGAAAAAAAATACCACATGTTCTCACTTGTAAGTGGGAGCTAAACGTTTAGCACATCTGGACATAAATATGGGAGCAATGGGCAATGTGGGAGCAATGGGCATATGGGAGCAATGGGCATAAAGGGAAGGAGGAAGGCATGGTTTGAAAAATTACCTATCAAGTACTATGCTCACTACCTAAGTGAAAAGATCTGTACCCCAAACCTCAGCATCACACAATATCCTCATGCAACTTGTACATGTACCCCCTGTATCTAAAATAAAAGTTGAAATTTTAAACAACAAAAAAAAGTTCTATAAAAAAGAGAGGACTGTATTTTTCAAAAATGTCAATATAAAGAAAGGCTCTAAAAATATTCTAGATTAAAGGAGGCTAAAGAGACATGACAATTGATTGCAATACCTAACTCTAGATTGAATCCTGTACTAGATGGGGGGAAATGCTATAAAACAAATTTATTAGATCAGTTGACAAAATTAGAATATGGACAGACAACTAGATAAAAGTTTTTATAACTCTGATGTTGTTATGTAAGAGATATTTTTATTGTTAGGAAATACACAGTTATTATTTAGCAGTCAAAGAGCCATGATATAAATAGCTTAGCCTCAAAGGGTGTGTGTTCATGTGTGCATGTATATGTGTATGCATACACTTATACATACATACATGCATGTATAGATATACATGTATATGCATACAGAGAGAGATGGAAGCAAATGACAAAGGGGGTAAATTGTTAAAGATAGATGAATCTAGGTAGACGGAATAAGTATGTGTGTGTGTATGTGTGTGTCTTTTAATATTTTTACTTTTGAAACTTTTTTTGAAGTTTGGAATTATTTCCAAGTAGAAAGTTTAAACAAAAGGTACTTGAGCAAGACCTAATAAAAGATTCTTAATTTGAGTCAACACTACCCTATTTTTCCAAGACTGCAGCCTTTATACAGTATGACAAAATCTAAAATGCTGTTTCACTGGAGGGGCAGGATTCTCTCTTTTCTCTGAGCGTTGTTTAATCTGAAAGTTCAGAAAGAAAATAAGCAAGGATTCAGCCCATAAGTTCACTGTTTTTATATCATTTCTGGGTCTTATTCTGCCCTAGGTATTGGCTGGGATCCACCAAAACTTCAATCAATTTTCCTTTCTTAAGGAGATAAATGGAGCCCTTTGATTTTCCCAAAACTCCAGGGCAAACTTATCCTCTCACCATTAAATCATTTCATATCAAAGGAAACTAAGCTGTGTTTCTCCAGACTTCACCCAAGAGATAGAGACTTTCATTCCTCCCTCAAACCCTTGGGCAGTGTTTTTTGTTGCTACTTTAGTAGAAACTACGGAAACAGTTCCAGTTTACAGCAGTCCCTGCAGCAAGATCCCACACATGTGGCAGAACTGGGCGGACTCCTGCCCAACATTCCTACTGGGGGCTCTCGACACAGGAGCAGGGGCAGGAAGAAGGCTCAGCAATCACTTCTGCAGAACTTCCCCCTACAGAACTTTTACCCATTACCCCAAATTTTGGGTACACAGCTTGACCAATATTTATTTGTTCAATAAATACTATTTGAAGATACTCTCTGTTCTATCCACTGAGATGAAATTTTTCGGTTTGCTATTGTTTCTTTAATGTTTATGTCAAAATGTGCAATGTCAATCCAAGATGAGAGAATGCAGGCTGTGAACTCTGTTGGACCCAAATGTCCTCAAATGTGGAAAGTTGCCTTCACTCCTCCCCACCCCCACTGTGAGGATGAGGCCAGACACAAAGGAATATTCAATTCAATATCGTGTGAATGAATGACAGGAAATGGCGAATGAGTGAGTAGGAGAAAGAAAAATGCCTTGTGGAACAGGGAATTTGCTGAAAGTGGTGATTGTCACTCAAGTATGGTGAGTTGAGCTTTTCTTTTGACTCACTTCACATCACAGACTGATAGATCCACTTTAAATCAATGCTCTTCTTCTAATGGTCTTTACTGTGGCATGTCAGTCAGGCCAGGAGAGGTCAGGACCTAAATCTGGGTGGCTTGGCAGATGCCTTAGGCTGAATAGGCCACTGAGTCAGTTTCAAAGTTTAGCCCAGATTGGTAGAATCAGACAGGCATCATAGGTGCAGAGGGAAAAAAAAAAAAAAAAAAAGAACAGATCCAAGGAATCAGTGAAGACTCAAGTAAGTAGACACAGAACACCAGTCTAGCCAGGTGAGGAAGCTTGGTGTACAACTCTTGGAGCAAGAACATACCTCAGCAGGCTAAAGAGTCATAGGAGTTTGAGACCTGAATCAGAGGTCTCTTGTCTTCTACTTCCTCTGTGTAAACTCATCGGGCTTTAATATTGTACATTCGGTACCAGAAGGGCAGGATGACCCCTACAAGTGAAACTTCCTCCTGGTCAACTCAAGAAGAGAGAGTGAAGCTTAGGTGGGAAGTTGTCAGTCCTCTACTCTCTTTAAGGAGACAGTCATGTCTCTAATGACTCACAATCTTGATTCTTCACCAGCTTTTGCTCCAGGTTGCCTAAGGTTTGGGCAAATGGACACGATTTCAAGCTTTGGTTTCAAATCCACTCGTAGTCTTTTACTTTACTAAACTGGGCTGGACCATGAATGAATAGAGCTTTCTTGTGCCTAACTGACTTCTTGGTGCCTTTCTTCCAGTCCTAGGACTTTCACATTACGGGTCACAAGTACTCAAGAATACAGGCGTGTGCCAGAAGGGACTCAAAGCCACAGGGCAAACATAGCACATCCAGAACATCAATTGTGTGTGTGTGTGTGCATGTGTGTGTAACAAAATGTGAATGAATTCACAAAAACAAACTATGCAGCTTGAAAGAAATGCCAGGATCAATGCTTGTCATGTTTGCCATATAGGGCTCTGGGGAGTGTGCATTTACTCAGCTCCATGATTAGGGCACCTCCGGTGCAAGAGTTGAGAAGCTCTGCCCTCAAGCCGCACACACATCAATCCTACCACTGTGGAGGTGATGGAGGCACTAAAGGTGACTTCCATCCAGGTCATTCATACTTCCCACTCTGAGAGCTTCATTATGTGTTTTCTGAGCCTGGCTTCCTGAGCTAAGAGTATCTCATCCTGAGTGCTGAATGCAGGGAAAGGGTAGAGAAAATGTTGAGGTGTCCCCAGAGGCTAGAACGTGTTACCAGCATAAAGATACTTCCCAAAACACAATCTCAAGCTTTTGCTGGTAGCAGCATGATTTTAGAACATCAAGTCCATATTTATATAGAAGTTCTGTTCGTCCTACTACAGCAAATGAAGTCAAAGATTTGAGTGAGGAAAGATAATAAAGAGGAAAGAAATGCTTAACTGTGCAAAGATAAAAAGGTATCTATAGCCAGCAGAGGGAAAAAACAGACTATGGTTGGAAAGACCATGAAGTTCATGGAGTTCAATCATGCCATCAAGTGCTTCAATTCTATCATGTTACTGTCTTATTGGTGCCAAGCTTGACTTGGATGCTTCCAGTTATAGGAACTCACTTCCTCCTCTACTTCATTATATTGCCTAACTCTGACTTCTAGAATATTCTCCTTTATATTTGGCTGAAACAGAAAGATGTGTGGCATAAATTTTACTTTCTCTTTTACTTCTGCTACTCAAAGGAAGAGGAAGCTGTGGGTGCAGATGTTGCTAAGATAAACTATGACTTCCTCCATGACCAGTTTCTGCAGTTTAGGAAGGGCAGAGCTGAACACGTGTCTGAGTTGTGGAGTTAACCACAGACACTTAAGCAAATCAGAATCCTTTGAAATAAAATCATCAAAAGGCTAAGAAGCATCACAAGGGCTTTTGACTACAACCTAACATTCAGAGAGAGTTGATCAGAGAGAGTTGCTGACACACTAAAAAGTCATTACTTTTCTTTACATTGAAATTTATTTACTTTATTAAAAAGAAATATTTTTGTTGGTCAAGGTTGTTTGTACAAACTTGCAATTTTAATATTTAAAAAGTTGGAAGAGAATGATAATATTAGGTAATGATAATATTACTAATTTTTACTCCATGGATGAGGCAGCATCATGCTACTTCCAACTGATGGTGGCAACCCAAAATGCAGAGTCATGTTGTTAAAATAATGCATTCCCAAGATTAGATTGGTTAAATGATAACAAATGTACAGAGGTCATTCTGTTGTGACTGAAGCTCAAGTGATTACTAATATACACATTAATACAACAACGTCTCCTAATAATGGATATAATTCTTATAACTCTAGGAACCTTGCGGTGGGGTAGCCTGGAGAAAAAAAGAGGTAAGGGTGGCAGATCAATTGGTTTCCCTGCTAGTTGATATCAACTATCTCTGCCAAAATATTCTTCTCTAATTGCATAAAGTTATATGCAGCATGGATAAGAATTGTTTACTCTGCCATTCTACCTATTCTAACTCTTTTAAAGAAGAGAAATTTGTTGACATTTCAAAGCCTTGATCTCAAACATTTGAGACGTAAAAATCCCGAGGAGCATATTTTAAAGACAGGAAGAAAAGATGCCGTCCCCAGAGGATCTGACACATGAGGACTGGCATTTGATCCAGAAATCTGTATATTGCATAAACTCCTAGTTGTTCCTGTTGCTGGTGATCTACAGACATTTTTAGGATAATTGACACTGAAAGAAAATATTATGTGTGTCTGAAGTGAGCCTTGATTACCAGCAGGTGGCTCTATAACATCTTAAATCAGGGGCTTTGCAGCTAACTAGCTAGAAAATGAAGGCTCTGAGCCCTTTATTTCCTCTCAATTACCTTTTCAGGGGTTGGAGGTGGCGTGGGAAGGATAAATGGAAGAGGATGCTGGAATGTGATGTGGTAGACGGAAATGAATGGATATTAAAATAAATTTTACAATCATCACACTTGTCAGTGGCTCCTCTCAAAAGTATATAGTAACCACTATTGTTAAAAGAAATTTTCTCAAAGCATACCAGAAAAACTTAATGTCCAATAAATTTAAAAGGCACAGAGGCTCTTAGGGTCTTCCTGAACATCAAGCTTTCAAATCTGGGAGAAGCAATATTATGGCCATTGCTGCCATTCACTCTTGTCTCATTACAGAATTCCAGTTGTGGGCCATAAATACCAAGTGGGCGTGAGATAATATAGACAACACTACTTCCTGCTTAAGCTCTTTTTTCTCTTCTACCCAGTTTCTCAAGGACACACCAGTTGGGTATAATCTGGGAATGGGTCACAGTAACAACGACAAAACAATGGTCTCTGGCTCTAACCCAATCAACAAAATAACTGGATCCCAATCTTCTGTCTTCTGATGTCAGGAATGTGTAAGGTGTATCATGTGTCCACAAGTGTGTACCTCAGTGTCTCCATTTCCTTGGAGGCTCCTGAAGATCCCCAGTTGCTGCAATGATGTCACTCTTCCTGGAGGTAATTGCTGCTGCTGTCGTCATGTCCCAGCACCACCTATGTTGGTTGCATCTCCTTATTCTCCTCTGATCGTTATCATACAGTGTTTTGGCTTGAGCTGGGTGAATAAGGTTGGGAATGAATAGGAATAAACTCTACCGGCACGAGGCCATAAAGCAAAGCAGCTTCTACTCCATCCCATCTTTCATTTACTTGGCTCCTCATTTCACCCTTATTCCCCTTCCAGCCACCCCACTCCCCAGACAGAAAAAAAAAATTGTGTGTGACACATCACTGTGGAACTCAAAGCATCATATAACCTCACTCCCCTCTAGGCAATATCCCTAGACCAAATACATGCCTGTGTTCTGATTCTGCTTGGGGTCTGTCCCTTCCCCACCTAGCACACAGCCTGGGAAGTAAGACAGTCCTGAGGCTTAGCTCTGGGGACCAGGGACAGCCCTGGTCCCAATATCATTAAATCAATATGCTTCCTCCAAGGCTTTTTGGGTGCCTTTAATCAAGTAAAATCAGACCAGCTTATCCTACCAACTACACATGCCTGAACGGCAAGCTGTTTTGGTGCTTTATCTGGGATCCTCACTACTCATTTATCATATGAATCCAAACAAAACAAACTACTTGTAAAGTACAGACATTTCAAACAATAATGGAGTCTCCAAATAGAGGGCAAAGGCTGTAGTCAGCTCTTCAGGAATCCAGAAGGGTCTTTACCATTACATGTCACCTATTATTATTGTAAACCTGGTAAGGGCTGTTTATGAATAAAGCATATTAAAGAGCTTGGAAAATTTTTTAATATTTACAAGAGAGGCCACTTCAGGTTTTTGAGAAGGGGAGCAAAATTATTCACATTGTATTTTAGGAAGATGATTATGACAGAATGGGGAATGGTTGGGGAACTAAGAGCGTAACGGAGAAAAAATTTCCAGAAAAGAAATTTGTATATGTATTTACATAAATGAGATTGGTTGTGTTTAATAAAAATGGATGAACAGTTTGATGAGGTGTTCAAGTAATGAAAAATAATTTAAGAGGTAGGGAAGCTACCCACTCAGGCCTTAGAATTACAGGTCCTTGGGGTGAGAAGTGGGGTTGGGAAGGCAAGCATCAGAGTTAAGAAAGGCCATGCATTTAGTCTCTATGTGCCAGGTCTTTGCATTTTTTCTCACTTTTCATAGCTTAGATAATTGGTTTCAGTGATTTATCTGAAAGACATATCACTGGACATTGGAAATTGGACACTTCCCCAAGCATTCTCCATTCTGCCATAGTTACCTTCCTAAAGTACAATGTGAATCATTTTCCTCCCTTTCTCAACAACCTGCAGTGGCCATTTTTGTCAATAGAAAAAAAAGTGCAACTCTTTAATACGCTTTGGTCATGAACAGCCTTTACTAGGTTTACAATAACAGGTAACATGTAATGGGAAGCCCTTGACACAATGATCAAGAGACTTGGAGTCACAGCTATGCAACTCACTAGCCATGAGATCTTGGACAGGGTTATGTAGCCACTAAGCCTCAGTATCCTTTGTAAAATGGGAACAATAAGAGTGCCTAATTCATGGGGCTCATGTGAAGATTAAATGAGAGTAAATGAACTGTATTTCCCACTTCTCTCATATGTCACTCTAGTATATTTTCTGTTTCTCACATCTATCATTCATTGTCATAGCTTTGCCTCTGTTTTCCAAGTTACATATGCCTCTCCCATGCCAAAATCCTCCACCCATTTTCCATGGGCAGAAACTTTTCTCAGAATTCAAGACCTGGTTTGAATACTTCATCCTCTAACGGTGCATCCCTTGGCTCTTCCTCCATCAAAATATATACCTCTTTATTATCCTCCACTTGTGTATCTCTGTTATCCCTTCATTCTGCCTGATATTATGATGCATAATTCACATATCTGACTCTCTTTTCTACTGGATTATATATTACCTAAGGATCATTTCACTTTTCTTCTACTCCTAGGACCTACCAGAATGATTTATACACAAAAAGCACTCCGTTTGCTTGTAATTATTCATTAAAATTTACTTACTTCAAAATTTCAGTCCTCCTGTTAATTGAGTTCTCTTCTTTTGATGTCATAATATAGTATGTATAAAAATATTAACTATCCAAACTCTAAATATTAATTTTTATTTTAAAAATATTTTTCCCTATACACCTATGGCATCGTAGAAAAATCTCACTGGTAATTTGGTTTCCATGACATAATAGGATTTAAAAAAAGACTATCTTAGAGATTGTTAGCTGAGTTTTTTTAAGCACATTTATTTTATGATTATAAAAGTTATGTAAAAACATTATAAAATCTTGGAAAAGAGAGAAAAGCACTGCGTATCCTACCTATCAAACATGAGCCTGTTCTCTAAGGCCTTGCTACTCACAAAGTGTAGTCTGGGCCAGGAGTATCTGCATTGGCTAGAAGCTTGTTGAATATTTAGAATATCAGGTCCATCTCAAATTGATTTAATCAGAATATGATTGATTTACATATTAATGTCTGAAAAGCACTGCTCTAAGACACTACTTAGAGCCCAGCAGAGCATGACATTTATCAAGAGCTTTAACCAAGCATCTCCCTCCTTCCAATAAATATTAAGTACCTGCTATATGCCAAGTACTGTACTAGACACTGTGTTTTCATTTGCTAGATTTTTCCCAGGACTGACTCAGGAATATATGGAAAAAGTGTTGCCCTCCTTTTGAATTGTTTTCTTGGGCAAATCAAGTAGCTGTAAATTTATAAGCCAATTTCAGAGAGGTGCAAATCATCTCATTCTGAAGTGGTTCTACTTGCTTTCAAGTTCTCACTCAGTGATGTCGCTAAGTGTCTAAAATTTGATGCTTTTTTTCTTTTTTCTTTTTTCTTTTTTGAGATGGAGTCTCGCTCTGTCGCCAAGCTGGAGTGCAGTGGCAGATCTCGGCTCACTGCAACCTCCACTTCCTGGGTTCTGGCGATTCTCCTGCCTCAGCCTCCCGAGTAGCTGGGGCTACAGGCGCGCACCACCACAGCCAGCTAATTTTTGTATTTTTAGTAGTGACGGGGTTTCACCATGTTTGCCAGGATGGTCTGGATATCTTGACCCCGTCATCCGCCGTTCTCCGCCTCCCAAAGTGCTGGGATAACAGGCGTGAGCCACCGCGCCCAGCCAAATTTGATGCATTCTAAATATCACTCATTCCTTTGGTTAACAGTTGAAAAATAAGGGGAAAAAAGGCACTAAAATTAATATTTCACAGTAGAGACTAAAGAATACATTGTGTTTGCTTTAGACAGTTTCCATAAAGTTTTATGTTTGGAAATTTTAGGCTGAAGGGGAAGCCCTGAAAGCTGTCACTTCAAAAATAAATCTTAAGATATTACTTCACAGAGTGATTTTTCTAGGAGAGTGGGTGGGAGGAAAAAACCCAAAAACATTGTTGATGCAAACAGCTAGGTGACATATTCCCAATATCCTGTGGTATACTTAAAAACAAAGAATACTATGTTTATACTGAAGTGCCCTGTAAGTATTAGAAGATAAACGAAAAAATATAACACACCTTCTTGACATACAAGTGACAATCCCCCAGACCAAACCGAACAAACAAAACAGAAAAACTGGGAATATTATGTAGCAAAGCAGGTTTAAATGAATGTTAAGAATAGCCTGGAAAAGGAAATGTTAATAAGATGTCAAAAGGGGCCACTACGCAGCAGGAGTTATGTGTATGGAAAGGTGCTTTGGGGCCCAGGAGATAAGGTGGGGCCATTTGGTGATTAAATGTTAGCTGACCTACAGATCTGTATATGAGCCCTCAATCTTGCCTTAGCTCAGGCAACCGCTTTCTTTTCCCATAAGGTCCTCCTGAGTTACTGAGGACCTGTCTGGCCTGAGTCCCTCCGGAACACTATCATCGAGTATCTGGAACCCTACCATCAAGCCCTCCGGAACCCTACCATCAAGCCCAGAGTGCTTTTCTTGATTTGTCTGTTTGCCAGGATGTCCCTGTGATTTTCATGTGCAAAGTCCTCAGACCAGCAGAGACCTCATAGTTTTCCGTCACGGAAAAGTACCATTTGAAGGAGTAGGGAACACTGCAGAAAGCAGGGAAATGGGTTTGTATGCCTACGAGCCTCCATACTAGCGAGACTCGTTCCAAAATGGGATTTCCAATAGTGCCACCACATTCAGCTCCCTGAATGCTTCCAGACTTTCATTTCATCTACTAAAGGGAATTATATCAGCAACCCTCCCTGCCTGGTGGGGTACTGTGAAGAGCAAATGGGACAAGGAATTTGAAAAAAAGGTTCTAAACAACAGGACAATACAAAGATGTTTCATTATTGCCTCCTCTGTAAAACGGTAATAACTGCACGGGACTACTGCCTAGTAATGTGTAGGTGAAGCTTAATTATGTAATGCCTGAAACACAAACCATCCTAGATGTTGTCATCCAAATATGAGATACAACACCTTTCTGGGCCTCTTACCTATCATATTTCTGCTGCTTCTGTGGTTTACGGAAAACGTAACCCTTTCCGTGTGTGAACATCTGAGTGCTGACTGTGTGAGGGGCTGGAGGAAAGAGGACCTATCTGAGGACCGACTGGCCGAAGCCTGCAAGTTTCCACGAAGGCAGCCGCTGCCGCGGGTTCTGGGTACACACACACACAGGAAGGCAGGAGTAACGAAGGGAGGAGACTGGGGAGCAGGGGAGGCGTGGGAGCGGGACAGAGGGGCAGCCCGGAGGGCGCTGGCCAATCGGAGCGCGCTCCGCCAGCGGCCAATCACGGGCCGCCTAGCCCGGCAAATCTGCCCGGCAGTGCGGGGAGGGGCTGCCGGGAGTCGGGGTGCCGCCGGCTGCACTTCTGTGTGTCTTTCAGGAAGCCACAGGGCAGGGGGCGTCTGTGCAGAGAAGCGGGGGAGTGAGTAGCAGGCAGGCCCAGCTTGTGTACCAGCCCAGTGACACATATAGAAACATAAATCAGGTTAGAGCCGGCGCGCCCGGGCGCCACATGTGTATGGACCGGCAGGCATGTCTGTACACTGGGTGGGCACCTGTCTTGTGAGTGGCTCCGGGTGTGGCTACTCCTCGGACTTTCCGTTTCTGTAAGATTTATCTGTAGGGGCCTACCTTCCCCCATCTCCAGAGGGGAACGTAAGAAGTTTAACGGAGCTGGGACTGAGCAGATTAAGGGAGTGGAGCAGAGGCTGGGCCGGGGAGAGTGGGGACTGCGGGTGCTAGTGGGTAGGGATCCATCTGTTTGCCCCGTCTCCCAGCCAGAAAGGCATTTTGGAAAGGCTGGCGTGGCAAGCGTCGCCCTGAAACGTCCACAGAGCCGGAGAAGTGATGATCACTGAGTGAGTGGCACTGGGCTGAGACTGGCCAGTTTGTTAACAACAGGGATGCTAGCAGTTAGGAAGGCTAGGAGGAAACTCAGAATGGGGACCATCTGCTCTCCCAACCCCAGCGGGACAAAGACATCATCGGAGGTCTGCAATGCCGACTGGATGGCCTCGCTCCCCCCTCACCTCCACAACCTCCCCCTTTCCAATCTGGCAATCCCAGGTATTCGTCTATTCCTACTTGTTCCCACTGTGTTTAATTCTGCCATTTTAGTGTTGTTAAGGGGTTGGGTTGCTTTTCTATTGTGCTGAGAAATTAATTGTCAGTGACCCCTTTTTATTTTCGAACCAAAAACTTAACACTGAAGCAACTGCTTTGAAGAGATTTCAGTACACTGCATCATTGGTAAAAGGACTCATGAAAACGGAAGCATCGTTGTTTTTGCTTGTGGGTTTTTTATTTGTTTGTTTGTTTGTTTTGCTTATATTTGCTAGCCCCAATCTAAGAATATTATCCTTCTTACTGTTGTTATGTGTATGTGAGGGGTGCATTGACTTAAATCACTTGAAGGGGAAATCAAAGGTAATGAATTAAAAGTGACAAATGATTTAGATCTGGATCAAAATTAAAACTGAAAAATATTTTATTTCTCATTTATCTGACCTTGTGTATTGGAAAAACAAAAAATGGATAAGCATTAGAGAATAGGTTCAGAATCAGAACTGAGTATAAAGACACATTTTTTGTTGTTAGAAAAGCCAGAATAGAGAATGCAAACTCTCATCACAGGCAGTCATTAGGTGTGAGGAGGTGGTGGTGTTTGAAGCTTTGTCTCTCTGTGTATGTATGTATACAGGTGTCTGCCTGACTGATTTAGAACTGCAGCCTTGAAAAGCATTTCTGCTCCAGCCACTGTCTCTCTGCTGGAGGTTTTATGCCTTGACTTCATTTGTTAAGTGTGTCCTCTTCCTTCCACTCAGAAGGTGGTTATTGTATGGTTCTAGGGAAGGATATTTGGACAGTGAGTTTGGCCTGGTGTGCTGAGCAGGTCCTACAATGGGGATACTGGAAAGCACTCCTAGAAGCAGGGGATGGACTACTGCCCATCCTTTCTTTCACTCAGAGACATAACAATTGAAGTTTACCATAGACTACCAGACAAACTCCCAAGCATTCCCTAGACCCGTCTGGGCTTTTTTGAGGTTTGGTTGGTTTTTTTGTTTGTTTTTGGTGGCTGAAAATATGACCACATGCAACTCCCGATCTTTGCTTTCTGTGCACAAGGAAGAGCAGTGCTGGCTTCAGATGCAGGCTTTTCTTTACTCACCTCATCTTTTGGGTGTCTTCCAGGTTGATTGTCCTCATGGGCCCCGGTTGCTTTTGAGCAAGGAGAGGGCTGCGAAATTTCTTTATAGTTATGATCACGTATGTTTTATCAGCCATTGACTACAGCTCCTTGGGAAATGCCAGATGGGCATGCTTCGGAACAGGTCTTTTCCATGTTTAATTGGCGCCTGTGGAGTTGTCACTGAAATGATGCATGGGCCACTTTTAACATTAGTCATTTGCCTTCAGGCCTTCTGATAGAATTATTTTGTTGAGTGATACGGCAGGTAGTATGTGTTTGCAAACAGAATGGCATCTTAGGCAGGCCCTAAATGGCTGTGTCATTCAGGGCATGTCCGGGGTAGGTTGGGGCTTCCTCCTTCCTTGTACTTTGGATGGCTCAAACCACAACACCAGCTCTGCTAGTGGGTTGGCTGTGTACTCTGACCCCATGACTGTAGAATGGAGCTGGGCATTTGTTCTGTGATCCATAGGATAGCTCACAGTTACTAGAATTGCTGGGGTAGCGGGGGAGCAAATAGCTGGGACCTGCTGTTGAAACTGGAAATTGTATAATTAGCCACCATGGAGATCACGTGAATTCTTTCACCCTGCTTTGTGCAGTCCGGTCCTGCTAAAGCAAAAAGAAAAAAAATGGCTTTGATTCCTCAAAAGATGCTGAATTCACTACTGTGAAATGCCGTTTCCTCAGCAGTGGAAGGAACATTAAGTGTATGTATGTGTAGGCCCAAGACAAGAAAATAACATTAAATGCCAGCCATTCATGGACTTCCCCCTACTAGTTCTCTTTCCTCTACCTCGAGCTTCATACTCACCAGATAAAGGCTAGCAGTCAAGTTCTACCAATCCTTGCTGAGAAATCCCGAAATATAGAAGGCATTTGGGAAATGGGGGCCATGATCGTCCCCCATTTCCTCTTTAACTCTTCCCTCTTATCATCATCTGCATCATAATAGCTATTATGTACTGAGCACTACCATGCAGCACCCATTGGCATACAATACCTCCAGTCCTCCTAACTTCATAAAGTAGGTATTAACATCCTCAGTTTAGAATTAAGGAAATTATTGTTCAAAGAGGTTAAGTGATTTTCTCAAGATCACACAAATAGGAAGTGGTAGAAGTTGTATTTAAACCCCTATGTAGCTGCAAAACTGAGGTACTGTCTCTGTGCCCCTGAGGGGTCCTTGGGAATGGCAGAGCAGTGGGTGTAGTCTCTAACTAAAAGCCAGTTTCTTCAGACCATCCTGTGCAGTGAATGAAAGAATTTTTAAAAGCGAGTGGTATTTATCTAAGGGATTATCACTTTGAATATATAGGTAGATAAATACATATTATATGTACCTATCCACATGTACATATATACATATTATATATACATATGCCTGTTTAGCATTGGAACCCAGTAAGTTTTAAATTCAATTTTAGTGCTTCAACCTGGTGTGTGTGTGGGCATGCACCACATGCCCAATCTGGGGTGTCTATAGGACTGGGTCAGATCTATCAGGATGGCGATGGGGCAGGGGGACGTGGGAAAGGGCAGGGAAAAGACAAGCCCTCTGGCAATAATAGCAGGACTGAGATGGAGTAAACTGTGTCACATTTGAGTGCACCTGCTGCCTTTGCCTAAGTCGTGATAGGAGAGAACATGTGTGAATGTGCACCTCTCAACAGAGCCTTGATGTATTATTTTACTTCCGCAACTGTTAAGAACACCTGTTAATGGCCACTACCACCAAACATACTAAAATATCTTGGAGAAGAACCTCAAAATAATTCTTATTGCTAACTGTATAGAATCATTTGATGTCTGAAGGATAAAGGATCCAGACATCATAAAGGACAGATTTTTAAATTAAAGCTTTAAACTCTACAAACATTTTCACTGATGTTTGTGAAAGCATGATGTTCTCTGTGGACAAATGGACTAATGGGAAGACATTTCTCTATAATGTATACTGCTTTTCAATGAATTTTTTTTTCTCTGTACATTTTAATGCTGTCCCATTTTTTAAAAAAACACTTTCTTTCTTATTAAAGGTAAACTGCTTGGTTTACATTTTGGGAAGGTTCTATTGGGAAGAGCCTCAAACTTAAGGATTGCAAAATTTATCGTTGATTCTTGCTGTGTAATATTGAATAAGTATCTAAATTTCTCAGAATATAGTTTCTTTATTTGTAATTAAGCTATTGGGTTAAATGAAATATAGAGTCCTTTCCAGATTAAAAATTATGTGACTAATTTGAGTTTTGTTTTGTTTTGTTTTGTTTTATTTTGTTCCCTGTTCTTTGTCCAATGTAGAAAGAGCTGGAAGGAATGACTGGGTCATTTTAGGTCTAAAGGCTATTTCTTTTATGCCTCTTCAAAACAAGAAAATGTACAAACAAGGTTTCACAATTGCCAGAAAGCAGCAGGGTCTATTCACTTTAGCCTCTTAAAGGGGGCTGTAGATTACTTGATGTAAATGAACTTTTACCTCACCAGACCCTAACTGCACTTTAAGAAACCTCCATAGATATCTATCTATCTATCTATCTATCTATCTATCTATCTCTACCTTCATCATACATAGTTTTTTTAAAAAGAACTAATTAGAATAAATTTTACACCAGAGATATAAATAACATGTTACAGAGGCACACAGAATGGAAAGATTAATTCCACCTTCTGAGATTAGGAACTACCTTGTTGAGAAAATAGCATTTGATCTATAATGTGAGGAATGGTCAGGACTTCAAGGGATATGGGTTGAGAGTTAGGGTTGGGAAGGAGACTTTCCAGGTGGATGGGGGTGTATGGGGGTAAATGGGGGTATATGAGGGAAATGGCTAGAGGACACCCTCTCTGGTCCCTCCATATCCCTGTTATAGTTTCTTTGTCATAGTACTTCTCAACACATTGTTATTTTTAAGTGTATGTTTTTCCCATGTGAACAACTTGCTGACAGAAAATATCTTATTTCACTTTATAATCCTAAATCCCAGTAGAAGGTAACAGAGCAGCCCATTGGTAACAGTTGAGTGAATAATTGAAAGTATGGAAAGTATGGAGTAAGAATGCTAGAAACATGGTTTGCAGCCACCATTGTTTTTCATTGTGATGGGAGCTAGAGTTTGGTTAAGTTCAGCTTTCACAAATAACCACATGAAACCATATGAAGATTTTCCAATCCATTTCTTGTTATTGCACGTAATATTCCTGAAGATTAGGCTTGATAAGGCTCATCACTAAGCCCCATTAGAAATGAAAATTTTAAGGCTGAAATGGTCACAAGAGTCAGAAGAAGAGGCCTTGTGTAACTTCTGTTCTAGGAGCAATTCTTTCACCCAACATCCCTCCTGCCTTCCTTCTTCCCTTGTCAGATTAGAGCTTTTCATCTTTGCTGCCTGGCTGCTGCCTCTACCAGATCTCATTTCTTGCTCCCCTCTTTGCTTTCTTTCCACTGATCTGACCTGGTCCCCGGTCTTCCCTTGCCAGGATCAACCCTTCCACAGGTGCTGCTCACTGCTCTCCGATTCCCAGACGATTCTCTGTTCTCATGTTGCTAGTGATCATTCCCTTCTCTTCTTTTCTGCCTTTCTGGAATCCTGTCCTTTTCCTAGCAGTTTTGCCCTTGAGCACTTGGTGATTTCTATAGGTCTTCCTCCTGTGGCCCCACACCCTCTTCCCACATGTGTGACATGGAGACAAAATCCCTGAGTGGAGCAGGATGGAGTCATTACTCAGATATTGCTTCTGAAAGTTGAACCAGATCTGGCATATCCGAAGGAGATTTGGGGACCACCCCAAAAGGGCACAAAATAAATTGTGTAACAAGAAATTTTGTTTGGCTCTACTCTGAGGATAGCATGAACCATGAGTTGGCCTAAAACAAATCCATTCTTCTACAGGATTTGAGGTTGTGGGAAACCAGGGACCAAGCTGAATCTACCAAGGCTGACTCAATCATGAAAAAAAAAAAAAAATCATACGAGACCAAAATGGTCTCTTAAATGAGGATAGTTTATTTTTGTTTTGTTTTGCTTTTCCCCCCTCTGGGTGGCCACCGTGAAAAATAAAAAGATGCTATGACTGTGGTGGTTTCATTAGTAGGTTTCACTCCTAAAAAAGCTCATCATTTCTCTAGCCCTCTGTCCTCCCGCAAATCACAAAAGCCACAAAGATTTCCAGAATCACACATGTCTATAAAAAGAAAGATCATGGATTGGTTAAGAGTATGAATGCTACAGCCAGACTATGTGGATTTAAATACAGACTCTGCCCTTTACAAGCCCTGTGACTTTGGACAAATTACTTAACCTCTCTGTGCTTCAGTGTCCTTCTCTGTAACACAGAGGTAATCTATGCACCACCTCATTTTCTTAGTGTGAGAAATAAATTCATTCATATAGTATGCTTTCTGTCACAAAATAAGCACTATATAATAATAACAATTGTTACTATGTATCTTTTTTAAAAAAAAATCAATCAGAACATTCATTTATTGAAAGCCTGTGCCTGGAATGGACAACAAAAAAGAGGTGTAAAATGCAGTTCATACCCTCAGGTAATTTACAATCTAGTTAGAGAGCTGACTGTCCAATTAAACTGTCTCTGACTCAGTGTTCTTTGTCTGATCAGATTAGGGTAACTTGAATGGTTGCCCTGCAAAGGAAGCTTTAAAGTTAAGGGAAGGATATACAGAGGGTTGCTTAGGCTGTGAGTGCCAAGGATGTCTTAGATGCTATATGGGGTGGCTGATCAAGATGCCAGAAAACTTTCTTTAGTTATTTACTCTGTCCTGTCCCATCCCAAATTCAGCTGTCAGACTTTGTCATCCCCAGACATCCAGAGCCTTTGGGAAAAACTCAGCCCTCTGTGACAGAAGCATGTTGTTTAGCTTTTTTTCTGCTCTCCTCGTTTCCTCATCACTTGCCTTCCTAACCCAGTCATTTTGTTCCTAGCTCGAGAGTGGGAATGTTACAAAATGCTTTTCTTTGAACAAATCCTTATACATATTTTATAATTCCTTCCCCCAGCTATTGGAATAATAGCTTCATCATCCCTCCAAACACATACGTCACTTATACATGCAACACACATACACCACCCATTACCCAACACACACACATGCACAGATACTTAGCTGTGATGTTAGCCTCAGCCTCAACCTCCACTGGGCCCAAATCTCAATACCTGCTATCGTTCACCCGTCATAAATATCTTGCAAAACACACCCACTGACACTTCAGACCCTTGGAGCGTGCTGCTTCCACCTGCAAGCTCCTCTCTCAGACATGTTTCTGAAGCTGAGGAGTTGGTTTCTAACATGTGATCTGACCTGACCTCTGCTAGGTTGACAGGTAGCTTCTACATTTCTCTCCTGCCTCTAGGAACTTAGGAGCACAGGCACACTAAAGGTAATGCTAGTGAAGTGCTTTAGCGTCCTGCAACTTTGGGAAAATCGCACACCACTTTGCCAATGCTGACTAACCCCAGTTAGAGTTTCAAACTAGGCCTGCAGAGGAGGGATTATTTGTAGACATTGTAATAGGTGGGTGTGTTTGTGTGTGTGAAAAGAATTTGAACACGCATCAAGAACCAAATTTAGGTGGAGGAGATCTGTGGCTAAATTTGTTTTAGTATTTACATTTGTGGTTAAGCAGGAGTCTTCCACCTCTCTTGTGTTGTGAAACATCGACAGGAATTTGGATTATATTACTGAACACTGTGAGGATCAAAGTACATGGGAGGATTGTATTAGTAGGTCTCTAGGTAACTTCAGGATAAAACAGGTTGAGCTACAGAGGTCTGCATTGCTCTAAGGGGGATATCTAGGTTATATGATCTATGAAACACAGGCAGTCTTCTGTGGATTCATTGTCTACTAAGCAGCTAAAATTTTCTAAGAAAATAACAGGTTGGGGTTTTTTTTGTTAATGTCCAATTACTCTAGAACTGTCAGCTGTAAAGTATCATTTCTTCTTAGAGAATATTCTATCAGTATTTTTATTTCTGTTCAGACCTGTCAAGATGAAAATAAAGGAAAAAATAGTACCCATTTGTGTGCTATAATGCAAATGTCTTGGAGTGCGGCAGCAGTCTGCAGTAATGGTGGAACTGAAAAATTCCTAGGCCCTGTCAGACTGAGATGAATATTTTAGGAACATGTATGATTTGAAGGCTTATATATGAAAAGCATTATTTTTAAAGTGCAATTGAAACCAGATACACCCCTCCCTAAATAAATGCCAAACAAAGAAAGGTGTAAACAGTTCTCGTCCACCCTCCCCAGGTTTGAGTGTAGGTGATCATCTTGGCAGTAGGTGTCCATATGGATCCTCACAAGAATTATATGAGTGTGTTGTGTTAATTTGGCTAAAAATATACATCAGTGCCTGCTTACTCCTTTTGCTTCTTTTGGTTCTCATTGCCTATATTTTAAAAATTGTATTCATTTAAAGGAAAATCATTAACTCAAAAGGTATTTACTGAATGCCCTTTTGTGCCAAGTACTGTGTTAAATCAGGTGATCACGCAGATCAGCAAGATTCTTCTCCCTGCTCTTCATGAAAATATGACCTTAGAAGAAAGCCAAAATTTGGCCGGGCGCGGTGGCTCAAGGCTGTAATCCCAGCACTTTGGGAGGCCGAGACGGGCGGATCACGAGGTCAGGAGTTCGAGACCATCCTGGCTAACACGGTGAAACCCCGTCTCTACTAAAAAATACAAAAAACTAGCCGGGCGAGGTGGCGGGCGCCTGTAGTCCCGGCTACTCGGGAGGCTGAGGCAGGAGAATGGCGTAAAAACCCGGGAGGCAGAGCTTGCAGTGAGCTGAGATCCGGCCACTGCACTCCAGCCTGGGCGACACAGCGAGACTCCGTCTCAAAAAAAAAAAAAGAAGAAGAAAGCCAAAATTCAAACATGATAGAGAAAATGCATGGGGTCTGTAACACTCAGAAAACCAATACCCAATTCTGTTACTGGTAGTAGGAGAAAAGCTTGGTTGGTTGGACTTCCAAGAGCACCCTTGGGTTGAAATATAAATAGTGAGGAGTAGAAAGCCAGATGTCACAGTGCAGAGGGGACTAAGGAGTCAGACAGCATGGTGACCTTAAGCAAAGCCAACCAGTCTGGTGTGGTTAGAGCACGGATTTTATTTAAAGAAAGGAATAGATGTGAGGCTGGAAAAGTAGGCAAGAACTAGATCCTAATGAGCCTTATATGCCCATGCCAAGATTGAATGTCATCCTGATGGCAAAAAGCAGCCATTGAAAGAGTTAGTCAGAAATGGGTGGAAAGCCCCCCCTAAAATAACTGCATAAGAGTGAAGTGAAACAAAATGATCCAGCAGTTATTATGGATACTGTGGGTTAAGATGAGAAACTCATTGTTTCTTTTACTCTATTCAACATGTATGTTAATTTTCTTCCACATACTGGACTCTCTCCTAGGCACTGGTGATTCAGTGATGATCAATACAGACATGGTCCTTGCCTTCAGAGAGCTGACAGTCTAGTTGGAGAAATGGACATTTAATCAAGCAGTTATAACACAATATGCTATGTAGGATGACTGGAGAGGTATACATTACTGCTGGAAGAAGCGTATGGCAAGGGCATCTTAACAAGACTAGGGAGGCCTCCTGGAGGAAATTATGAATAAACTAAACTCTGAAAAATACACAGAAATTAGCCCTCAGGATAAGACAGACAGAGTAAGGATGCTCTAGAAGGGGAAATCAAACAGGTGAGAATCTTGAAGAGAGGGAATGGCGCATTTAACAAACCAAAATAGTTTATTATGGTTGTACTGTGGGTTACAAGGAGGAGAATGTCAGGGAGTAAAGTGGCAACATACTTAGAGGTCTTAAAAGCCATGTTAGGCCGGGCACAGTGGCTCACGCCTGTAATCCCAGAAATTTGGGAGGCCAAGGCAGGCAGATCACAAGGTAAGGAGATCGAGACCAGCCTGGCCAACATGGTGAAACTCCATCTCTACTAAAAATACAAAAATTAGCTGGGCGTGGTGGCATGTGCCTGTAGTACCAGCTACTCGGGAGGCTGAGACAGGAGAATCACTTGAACCCGGAAGGCAGAGGTTGCAATGAGCCGAGATCGCGCCATTGCACTCCAGCTTGGTGACAGAGTGAGACTCCGTCTCAAAAAAAAAAAAAAAAGGCCATGTTAAAGTTATCTAACTTCAGGCTGGGTACAGTGTCTCATGCCTGTAATACCTGTACTTTAGAAAGCCGAGGCTGGTGGATGACTTGAGGTCAGGAGTTTGAGACTAGCCTGGCCAACATGGTGAAATCCCGTCTCTACTAAAAATACAAATATTAGCCAGGCATGGTGGTGGGCGCCTGTAATCCCAGCTACCTGGGAGACTGAGGCAGGAGAATCACTTGAACCCAGGAGGTGGAGGTTGCAGAGAGCCGAGATCGTGCCACTGTGCTCCAGCCTGGGTGACAGAGCAAGACTCCATCTTAAAAAAAAAAAAAAAAAAAAAAAAAAAGAGTTAACTAATTTTACTTGAACAGGAGTGGGAAGGGTTTTAAGCATTTTAAGCATGCAAATCACAAGGTCCACTTTGTGTTTTAGAACGATCACTCTCGCTGCAGCACAAAATATATGAGAACCAGGAAGTACTGTAACCAAGGGGACCAATTAGGTTGCTGAGGTCATCCAAGCGGGAGGTGACCCTGACTTGAGGAGGAGGGTGACAACATGGACAAAGAAAAAGAGAACAGACTTAGGAGCTATTTAGGAGGAAGTGTCAGCAGGACTTGGCAATTAATTGGAGGGCAAAAGAGAAGGTGCAGTGGGCTTGAGTGAGAGGAAGTTGGTGGCATTCCCAGGAATATGGATAAAAGAGAAGGAGCAGATTTAGAGGTGGTGGAAGGAAGCAGGTGCTTAGTCTGGAGCAGGCTGAATTTGACGCACCTGTGGGACATTTCAGAATTGGGAGAAGGGCACAGGTGGCACACAGTGGAGATGGTTTCAGAGCTAAATCTTCACATTTCACAATTTGCCCAATCTTCTACCCTCACCCACAGCTACTATTATATCCAATATCAGATGGTTTCCATTTAAAGCTGATACCTCATTTTTTAGATTATGTCTTTTATATTTGAACTAAGATTGTACTTCTTTTAGAAAATTTGTCGAGTTTCTAGTCCCAGAGAGGTGCCCCTTCGTGTTCGTCTAGTGTCCAGTGTTCTGCCTATTCTGTATGAATTGTCTCTTGGCAGGTTGGGCACGAGCATAGGAGTTAGCTTCTGTATACTATACCATAAACCAACTGTGAAATGGAAACTTTTAGTTGCCACAATCATCAAAGACGATTTATTTCATACATGGACATCTCGGGTTGCACCAATAGACTCAATAAAAGCAGGAGAATTTTACAGTAGAATAGTTCATTTAATGTAACTTTTTCTCCTAGCCTAAACATTTTTCTGGCTTTTCCTAAAGCTTATTATTGTTCTTTCTTCTGTGCTTCCAAAGAGGTTTTTAAAGCAAATATGGTTATCTCAGAGCTGAGAAGGCTTATTAGGGAATGACCAAGTGCCCCTTGCAAGGGGTTACTTCATACAAAGGTGATGCCATCTATTTGGAGACAGAGCAGGTTGCACGGTAGCAGAATAGAAGGATTTCTTGTGAATGGATTATCTACAGTATCTTATTTGGAGTAGGGATTGGGGTCTATTGGACAATGGAAGAAGAGAAAATCTTTCAAAAGAGAATAGGTACCCCTCCCTGTGTAGAGAGCTTTAAAATGCACCCCCACCCCCGACATGGGATTAAAAATCCTTTGACTCACATAAATCATAGGACGTTGGAGCTAACTTGGAGAGTACCTTGGGCAATGGAATGCTCATTGTGCCTTGCGGAGCAGGGAAGGTTTGGTACCCCTATGGTGCCCCTCTGGCCACCTCAGGGCAAGGGGTGGAGACTGTTGGGGAGAAACTTCAACTAGAGAAGGTCTGGTTGCACTTGTTTTACACATAGATACTTCATTTGAAAGTATTGCAGGTCTAAAAAGTGCCCTGTAAACCTCTGATTTACTTCAGTTATCTCTGAGCTCATCCAGCCAGTTGCAGGGATAGACCAAGACTGACTCTTTTAATTCCCAGGCTGTCTCTTCGGAGACAGTGAGATGCCCCTCGGCTTCTCAGCACATAAAAAAGAATAAGTTGATCAACATCCTCTGCTTCCAAGTATTCTGCCTTAAACATTTGCTTTGTTGCATTGTGGATAATTATGAATTTAATAGGCGACTGATTAAAAATTAAATGGGCCACATGGCTCTCTGATTTTGCAGGCAGTTTGATGGTTATTATGAATACTCTCCCACATGCCTCATGGAAAATAAACAAGTATGATAGGTTGAGAAGAATGTTTAAAGGTGTTATCTTTGGTTCAAGGGACTACGAAATGGCCCCCCTCATCTGGAATCTTGGATTCATAATAACTAATTTTGTATGCCCTAAAGATGCCTCAGCCTTTCTCCACTTGTTAATGTGGAGTGAAGTTCTCTACAAATGTCGCATTTTTCTCAAGGACCTAATTCAGAAGTGTGAGATTGGTGACTCCACAGAGATATTATTAGAATATGATTTATGCAGGCATAAGTTGCAGGAAATCTACTCTCTGGTACCTTTCTTTTAAAATTATTCAATGTAATATTTTATTATAGTTGTTCCTTTGGTCATCCTTTCTGGTTAATTTTGTCCTCTATGTTTTCTGACACATTCCTCTTCATTGACCCAGATAACTCAAGCTAGAAGGACAAAGGGAGATAAATGGAGCTAGGTGTAAACAGGTACAAGGGGTGAAAAGGAGCAGAGAGGGAACTCTACCTGTTTAATGTTGGATGGACCAAATAGAAGTTTGGGAAAGGATCAGAAGACCTAGGCCTACCAGCCTTAGGCAACTCTCTTAGCATCCGTTTATTCAGGTATTCGTGCTTGTGTTTATTCTGTATAGATGCATTCAGTACCTACTAAATTCCAGAAACTAAGTATGGAGACATAAGCATGAATTAGATATGATCCTGCCCTCAAAGGCTTACACTTAGGTGGCAGAGACAGATGTGGAGATAAATAGCACTCAATGTCCTAAGTTCATCAAATATCAACTCACTGCCATGGAAACACAGAGGAAAGAGCAGGTCAGTCTCCTTGATGGGGTTAGGTGAGCTCACAGACTAATGATGGTAATTAAAATGGAAAGGCAAGGGATGATAAGATTGTCCCCAAGGACTCTAATGGTTTTTTGTTTTCTTAGACAAATCTTTTGCTACATTCAATAACCATAAGGTATACTTCTCATATGTATTAATAACTTTGTAAATTAATATATTCTTAGCTTAGGCCTCAGATATTTTAACATGCAAAATTATTATCTGTTCATATTAAATTTATTGTAATATTTGTATAGATTGAATACCTGAGTCGGAATACAAGATGTTTTTCTATGAAAGCCACCCTAAACATCTTCAGCATTTAAGAACACATGTTCATTGTAGTGTCTGTTCTTTATGGGTTTTTTCTTTTTCTTTTTCTTTTTCTTTTTTTTTTTTGGAGACAGGGTGTTGCTCTGTCACCCAGGTTGGAGTACAGTGGCATGATCATGGCTCACTGAAGCTTCGACCTCCTGGCTCAAACAGTTCTCCATCTCAGCCTCCTGAGTAGCTGAGACTACAGGCACGTGCCATCACACCTGGCTAATTTTTTTTTTTTTTTTTCTAGTAGAGACCAGGTCAGGCTGGTCTCAAACTCCTGAGCTCAAGGGATCCTCTCACATTGGCCTCCCAAAGTGCTGGGATTACAGGCATGAGCCACTCTGCCCAGCCTCTTCTTACATCTTTTATCTTCTCTCTCTCTTTGTTATTCACACAGGAGGCACTATGAAAAAGTAGTTCAGAGTATAGGTTGTAGGCTCAAATCCTAGCTACTATTAATAGTTGCATGATCTTTATTTAGTAAAAAGGTTTACCCCTCTGTCTCTTAGTTTTTTCATCTGTAAAATTGAGATAATTATAATCTTAAGATAATTTATAATTTTAAGGTAAAGATAATCTTAAGGTTTGGGAGCCTTAAGAGCAGCCTTATGTTTGATCATTTGCTAGGAAGATTGACAGAACTCATTGAAAGTTGTTATACTCATAGTTACTGTTTATTGCTATGAAAGGCTACAGATCAAAATCAGCTAAAGGAAGAGGTGCATGGGGCAAAGGTCAGGATATTTCCAAATGTGGAGCTTCCAGTTGTCCTCTCCCCATGGACAGTGTTTCTTTCCTTGTATTGATGTGTGACAGTACCACACAAAGGACTGCTAACCAGGGAAGCTCACCTGAGCTTTGGTGTCCAGAATCTCTTCTGGGCTTCCACATGGCTGACATAAGTATCCAGCCCCTTCAGAGGTTAAGCCCATACCTATGTGACTCAAATCCTGCACCATAACTCACATCCTTAGACTTTCCCTTATGGCCCAAAGCTCTCAGGTAAATAAAGATACTTTGATCAGATAGGACATTCCAAGGGTTTAAGCAATTGCCTGCCAAGGACTGAGGGCAAAGACCATACCTCTCTTTGGGTAAGGTTTAAATTTTTTGCTACACAACAAAGTTACTTAAGAATTAAATAAGATAATATATACAATGTGATTACATTATTACCTAGTATGAAATAAATGTTTTATATATATACACAGCTATGATTATTAAACATCCTTTTGATTACCTAATATGTACCTAATATCATAATAGCTACTGTAGGAAATTTTGAAAAAATGAACAAGATGTAGTTCATAGATCTTATCAGAGATATACAAGAGTTCAGACAAAAGCAGAATGAGGTGAGTACCTTGATAAAGAAACAAGCAAACTGTGCTGGGACCTGGAAACGGAAAGGTTACTTCTAGATGGGGTTAAGGAACCGCCTCAGGAGAAGAGCACCTGTGAGCTTGGCTGTGAGAGACAGGTAGGATTTCAACATGAAGAGGGAAGGACGTTCCAGAGACAGGGAAGCAAGTGCCCAAAATTAGAGATGAGAAAACAACGGCACCTTCAGGAAGCAGAGAAGGGCTGCCATGGTCACCTGTGGAAGTGACAGGAGAAGGAAATGGAAAAGGTAAGGAAAGACAGACAAGCCAGTTGGAGAGAGATTTTCGACATTGTGCTAAGCACTTTATGCTTCGTGTTGTAGACTATAGGGAACCAGTGACAATTTTGGGCTTGAAGAAAACCGTGAAAGAAAATGCACTGTCCCTGTTATAATTCCAGTCTTTGAACACCCTCCCTTCCAATAACCCACCTTCACTTTGCCTGTCCAGTTACAATTCAGCTGAGGTATGACCTCTGTAAACATTTCCATTATAGGACGTGGTATACCCCATTGAGACTGTTTATCTCTGCTGTATACAGCTGTTTTGTCATTTATGTATACTTGCTGTCTTGGTCAGAATGAGCACCTTATGATAAAAGTGGAGGGAAAGAAGGAGGAGGGGAGAGACATGGAATCTTGAAATATATCTACAAAGAATTTAAGCATAAAAAACAGATATTTTAAAAATCTATATTTCTAGTTAAGGAGAAACTAGGATAGGCAGGAAGCAAGTAGTAATGCCTAAGGTAAGACAAAATCTTATAACTGCATTGCAGTCTTCCAAGATGCCTCAAGGCTTTAAGAATAAGAACAAGTATAATAATAATAACAGAAACAGAAGAAGAATAGCTTGCTTATTTAACATTTATAGAGCACTTCCTAGGAGACCAATATTGCTCTGTTTGATTTATATAAAGCCAATTAATTCTTATAACAAATTAATGATGTAGATGCTCCTACTATCCCCATTTTACAGATGAAGAAATTTAGTCACAGAGAGATTAAGCAGATTGCCCCCCAAAATCCTGATAACAATACCAGAATTGTAAAAAATTAGGTCATGCCCAATTCATTAAATTGCATTTGAATAAAAGACACTCATAGAGTTGAAGACTGACCCAGTGTTGGGTTGTAACTTTAGTTTCTTTTGTTGGTTGTAATAAAGGGTAATTTTCTTTTCATCTGAGGCCATTTGCTCCCATGTCGGGACTCTAATGCATGAGCACCCATGAGGATGGTTATGTTTGAAGGACTACATGCTGACCTGTTCTGGCTGAACAAGTTACATTTTTTTTTTCAAGACCAGACATCTAGGAGGCTTTTTATTGACTCAGAACAAAAGCAGCCCAGTGGTTTAAGTGGTCTGTGTAGTAATCACCCAGTGAGGCTCCGGCACAGAAAAAAAACCTTTCTGGCCTCTATTCTGCCTCTACACAGAAAGACCAGCATGAGGCTTTAGCAGGTGTGTAAGCTCTCAGAACGCTGGTCTTCAAGGGTGGGGTGTGTTTTCATTCACTTTCTCCGTTGGGTGTAATGTACAAATTCCCTTGAAGCCCACCATTTCATGTAATTTAAACTGCTACTTACTGGATTTTCTCTCCTCCCTTTTCCCTTTCCTCTGTCAGAACACCTAGCTTAGGCCTTTATTTACAAGAAAGAGAAAAGACCTCTTCTTGTTCTCGAGGGGAACTAGCTAAGAAGCTTCTCTGTATCTCAGTCATTCTTCAGTTTATCAAATGAATCTTAAAATAACCCTGCCCTAGATTGAGACCATCCTGGCTAACATGGTGAAACCCCATCTCTACTAAAACTACAAAAAAATTAGCCGGGTGGCAGGCGCCTGTAGTCCCCCCTACTCGGGAGGCTGAGGCAGGAGAATGGCGTGAACCCGGGAGGTGGAGCTTGCAGTGAGCCAAGATCGCACCACTGCACTCCAGCCTGGGCGACAGAGCGAGACTACATCTCTAAATAAATAATTAATTAATTAAATAATGAAAAACTAAAGTAAAATAAAATAAAAACCCTGCCCTGTGAAAAATTCCAGCAAAACTAGGTAACCATAAATATTTTTTTTTCGAAGTCCCAATGATAAATTCCATTAAAATGACCCACAAAATAATGAAACACCAGCCTTTAAAGTGAAGGGCACTGTCACATAAATGCTAAACAATAAGTGAACTATTGACCAATGCATTTAATCACTGTAAGACAGACCTAAGGCCCAACAGAAATATGGGTCCTAAGAATCTGTGTAAGCAGAAAGAATGTCTCCAGCAATTTGACGAAATTCTCAGATGAGCCAAAAAGCAATAAATACCACTTTAGACTTGGGAATGATTTGCTTTCTGCAAATATGATGAGTAAAATTTACAGGCCTATTTTCTGTTTAAGTATGGTAAGTGTGAAAGAAAAATGTTATTTCTTTGCAGTGATTAATAGTCCTTCATAAATAGGGTGACAAATGCCTTTAATAAGCTGTTAATAAGTGGAATTATCCAATTCTTAAGATAGAAGAGACCCTAGGTGCCATTTCGCTCACTTTCCTAAGTTTGCAAATGAAGAAACAGAACTCCAAGTACAAGTTTGGAAGCCCAGGTTCACGGAAGTAATCATAGCAGAACTAGCACTGGGAATCAGGCTCAGCTATGGAATTACAGACAGTTTCTTCAACTGAGAGAAGGTTAGAGTGCCCTCCTGTGTCCCTATGTAGAAATTCTTTAGGTCTTTACAAAATTTAAAATAGCTTAATCTCTTCATCAATTTTCCTGCACTGGGGCAGGGACCAGGCATTTAGGTCCAAAGACAAACTCTGCAATCACCATGTTATTGAAAGTACATGAGGCCGGGCGCGGTGGCTCACGCCTGTAATCCCAGCACTTTGGGAGGCCGAGGCGGGCGGATCACAAGGTCAGGAGATCGAGACCACGGTGAAACCCCGTCTCTACTAAAAATACAAAAAATTAGCCGGGCGCGGTGGCGGGCGCCTGTAGTCCTAGCTACTCAGGAGGCTGAGGCAGGAGAATGGCATGAACCCGGGAGGCGGAGCTTGCAGTGAGCCGAGATCGCGCCAGTGCACTCCAGCCTGGGCAACAGAGCGAGACTCCGTCTCAAAAAAAAAAAAAAAAAAGAAAGTACATGAGCAGTGCACTTGACTTGTTTAATCAGTAAGGACATAGAACCAATAATATCATCCCTAGAGTATCTTTGTGTACACTGAGGTCTGACAGACCTGGGTCTATGTCCCAGGCAGCCACATGCAATCTTTGCAACCCTGAGCTAGTTGCAAAACCAGTCTGAGCCTCAGTTTCCTCATCTGTAAAATGAGATCATGTAAGTAAAATGCCCAGCCTGTCATTAGGTACATAATAAGCACTCAGTAGATTGAAGTTGTTTCAGTTATTTTCAGACAAGAGCTCCCACCAGGGTTATTAAAAAAAAGTTAATGATGAAAGAGCTGAGGTAAAAACACTAGGGAGAGAAACTGAATGTCTTCAGGATGCTTTTAGTTATTGGATGAAAAGGTTTCCATGAGTTCCAGGGGCAGAAGAAAGGGAGAGAGAATTTTTAAAGAGGTATGTACTGAATATGTGATTCCTGAAAAATGAATTTCTTCTTCAGATGGGGAAATTTAAACGGACCTAAGCCACATGGCTTGACCACAGATAGAAGCTCTCTCTCCAAGGGAACACCTGGCACTAAAGGTCCAGCAACTTTTTTTAAAGTCTCTGTATGAAAGAAAATATTTGAAAACCAGATTCTATTTATGTCATTGACCCAGTTTTAGAAGTCTTTATTTATTGAGGGGGTAACCATATTAAAATCAATTAAGAACAGAGGTGGAAAACAATAGCTGGATGAATCCATCCTTTGATTTTAATTTCCTTCAACTCTTCATGAAACAAGCTATCTCAGCTACAGTGTTCAGCAAAATTGCAGTAAATCAAGTCCTTTTGCCAAGTGAACTTTCAAAGGTTCCCTCCCCCTCTGACCTTAGCTAATTTTCAGTTATCCTTTCCCTACGTGTGGAAGGGAGATATCGTTATTTATGATACAAGGAGACTTGACCTTTAAATGTCAGTGGAAGTGTAGAGTCTGGCCATTCTGTCTGTATCTTCCACCAGCTTACAGGAGAATTAAGGGAAATAGTCCAATAGCATGCAAATGGGGAAGAAGGAGGGGTAGAAGGAACACATCATCTATGCCACCATCTTTTTGTTATATACCAGGGAAAAGCAAAGGGAGAATTGGGCTGGCCTCTGTTATCTAAATACTTATTCTAGATAGGACAATCACCAGGAGGTTTATATAGATTATTGTACTGCAAGAGCTCATAAAAGGCTGCGCAGAGTTTGTGAGGCTTACCCCTGAGCCCCAGGGGCTTGCTTACTCTTTCCCGTAATCTGTTACCTTTAAATAAGGCAAATGCAGCACAAGGCTGAGGCATTCATTATTTATAGAAAGTTCCTCATCAGACTCATCTATGGCTGTGGAGGAGCAGAGTCGGAGTCTCTGAGCCTCCGCAGTGACGACCTGCTGCATTCTACACTAGTGCAGTGCTATTCTGGGCAACGTGAAGCTTAAGCTGGACGCTTTGTGGTCATAAATTTTTAGTCAACTAATGAAAAGATACTCCCGGCCTCATCCTTGAAAGTCACCTATTTGTGTGGATTATCTGAACACTACATTTTCTGGCTGTTGTAGTTACTTCAATAGTATCTGTGAAATGCTCTATTCCTGATGTTTTTCTCATTTTCTACTTCGTGCTTTTGTGACTTTATACATCATTCTCCTTCGAATGCCCCCAGATCGATATATCTTGCTTCTCGATGCTTATGTTGCTAGCTCTTTGGGTAGGGTTTTAACTCCAGTACACCGTGAAAAAAATTCGTTCATATAGGAGTCTCTTTTAAGGGGTTCATCTCAATCAGAGAGAAAGCTTTCTCTTGTACTTTCCCACCTCCTTCACCCCTTTGTGTGGTACCACCCCACTCCTCAGCTAGGTCTACCCCTGCTTGGGGACTCTGGTGCAGGCACCAGGGGAGATGAAGCCAGGAGGCAAGGTCCACAGAGCAGAGCCCCTTGAGGGATGGGGCCTCAAAACAGGGCTGAACTGAGACACGTGTGCTTCAGACAGCTTAATAATAGGCTACCCCTTCGAGTTGTCACTTTAAAAATATTTACTCCTCATTTGGTAAAAGATGTAGAATTGAAAGTGTTCTGCAGCTTTGAAATTTTTCTATTAGGTTTGCCTCCTTTCCTGAGTCTCTCTTCTGAGCCCTGCAGCCCGCTCTGATTCCCCTCCCTTCCCCCTTTGATTCTCAGCCTCCTCAGCCTTCACTCCCAGCTTCTCAACCTCTCTGTCTTTCCTCAGCAGATCCACTGAGGTCTTTCCAAGAGTCTGTCTCTACATTGGCATACCCCCCACCCACTGCTTAATACCGCTTCAAGTATGTCAAAAGCTCTTAATGCCAGAGATGAATATTGCAGTTGTGCTCAGCAAACAGAAGATACTCCAGCTACCAGGATTCAGTGTGCTTAGAGGAGAGTGGTGATTAAAAATGACTTTTTTTTTTCTTATCACATGTTCACATTCAAGATAAAGAGTTTACTATGTGCACTGAAGAGAGCTTTTTTTTTTTTTTTTTTTAAACATCTTGCCCATTTCATAAGGAGTCCCTGGTGAAAACCTGCAGCATCTGGGACCAAATTTGCAGTTTATCTGAGCAATATCTTAACATCCCTTGTAGACTGGTCCCTCTGGTCACTGCTCTGTGGGTGTGCCCGCCAACATGGCTATACCTGGAAGCCCATCATCCTGGCAGAGCTGGCTGCTGTCGGGAGTCAGGAAGATGTTCTGCAGGGAAGTGAGCTGGTGATGGTCTGCGTGGGAAGTCAGAGCTGGAGCCCTCCAGCTGGGCCGGTGTCTCTGAAGGGCCAGAGAGCTGTTCTGGCATATCCTCATCACTGTCTAAGTCTGAGAGTGGACATTCATGCTGAAGGAGGAGCCGCTCCTAAATGGCTCTTCTTCCAGAAACTTGGCCTTGCTGATTTTGCCCGTATTGCCTATATGCATATTGAGACATATGTTTTCAGCCATTTGTAAAAGGAAGTAGTGGTTTCTCTAAACCTCAGGAATATATTCAGAGTTTTTAATCAGGTGAACTTGAATGGAAATGTTTTGACTGCCTTCGTTTTAGTACATTTGAAAAAAAAAGTTGAATTTCTTAAAAATCATAGGTTATTAAAATGCAAGCACTTTTAGCGAGATAATGTGTTTGAGGGCCTAAATCTCATGTTTTTAACCCATTTTCTAAAAAAAAAAAAAAATCTTGTTGAAACATTTTTAATAGAAATTCTATGAAGACAGGGTCTTCTGGCTTTCTGTAGATCAAATCATAAAATCTTCTTACGGTAGTCTCTTTTTATCTCAAGTCGTATGTTCCAAGGCTCCCAATGACTGCTGAAACCATGGATAGAGCCAAACCCTATACATCCTGTGATTTTTCCTCTACATACATGCCTATGGTAAAGTTTATCAATTGAGTACAGTAAGAGATTAACAGCAATGACTAGTAATACAGTAGAACAGTTATAACAATATGCCAGCATCACTGCTGTCACACTTTGGGGTCATTCTTAAGTAGAATTAGGTTTCCTGGAACACCAACATTGTGATACTGCGACAGTCATGCTTGGCCATGCTTACGTCTCTAAGAAGTCATCATTAATATTTTCAGTTTGTAGAAAACATACAGAAAAACTTCTGAAAATATTACTGGTTCTGCTGTCTACATTCGGGAAAGATTGTCTGTTGATGGTTATATTGGTGTTTGAGTGTTTTAATGATAACTGAGATGGCTAAGTGACTAATAGTTGGGGAACCTCTACCAAGTAGATATGCTAGACAAAGGGATGATTCACATCTTGGACTGGAAGGCCTGTGGGATGGCAAAACACTTCATCACAGTCCTCAGAATGGGGCACAATTTAAAATTTATGAATTGTTTATTTTTTAAATTTTCCATTTAATAGTTTTGGACCACAGTTGACTGTGGCTAACTGAAACTGTGGAAATTGAAACTGCAAATAAGAAGGGACTACTATATTTTCTCAGAAAAATTCAACTCTTTAAAATTGATTAACAACTCACGAGGTTGACATCTCTGAAACCCTCAAAGATGGACTGGCAGTGATGAGGGAGGAGGAGCTGTTGTTTAGCTGGACATCTCTGATTCCAATTCCATCAGAAAGGGGCATCTGTTCTCTCTTCTTTGCCTGCTTCGGAGATGGGAACAAATTACTCTTTTTCTTGGCTTGAACACTTATATCTTTTATCTTTTTATAAGCATGATACTGCTTTCTCTTCTGCTGTTTGCACAGATTGTCTTCTGACCTAGTTGAGCCTTTACTGCTGCCCAGACACCTTCTGGTAGCTAGCATCATATGAATTACTTAGCTTTATTAAGATAAAGTGTGAGCAAAGGGTTTTTTTGGTCTTTTGTGTTTGGGCACCTTTAATATCCTTTTGCTGTTGCTGGGCAGGAAAGAGTCTTTGCAGCTGAAATCTTATTAATTTGCCTAGAATTTTTTTTAGTTTATATATTTTATATTAATTAGGAAAACTAAATTTGACATTCAGTGCAATTTTATGCAGCATCAGCTATAGTGGGTAACTGGAAAGATAGCTGCACCTGGATTTTTTGCAAGCTGCCTGCATTACTTCGACCTCACTTGACAAAGTATAGGCTAATAGAGAAAAAATATGCAAATTACAGACATGTGACCTAAAATTCAGACTGAGATAAAATAGACAAGCTTTAATTGAACACTCTGACTATTCGTTATAGAAAATACATGCACATCCAGTATATGTTTTTAGCCCAAGCTTACAATGGACCAGACCGTCTTAGTTTTGATAGAAATAATATTATTTAGGTCTTGATAAAAATTTGGAGCTTACATGGAATATAGATGACTCTTTCAAAAATGAACTCAAAATAATATTTGTATTTAAAAGAATTTTTTAGAGAATAAGTATTATCTATTAGAAGTTCTCTATTGATATTAGTAAAAATATTTCCAAATAAATGAAAAGTGGACTTTTTTCCCACTGAATAAGAGAATTTTCTGGATTTCATTTCAGATGGGCCAGTTTTAGTGCCAACATATACACATAGACATGCATATAAATACTTTGGTAACTGAGAGGAACTTAGCTCCAAACACCTCTGTAAATATTTCATCCAAACTCTTGCTGTCCAAACATTTGCTATAACAACTTATAAGATTTATTTTATCCAGAATTCACTACCTAAATAAAAAATCCCATTGTGGGAGCTAGCAAAAACATTTAAGTTGCAGGTACACCTTGGCAAAAAGATGGAGAATGTGTTGCTTCCGTAGTTCAGCTACCCTCCCAGCAGGCACGAGCTGTGCATGAGTGCTGTCAGCTTACCACATTATTGAGTGAAGTGTCTTCTAAAAAAGCAAAAAGCCTGTGAATAAAACAAGCACACTCGAGAGGCCTAAAAAGAAAAATTGGGTGATAAAGCATATTGAGAGAGATGAACTAACATAAACTTGGCCATGCTTACATCTCTAAGAACTATGCATTAATATTTTCAATTTGTAGAAAAAAAAAATACAGAAAAATTTCTGAAAATATTGCTGGTTCTGCTCTTTATATTAGGGAAAGATTATCTGTGGATGATTACATTGGTGTTTGACTGTTTTAATGATATTTGATATTTGAGAAAACTGATAGGGTTTTTTTGGTGGGTTGGGAAGACATTACTGTTTTTTCCATTTCAAATAATGGATCATATAGGCTTCTACTCTCAAAAAAATCTGTCATTCAACATATTTTTGGCAACAGGTTGTATTTGTTTTTCCATAAAAATCACTTGATGACATCTAATTTTATATTTTTTTAAATAAAAAGTTTAAGAATATCCTCAGAAGTTTCTCTCTTATACTTTCAAATTGTGTAGTCACTGTATTTATTTCCAAGTACTGACATAGGAGCAGATTAGAGATATTAATAATTTATAATTTTAGTTTTAGTGCCAATTTGAACTTCAACTGTAGAATACTATGATCCAAACTTAACTCTTTGGATGTCGATTTTGGGTGTAACCTAAAATAAATGACGTAAATTACAAACTTCGTTTTTCCTAGCCCTAAATGTTAACTGCCACAACAGATCCTCAAATATAAATATTTACTGAGGTTTCATGGCTTTATTTAGAAACCAGAATTATTTGTTTCTCAGATAGTATCATCCAAATAAAAGATGACACAAATTTCTTAATAATTAATAATAATAACATGTTTGAGCTCATTCTATTAGCCAAGGACTCCTCTGAGTGCTTGCCTGAGTTAACTCATTTAGTCTTCACAACAAACCAGTGAAGTTAGTACTGCTGTTGTCCACATTGTGCAGATAAGGAAACTGAGGCCCAGCATTTTATTCACATAACTAGTAGGCAGTAGAGCCAGGATTATGAACTCAGGCAGCCTGGCAACAGACCCTGTGCCCCTAACCACTGCGTGGACACTCCATTTAGCTTATCCAGAGCTATGGTAATTCATTCAGTTAGGTGTCAGGACTCACCATTTGTAAAGTTCTTCTTTCTTAACTAGTATCTTTCAAAGTGCAAGTCTGGGTCCTTTGGGACTGTGTAGACAGAAAAATGATTTGTTGGTGGTCCTGGAAATTGTGAGTGAGAATACTTAAAAAGGTTACTGGAAAAGAAGGAATTCAGTGGTTCCCAACCCATTAGTGTTCTAGGGACAGGGGATGGGAATAGAACCTTCCAGTACTGGGTCACCTTGTGGATGGGAGGGAAACGTTGCTGGAGGCATTGAGAGGCAGGCCAGTTAAGGTTAAAAGAGACAGGGTCAAAGGTTCTGCCCAGATAAGCCAGGAACCTCAGTCTAGGGCAGTGGTCTATCTCAACCTTTTTTTCGTAATCACTCCCCGAAGGAGTCTTTTTAGGCATTTCTATTCCTTATTTCCCCCACTCCTCCCCTGTGAAATTGTAACACTCAGATATATCTGTACTTTGTACGTAGAAGAGTAAGATTTTTTGCCCCCTAAGAACAAATTTTTTCGATGTCAATGCTTAGAGGCACAGATACACTGAATGGTGTCAATACACATGGGGTGGGGAGAGTGGGATCAGTGAAACACCTGGAGGAACTAATGGGCTTCAACGTTAGAAGGACTTAGAGACAGGAGAACCTAAGGGAGGTGAAACAGGAGGTTTTCTTAAATATGTGAAGTCAGGAGTTATTTGACTTGGGGTGACCATCCTCACCTCCCCAGATGGGGAGTTTCTATCTTTTTATGCTTCACTTAACTCTTGTCTCAATCTTCCCTCCATGGCTAGAAGTGTGGTCATCCTATAATCTGAAATGCCATTGTACTGTAATGAAATGTATCATTTCATAGTGTGTGTTTTGAATTCTTTTTGTTTTATTTAGAAACCAGGTTCCCAAGAAGCTAGCTTTAAATTCTTTTTATCTGAGTTAAGAAAATGGCAACTACTCCAATTTGCAAGAAATGGGTAATGAAAGTGCTTTAACTAAAAACTAGTATGCACTCATTTGAGATCTCTAATCCCCAAATGACAGCCCTCTGAAAGAATCAAGCAGTAATTTGTGTTCCAGATAAAGAGCAAACTGATTGTGCCTGGTCTCACAAGGCCAGCTAGCTCATTTTCTCCTACCTTACCTCTCAGATAATCTAACACCACCTAGGAGGCAATAACTATAACACTGAGCAAGAATCTTGCTAACCTTTTCCCATTCAAATCTCTCTCTTCCCATGTGACTTTGCTGCCACAGGGACTTTATTCTGAGCTCTGTAACCCAGTGCACATCCCAATGATCCTAATCAACCTTAAGTAACCTAATCTAATCACATACTAGGAGGCATGATAAGGAAACCAAGGCCTCCCAATATTTTCTTCTTCACAAACAAGCTGTGGTGATTTCATTGTTTAAAGGGCAGGGTGTATCTTAGAACAAAAGGAGTGATAAAGAAAGCATCTACCAATATGTGGGAAAGGCACTTCACCAGATTATTATGTGAAGGTTTGAAAGTACTAGAAGACCAACCAGAGAAGACCATGCCCAGAATTCAGAAAACTTTTGGGAAACTATAATCTCACATTTGTGGCTGTAAGTATCAAGCCTGGGTATACATTACAATCAGCAAGAAGCTTGTCAACTTTCATCCCAGAGAGATTTTGACTTAGAAGGTTTGGGGTGAGCTCATGAGCACTGGTGGTTTTTAAAAGCGCCCCCTGCTCTGCCACCTCCCAGTGATTCTGATGTTCATCTAAGGTTGAGAATCACTGCTTTACATTATAAAGTGCTTTCACATACATGATTCAGGGTTTTTGTATGCATACAGAAAGGAAAAAGAAACATTGTTAATGACTGTTGACTATATAAGAAAATAGGAAGAAACGGGTAGTAATTGTGAAAATGAAAGGATTAGAGAAAAGTCAATTTCCAGAAACTGGAGGAAAAAATTTCACCTTTCTAAGGGCTAAAATTAGTCCTAGGCTTATAGAACATTAAGGAGGGACTTATATGTCCATATTTACTGCTATATATGGAATAGTTTTTAGATGACAACAAAATTCTCTGCCCAAAGGAGTCTGAAAACAATCATTTAGTATTTGATGCCAATTACGTCCTAAGATCATATTACTTCTCCTCTATAAATGAAATACATTGGAGAAGAGAAGAAAAACATTTGTTGTTAGTCAAAAGGTAGGTTAGAAAATGTCATATTAATATTTCTATGTGTATTTCAGGACTGTATAGACAGACAATGTACCTCAGCAGGCTCCTAACAGCTTTCAGATAGTTATAATTAATAATTCTGCATGTGAAAGCTGGCAAATGGATGATCTTGGATATAGCTGAAGGAGAAGTAAAGCCAATGCTGGGCTCTCAGACCGGAAGGGGTGGGGTGCAGGACAGGGGAGGAATATAAAAGTCAGGTTGAAGCATGGCAGAAGTAAAGGAACTTGTGATCAAAAAGTCAGAAATTAAATTTTAAGATTTTCATTGTGGGTGATGACAACTTAGACTGTGACCAAAAGAGTGGTGGTGGCTATAACCAACAGAGTGGAGGCTAAGCTGTCATCTCCATGTCAACTAATAAGATAGAGAGGAATGATGAATCAGGTACAGAAAATAAAATCTCTAGACCATCAGCATTTAAGGCAAGAAGCTTCAGTTAATCAGCCCTTCACCCTCTGATTTCCGACTAACTAAGAATGACTAATAACAGCAATAATTGTAGTTCAGCACGTACTAAGTGTCAGTATTGTTCTAAGCACTTTGCTTACATTCCAATATTCACAATAATTTTGTGACAATAGGTACTATTGGCCCATTTGACAGATGAGGAAACTGAGATATGGAAAAAGTAACTTAATATGGGTTATAAATGCTGGGGAGAAAATATAGACATAGTTGGGATAAAAAAATATTTTACAGAAGGTATCAGCAAAAGTGAACAGAGTCCAGAAAGAGGCCTGCCTATCTGTCTATGTTGCATACCAACAGTGTCCAGGCTATATGTAGGGGCCTGGTAAGAGATGAGTCTGAAATAATGCATTGGCACCATATTGAAGACAATTCTAAAACCCCAGTGTTGAGTTTGAGCTTTATTTGGAAGGCGGGAAGTGGGAGGAATGTGTCATAATCAAAGCTGTATCTTAAGAAAACTGCCTTTTGAGTATGAACAAATGAGAAAGAGTGAAAGGATCCAAATTAGGGTTTCTGTTTGGTGGTTGGTTGGTTTTTGGTACTATTTGACAGGCAATGAGTGTATCAATGAGAACAGTGGCAGTTGAAGGTTAATGAAAGAGACAGGTTTGATGTATGTTGCAAAGGTCAAATGTAAAGTTTTGGTAACTGGTTAAATGAAGACGGTGAGAGAGAGAGAAGAGTTTAAACAGAATCCAAGATTTCAAGTCTGAGTGATTGGGTAACTACTGGCAGAAATTCAGGAGAGACACTTTGGGGGATGAGAGGGCCAGCAGGAGAAGCTAGACTTTGAAAATACGCACTTTGTTGTGTGAGCAGGCCGTTGGAGGCAGGCCATAGCAGAAAGATGGGAAGGTAAGTTTGCAACTTACAGGAGTCTGGGCTAGAAAGGAAGCTTTTGGTGTCATCTGCATACTGTGGTAAACTGGGGAGTGGAACTGAAGTCTCTGAAGGTGGACAAAGGAAGAGAATACAGAATAGATCCTTGGAAAACATTTAAATTTAGGGACAATAAAGAGGAGTCAGAAAAGCAGACAGAAGGTAAAGGCAGGATGGGAACACCCAGAAATATGCAGAAATATACACTGAGCACAAGGGAATGGAAGATTCCACAAACAAGCTGACGTGGCAAACCCTCATAGAAAACAAGAAGAATATGGCCATTTGAAGTAGAGAGTTGTTAGGATCAAGAGTAGCAACAGAAGGAGAGAAAGTGGACTCAGATGGAAAGGAGTGAGTGTGTCATAGCAGACAAAGGCAGCAGGACTGGCCTACACTTTCAAGACTTTGACAGCAAGGAAGAAAGAGAAGACAGTCATGTGTGGAGTAAGGCATGTAAGGAAAAGTACTTTGTTTTGCTTTAAGGCAAAGGGGTACCACTTAAATATGTTTTACACAGAGATGAAGAAGCCAAAGAGAGAGGTGAGTGAAGGTGCATAGGTAATGCCAGGTAATAGCAGCGAAGATTATTTTAGCAGCAGACATTACAGTGGGATGAGTCCTAAGCTATTTGCTGACCTTATCATAAAACAAGCTAGAATGCATGGAGCTGCTATCCCTACCAATTCCCAAGCAGCAATTCTCTTAGAGAATAAGGCAAGGACTAGTGGTGCAGGGTATTTTCCTCCTCTTCTGAAGAAATGCTAGAATTATATTCATACATTCCAGGACAGAAGGGGAAGAATCACTGTCTTTAAAGAATAAAATAATTTCCATGAGTTGTAGGGGAGTAATAGGGGAACAAACTTTGAAAGTGAATTTGGATTATAAAATATTAGGATTTTCTATTTGTAAGTACTGTTGGCAGATTACGTGGTTTATAAATATTGTATGTGCAGGGAAGGGGGGACATTGTTAGCCTGTTTTTCCAAAAAGAAATAATTTAATGTACTTAGGCAGTTAAATGTTATTTCACCCACTCCATATGATACAAAAGCTTTCTGGAAAAGAAATAAGTAGAAGAGGAAAAATATTGATAGTGGTTAATAAGTGATGGTTGGCTTTGGCTGCTATAGGCCTATATAGGGCAAGTGCTATAAAACATTCAGCAGTCTGCTTCATTGTTCTGTCCTGTCCTGTCCTGTAAAGGGGTTGGAGGGATGCAGGGATGGTACTGGGCACAGGAGGTCAGAAAGCATAAGGTGGGGCCGGAGAAATGAAAAGAGAACAAAGAGGTAAAAAAAGACTCTGTTCCTAGGAAATATACACGCTCTCCCTCTTCTGTGGGATGATCTGGGTACCATGTACGTCCTTGTGTATTCAGAATGATCCCTGGGGTCCCATTGCTGTCACATTTCTGAACAGTCCTCAGACACAGAGAAAAGTGTTGGAGGTTGTTAGCACATCTCCCTCTGGAGATGAAACTGGGCTCAACACCAACAGGAGAACACCAGAGGGAATTTGTCTCTCCTCCACGCTTGGATAATGGCTATTCCCTAATGCCCAGGGAAGAATTAAGTTCAGTATGTGCCTTGCACTATATTACACACTCAATCCTGAACAGCTGGGCTGTTAATGCAATTTAAAAAGAAGAGAGAACTCGCTATTCACCATCTATATCTAATGTATTCATAATAAATCTCTCAATGAGGAGGTATAAAAATTTCCTGTTGCTGTACAGCCAAAGGAAGCAGAGCATTAGGCAGGTATCCAGGGAGCCTCATTAACAGAGATAACCAATGTGGAAAATCCAGGGGGACTTGTTCCACATTTCTATTAGTAATGGCAATTTTTCTTACCTGAAATATGCTGGTAATTTTCTCACTTGCAAAATTCAGTTTGCCTAAGGATGAATAAATAGGTCTTTTCTTAATACTTACTGGATAGTCTCTGTGTTCCAGATGCTACATAAAAGTAAAGCATTATTTGTCATTTTTTTTTCCTTTTTCACTTTATTTCTTAGGAAACAAAACACTGAAGTCATCACAGAATTATTTGTTTTCAAGAAAATTGAAATAATATAAAATGGTAGTGTTTTGTAAAATTTTGCATTATGTGTGAAATACCTACACTAAAATTTAGAAAAATGGAAAATGGATGACAGTGAATGAGTATGAATACAGGAATTCTGATGGTAATATGGGGGGTAGCGGTTAAGAACAAGGTTAGTAGTGCCAAAGCAAAGGCATTTTCCTTCTAGATTTTACTTGCAAAGTGAAGCCACCTCTGTGGAGTCCCTCACCTCAGAGCCAGTCACAGCACTCACCAAATTAGCTTCTGCACGAGTTAGTGGACGATAAACGTAAGAATGATTCACCCTGGATAGAACCAATAACTAAAATGAAAGATATTTGCTAAATAAGATGATTTTCATCTAGAAATAGTTACTGTTGAAATATTTTCTCACTATAATTAGGAATGTGCCTATGGTGGTCACTCATACTTCAGAAAAAGATAATCTCTGTCTAGGGGGATTCATGCTTTCTTTCTCACACACCCTGCCCTTTTATTTTTAGTTGACAGTAATAATTGCACATATTTATGGGATACAGAATGCTATTTCAATACATGTATACAATGTATAATGATCAAATTGGTGTAATTGGTATAACCATCACCTCAAACATTTATCATTTCTTTGTGTTGTGAACACTCAGAATCCTCTCTTCTAGCTCTTTGAAAGTATATAGTAAATTATAGTCAACCATATTCATCCTACAGTGCTGCAAAACACCAGACTTCATTCCTCCTATCTGGCAACATTTTTTTTTTTTTTTTTTGAAAGAGAGTCTAGCCATCACCCAGGCTGGAGTGCAGTGGCGCCATCTCAGCTCACTGCAACCTCTGCCTCCTGGGTTCAAGTAATGCTCACGCCTCAGCCTCCCAAGTAGCTGGTACTACGGGCATGCACCACCACACCTGGCTAATTTTTGTATTTTTTTAAGGTAGAGACAGGGTTTCATCATATTGGCCAGGCTAGTCTCGAACTCCTGACCTGAAGTGATCTGCCCACCTCGGCCTCCCAAAGTACTGGGATTACATCAGTGATCTGCCCACCTCGGCCTCCCAAAGTACTGGGATTACAAGCATGAGCCACCATGCCCGGTCCTAGCATAATTCTGTATCTGCTAACCAGCCTCTCTATCCTACCCTCTCGGCTACCCTTCCCAGTCTAATACCCACAGTTCTACTCTCTACTTCCATGAACTTCAAGAGCTTTTTGAGTCCCCAGGTATGAGTGACAATATGTAATATTTATCTTTCTGTGCCTGACTTATTTTGCTGAACATAATGTCCCCAGGCTTATTTGTGTTGCTGTGAATGGCAGGATATCATTCTTTTTTATGGATGAATAGTATTCCAGTGTATGTTTATGCCACATTTTTTATGCATTCATTTGTTGATGAATATTTAGGTTGATTTCATATCTTCACTATTGTGAATAGTGCTACAGTAAACATGGGGGTGCAGGTATCCCTTTGATATACAGCTTTTCTTTCCTTTGGTTACATACCTATTATTGGGGTTGCTGGATTGTATAGTAGTTCTACATTTAGTTTTTTCAGTAACGCCCATACTGTCTTCCATAATGACTGTACTACTTGACATTTCCACCAATAGTTACATACATCTCCACAGTTTCACCAGCATTTGTTATTTTTGTCTTTTTTTTTTTTTTTTTTTATAAAATTGCCATTGTAACTGGGCAGGGATGATACCTCATTGTGGTTTTGATTTGCATTTCCTTGATGATTAGTGACACAGAGCGTTGCTTCCTATGTTTGCTTACTATTTATATGGTGGTTGTGGTGGTGGTGGTGGTGTTTTAGACAGGGTCTTACTCTGACCCAGGCTGGAGTGCAGTGGTACGATGTTCTTCGTTCACTTCAGCCTCAACCTCCTGGGCTCAAGCAATCCTCCCACCTCAGCTTCCTGAGTAGCAGGTGTGCACCACCACTCCTGGCTACTGTTTTTGTATTTTTTGTAGAGATAGGGTTTCACACATGTTGCCTAGGGTGGTCTCAAACTTCTGGACTCAAGTGATCCACCGGCCTCAGCCTCCTAAAGTGCTGGAATCACAGTCATGAGCTACCATGCCCAACTGTGTGTCTTCTTTTTGAGAAATGTCTATTTAATTCTTTTGTCCTCTTTTTAATTTGATTATTTCATTTTCTTGCTGTTGAGTTGTTTGAATTCCCTGGATATTCTGGATATTAGTTCTTTGTAAGATGAATAGTTTGTAAATATTTGCTCCCGTTCTACAGGTTGTCTTTTCACTCTTGATTGTTTCCTTTGATAGTGTAGACACTTTTTCAGTTTGATATAGGCCCATTTGTCTATTTTTGTTTTTGTTGCCTGTGTGTTTGAAGTCTTAGCTATGAAACCTTTGCCTAGACCAATGTCTTGAAGCATTTCTTCTATGTTTTATTATAGTAAAGTTAAACAATAAAAGAAGAAGAAAGGAACAAAGAATATACAAAGTAATTAGAAAATAATTAACAAAATGACAAGGAGTAAGTCCTCATCTATCAATAATAGCCTTAAATGTAAATGGTTTAAATTCCCCAATTAAAAGACATGGACTGGCTGAATGGATTTTAAAAGAAAAAAAAAAAAGACACAACTATATACTGCCCACAAAAAACTCACTTCACCTGTAAAGGCACACTTTACAGTCTACTGAAAGTGAGGGATGGAAAAAAAATATTCCACACAAACGGAAACCAAAAGTGTGCAAATTAGCTATATTTATATTAGGCAAAATAGACTTTAAGGCAAAAAAAAAAAAACACAAAAAGAGACAAAGAAGGTCATTACATAATGATAAAGGGATCAGTTCAGCAAGAGGATATAACAATTGTAAATATATATACACCTAACACCAGAGCACCTAGATATATGAAGCAAATATTATCAGAGCTAAATAGGTAGACCGAGTAGAATAATAGTTGCAGACTTCTTCAGCATTGGACAGATGGATTATCTAGAAAGAAAATCAACAAAGAAACGTCAGACTTAATCTGCACTATAGACCCAACAGGCATAACAGACATTTACAAAACATTTCATCCTATCCCTTGGTTAAGACAGAGGAACAGAATGTGCATTTGGACCATTTAATAGCAGTTTTGGCTCATTAAGGTACGAATTCAAAAAGAGGAACATATTAACTAAACTGTGTCGAGCCCATCAAAATGGTTAGCTGATCTGTCAATAAATCATTCCTACTGACTCCGACTTTTACAATAGTAAAATAATATATATAATTTTTTAAATGTTTTAAAAACATAAAAAGAAAGTAAGTTGGGTTTCTTGAAATTCTGCCTTTCCTAGAATTTAAATCACTTTCTCAGCATTATTGAGATAGACACAGTGTTTTCATATCCTCTGTTTCAATGATGGCATGAATAAAGTGGATATACCACAATGAAGCTTTCTTCTATAAGAGACACTTAAGCACTATCTCCAGTTTGTCTCTATTATGAATATTCTTTGGCAGACATCTTTGTTTTCCTGAATGTTAGAGTTTATTTCCTCAGAATAGCTTTCCTGAAATGAAATTACTAGAGCAAATTGGATGACTATTTTAAAGCCCCTATTTTCAGCATATTTCTAAACAGCTTCGCAAAAGGTTATTTATTAATTTATCTTACGCCAGCAAAATATATGAAAACTATAGTATTACCCCAGTCTTAACAAGCTGCAGCATTACTTTTCTTCGTGTTTATTTTATTCCTAGCAAGCTTGGCAAATTTTGCTACTATTCATTTGCAGTTTTAGTGTGTGTATTTGGTTCTTAATTTTTTGTTTGTTTGTTTTCTCATCAATTGGCTTATTTTTCCCAGCTCCCACCTCATCTGCTTTCCTCACCTTTATTCCTTTGTACAGGCTCACATGATTCATTCAGCTACTGGGTGGATGAAAAGTCCCCAGTAGGGCCTGACCAAACCCAAGCTATCAAACGCCTCGCCAGGATCTCCTTGGTGAAGAAGCTAATGAAGAAGTGGTCTGTGACTCAGAACCTGACATTTCGGGAACAGCTGGAAGCTGGGATCCGCTACTTTGACCTGCGTGTGTCTTCCAAACCAGGGGATGCCGACCAGGAGATCTACTTCATCCATGGGCTTTTTGGCATCAAGGTCTGGGATGGGCTGATGGAAATTGACTCGTTTCTTACACAGCACCCCCAAGAGATTATCTTCCTGGATTTCAACCACTTCTATGCCATGGATGAGACCCATCACAAATGCCTGGTTCTCCGGATCCAGGAGGCCTTTGGAAACAAGCTATGCCCAGCCTGCAGTGTGGAAAGTTTGACGCTGCAAACTCTGTGGGAGAAGAACTGCCAGGTAGGAGGGAAGGAGAGATAAGCTTCCAAGGACAAGAACTTACCTCTTCCTGCTTTTCCCGAATTGCCATCTGTAAAATCACTCAATCCAGGGCTCTTAGGCTGGAGAGTGGATTGTTCGGAACATTAAACATACACAAACTAGTTCCTGGGCTCTAGGATAGGTTCAAGGGCTAGGGCTAACCCCTGCCAAATACCTAAGGCTTGTCCAGCAAACTGTTTGCCATCTAATTGACTTTTAGTGGCCTGGCCAGAACCAACCAAGGCAAAGTTGCAAAATTGGGCCAGTAGGTCATTCCCGTTCTCTATTTCCTGAGGACCATTTTTACCCTTCTAATTTCCCTCAGGGATAGTCTGTTCCATCTTGCCTTCAACTCAGTGTCAGATAATCCCGGCCAAGGTATTGACTGATTAGGAAAAGTATTAGCTGACTGAAACATAGTGATTCATCTCAGGAGTGTTAATATTATAAAAGTATTTGGGTCTTAGAGGGAGAGAGAGTTAAGGAAGGAAGAGCCTGTTGAAGGGGCTCCAGCCCAGGAGAGCATTCCATAGTCTGCTTAAGTTGAGAAGAGCCTCCCAGCCTAGGACCATGAGGGACATGCTCAGGAAGAGGAATGTGGGCCTCAGATGTATTCCATTCTAATCCCAAAGGATGACAGTAGGAGAAAAGAGCTTCAGGAAAATGTTTAATTTACACTCTCTTAAAAAAAAAAAAAAAAAGATGTATCTCTCATTCAAAGTTACTCACTTGCTCAGCAGTGCATTAACCAAAACATCTTTAAGAGGCAGATATTTTTTAACTCAAGGAGGAGCTTTTGATTAAAAATAGTTTAAAGGTTATTCACTTGAAAATATTTATTAAACACCAGGTATGTGCCAAGTAACCTCTAAGGACTAGGTATAAATTAGTAAATAAAACAGACAAAGATACCTTGCCCTAATGGAGCTATCATTCTGGTGGAGGGAGACAGATCATAGATAATAGAGAAAGTAAACATACATATATGTGTGTGTATATGTCTGTGTGTCACGTATATACATATATGTATATTCTCAGACACACATATATACATATATGTATATTTATTCTCTCTCTCCATACATGTGTGTATATACACACACACACACACACACACACACGTTAAGTGTTAGAAAGTGATAAGAGCTATGGAAAACGAAAAGGTCAAGCATGGTAAGAGGGAACCAGGATTCTGTGGGTTGGAGGATTGGTTGAAATGTTTAAAAGGTTGATCAGGAGAACCTTCATTGAAAAAAATGACATTTGAAGGGGTTAATCACATGCATATCTGGGGGCAGAAGAAGCAGCCAGTGCAGAGGCCCAAAAGCAGGAGTGTCCCTGCCATCTTTGAGGAAAAGGAGCATGCAGTGTGGCTGGAGAGCAGGTGATGACAGAGCAGTGAGAGGAGGTCAAAGAGGTGACTGGTGGTCATGTGAGCCTAGAAGGCCCTGTGAAGACCCTTGCCTTCACTTACTCTAAGCGAGGAGAGTTCTGGCACAGGATGTTGTGGCCTGATTTAGGTCTTAATCAGATCTCTCAGGTTGCAGTGCTAGGAAGAGGCCAAGGCAAGGGGATCCGGCAGAAGTAAGGAACCCAGTGAGACTGTTAGTGGCAAGTGGTCAAATTTTGCATCTGTCAGAAGATAGAGGCGACGGGGTTTCCTAATGGACGCAATTTGAGGTATGAAAGAATGTGAGGATTCAAGGATGATTCCCAGGCTTGGCCTGAATAACTGGAACTACCAAGTTGTTTTTGCACACCCTGAGAAGTTCTAAATGTCTTTGACACCATAGAGGCTTCACGAGTTAACTCTTAGTATCTGCTAAAATCTATCTAAACCAGTTTCTCCACTAAGACTTTTGTAAGTGATATTTTGCTAAATATTTATCACATATCTATCCCATAAGAGTAAGTTTATATCTGTTCATGTCTAACTTGGAGAGACGTTTTTCCCAGTGGAATTTCTCTCTTACAATATGAGATAATAGTAACAACAACTAACGTTTATTGGACCTTTACAATGAGCTAGGTACATGGATTAACTCATTTGATCTTCTCAGTGACACCATGAGATGGGTACTTTGTTATTGTCTCCATTTTACAGATGAGGAAACTGAGGTATGGAGACACTAAGTAACTCGCCCAAGAAAAAAATGGGCAAATTTTAAAATCCTGGTTAGTGAGAACCAGGATCCAGTCACATTCTTTCTGGCTTTCCAGAGTTCCTACAGCTTCTCATGCTCCCTGAGGGGTATTTAGGCACATTGGTGTTTTTCAGAACTGGTGTTGTATATTAGGCTAATGAAATACATGGCTTTTATTAATGAGCTGCTATTATCAGAAGATCTCAGAGAATTAGCAGAATGGGAGAAAGGGATGGAGAGCTTTGGAATTTGGGGATTCTGTAAGGTTAAATGTGAGTACAGATACAATTTTATGCACGGCCAGGATTGAGAAGGGTTGACATATTGCATAGTAAACTGCTTACAAATCTGCAGGAGTAACGAGTATCTTCAGGAATAAAGAATAGTGCAGGCAGTGAATTTCTAACAGTAGAGTGATGATCTATCATAGTTTTTTAAGCAGTTTTTTAACCGTATTATCCAACTACAAATACTTCTAAAGTTATGAAGGAAAGACACTGTGATGATATCTCAGAAAAAAGGGAGAGCATCATCAGTTTAAATCTTAAGATCCCCTGTACTCCTTTCTTTCCCTTGTTATTCCTGCCACATCTCTTCTTAAAAGCGAAACAGGCCGGGCGTAGTGGCTCATGCCTATAATCCCAACACTTTAGGAGGCCGAGGCGGATCATCTGAGGTCAGGAGTTCAAAAGCAGCCTGGCCAACATGGTGAAACCCCATCTCTACTAAAAATACAAAAATTAGCTGGGCATGGTGGCATGCGCCTGTAATCCCAGCTACTCAGGAAGCTGAGACAAGATAATGGCTTGAACCCAGGAGGCAGATGTTTCAGGGAGCTGAGATCATGCCATTGCACTCCAGCCTGGCCGACCAGAGTGAAACTCCGTCTCAAAAGAAAAAAAAAAAAGCTAAACAAAGAGATTTCAAACAGAGGCACCAGTCATCCCTGCTACTGCCAGGGCAGAGTTAAACTTTAAATATTCTTCATGTAATGAGCTGCCTCACATGTAACCCCCTGCATATTTTATTACTACAATTTAGTAGAAAGAAGTATGCTACCATTCAGTCAAATTTCATTTACTTAACATGCAATTACATCATAGGTATATATTTATTTGTACATTAGTGGCTATGGGTTTTGAGGGTACAATGAGTTGGAAGATTTAATCTACATCTTGGAAGTATTTAGGATCTTAATGAAATGGTAAGAGTACATAACACTAGAGAATACAAAACAACTGATAGACAATTGCACGATAAAAGTGCCTCAAATGTTCTGTACTATATGAAGAAGGGGATTTTGTAATAAATCAGTTGAAAAGTAGAACGTAGCATTAAGTCTGTATCCCAGAGGCTCCAAGTAAAAGAATGACCAAAATAAGAGGAGGTCCGTCAAGGAATCATTCTTGAAGGAAATGAGATTTTTAATCTGAGTCTCAAGAGAAAAACTGAACATGAACCACTGAGCTAGAGGGGAGAGTATTTCAGAGAAAAACACAGCAGGCAGAGTTGGGGGCGGGGGGCAGGTGTGAAACACAGGCCCTGAGTGAGAGTCACCTGTAGAGTGAGAGTTGGTTTGCAAGGCCAGCCTCCCCCTGTAAACAGAAATTCTCCCTGTAACCTTTAGAGTCAGATTGCTCAAGAAGGCTCTTGGAGAAAGGCATAAAGACCCTTTTGGATAATTTGTGCTTTATGCACTTTTTCCAAGGCAGAGTAAAGAATGGCACAGTCCTCTCGTTCCCTGACATGCAGCCCAGGGGCAGGCAGCAGGCACAGGGCATGTCTAGCAGGTCCTGTCACAGGACCGCACCACCTCCCACCTCTCCCACGTCCACTGCACAGGACGGCTTTCCTCACAGCCCCCAGCCTTACCACCTGGTCAATTACACCGCTACAAGGAAATCCTCCCCTTCCCCCAGGCAATCTGCTTATCATGAGCCTGTGATTAACCTCATTAACACACTGCGTTTACCACAGACGTCATTAGCAGTCAGACATGACTCAAAACCATTAAAAACAACAAGAACAGCCATTACCCAGTTCAGTGCAACCAGCCTGGTGCACCCCAGCTCTGGGCCTCGGGGAGCAGTTAGTCAGGCACCTTAGTCACGAGCTAAATGCACACCGGAAATGAGGCTGACATCCAGACCTCTTGTTCTCGGGTGCCTGGAGGATTACCCTCTGTGGCCAGCTATCCGGGGATGGCAGTCCAGGCCTCGTGAGCATGTGCAGGGCATTCCTCCAGGAAAAGATCACTAGTGCCTGGGACAGGGAAAAATATATTCCTTTAGAAACCTTCACAGCAGAGCTCTGAATTGGGACGATCAAAATAGCAGTTTCCTATCCCACAGCTGCCTCCCAGAAACTAATTAATGCTGTGGATGTAGCTTGCTAATTATTTCCAACATCACCACCATCCTGAGCGGTCTCTGTGGAGACCAGTTGCCTCTGCAAAGTCTCCCCTGACTCAAGTGGCACGCTCCCCACTCTCCTGGGAAGGGCAGTTCCAGGCAGAGCCAGCACACACGATCGAAAGTCTGTTTACCCACAAATTAGTTCAGTGTTTGCCTTTCAACTCCAAAAGCTGTCAATTTTGTAGTTACAGGAGACATAACTTCTAGACAGCACTTGTTGCTCGGTCTGAGAGTTCTCAGCCTGAGGTCCAAAGCTTCCCCGGGGGATATGAGGGTAGAATTTAAGAAGTCTTTAAATTTGGATGGGAAACAAAGTACGTATTCATTTTTACTAAAATTGAACTGAAAGTTAGTATACCCATTGATTATGAGGGCAGGCGGTGACCCACAGCAATCTTCGCCCTGCCTGATATTTATCTCCCTAGATGCGTCCGTCTCACATTTCGGTTATCGCAGGTATCCGAGATACCACTTATGCTCATCACTAACTCAGTTACTGGCCTTATTAGACTTATACAACAGAATATGTCTATTGAATGCATTTATCATGCAGCACATACATTAATTTATTACAAACTTACTTAATACATTGTTTGCTATATTTCCATATCATAGATTTTCTTTGTAATCCTGTATATTTTATGCATTCATTTAAAATGTGATTCTGAGAAGGGGGCCCATGATTTTAGTATACTTCCAAAGGCATTTATGCTAAAAAAAAGTTAAGAATTTTTGAGTCAGACATATGGCAAGTGCTCTGTAAATCTTTGCTGATTTCCTAAAAATATATATTAATATAAACAGTTCTTGACTTTCCACATATGATTATATTTTCTTGCCTTTTTCCTAGCAATCCATGTAAAATGAAGGAGTTAACATTCAGCATTTTTATGGATTGCTCTCCTTTTTGTGTTTTGAATATTTCAGGTTCTTACTTTCTACCATTGTCCCTTCTACAAGCAGTATCCCTTCCTGTGGCCAGGAAAGAAGATTCCAGCGCCCTGGGCAAACACCACAAGTGTGCGCAAACTAATCCTCTTCTTGGAGACCACTCTGAGTGAGCGGGCCCCACGAGGCTCCTTCCACGTCTCCCAAGCGATCCTCACCCCCAGAGTGAAGACCATCGCCCGGGGCTTGGTTGGGGGCCTCAAGAACACGCTGGTTCATAGGTAAGAATTTGCTTCCACCCTACAAGGAAAGCTTTTTAAAAAGCATTTATCTTGATCCTATTCTGAGTAAATAGCAACAAAGTCATGTAGTCTGAGGATTTAGAAAAACAACAAAACAAGCAAAATCTTTATATTTGAGAAAACCATGCAGTTGAGGTGGATTGTATTAACAAAGGATCTCTAAACACTTTGTTCATAAGTACACATCATACCATAAATACTGTACTCTCTAAATTTTGCTATAAGGCAAAGCACAGTGAGCCAACACCACGGTGTCTGTTCATTACTGGCACCTGGCCACATGTGGTCCTGCCTATGCCTAGCAGCTGGTCCAGGCACTCATTTAAGAAGCATTAAATGTAGACCGCTGTCCTAGGTGCTAAGGATTCAGAGCTGGCCCTTCAAGAATTTGTTCTCCTTTCCTTGGTGACCATAAGTCACTGAAGAAGCAGCTTAGGATGCCACCCACCATGCCCATGCTGTAGCTTCAAATACTTCCTCAGGGCAGAATGGAGCCTGGCTGTACAATTAGGTAGGAGAAGCTTCAGGAATTTTGTATCAGATGGTGTTCCTTATCCTGGACACCAATGAATGATACATGTGCTCCAGAAAAAGGATGGTTTCTTTGTATGCATGTTTGTGTGTGTGTGTGCACATATATGTGAGTATGTGTATGTGTGTGTCTATGTACCTGTACATGTATATGTGTATATGTATAAATATAAAAGGAATGTTATAAATACATTTGGATAACAGGGAATCCCTTGCAATCCAAGCTGAGGAAGCTAATAGGTTTGGGTAGCAAAAGATATTTACAAGAATCAGTTTGGTCCCTGAGTTTCAGGTTGATGAACAGAGTTCAGATAATGGAAGATTCATCCAAAAATATGTTTCTATTTATTTGGTCCAGAGTTTAGGTAACATGAGTTCAGGTAACAGCAGTTCACCTAGCAGGAGTTTAGAGAGCAGGACTGGATTTTTCTTTCTTTGTGAGAGCTCCCGATTATGTCAACCATGGACAAAACCAGAAAGTCTTTTCTGTGTGGCTCTACTAAGTCTTGACTGAATTCGTTATGCTGAACTTGAAAAAGTGAATTTTATAAACCAGTACTCTATCTCTTTGAAAGATCCCGAATTAGAAGCTTTATTGTTTTAATAATATATGTTCGTGTATCCACACTGTTTTCCTCGTGCCTCTGGTATATTTGTAGATCAACATTATTTATATATTCAGTCAACAAACATTGAGTACCTAGGAAGAGCTAGGTACAAAGATTCAAGGTGAATAGTATACTGTCTGCTGTCAAGAAACTCACAGTCTAGCAGCAGAAACTGGCATGAAAATTTCTATAAAGCAATGTGAAATACCACTGTAAAGAAGTCTGTGCAGACAGCAATACTAATAAGGGAGAGGGAGTATTTAGAAAATGAAAGATAAGTTATATCTGTACACTATATTCTGATTATCAAATGCCTTTTTGCAGATGATTTCATTTGATTCTTTTTTTTTTTAATTTATTTATTGTTATTACACTTTAAGTTGTAGGGTACATGTGCATAACGTGCAGGTTTGTTACATATGTATACTTGTGCCATGTTGGTGTGCTGCACCCATCACCTCGTCATTTACATCAGGTATAAATCCCAATGCAATCCCTCCCCCCTACCCCCTCCCCTCATTTGATTCTTAAGTCAGCCTCTAGGATGGCACATTGTCTACAGCATATTATCATCCCCTCTTTAGATGGGATTCAGGGAGCTTAAGTGACCCCAATCCATACAGCTAGTAAAAGTCAAGAATGCCTCTCAGACTCTGGCCTTCTGACCGTCAGACCACTGCCCTTTTCAGCATTGGACACTGACTTGGATACCGCATATTTTCCTGCTTATTCTTTTCTGCTCCACAGGTCTGAAGTTGTCTTATTAGTACCTGAATCTGAATCTGGTAATATCTCACAGGTTACAACTGGTAACCCACAATGTCACAAAGCTTTTCATACCGGTACGTTCCTAAAACTCTAATCTGGCTGCAAGTGACACATTGGCTCTTTCCTTTATGATGAGAGATAATGATGCTGGCATGCGCCCAAAGCCAAGGGATCCTACTATGCCAGAGCCCTTGCACTGCTGGTAGCAGCAAGCCGATGTCCCCAGGCTTGGAAAGATACTTTCTTTGGCATCTCACCCCCTGCCGGCCGTAAGAATATTACAAGTATGCATCATGCATTCCTAGCCCTGCATATCAACTGAAGGGGGAAAATACAGCTCTGGTTGAGTTTGTTCCAAAAGGCCGGTGCAGAGTGTGGCTGTCATTTCCTCTGGGCTGTTGAACAAACATAGGACCTTCCCCTGTGTACCAATACCCAGAGGGTCTGTCCTAACAACTGGTCTCTGGCACTGGTGGTCAGCTGAAACCAAGAAGAAAAAGACAGGGTATGTTTTCTTACAAATGTAGAGGTGGTTTCTCGGCAGGGATGTAACCCCCTAACTCTTCAATAAACTTTGGAGCTAAGATCTTGTTCATTTTGGTTCAACACCATAGAAGGAAGCCAAAGAAATACAGCCACCTGACTTAATTTCCATGGTGGTTTCTTCCAGACTTATAGAAACCTGAAATTCAGGTTCATGGCATTCCCACTGAAATCAAATGAAAATGCTTTGCCTCAGCCTGAGGACAGAGCATCCATGAACTCCAGAAGGGAACATGGACTGAAATCAGAAGGCCTGAGAGTGCAGCCTGACATGCTCCCTGTTCCAGGGTGCGTTGTTTTGTGCCCCGTCCCATCCCCGCCATCCCCAAGTTCACATATTGAAGTCCCAACTCCCGGTTACCTCAGAATGTGGCTACCTTTGCAGATGCGGTCTTTAAAGAGGTAATTAAGTCAAAGCGAGGATGTTAGGGTGAGCCCTAATCCATTCTAGCTGGTATCCTTAAAAGAAAAGGAAATTTAGACACACAAAGAGACACCACAGATGTGTGTTCACAGAGGAAAGGCCATGTGAGAATGCAATTAAGAAGGCAGCCGTCTGCAAGCCAAGGACAGAGGCATCAGGAGAAACAAAAATCTGACGACACTTTGATCTTGGATGTCCAACTTCTAAAACAAGAGAAAATACATTTATGTCATTTAAGCCAACCAGTATGTGATATTTTGTTATGGTAGCCCTAGCAAACCAATGCAGTCCCTGAGCAACAGGGTGGCCTTGGACAAGTTTTCTGAGGTCTCTGAGCTGTGGTTTTCTCACCAGTTAAACAGGATTAATAATACCTCATCAGATTGTAGCCTTAACATGAAAATGCCAGCCACAGTGGCTGGCACAAAACAGACGTGCTATCCCTATTTGTAAAGATACCCAGGAACACCATGGACCACCCTGGTTCCCAGCTGGGCCCCAAGGTCAAAGGGAAGTTTTTAACCTCCTGCTCTGCCATCCATGGGAACTGTTGCCTCACAGGCCTGTCAGCACTGTCAGGTTCAACCTTTTGCACAGATCCCTTGTCCTGATAAATACCAAGAGTTGAGAAAATAAAGTAGCTCCTCTTCACAGCGGGTTCTGCATTTCCCCTTCTTTGTACTTAATCCTGATTATTTGACCCTTGCCTTGGAGAAGGGTGACACATGCTACCCGAAGCTGACACAGAGCTCTTTGTCACCGGAAACCACAGGTACATACCTTTCACCACATTTCTCTGCTCAGGCTCCAGGGATCCTCCAATGTGAGGAGGCTCTGGCTGCAGTGGCTGGAGTTGCCCCAAGCCTTCAAGGCTCATCTCCCGGTGAGGACCAGCAGAGGGCGCCTGCACCTCATACTTCAACACTGACTCGGGTTTTTAAAATGAAGTCTTGAATCTATCAGGCCTGATCAGTACTACTGTGTCATTGGTGTGGGTCATTGGTCTATCTTTAAGGAAGTCTGTATTTGCAGCTTCTCATTTCCAAACCACAACATGTTGTCACCTAAGCAGTAGGATGTGACCTCTTTAAGGTGTAGTTTCTTACCCCCAGCCACCAAATATTTCTACCTCACTCTTCCGGTTATGATTCCTTCCCCCACCTTTTTTTTTTTTTTTTACCACACTTACCATATCACAGGAACTCTTCTAAACACTTTACATGTATTATTTTGTTTAATTCCCCAAAAATCTGTATGAAGCATTATTATCTCCATTTTAGAGGGAGAGGCAGAGGGACCACCAACTTCAGTAAGCTAAAGTCATACTGAGATGATTAAGTCTTCAGGAGTCCCCGTTCAAAATGGAAGTACCCCTGGGAGGGTGGTCTATTAAGTAATAATCAGCTATTAATATAAAAATATAGGCCAGGCGCAGTGGCTTCCGCCTGTAATCCCAGCACTTTGGGAGGCCAAAGCGGGCGGATCACGAGGTCAGGAGATCGAGACCATCCTGGCTAACACGGTGTACCCTAACTCTACTAAAAATATAAAAAATTAGCTGGGCGTGGTGGCGGGCACCTGTGGTCCCAGCTACTTGGGAGGCTGAGGCAGGAGAATGGCGGGAACCCGGGAGGCAGAGCTTGCAGTGAGCCGAGATGCCACCGCCCTCCAGCCTGGGCGACTGAGCAAGACTCTGTCTCAAAAAAAAAAAAAAAAAAGATAGATAGATAGATGGATTTATGATATGTGTTTTAGCCCGTGGCTGATTGTAGAGTCCACTGAGAGAGGGAGGAGACCCAGGACTGATTATAGTTGTTACGGTAGGAGAAAAAGAAAGTGGAGAAGGACAAAATGCTACCAAGGTCTGAACAGGGCTGTCTGGAAAACTGGGGAGTCAAGATATGTGCTGATGAAAGAAGGGCAGGCAGCATCGAGGGAGAGAAGGAAGAGAGGATGACAGTCAAAGAGAGGGGTACCCAAAGAAGAGAAAGTGGCCAGTTAAGATAATTAACTTTACTTATTCTCATTTTTGACCTAGACCAGATCTTCCTAAAAAATCTCTAATTCCTTAACCAAAACTTGAGCCCTAGTTTTTTTCTGTCTTCCTTAAAGCATTCTCAGCCTACTGAGTATGTATTGAGCTGTTTTTACTATGATGTAAACTGTGAGTACACTTTATTGCTTTCTTCTCTACGCTGCCTGTGGTAGTTTACACTTTCTACTAATGCAGAAATGATCACACTGAATTGTCATTATTCATTTATGTCACTAAACAATTGGCTGTTACCTAGGAAGCCTTTGATTAATAAAATGAGACTGAAAGACCATCAGTGAGACAACTGATTAAATATTGGTCTATTAAGAAGCCATACTTAGTGATTGAATAACTGTATATCCATATGAAAAAAGTAAGCTTTGACCTCCTACTTTATACCATATACAAAAATCAATTTGAGATGGTTCTTAGAGCTAAACCTAAGCTAAAAACCATAAAGCTTTTAGAAGAAAACATAGATATGTTTGTAAATTGAGAGTGAACTTAAGTGGTTCTTAGATCGCAGAAGCCATAAAAGAAAAAAATGGACAAACTAGAATCCATAAAATTAAGGAATTTGGCTCATCAAAATATGTCACTGAGAAAACTGACAGACAAGCTATAGACTAGGAGAAAATATTCACAAAATACATCTGACAAAAGACCAGTATCTAGGCTATATAAATAACTTTCACAACTCAACAATTTTTTTAAAGAAAATGAAAAAATGAGTAAGAGAATTGAACAGATAACAGTTTAAAAACTGGCAATAGCCCAAGTGTCCGTCCAGCCAGTGTAGGAAAATGGATAAACTAACTGCAGTATATACATACAATGGAATTCTCTACGTTGATTTTAAAAGACAGCGAACCACTGATACATGCAGCAACATGGATGAATTTCAGAACAATTATGCCAAGTGAAAACTCACATGAAATAATGTATTTTTCATGGCTTATATGAAGTTTTAAAACAGGCGAATCTAATCTACAGTGGAAAAAAAATCAGTGTAATTGTTGCCTCAGGGAGGATGGGGCAGGTGTTGATGAGGAAGGCGCTTGCAGGAACTTTCTGGAGTACCAGTTATGTTCTATACCTTGATATGAGTTTGAATTATGTGTATGTATTTGTCAAAACTTGACAAGTGTACCATTAAGATCTGTGAATTTTATTGAGTGTAAACTTTATGTTAAAAGAAGAACAAATTAAAAACAGATATTGAACTCCAGTTAATCATATGCATGCTGAAGTACTTAAGAAATGTGTATAGATGCTTGCAGTTGGAACATGTCAAAAATACAAGATGGACTGATGGAAGGATAATGACAGATTGATGGATAGATACGTAGTAAGCAAGTATAGTTAATGGTGGGATCTAGGTGGTGGATATATTTGCTGCAAAATTCTTCCAGCGTTGCCATATGTCTGAATATTTTCATGATGAAAAAAATTAAAGAACCCATTAAAACTAAGGCTCTTGGTCTTAGTTTTTCTTTTTCTTTTCTTTTTCTGGTTTTTTTGTTTTGTTTTGTTTTGTTTTGTTTTTTTGAGACAGAGTCTCACTCTGTCACCCAACTGGAGTGCAGATCTTGGCTAACCGCAGCCTCGACCTCCCAGGCTCGGGTGACTCCCCCTCCTCAGAAACAAGATTTCACCACGTTTCCCAGGCTGATCTCAAACTCCTGGATTCAAGTGATCCACCTGCCTCAGCCTCCCAAAGTGCCAGGATTACAGGTGTGAGCCACCGCACTTGGCCTGATCTTAGTTTTTCAAGTTCCTGTTGACATGGTATTTCTTTGATGCTTGAAGCAAATAATCTCCTCTTCCAGCAGGGAAACCCTGGAAAGTGTAATTTTGTAATGGAATAGAGAGCACTTCATCCCTGAAGGAGATATAAAGCTTAAATGGAAATACCTCTGAAAGCTTGTGCTCTTATTAACATACTTTTGTTATATTAAGGGAAATGTTTTATGTCCCTGTCTGGAGAAGTCCTTCTAAGCTGTACTGTATCCACTCTCTTCCTCCAACACTTTCCTCTGTATAGGAATCTTCCTGCCATCCTGGACTGGGTGAAAACTCAGAAACCTGGAGCCATGGGTGTCAACATCATCACGTCTGACTTCGTGGACCTGGTGGACTTTGCTGCGACTGTCATCAAGTTGAATGACCTCCTACAGGAGGACACAGCTCTAGCTAAATGCTGATTTAATTTTTAATTTAACCTTAATGTTGAATTTGTTGATCCAGGGTAGAGTTCTGAAGGATGTTCTGTTCGGATGGCCCCTGGGCAGTGATGGTGAAGTAAGAGGAAGAAGGCTTCTTTTTCTCCCTTCCTCACAGGGCCATTTAGATAAAATTACAGGGCTATTAATTGCATTTTTCCCAAATGAGACTTTTTAAAAAACTTAAGTCCAAGGGAAGAAAGCATGCTTCATGTGACCAAGGTCAGGACCTCCCCAGTGGCTTATGGTGGTGAATGGAATTTGGAAATAGGATCTCTAGGACCCATTGGGGTATTGAGTGTCCCCCTAATTGGCCCTGCTCCCTATTGTCTTCTGGGGTGCTGTGTTTGAGCCAGTGAGAAAGTGGAACCAGAAACACATTCCTGGTGAAAAAGACTGGCTCATTGCAGGTGTGGACCACTATCGGGGTGGAGCTAACATCAGCCTGGGGCTCTGAGGGGGAAAAGAGCCAAGCACCAGTTCTCTCTAGGATTGTTGGATGTCACCACTTCTCTGAGAGTAGGACTCATTTATCACTAAGATGTTTCAAACACAAGCTGTTCTTGCATAGCGTATGCTGGTAACTGGTCACCTTCATTCTTCAGATAAACAGTGCATACTACCCTTAGTATCAGAAATATGCTTCCCAGTTTTAAAACTTGGATTCCTTTCTATTTCTTTTGGCCCCTTCTTAAAAGTGAAAAGAACAATGGTGGAAGATCTTTTCAGCATGGGGCCCAACAAGAGATAGACATACATGTTTGTTGCATGCCTGATATCTTTTATTTAATTCTACAGCTTTTCCAGAATGGCTGCCAGGTAGAGCACCTGCATCATTTTGGCAAAGTCCTCTTTGCAGTGGGGTCTTCAAGCCTGATCTTGGAATTGCATTTTATTATTGTCTGCCTAGGACTCAGGTCTGCGCTGTGGGACACAACGCGAAGTGGAGGGCACCTTATCTGTGGCACCATGGAAGCAGGTGCAGGATGCATGGGAAAGTGCAATGGCATTAAAGGAGGAAGCTCCAAGTGGGTTTGGAGCCATTCTGTAACTCCTTGAAAACAAGACTACCTCGGGGATATTTGGGATGACTCGTGTGTCACCAAGTGATGATAAATACCTAGTGCTGGAACATTTCCAGTCCTTCTCTTGATGGTTCTACTTTCTGCAGGTTGTTTTGAGCCTACCAATCACTACTGCATGAGGGCTTTGAAACTCAAGAGGGGTTTTTTTTTTTTAATTGATAAGAGGTGCTTATCTATAAAGGGGCCCTCTTGTGTTTTGATTGACTTATTTATTTATTTATTTATTAATACATTAAATATCTGCCGTGCTTCTTACATCAAGAGCACTCACACAGGAGCTTACTGCACTTTTCTTATCCAGGATAGATGCTGCTATGGTCTTTCTCTCCTGAACAGGACCATGCATCTCAGGGCTGTGAGTGACCCCTGACTCTGTTGTTCATGTCCTGGCTCCCCCAGTCCTCTTGGGGACAGTATACATGTGTGGATGTGGCCTAGATCTGAGAAGTCACTACCAAGCCATGCCCATGAATGAAGATAAAATGGGTCGTGAAGAACTATTCGTTCATAAGTAGACCCTCCAGAAGAGTGGTGAAAAGAAAGGACCTAGAAAGAAAACTAGGCATGGAAGTGTGTGCACTTTTCTGCTCCTCAGCACCATCTGAGAATCCCTAAGGAAGTGGCAGCTTCTGGATTCTTAAGAAGGAAATATAAACATGGAGTCCCGAATGGATGTATGCATTTATAAAGATTGTCAGACTCTTCTTCTAGCAGTTTCCTGTTTCTGTCTTTTGATGCCCATAGATGGATTTTGCATGTTGCTTGCAGAGAGGGGTGTCCTAGGTGAGCTACTAAAAGCACATGCACACCCCCGACTCTTGGTCTTCCACCCTATACTTTCTGTAAAATAATTTAAGCCCTCGCTTTTAGCTTGCACACCTTGAGGAGGTCATAATAGAAATGCCTCTGGGAAAATCTGGTTGAACTTTCCTTTTTTTGCATTTGAACCCCTCCTCAAAGGATTTTCTGAAATAATGTCAAATTCTGTAGGGCCTTCTGTGCATAAGAGTAAGAAAGTGTGTTCCCTTGCTTTCTAAACTTTCCTTCAATTCTGATGCTAAACCCTCATGACAAGCTCTGAAATCCCTGGTCTACCCTCAGGGTTTTTATTTTTTTTGTTGTTTCATTTTGCTTTTGTTTTTAATTTTTGGTCAATTGCTAGGGGCTAGATCTTTTCCCCACTTTTTACCCTTTGTTACTTGGCAAAGAGATAAGGAGGCAAGAGGAGAATTACTGTTCTCTGTTTTATTTGAGCCTCGGCTTTGTCCAGGTGTTTGGTGCTATGAGGTCAGGTGTGTTGACAAGTATCTACACAGGATGCCAGTAACATCCAAGGGCTGCTGACTGTTCCTTGAAATGTTTACATGATTTTGTCCTTTAGTTCTTAAATATATGGTTGCACTTCACTTCGGTTTTAACATTTAAGTGCACCTCAGTGTTTGCATGATAAATGTCATCAAGCACGACACAAAAGCCCAGAAAACTGTACCAAGGTTGCATGCACGGAGTCCTGCTTTGCATGGTGCATGCAGGTGCTTGCTCCTTCATGCTGCTTGGAGCTGCCAGCCTTGCTTGCAATTTGAAAAATCTGCACAAGAGTTCTGGGAGATAGGAGGATTATTTACAGTTTTCCCTTGATAAACACCTTGCATCGGCAGAATCTCTGACTCGAGAAGAAGTTGCTCAACATATTGTAAAAGATGTGTGCCTTCTGCTCCTTGACCATAAGACCAGATAGGAGAACTCAGGCATGTGGGACAGAGGGAAAATAGATTTTAGGTTCATAACTCATTCTGCAACTGCAAACAATAAAATAGTGACCCAACCGCATCACTTATTCTCACAAGTTCTAGAGACCTTTCAGATCAAAACAAGTCTCTCATACTTGCTCAGAACTAACTTGAAGATCAGCTAAGAAGCTACTTGATTGAGCCAAAAAGGACTTTAGTTTCACAGAATTTGAGGTCATATTTATTCTGAAATGTAACTAAGCTATTCATGAGCTCCCTGGACCATTTCCCACACAGCCACATTTCCATGGCTTTGTGGCAAAGGGGACTATCAAAGGTTTTAGTTCGGTTAGAGTAGTGTTTACAGGCTTGAACTTTGAACCTTTTAGAGATACCACCATGATTTCATGGATACAGAAGGATTGGAGAGAGAGGTCGAGATGGACTTAATGGAAGGGAATAAGTTATTGAAGATTAAATTTTAAATTAGTGGCAGACCTCCAAGAGGGTCATGCCAAAAAAAAGTTTTTATATTTGCTGTATTAAACTCAATAGTAATTACGTTTAGTCATTTTCCTTAGCAGTGAATCTAAACTCTGAATTACTGAGAGCAGTTAAGCCACAGTCCCAGGATTTTATTATAAACTCAAAGAAAAGCACAAAATCTGAGCCCAGGTAATGATCCATCTTAGGAATCCTAGTTCTTTTTACATGATCTCATATTCATCCAAAGAAATTATGTCTCTTCTCAATAAGACAATGTAGTAGAGTATTCTGGAATTAAATGCAGTTTTATGGTATGTCAGGATTTTCTATCTCTGGTTTTCAGAAAGTGCTTCCCAATGAGACATTCTACCTCCCAGCTAGGAGGCTTAGCACAAAGCTAAAGGTGGAGCAACAGAAGAAATTCAGATGGAAATGAAACTACTTCCTGGGAAGTAAAAGAGCTACAGGAAACCAGTCCGTCCTGCAGATTTAGTTCATACCACAGTTGAAGTTTGTGTGATGTTTCTTATTAGCTAATTTCAAGTTTTACTGTTAGATTCTAAGAAACAGAGTGGGCTAATGATTGGAGCACAGCCATGAGACCCCGCTCTGTTAGCTGAGCATGTGATCGTGTGCTAAATCTTTCTTGGTTCCTTCATCTTTCAAGATGCTGTCTGCTACTTTAGTGCTGACTGACTTGCAAATCTTGGTTGACTAGCTCCCCAAAACATAAGGTCCCTAATGATTGGGGGCTGTGCAGATGTGCTATTCTTGCTTCTGTAGCTTGGGTGGAGAAGCTGCTTGGGCTTATTTCCCAACAGGGTGACGTAGGATGATAGAACTTACCTAGGAATGGCACCTTTGATGATCCATATAATGAAATGCGTAGAGCTTAACGAAATCTGCCCACATGTATGTGGGCTCTGGAGAGGTGGGCTTTCCCAATACATGCTAAGTAGACTTGTTATGCCAAGAGGAAATGAATAGAAATGATAACATCAAATATCCTAACTGACAGGAAGTTTGTTTTGCATAGCATAGAACATGGTTGCCTTCTAAGTTCCACTAATGTTCCAGGATATCTTGGCCCTCTGCCTCAGGCTGCTGCCTGGTATTTGACACCATAGCTTTGTCACTTAAAACCATTGCCTTGGGACACACAGAGTGAACTGTTTGAGTGATAAGTCATTTAGCTAGAAACTTTACCCTTAATTTCAAATGATACCAAACAGCTCATTACTACCTACCCCAAGGGATACTCTCCATAGCTTCTGTATTCCCCAGTTTCCTTTTAGAAACAGGGACACCAATAGCACTAGAACCCTGAACAGGCCCTAACCCAGAAGAATACACTACAAAATGCAATTGATTTTCTCAAAATATCACAGTCTTAAACACTATACAAATAATTCAAGAAAACTCTCTCTACCCTACAGTGAATATAGTGTTCTATTATGTTCTCCAACAAAACTTTTTTAGGACTTTTCAAACTCATATCTAAGCCAAATAGTTTAGATAAATATTTACCCTTATATTTGGGGGGAATTCAGACTCACACTTTGCCAAGGCAAGCCCGCCAATAGTCTAGAGGCATATTTTGTGTCATTCCTTCCCGTCTCCTTCATAGAATACTACTTTTTCCTTTTGTATCCGGGCCATTCTCCATCATTGCTGATTATTGCTAACCACAGGATGCTGGCAAAGCTTACAGTGATAGGCACATGTGTTCGGTGATGTCCAATACACTCTTATCACAGTGGTTATTGCTTCTTACTCTTTTCAAATGCATTATTCTACTCCTCAGCCTACATCCAATCATTAGAACTATACCTGATTAGAGCCCAGAACTTGGGACCAATACTTAATTCAAATAGCAGGGGCTTGATCACAAACATTAAGCCCAACAAAAAGCACAGCACTTTGAAAAGTCAAATAGGCCTTTGGTAGCTCTGTACATTTGCAATTTTACATTTGTTATTAGTTTATAGCACTAATAACAGTTCAATCGTGAATCTATAGTCTCAATATGGTAAGTCTTAGAACATATTCTAGAAATAGTGGTACCTTGCTGCTATTATAGTTAGTAATTTATACCCCAATATAATAATAAGTGTTAAATACAGATTGTGTATGCATTCATTGTGTGTATATGCCAACTGTACTACTTAACCTCACTGATCAGCAATTAGAAAAATACAGAAATTGTCATAGTGAAAATAAGTCTTGGTCAATTCAGATGATACGTGACCCTGATAAATGCTCTAATAGATATGATATTTTGTCCTGTATTGTTTGTTTTACAGTATGGTGCATGTTGTTTGCGAAGTAAAATGATAATAATAATAAAGTATACCAATTTTAAGGTTATAATTAAAATTTTGCGTATATGCTTCTTGATATTCTGAAATGTATTCTGTGGCTTAGTTATCTTATTCATATACATTTCACTTGGCTTTTTACCCCTAGGAAATGATTGTTCAAGTATATATTTTGTCTTCTTTCTTGTAATTTTGATTAAACTGCTTACTTCAACTTACAACATTGTAAAGCCAGAATACCTCATTTTAACAGTGAAAAAAACATGATGACCTGATGTGTTCTCTTGTATTTGATTTGAACTACCTAAATAGGCTTAACCCTAATAATAAATATACAGTTTTGACAGGCACTTTTCCTTTGGTTGGATGATATTTTGTTATTGGTCCACTTCTAATTTTGTTTTAAAGAGTTATAAACTCGGTGTCAATAAAACATCTTGTTATATAATATTGGACAAAAACCCTCTCGAGCATGTCTGACACATATTTGGATTAAGTAAACGTGCTTGCAGTCCCCAAGATTGAGCAGTGCGTGAAATGTGTACACAACCTTGACCCCATGCTTTTCCAAGCTTCATCCTTAGCAATTCAGTTATTTCCATTAAGCTTAGACCAGCTCTTATTGACATCCATATGCACATCCACACTGTACGCATGACCACCATCTCTACCCACATTAATTTGAGTGATTGCTAAAATGCCCAGAAATAAAACAATGCAGAGATAATATATTTGTGTATACAAAGAGTAAATAAGGGTGGACCTGCAGCTTCTGCTGCAATAAAGATGTCAATATCTTCCTCGTTTCTAATTATTTTTAATAAAATATCCAAGACCACTTAATTTAAGTGAATTCTGTGTTTCCCCTATCCTCTACAAAAATAATTGGTTGAGGTAAGACTTTTTTGTATGAATTTAACAAAGATCAAATTAATTCTAAGTAACTATTAATTTCATATAGTCAAAGGTTTAAACAGGTAAGCAAGAATAATTATAAGTGTTGAAGTTACCATAGCAATTTAACAACATAGTCATATTCGGAATGTTTAACTTATATTTATAGTTATTGTTAAGTAAATCTACCATACTGTCCTCTGGTTGGTTTTACCACTTACAGTCAATCCTGTGCAGTTTTTAATAATAAATTGCATGATGTAAATAGGGCTGGGTCCAAACATAAGCAAAGTGTGTATAACCTGCATGGTGCAATTGCAAAGATACTACTGGCCTGCCTCAATTTCTGAACATATACTTGGATTTAAACATTGCCTCTGTAACAATGGAGCTCTCACATTATGTATGAATTATTTTATATCATCTATTCACAGATTAATTTATCATATTACAACAAGGTTATGAACATTCTATTTAGCACAGAAGTTAAGTATAGGCATTTCAGAAGTGCACAGACCTGGGTTTCTATCTCAACTCCATACCCTGGCTGAGTAACCTTAGGCAAATTAACGTCTCTACCTACATAGAAGATAGGGCTAAAAATACCTACCACGAAGGGTAATTGAGAAGACAAAATAAGGAAATGCATAGAAAGCATTTTAGCATAGAGCATGGCACATAGTAAATACTCAAGAGTAGCTATTAGTCTTAGTAACAAGGGACTTTGCACCCTCCTCCTTCAAGTGGCACCCAACGATCCCTTCAACATGATAAACTTTGTGTTGATTGGTAGATGATTTAGCAGGAACTAATTAATGAGAGGTAAGTCAATATAAATTTGGACAGTGAAAGAAAATGTGAAAGCCCTTTGTGTGGCAAATTCTTGAGGCTCTGTAGTGGAAGGTCAAGGCAGCTGGATGGTGCTGAGTGATTAGACTTGGTCATTCATCTCTCTGTCTCTCTCTCTCTCTCTCTCTCTCTCTCTCTCTCTCTCTCTGGGTGTATATGTGTTTGTGTGTGTGTAGGTGAGAGAGGGATGGTTGTAAGGGACAAAAAGTAGAACAGTAGGTGTGAGGAAGGCACTAGAGACGAAGTCCTGGGCTTTGGCTATTGGTGGTTTCCACCTCTGAAAGCTTCCTAATCTGGTGGTACTCATATTAATATATATTTCTGGACCTGATCCCTGAAGATTATGATTATTTATATGTTAGGGCATATCTTAGGAGGAATACTTAGAAATATATATTTTGGTGTGTAACCAGTTGGAGAGTTATTGAACCAAAAATGCATTACTCAGAATGTAGCATTTATGCCACAGGTGGTATGCAAGATGATGTAAGTTGGAAGATGGCCATATCCTTAAATAGCATTAATATCATTAATCACTTAATCAGTCCTGATTAGTCAAGAAAGAATTCTCAGTTTAGTAATGAAACCTCTCTATCCCTTGCTTATCAACCAAAACCAAAAAGGCGATAGTATCTAGCTAACATTTAATCTCATTTTGTTCGCACTGTGTTTATGTTGTAGTTACCTTCTCTTTGTAGCAGGCAGTCCTAGGTGTTCAATAGTGATATAAAGTCCCCTTTCAAAATAAATTTATCTAAGTTTTTTGAAGAGCCCACTGTGAAAAAGCTATGAGAATGACCTAAGTTTATGATCCTTTCCAGGTTGAATACAAAAATACAGTTAATTGTACCATTCATGTTTGCCTAGAACTGGGTTTGACTTTGTTCTTCCTAAATATTTCCTACTAACTAAATACATGAAGAAACGACCATTTGGAATAGAAAATTATCTGTTGTTTTTCATAAAGGAACTTCTTTTATGTTTCCTGTGGAAGTCCATGCTCAGATAATCTATCTCTGTGTTGTCCTGTAGAGCAGTTTAAACTAGGGAAAGAAAGGTCATGGAGTCACTGAGTCCCATCTATGGCTGAGCTTGACAAACAAGAAACGCAGAGCAAACTCCATTTCTTCAACTTTGAAACTGATTCCTTCTCTGTTAATCCCTGAGGTCAGGTTGCCTGAATGTCCTGGATTTTTGTTGTGTTTTTTTTCCTGAGGAATTCTTCCCGATCAGCAAGACGTGATCGTGTTTATCCCTCTGCAAATCTACTCGGTATGACCAAAGGAGTGTTATTATTTTTAAGATTTGAAACCTTTCATTCTCAGAGAGGGTGGGAGGTTGCAAGGGAGGGACAGTGGCCAAAGCCCATGTGCCTCAAACCTCACCCGGGATGGCCTGGATAAGTGCCAGTGAGACTAAAGCACTAGTCAGACCAGGGTGTTTTCACAGCTGGGCAGTGTTTTTGGACAGCATGGGTGGGGAGGAGGCCACAACAGTGTCAGCCTCTGTCCAGTAGCATCTTGCAATTGAGAGAAGCCTTAGGCAGGCAGATGGCTTTAATCTAAGGAACTAAGCATCTAAAGAATAGGATTTATCCTGTAGAGAAAGGCCATAAGAAGCAATGTTCTTGTAAAAGGAGGCCACTGAATGCTGGTTTTTGTTTAACCTGAGGACTGAGCTGCTTTTTAGCCTGGAGACTTTCCTACCTTGATCCTCACTGGGCATTTGCACAATCCAGTTCCAGAAGGTGTTTCTAGGACCTCCATGAAGTGTAAGGAGATCTGGAAGAAAACATTAAGCTGCCTTTTGCAAAAACTTCCCCCACCAAAACTTGTGAGTGTAGAACTAACTTACCTGTGTGAACATCAGAGGGGCAGTGGACTACTTCAGGGGGGCTGAAATGCCCCAAACTGACACATACAATTTTAGATGTATGTGCACTTTTTTCTGGTAGAGGACCCATAACTTGCATCAAATTCTCAAGGAATTTATCATCTTAAAATGTGATAAACCACTGCCTTTCAAATGCCTATAAGAATGCATTATCATTTAAATGTTATTAAGCAAGCAAAGCTGACTAATTGAAGCTAGCACTGGCAAGTCTTGGTCCTTCCTATAAAAAAAAAAATCTAAGATTCTTGTAGAATTGCTCACTGTAGGTGCTCTGTTTCGAGAGGTAAGGTCAGATCAAACAACATGAAAAGAAATAGACTAGCCCAAGTTCAAGGGATCCTAAGGAATAGTTAGATGAGACCCAGCAAGAGAGTGTGGTCAGAGGAGCCAGCAGAACCAGGCACACTAGGAGACAAGAAATGGCAGGGGCACTATGTGAAGACTTGGGCACCACATTTCAGAGGGAAATGGGTAAATTGGAGCCGCCTTAGAGAAGAGCAACTTGGAGAGGGAAGGGTCCAGAAGTCATGTCACATGGAAAACTGGGGTAGTTGGAACAGGAAACATTTGGAGCAAGGTGACAGGGATATCTTCAAGTATTTTTAAATTGTTGCATGACTAGAGTTTAGAATATTATGGCTTTAGATATAGAAGGGATCAAAGAACATTTGTACAAGGCATTAATGTTATAGGAGAGAAAACTGAAAGCCAGAGAGAACCGACTGGCTAAGGCAAAGGTGGGACTAGAATCCAGATTCTGATTCACTTCCCAGTGCTGTTTGCCACCATTTCCAGCTGCCTCCCCGAGTGCCTTATGTGCAGGGAAGAGCTAGGACCAATGAATGACCATTTTAAGAAGATCGAGCGATCTCATTGTTCAATGAGATCACTTGGACTCGGGAAGGGGAACATCGCACACCGGGGCTTATCACGGGGAGGGGGGAGGGGGGAGGGATTGCACTGGGAGTTATACCTGATGTAAATGACGAGTTGATGGGTGCTGACGAGTTGATGGGTGCAGCATGCCAACATGGCACAAGTATACATATGTAACAAACCTGTACGTTATCCACATGTACCCTAGAACCTAAAGTATCATGAAAAAAAAAAAAAAAAAAAGAAGGTCGAGCTTAGCTTGATAAAGAGTATTCCTTTGTAGAATAGGAAGCTAAGTGAGACAGTGATCTCACCATCATAAAGAGTATTTCTGAGGGAATGTGTATTCATGTTCTATAGTCCCTATACAAATTTACCACAAACTTAGTACTTACAACAGTAGTTTAAAATGGTCAGTGTGGCCATGCTCCTTCTGGAGGCCCTAGAGTAGAATCCAGTTCCTTGCCTTTTCAGCTTCCAGAAGCGGCCTGCATTCCTTAGTTCATGGCCCCTTCCTCCAAAGCCAGCAGCATAGCAATCGCTCACCCTGCTTCTGTCATCACATCTTTCTTTTTTTTTTTTTTTTTTTGAGACGGAGTCTCGCTCTGTTGTCCAGGCTGGAGTGCAGTGGGGCGATCTCCGCTTACTGTAAGCTCCACCTCTTGGGTTCACACCATTCTCCTGCCACAGCCTCCCGAGTACCTGGGACTACAGGTGCCTGTCTCCACGTCCAGCTAATTTTTTGTATTTTTAGTATAGACGGGGTTTCACCGTGTAGGCCAGGATGGTCTCGATCTTCTGACCTCATGATCTGCCCGCCTTGGCCTCCCAAAGTGCTGGGATTACAGGCCATCACATCTCTTTGTCTTATTCTGACCTTTCATAAAGACCCCTGTGATTACACTGGGCCCACCTGGATAAGCCAGGATAATCTCCCATCTGAAGATCCTTAACTTGACCACGTCTGCAAAGTCCCCTTTACCATGTAAGATAACATACTCGTAGATTCTGAAGATTAGGATGTGGACATTTTTGGGGGGCTATAACTCAACCTACCACAGAATGTATGGAAAGGTTTACTGATGCTGGTGCAGGTCTTAGAGCAGATCTGGATTCAATTCTTGGCTTCAGCACCTACTAGTTGCAGGACCATTACCCCTTTGAGCCTTTGTTCCCTCATGCATAAAAAAGAAATAAAATCTCAACATTACCATGAGGATTTGTGGTAATATTCATGAAATGCATAACATATAACATTCTCTCAATGAATGGTAGCCATATTTATTTGAAAAACTGCCAGATGCTTCTCACCATACAAGAATTTAATAGAAGAAACTCCATTATTACATGGGACATTTGATAAAGTGACTTGCAGATCTCCTCTGAGATGGCTAAAATCTAAAGGAATAAAAATTTCGTTTCCTCTATAAACTATTCTCAGGGCCTCTTGTCCACTTCCCAGATGCAGTTACAAGGGAATCACTTTTCTGGATAGCCAATGGCTATCAGACTGTGCTTTCTGCCCCCTACAGTCCTGCCATCTGATTTTGCTGTGCAGCTCTGGTTGAATTTAAACAGGATTAGGAGTCTGTCCTGGTGTGTAATGATTGGCTAGACCAGGTGGCTGAGGCCAGGGCAGACTCCCTCCTTCACATCTGTCAACATACCTGGCTGCAAGCAAGTTGCTGCCTGTGACCACTGTCTGCAGAGGCCAGAGAGAGCAGGAAAGGAAGTGGAAAGGAACACCTCACCTTCATGCTTGGGGAAAAGGAGAAACCTGTGTTAATGTGTCTTCCCAATGTTCCACTCTCTTCAGCAATGGTTGGAAGAGCCGTGGGTCATCTCTGCTGAGTCAGGAAAGAAGCTGAGGGAAGAGTCAGGATTGAAAAGCAGCAGACAAGGTAGGTGATCTCTTGGGTCATTGGCCCTTCTCTCATGATCACAAAATGAGCACCGTACACAGCCTTGTCACCAGAGTGTCTCTGAGGATGGTCTGCTGAAGGAGATATGGTAGACCTGGGTATGTGTCTGAATTCAGTCATTTTTCCATCAGCCTATTCTGGAAAGCAGGCTGTATTTTCCTTCTGTCTTCTATCTCTTCTGAAAATTGTTGTTGCCCCTGTACGTATTTCAGAAACTTGGAAGGTTTTAAAAAAATTTTTCATTATAACAAATTATATGTGTGATTTGTTAAAATGATTTCATTGGTGGTAGCTCCACAAGCATGGTTTTGTTCCAGAATTTTCCTTGCATAATTTTTTTCCATTTTCAAGACATACCAGAGAGGACAGTGTAAGTATATTGTAGTACATGGTATAGAATAATATATTCTGAGAAATATACGGTCCACTCACAGGGCTGTCAATCTCATATGACAGACTCTTTCAGGAAGTCATGTGTATTTTTCTGCTTTGGAACCTAGAGAGTTAAAAGTTCTGAAATTACTGGAGCAGAATCAAGCCTATTTACCTAAGCTTATCACATCGGCAGCCAGGTCAATCATTTACTGGGACTAGGCTGCTTCTTACCCTGAGTGGCGGACCACCAAAGCCTTTGCTGGCCTGAGTCTCTCTGTAGAAAAGACATGGGAAACATAGAAGAAATGCTTCTCTGAAGCTATAGTCCAGATTCTCTTCTCACCAGAAGTAAGTTTTTCTCCTTCCTAGAATAGTAAATATCCCAAGGCCTTCCCTCCCCAGCTCAATGATAAACAAGCATGAGCAAAACTAATACGCAAACCTGATACCAATGCCACTTTAGGTACAGAGCTTGTGGCTGTGGAGGGAGCTTCCCTCATCACTGGAGGTCTATGGGGAAGAAGGAGATGATAACTATGAAACAAGTTATTGAGTGATTCTTGAGGAAGAATAAAGTTATAAAGTAATCACCAAAGAAAACATAGAAATTTTCCCCTTCAAGTCTATACACTCTAGAAATATGTTATTTTTATCAAGTATGATTCACTCTTCCTTAAGTCTGAATATAACTCCTCTAATTGCAGAAATGTTGTTATATTGTCACCACATACAACTTTCAGGCCTGTGCAGTGGTTCCTGGCTCCTATAGTCATTAGTTAGAAGCCTGGTAATGCTGAGGCCCTATTTTTCTGAACTCCCTTTAGGGAAGCAGTTGGGTCACCTAGGACAAGGTAATGTTTGACATTATTTTTGTCAATCAGTTGTGGAACCGAAGTGACTCACCTCAGGTAAAGTTTGTGGCTGAATATTTAGTGTCTGAGGCAGTTAACTAGATGCAAGAGTGGAGGCCATTGTAGACACAAACCCATGTGTGATTTTGGGTAAGTCTGTGCTACCTCCCAAGAATGTTGTGGAGAATTATGGAAAACTGATACATTTCTGTGAAGATATTAAGCACTGCAAAATGTTAAGTGTGAATCTGGCTGGCATCCAGAGGATGTTTATAGATAATACAAGTGATGGAGGTGGTTTTGACGAGGGAAAAGGATCTTGGGGTGATCAAATGATTGGCTAGGTTGGGCATGGTGACCCATGCCTGTAATCCCAGCACTTTGGAAGGTGAGGCAGAGGATTGCTTGAAGCCAGGAGTTCAAGATCAGCCTGAGCAATAAAGTGAGACTCTGTCTCTACAAAAAAAAAAATTTTTTTTTTAATTATGCATTGGCCATATTTCCCCACATTACCGAAGGCTGCCTTAGGGACAGACACACAGGTCTGATCTGTCCTTTTTTTGTAGCTTCTGCCTCAGGGCCTAAAACACACTGGAAGCCCCTAAGGGTATATCCAGCTTTTTCTTTCCATTTCCTGAATATTGGATAGTAAGTAGAGGAAGACTACTCTTCAGATTAACTAGATTAGGATAGGCATTGTCATTGTTTTTAAATGTTAGGTAGTTAGAATATGGAAGTTAATTAATTTGTCCAAAATCATGCAATTAGTCTGAGCCTGGATTCTACTCAGTTCTACCTTGTTCCCAACCCAGTGCTTTTCCCATAAGGTCATGGAGATGACCATATGGATAAGCGTAAATTGAAGGGTCACTGAGGTAAGCAAGGCTGACCAATACAGTCAGAAGTTCTCCACTGGCTCTTGGATGTGCCATGCCTGAGCCACTGTAACCGAAAGGCCAGTACTGGACTTCCGAAAAGGATAGAACAGGCAAGAGCAAAAGGAAGTGTTTTTAGTTGTGGCAGTCACTGGAGTCTTCTCTGTTCTGAATATTTTCTAAATAACCCAGCTAATCCTCAGGCTAGGTCTTTGCCCCTTTTTATACTGTAGACTCAAATCCATGAGCCCCAACTAAAGTACAACATCTGAACTATTTCCAGAGAAGAAATGACCCTATCTCAGTCTTTCTCAAGGAACTCAAGAATTTACTTACTATCTCATCTCAGCAAATATCCACTCATCTAAATCTAAGAGACTTGGGCACAAAGAGGCTTAAAGCCAGAGAAACAATCAATAGTCCCTCCTATCAAGGCTCTCACCATCTGCAATCCAAAGATACCCATGTCGGCTTGGAGTCTAAATGGCTTGTTGGTGTCATTTGAGCAGTGAATGAGTAATGTACAGTAGAAGCCTTAATCCACCCCCCACCCCTATTTTCACTTTTGTTCAGATATGTCCTAAAGATTCCATTGGCTGTCTGTCATAAATTCCAAAGCAGCCACAATTCCTGAGCATTTACAAGATCAAGATAAAGAAATGCCATCATGAAATGAGGTCGACTAAATGTCTTTGAACAAAGGGTTTTTAATGACTTGCCTCACACGTATCTCAAGTGTGTGATAGCAAAGGCATTACAAATAGGGATTGCATCACCATGTCTACTAGTACCCTTTACTAATCAACTGACCTCGCATGAACTGTATTTACATGCCATCATTTTCATCAACTAAAACACTAGGAGAAAGAAAGTTGAAGCTAAAACACAAAGACTCATCACAACATTTCACCTGTATCAACTACTTACTATGAACTGCTGCCTTCTTATCTACACTTTTTTTCATTTAATTTTCATAACAAACCTATGCAACTTGCCCAAGTCACAGAGCTAGTAAGATGAGGTAAAATTTGAGTTGAGGTCTGACTCCAAATCCCATGTTCTTCAGCATTCTGTTCTGGGAAACATACTCACCCAACAGTGTCTACACTGTTCACGTTCTACATGTAAAAGAGTAAAAAAAGTTCTTTTTAAATTATTTGATCGGATCCTTAGAGTACATATTTATTCCCCCTTTCCACCCACACCAGATGTTCTTGATGTACTTGAGTATAAGCATAAAACTCAATATGACAGTGGTTTTCCTTTCTCTAGAAAAGGAACCACAAAACACACATGCACATATACACACACACAACAGCAATTGCCCAAGAGTCAGTGCTTTGATTCCTTTCTGAAGCTGAGAGAGAAAATTGTTCTTATCTCCTAGTTTATAAACATTGTTTTGTTTGTTTGATTGATTGACTTTAATGCAATGTACAAGACAAATTTGTCATTTATTATACCCAACTTTTTAAAAATTTTATTTCTGCAGTGAAATTTCAGTCTTTGAAATCAGCTACATTTTTCAAAAATGTCCAGTATGTCAATAGTTGTATTTAATCTTCACCTCAGCCCTGTAAGATGAGTACTGTTTTCAGATGATATCCTTTCAGATAAGGAACCTGAGACTTATACAGGTGAATGCCCTTCTCAGTCTCACTCAGCTAAGTCCCTTAGGTCTTGGGACTCCAAATTTTTTTTTCTTTTTTAAATTAAATATTCATGCAGTTCCCTGGATTCCTAAGTCCTACAAATGGTAGGAATGGGGCCTACAAGCTTTTTATTTAAATTTTCAGAAATTAAAAATGCCAAGTGAATACACAGCCTATTCTCAGGCAGAGACCATTCAAATATTGATTGCTTTGCTTTGGGCTAGAATTCTAACAGGTGAGTGTGGTAATGCTGTTATTCTAATTAGATTTTCATAGAGTAATGAAAATAAAGACAATAATTGTTACTTAATAAAATCCACCTTAAAGTCAAAAAATCTTTCAAGCCCATGTGCCCATGAGTAAAATAAGGTATCAAAGGGGTTCTTGCTAGAAGGATAAGCCACCGCTGTCTTCTAATTAGTTGTGTGCCTAGAGAACAGTATACATGAGTAGGGGCTAGAGACCGCATGGTGTCTTGAGATGCATAAGCCCTCTCTAACCCTGTAGTTAGATGGTTGTCTCATGAGTCAAACAGTTGCCAAGTGGTATGGAACCTAAGGAAGTCCTTCTACAAATTGAGAATCCATTATTGTAGTTTCAACCCTACAGAAACCGGCTAGAGTTACAGGAGGAAACCTCATGCCCTAGGAATTCCATTTCAGTCCTAAGATGTTCTGAAGGGTCAGGGAGCCCTGCATCAGTTATGCATCTGGAGATCAAGTGTTTTCTTATCCCTAATGCTTCACTGGGAATTGCCCCTGGCTGGCTGCCTGAGTCTCCATCCTATGCGACAGTCGTGTTGTCCACATCCTTGCTTTGGTGTTAACGTGCATCCTCATCATACTTTTTGGTACCCATTTCTGTGACCTCTGAGGTTCTAAGGATCTTGGTGCAGGAGAACCCATAGTTTTGGGCAATGATCAAGCAGAGTGAATGAAACTTCTGCCCCTGACCCACCCAAAACTTGTTTCCCTCCTCTCTAAGTTCCAAGGTCAAGTCTCCCATGAGAGCAGTAAAGGAACTGAAGGTCACAAAATGCTGGCAATTCACCATGCCTTGGAGGGTTTCCCAGAAAGTAAAATGAAAATGAGATTGTTTTCACATAAGACCTCTGTATTTGGAGGACAGGATTCAAACAGTTTGAATTTGTGATTTCACTGTGCACTGAGGTAACCCCCACAAAGTCTTTTTTTTTTCAAAAGCCAAAATAATATTAAAAACACTTCCTGCAGAGAACCCTAACTAGGCAGAATTCTTTTTTGTCATCACTGGGCTGATGTTTTCAAGGATTCATTTCTCAAGATAAGCCTTATATAGTGCATTTGGCTGGAGCTCATGTGTACTTCTGTGGAATGATGGCTTTCGTCCATGGGGCCTACTTTGTGGTGATCTCATTAGGTTTCACAAGGTAAACAGCTGAAGACTTGTGGTTAGTACGTGAGCAGGCTTCAAGAGAAGAGAAAACCCAGGAGAGGTCGGCCAGAAGATGTTGCAGTAAATTGGCAGGTGGCAGGCTTCTCTCTATGACCCGAGGAAAGCCAATACCCCTACAAATTCCAAGGAGATGTACTTTCCATTTCAAATACATGTATCCCACAAAATTTAGCTCTGCTTCCTAGAAAGGAATCCTGATCATAGGAAGAGCTAATGCCTAGACTTCCCAGAATGTGACTGTTCTCTACTCAAATTCATCTCATTTTGCTTTTCTTTGCAAAATGAAAATTCTCCATTTTCCATAAGAATAGTATTGTTATAGAATATAGTTGTGTTGATAAATTATAGTCCAACAAATTAAACTAAAATAGTCCAACAGAGGCATCCTAGGCCTGACAGCACTGTTATCTTTCTCTGTGGCTTTATGCCAATTTTTAGACATCTTGATGGTGGCTCAGTTTCACATCTTTACTCATCTGCATTCTAATTATGGATAACCACAAACATTTATTGATGGGTTATCTACTTAGTTCAGCAACAATCATCTACTGTTTCCCAGAAGTGTGTTAGACACTGTCTTTGACATAGGATTAAATAATCTTGCCACTTATCGGCGATGAGAAGGTTTTAAATTTATCCAGTAGACCAACCACAGCTTCTTTAGAGTCCTCTATATTTGTGTGTATGTGAGTGTGCATGTATGTGTGTGTCTGCCTGTGTGTGTATATCTGTATGTGTATGTGTACTTTTAATCATTATACAGTACCAAGAAGATAATGGGTTCTCAGTAAATATTTGTTGGTGATACTAAATTAGTAATAAACTAGGAATTTTATCAAGAAATTGATTTATCAAAAGAAAACTGGAATTGCTAGGGGAGACTGAAGAAAAGAATCGGAAGTGTTAACCATTGGTGTAGAGGGAATAGGGCATTGGGGGTCTACTTTCTCTTCTGCCAACCCCCAACTCAGTGGTACAGCACATAGGCAGACCTCAGTTCTGTTTGATTCTGCTACTACACACACCAACAGGGCAACTCTGGGCAAATCACTTCAGCTCTCTTGGCCTCAATTTTCTCATTTTCAAAATGGAGGCAGGGGATTGAGAGTATAACATCTCTAATGTCTTCTCTAGTTTTGATATTCTGTGTTCTGTGCAAAACTAGAAAAGTTTACTTCAGAAAGTTCTTTAAGGAAAATACAGAAATAATTTTAATTTCTCTAGGGAGATCATTCCTATCTCTTGGGTAAATAAGGGGAATGAAAAAACTGCTCAAGAGATCCCAGCTATGCCACCTTGAAGATGTTATAAATTGGTGAGGCTGGGCATTGATCTTTACTAGAGAAGAAACCCATTTGGCTGGAAGAGTGCAAGAACCACATCTGAGTTCTCGTGTCCAGCATTCAGCTTTGCCATGCCTGTGTGTCACTTATGCAAGCTCCAGCAAGCAGGCAGTCATGACTATCATTCTCTCTTTATAAATAAACGGAAGCCCTTAAAGGTGATGTGACTTGCCCAAGGTTACAGAAACATGGCAGTGAGTCAGATGGAACTGTGTGTGTTTGGAGGAGGAGGAGAAGATGACATTATAAACAAAAGGCAGAGAGTGAGGGACAGATCCACACCTCTTCTGAAGTTATAAAAAAAAAAGAAAAACACCACAATGGTCACAGGCTGCAGAAAAGCTTTGAGTCTGCTCCGGATCCTGAGATCACCCCTGTCTGCCTACCTCTCCCGGAGCCACCCCAGGTGCCCTGCCCAGGGTTACTCTCCCAGGTTGTTGCTAACTGGGTGCCTGTGCTCGTGTCCCTTCTTGTAAGCTTCATGAAAGGCTATTTGTAATGAAAAGAGGTCATATCAAAGAAGGGAGACTGCATCCTCCAGGCCCTGAACCAAAAAGGCAGGTTTTTTAAAAGAGGAAGTCTGGTTTCCCTATTACAATCTGCAGAAATGAATGGTCCTCAAGATGAGTAGCAGAATTATGACATTCTATTTCAAGCATTAAAAAAAATTTTTTTTTACCTGAGGTTATTTTACTTCTTTTTGCTCTCCTTCTCCACGTGAAAAGGAAAGAATAACGCTTGCTCACTATGATACTGTATGAGAGAAAGCAGCCCAGGCAGTACAACTCAAAGGAACCTACTAATTGCACCAAACAGCAAGGCATAGCTAGACATTTCAGTAAATAAAGTGTGATATCATCATGGCCCACACTGGTTTATCTTATCACCCAGACCCATGCCTAGGGAGTGCTAAGACCCTGAAGAACCACAGTCACAAGTGATGGCAAAGAACCTCAGGTCCAAGAAGAAAAATGCTGAAAGAAATTGGGCATCAATGGTCTTATGTCTCAGCAGCATTTAGAGGCTGCATCACTTTGCTGCCTGTTATTGTCCTTGCTAAATATGAGAGAGAGAGAGAGAGAGAGAGAACTAATTATCATCACCAGGGGATATCTGGTAATTTTCAAGGTACATGAAGGGGGCAGATGATGCCATAAATTCAGTAAGAACCAACTGATTTCTTGGCAGACTCTTCAAGTGACTTTCTGTTATACTCAACAAAAATCTTATTGAACATACCCACTTCTCTGTTTCTACTCTATTCCTAATATCTAACTAACTTCTTCTTAGGTAGTGTCTTGGGAAGAGGGATAGATAACACGTAACAAAATATATAATGCTTAGTTGACTGTCACACCTGTATTAACTACACTCACTCTTTAGAAGCCACAAAACTAACGATCACCAAAAGTCATCCTTGGCTTGCCCCCCACCCCATATACATTCACTTAAGGTAGGATAGGAAGAGGACAGGCTTATGATTCAACCATATAACATTTCTTAACGAAGTCAGAGAATCGGAACAGCCCATGATTCCAACAACCATTGTCAATGTCCAACTTAACTCAGATACAGACCTCAATGCCTCAATTCATGCCCATCAAGGTGAAAAAAAGAAAAACAGTGGGGAGAGGAGAGTGGGAAAAAAGCTAAAAGCAAAGAAATATCAACAACAATGATGAAAAAAAAAAGAATCAGACAAGGTGCTGAAACATGGAGACAATCTCACAAAGTCCTAATGCTAACGACCAAGTACCAGCTGGCACCTTTACAAGTTGTTCTCCAGTCAGTGAGCACCATTGCTTCTTGAATTGAACTGAATTCCTATTATTGGACTGGATTCTCTAGTCCTGCCAGCTTTCTCACAGGAGAAAAAGAGTTTCAGAGCATGATGTAAAATAGAACTCTTTTCTCCTACTTTCAAAAACTAATCTCATACACCTACCCAAAGCCCTCACTCATTGATAGTCAAGAGTCCATGGGTCTCCCATCTGTGCCTGAGCACCTGCCTCCCAGTGAAAAAGGGAAGAGGGGGCTTATCCAGTAGAGGAAGATGCAGAACTGTCTCTGATAGTCCCATGCTTCACTGACCAGTAGGCCAAAAGGGAGGGAGGCAGCATTTTGAACAGAGGAGACTTTCATGCCATAAATCTTCAGGCATTTGTGGGCACCAAGTGTCTTTCTGTGACTGAGATGGAACTAAAATAATTTACAAGTTTGTGTGTGTGTGTGTGTGTGTGTGCATGTCTGTGTGTATGTGTATTACATGGAAAGAACGTTAATATGAGAAGGGCATTAAATCAATTTTGCAACAAGAAAAATCCTTTGTCTGGACTATTTCTGGGTGTTGGTTACACAAAACCTAAATAGTTGTTTAATTTTTGGAAGTAATTAGCAGAAGCAAATATCTGTTCAAAACACTAGTCTAAAGACTTCTATTGATAGCATACTCTTTTCTCTAAAATTTCTACAACACATTTTTATCATTTTTAGAAAAGACACACTACAAGATCCTTTAACATGTAAAAAATTCTTTTGTGATGTCTAAACGAGTCTCAGGGCTGGTTAATTATACTGAACTTCAGATGTCTTCAAGTAACTCTTGGCATGCTGAATTTTGTATCCCATTACCAATACACCTTATTTTAGATGGTGTTATGAGTAAGATTAACCAATAAAATTCAGGTAAACTCGTCACTGGATACAGTAGCCTGCACATCATTTGGTTAGACTGTACGCTGAGCCTACTCGCCAAACGTATTTATTCTCCTATTCTGCAGACACATACTCTATACATGTCTGGTTTGGCTTAATATTTGGCTGTTCTCCTAAAGGGATTGGTTGAGGGTCACCATGTTTCGTCTTTTTACCAGTATCTGATAAAACTCTAACCTGGGATACTACTATTCTTCACATGCATTTATATCAAAAGCTATTTACTCCCACTTCCCCCAGGCCAAAGTCATAATGGCATGTTAGAATCAAATATTTTCCATTGTTCTAACATATATCCAATAAGAAGACATTTACAGAGTGCCTAACGTGTCTGACACCTTGCTAAGGGATATAGATTCAGAGATGAGTAGTTGACAGTTCTGCCCAAAGAAAGACCAACATCTTTTTTTTTTTTTTTTTTTTTTTGAGACGGAGTCTTGCTCTGTCGCCCAGGCTGGAGTGCAGTGGCTGGATCTCGGCTCACTGCAAGCTCCGCCTCCCGGGTTCATGCCATTCTTCTGCCTCAGCCTCCCGAGTAGCTGGGGCTACAGGCGCCCGCCACCTCGCCCGGCTAGTTTTTTTGTACTTTTTAGTAGAGACGGGGTTCCACCCTGTTAGCCAGGATGGTCTCGATCTCCTGACCTCGTGATCCGCCCGTCTTGGCCTCCCAAAGTGCTGGGATTACAGGCTTGAGCCACCGTGCCCGGCAAAGACCAACATCTTATAGAGAAAATGAATCAATAAAGGAGCCAACACAGTATCATATGTGGTAATAACTGAACACAAAGCAGAAAAGTTTCAGATGGGTGCTCCCCAACTGCCAAAGGAGTTGAGGTCCAAGTGGTATTTTAAAGAAAAGAAAATTTGGATCCACATTCTTCCTTTCTAAAAATCCAGGCTATGAAGAAAAAGCTACTTCCTTTTAGGAATTTGTCTGAATATCCTAAGGAGGTGAAATTACAAGAGTAGAGACAGTTGTGGTAGCCATGGCTAAAAAAGTTTCGATCCCTGGAGAAAGAGGGTAAGAGGAGAGTCTGGAGAGATCTTTCTAACTAAAAGGTAGGAAAAAGAAGAATTCGAACTTTGCCCTGAATCACAGTCTCTGCCTAATTCACATCCTTTGGACTGGAGACTTAATTTAGAAACATTCTGTGCAGTCCAGGGCTCACATGCTCTCCCATACCCTAGGGACTTCTGCCTGGTGGACAAGCTTGTTATAAATCTGATTTCTACTCAGTTATGAATTAAATTTCATTTTTCCTGGGAGCAACTTTAAACAGGAATAGTGAACAAAGTAAAAATCTAGAGAAGTAGCAGTGAGGTCTTCTAATGTCAGCAGCTGGCACCAGGTAGGAAGCTCAAGGTTAAAGAATAAACATAGCCAACCCAGTCCCCATCCCAATAGCCTACATTAGCACCAAATCCAACTCTCCAGTACTACACATTGTAAGCAAAATATAAGTCAGAAGGGTAAGCTTAGTAGCTCTCAACCTAGCCTGGCTGGAAGTCCTTCTTAAGTTGACTTAGGTAAGCATTTAGCATATAAGTGAAAACTTGCATCATCTTAAACAATTTGCCTGTTTCCTGAAGTAGAGCTAACAAGATTGTTGAATTTTCTGATTCTTTTAGAAACTCAGGTCATAAATCACACTCTTAAGGAACCAGTTTTCATATTGGTTTCATTTTATCATCCATTGAAAGAAAGAATATCTATCAAAGTTAATTAGGATAGATTTGGCTACTTAAATGTTTAAAACTTATTTTTACAAATGCTTAAACAAAGGTAAAAATAGAAATAATGAACGGAGAAAGTACATTTGCAACATAAAAAAAACAGACAAAAGGTCACTGGTCCTAAAGAGTACTTATAAATCCTTACCAGCTACAGGGAATAGCCCAGTAAAAAGTTGGGCAGAAAATGAACTGACAACTCACACAAGAAGAAAGGTTCATTATCTATAATGACATGAAGAGAGGTTCAGCCATGGTAACAATAAATTAAAGGCAAACTGAAACGGTAAGGCAGCATTTCATTGTCATGAGATTGGCAATAACTGAGTAACATTAGATGTTAATGAGCATGTGGGGAGCAGACCCTTCCACACATTGCTGTTGGTGGAAGTGTCAATCACTACAACCTCTTTTTTAAGGACAGTTTGTCAAAACATATTTTAAAATGTTTTAACAAAGATAACTCTGGATTTCTCAAATTCACTTCCAGGACTTATTTTTAGAAAATAATAATAGTGCAGTGCATAAAAAGTTTCACACAGTACTTAAATATTTATGTAAGTTTTATAACAGCAAATTTTGAAAACATCTTAAGTGTTCATCAGAGAGGGCTTAGATATAAACACAAACATACAGGATACTGTGCAGCCATTTAAAATGATGAGATCCATGTTGCAGTAGTAGCTCAGAGCTACTAGTGGTAGTTGAGTGGCCAATAGATCTGTTTTTAAATTTTAGCTCTGTTCATTACTAGCTGTGTGAACTTGGGCAAGTCATTTGACCTCTGTAAACCTCATTAATCTCATCTTAAAGAAATGAAGATAACACACCTTCCTATATCTTAACATCAAAGTGAATTAGATGAGAGGATGAATGGAAAGCCCTTAGTATACTACCTGACACACAGTAAGGGCAGAATAATTGTGAACTGTTGTTAGTGACAGCCTGTGGATTCAATCCTGCTAAGTGAGGAAAATTAAGATGAAAATAGCACTGTCAGTTTCTGTGCAAGATGGCAAACTAGCCCCATGGCTTTTGATCCTCCCAAGACCTTATTAAAACAAATTTAAAACCAAAAGAATAAGCTCATAACAGAGAAGAAAGAGGGGGCTATCAATAAATTGCTAGAAGACAGAAAACAAATGGGGCAGAGGAACAAAACACAGAGCCAAAATAATTGCATCTGTAAAGCAATGAAGATACGATTTAAAAATCTAAATAAGAAAGTTCTTTTAGTGATAACAATTATTAGTCATAAAAAATTAATAGACTGGAAAATTATGTTGAAGCTTTTTGAAATGCAGAGCAAAATGACATAGGTGGAAATGTTGAAAAACAGATATTAAATAATAACAGTTAAAATTAAGATCACCAACATATACCAAAAGCACTAGAATATTTGCCAGGCACTGATTTACATTCATGGCCTGTGTTATCTCAGTCAGTCTTACAGCAATCTTATGGGGTAGCTAATGATATTATTCTCTCCTAATAGTTGGAGAGGTTGAAGCATTAAGAAATTAAAAAGGCTAGGTGTTGTGGCTTACACCTGTAATCCCAGCACTTTGGGAGGCCAAGGTGGGAGGATTACTTGAGGCCAGAAGTTTGAGACCAGCCTGGGAAAACTGGCAAGATACCATCTCTACAAAATTTTTTTTAAAAAAATTAGCTGGGCATGGTGACACACACCAGTAGTCCCAGCTACTCAGGAGGCTGAGGCAGGAGAATTGCTTGAGCCCAGGAGTTTGAAGCTGCAGTGAGCTATGTTGACACTGCCCTCCGGCCTGGGCAACAGAGCAAGACCTTGAAAACAAAAACAAAAACAGAAACAAGAAGAGAAAAGAAAAGAAATTTGCCCCAGGCCACATGGCTAGTACTTGGGGTATGCACACAGCCGGTGTAGCTCTGTGCTGAATTGTCTCTGTCACCCGGGCACCTCCAAACCTCTGCTAAGAGCATGAAGAAGCAGGAACAACATTTTTCAGAGTGCTTGCCCCTCATGGTTTCAGATTACAGCCTGAAGCCAGTATCAGTGACTGGAAAGGTATTAAATAGAAAAGACAAGACTATTATTCTCTAAAGGCAGTTGCAGACAGATATATGGGTAAAAGTTGGATGTGAAGTTTGAAGCAGCTTAACATTTGAGCATCTAGAATCAAGCACTTGGGGGTTGTGGACTGAGCGAGTCAGTGACAATTCAAGAAACTTTCACTCTTCCAGCCCTTCCAATACTTATTCCTTGTGTTAAGATGCTTCCTACTGAGAGAACACAGAAAGTCTTTTATTTCCCTGACCAACTCATGTAGGTTCCAAATGCTGAGACCTAATCCTGGAAGTCCAATATCTAACTGAAAGATGTTTCAGAAATAGCACAGAAAACTGAAGGGAAGAAATTATCAAAAAGTAGAATCTTAGTGCTCAAAAGATACAAATCTTATATGAATAGGGTTCATGTCCAGCACAATGAATTAAAAAGTGAAATAGGCCAGCTTGTTACACACCTGTAATCCCAATACTTTGAGAGGCCAAGTCCAGAGGATCGCTTGAGGCCAAGGGTTTAAGACCAACCTGGGCAACATAGCAAGACCCTCCCCTACAAAAAATTTTTAAAAATTAGCTGGGTGTGGTGGCACAAATATGTAGTCCTAACTACTTGGGAGGCTGAGGAGGGAAGACAACTTGAGTTCTTCCAGGAGTTCAAGGTTACAGTGAACTATGATCTTGCTACTGCATTCCAGCCTGGGTGACAGAGTGAGATCCTGTCTCTAAAAAGTTTCTTTTTAATTTTAAAAAGGAAAAACAAATACATAGGCAACTTTTGGTATTTTAGAATTTTAAAGACTAAAAGGACAAATATTTCAGAGAGGAGAAAAAAGTAACCTACAAGAAATGCAAATTAACTGGTTCTCACTTCTCATCACCACCATATGATGCTAGAAGATACTGGGGAAATGCCTTCAAAGTTAGGGAACATTTCCACCTAGAATTCTATACCCAGCCAAACTATAAATCAAGACTTAAAGCAGAATATACACCTTTTCTGGTAGTAAAGACCAAAATTTTAACTTCTGTGCAAAATATTTTAAACAAGGATGAAATTCTACTTCACTTGATAAAACTTTCAGCAGAATGCAAGATGATATATAATCATTTTAATGCTATGGATTTATTCTTATGAGTATTAAAAATGTGTAGCATAGCAAGCTTCCATAGCTATGTATAGTATTTAGAAGAAAAGTATTACATGTAGTAGGTATTCAAATTACATAATAGAATAGAGAGTAGGTAACTATGGCAAAATTGTGAAGATAGCACAAGAATGACTGAAATTTGGGAAACACCTTGCTAAAGTAAATGCCTTAAGGTATTATTTCTTCCAAATGTATCTACATTTGTAAATATATTTATAAATATATTCACAAAAATATTTGTAAAAGAAGCGACTTTCATGTAAAAAAAGGGACTTAAAGGACACTACAGAGCCAAAAGCAGAAACTCATCGACTGCAGCAATACCAGGACAGAGGAGCCCAGAGACTGTGATTTGTTGGCTCAGCCATGAAGTTGGCCCAGCTTCCTTGACTCATATTCACTGTTCTTCTCAACCCCAATCCCCAGTAGCTCTGACTATGTTTCCCAGGAAGCCTCTCCCGCAGGGAAGGGAACATGAGGATACACTGAGCTGTGTGTTTGTCTACAAGTTCCACTTCTCATTATAAAGCAGTGTTTAACAATCTGACTCATGCCTCAATACCTTTATTTTTACTTCCTCCCATTTTCTCTCTAATTCTTTTATCCTGTTGGGTTATATCTTTTTGTATAAGTAATCTCAAATCTTATTTGGAGTGAGAAAGAGTTTAAACAAATATCACTAATGACCCTAACTTTACTTTCTTGTGAGGTGTGGCAGTCCCTGGAGCCTGATTCCCTGTGGGCAACTGGTACACTGGGGCTTCTGGTCCTACAGAGCTGGGATCAACCCAGCTCTTTTGATATGGTGCTCAGGGTTCTTGGTTCCACAATCAGACTAACTCAGGCTGTAAGCAGAAAACAAATTTATTGAAGGAGGTCAAATAGTTTACAAGAGAGCTAAGAACACTGGTGAATGAGGCCTGGTGTATGGGAAGAAAGCACAGGAAGCAAAATAGAGCCAAGATGGTATGTGAAGTCAGTTTAAGAGGCTGCCATTGGCATTATCACCACGAACACTAGCTATGATTTCACCAGCCACATCTGACTCTACCCTCCATCAGAGGCACCAACCTTCATCTCTAAAGGTTCACTGGAAATTTGCATTGCTCAGTGAAGACTCAAATCCTAGACAGATGCACCTAGTGGCCTGAGCTTCCAGGGAAGGAAACATCTAACCCTTTGGGCTTGGGCTTTCTTTATTTGTATTTCCTGAAATAGGAGGGCAGGTCAGGCAAAATTGTCAAAAGTCCACCTCACTTGTGACCCTGTGAGACTCTACCAGAGCAGCCAACTCATGTCCCTCTTTATTGTCACCTCTTTTTTTATTTTTCTTTTTTTTCTTGAGACACTTGTTGCCCAGACTGGAGTGCAGTGGCAAGATCTCGGCTCACTGCAACCTCCATCTCCCGGGTTCAAGCAATTCTCTTGCCTCAGCCTCCCAAATAGCTGGGATTACAGGCACACACCACCACACCTGGTTAATTTTTGTATTTTTACTAGAGACGGGGTTTCACCATGTTGGTCAGGCGGCTCGCGAACTCCTGACCTCAGGTGATCTACCCACCTTGGCCTCCCAAAGTGCTGGGATTACAGGTGTGAGTCACTGGGCCCAGCCGTCACCTCTTTTTTTTTTTCTTGTCAAATTCAGCAGTTTGCAAGTCAGAATACTTATGCTACATTACTTATATTTGTATAATATACATTTTTTACTTATTTTCAAGTCGTACTCTAAACATGAGTTTCTCATTTACATTTTTAGGGTCTTTTTATGTGTACTTCTGAATACACATACATGAGGCTGAGAAGTCTTTCCTGTTCAATTCTACTGGGACATAAGTTTCACATTACCTATGAGCCTTTTTCATTGAAAAACAAAAATCCTTCCAGAACAAGAGAAGGCTAAAAAAAAAATAAGAAGAATAAAAATAAAAAATAAAAACCCATTTTGAGGATAAGTTCAAAGAGACTGAATGTTCCAATGTAATTAACCACCAAAAATGTAAGATGCTTATTTCATGAATTCTTGAAAGAGATCTTAAACTATGATAGCACAGAAATCACTGAATTGCTTAACTCAAAAGTTAAATAGATGTCTCTGGTAAACTGGTACCAAAAAAAAAATCTGTGAGGAAACAAAGACATCCATTTTAGTGGCATAGGAAAGATGATGTAAGTATAAATAAAGAAATATCAGCCGTTGGTTGATACTCTTTGCACTAAATTATATTCGTAAGCAAGATTTTTATGTTTTGTTGGATCTGACTTTTCATTACCCTGTTACAATAATATTTCTCATGTTTGTTTTAGTCTCCTTTACATTTACGGTGTCCTAGAGGCTGGTGGTGTTAAATTTAATTTGTCAATCTACGTTTAATTTTACAAGAATCCAGATCAAACTGCTATATAAACAAGAATGGCCTTGCAGGAACTTCTTAGTGATTAGGCTGGAGAAGTCACAGCTGAACTAAAAAATATGCTGCCAGCAGTCCTTTTTCATTTTCCCCCTTATAATTTTAATGGCTGAAATGAAAGAGCCTTTTTTCTTTAACAATAGTATCCTTGTTAAAAATCCTTTAAAGAACTGTTCTATGACACTGAAAACGGTCTAATTAAATCATTAATATAACAATGATGCCAAGAGTTGCTAGATTCAAACAACGCACTTCCATCTTATGGTAGATATTGAAGGTGATTTTTTTCTGGCATATAGCATGAGTCCCAGTTTGGGAACTCCTGTCCTTCCTTGCAGAGAAATATCATTAATCTGTGATACTTACTACAATAGCGCATTATTTTCCTCAACAGAGGTAGTCATTGAAACTGCATATTATCAAGGCAGCTGTCCCATTAAGTTTTTACAAAGGATTAAGGGGTTATATGAGTACCCAACAGCTGCACCAGCTAGGATAAAACAAGGGTTCCCAAATCTTATGCCTATTAGTATATGGAATGAAATGATACATTCTTTATCCATGCAGTAGGATATTCATATTTGAAAAGAAAATTGTATTAGAAATAAAACCTCATTCATGCAAATGCAAAGCATTGTGTGAACACAAATGAAGAAATGTAGAAAGAAATATAAAACATTTCCCCTTCTCTTGAGAAGTCTACCAGAGTCTCAGTAGGCATGTTTTAAAAGTTCAAAACATTAAATAAAATTAAAGATTTAAATAAAAGCCTGAGTCATCAAAGAAATTCTGCAAGTTAGTTCATGAATAACTGCTGAACAATACACATGGCTGCAATGGAAGTTTCGGAAGTGAGAACATCTCAGGGCCAGAGGTTAAAGGAGAAAGTTGATGTAATTTCTCAATCAAGACCTTAAAGATTGGTCTGAAGTGTGTGTATGAAAGTTGGGGCCGGGCGCGGTGGCTCAAGCCTGTAATCCCAGCACTTTGGGAGGCCGAGATGGGCGGATCACAAGGTCAGGAGATCGAGACCATCCTGGCTAACATGGTGAAACCCCGTCTCTACTAAAAATACGAAAAACTAGCCGGGCGAGGTGGCGGCGCCTGTAGTCCCAGCTACTCGGGAGGCTGAGGCAGGAGAATGGCGTAAACCCGGGAAGCGGAGCTTGCAGTGAGCCGAGATCGCGCCACTGCACTCCAGCCTGGGCGACAGAGCGAGACTCCGTCTCAAAAAAAAAAAAAAAAAAAAAAAAAAAAAAAAGAAAGTTGGAAGTAATCTGAGAGATCATCTTCTACTCCAGTGTTTCCTAAACTTACCTGTTGAAAAGACTCACATATGAGAAATCTAAAAATAAAATGCCCCAGGGGCCGGGTGTGATGACTCACGCCTGTAATCCCAGCCCTTTGAGAGGCCAAGGCGGGCAGATCTCTTGAGGCCAGGAGTTCAAGATCAACCTGGGCAACATGGTGGAACCCCATCTCTACTAAAAATACAAAAATTATCCAGGCATGGTTGTGCCCGCATGTAATCCCAGCTACTCAGGAGGCTGAGGCATGAGAATCACTAGAACCTATGAGGTATAGGTTGCAGTGAGCCAAGATTGCACCATTGCACTCCAGCCTGAGCGACAGAGTGTGAGATTCTGTCTCAAAAAAAAAAAAAAAAAAAAATTCCCCAGTTCTTTTCTCTGCCCTATTGAACCATATATGCCAGAGAAAGAGCCCCAAAACTGTGTTTTTTAAATGCTGCAGGTAATCATTTTCATCTGGAAGTTTCAGGAAAATTGTTCTAAGCCAACCTGTGATCTCAGCAAATAAAACACTGAACAAATACCAAATGTAAAAAAGAAAAAAGAAAAAAGCAGATAGGAGACAATGGTGTGTGTGTGTGTGTGTGTGTTTGTGTGTGTGTGTGTGTAGACAGATAGTAACCACCAGGGAGTCCAACAGGGAGGAAGATTTGCGCAGGAGCCAGAGCCAAAGAGCTATGGCCCAATGCCTTTCACACAATGAACACTCAAGAAATATCTTGCACTGACTCCATTAAAAATGAAGCAAAGAACAAAACGAGCTGTAACTTTCAAGCATTTGATTACCTATTTATTACTTATTACCACCTATGTTCTACTCATTTTATAAAACCTCTACTTGGAGACACAGCCCATGAATCTTAAAGTCAATTGTGGATTGTGTAGCAAGACAGAGTCAAATCCCTCAGTGCCCAGGAAAAATTTAAATGCCAAAGGGGTAAAGAGATTTTGCTGCAATGAGCTAGAAAGTTGAAATTCAAGAAAAGAAGACTCTGAGCTGCGTCTCAGAGAACCTATTCAGATGCTTATTAGATTGTGGTCGATTTTGCTAAGGCATGTGATGGAATGACTAGTTCGCAAAATAATTTTAAACTGGCTTAGAACACCCTGAAGAAAATTGCTCCAAACTAACTCAAGCCTTGAGCAAACCACAGAAACATAAACTACCATATGGGGGATAATCTCACTGGCAGGGTGGAGCAAATGACTTCATGCATTTTTTCACCATCCCCCACCATCAGAGCTCTGGTTCTTTTTTTTTTTTTTTTTTTGAGACGGAGTCTCGCTCTGCCGCCCAGGCTGGAGTGCAGTGGCCGGATCTCGGCTCACTGCAAGCTCCGCCTCCCGGGTTCACGCCATTCTCCTGCCTCAGCCTCCCGAGTAGCTGGGACTACAGGCGCCCGCCACCTCGCCCCGCTAGTTTTTTGTATTTTTTAGTAGAGACGGGGTTTCACCCAGGATGGTCTCGATCTCCTGACCTCGTGATCCGCCCGTCTCGGCCTCCCAAAGTGCTGGGATTACAGGCTTGAGCCACCGCGCCCGGCCAGAGCTCTGGTTCTTAATGCTTCTCTCTGCATTTCTCTAGTCAGTGGGAGTTTCTAAGTGTGTGTGTGTGTGTGTGTGTGTGTGTGTGTGTGTGTGTGTGTGTGCGCGCGCGCGCATTTTAAGACAGAAATGCCTGTACTGATATCCCACTAAATTCTAAAATTCTATCATTTGCTTTTCTCATAGGCTCTCTACTTTTTTAATGGAATTTGTGAAGCACCTTAATAACAAGTTGATTTATAAAGCTTAAATAGAATTAATGTTTTGACATTAATATTTTATTACTTGACATTTCAGTACATGTAGTTTAAATGTCAGAATCAGAGTTTACTAGAAACATCAAGTTTTCATTTGCTTACTTTCTAACAAAAATATTTCAAATGCATCTATTTTGCTGTTAGTACATAAATGTCAGAATCAGAGTTTACTAGAAACATCAAGTTTTCATTCGATTATTTTCTAACAAAAGTATTTCAAGTTCATCTATATTGCTGTTAGTATAGCTTGAAGAACCCATGGCTTGACATGTTTCATAGGATTGCAGCCATGGGAGGGGTGAGTCAACAACCACGATAAACCCATGAAGATGGTCTTATTATCTACTAGATGCTACACAGACGGAGGCAACAAGCTATCTACACAGACGGAGGCAACAAGCTATATTTTGCAAATGAGTCCTGTCAGTGTGGGGCCCAGGCCATCTTTAGCCTATAAGCATCATCCTGGAAACTAGGAGTCAGTCAGTAGCGTTTACTGTGACATTTTAAGGAAGAAAGGAGAAAAATGACTGCTCTTCAGAGCTGATTAGAGTAAAAATGTAATTATATATGTGCATAAATATCCTAGTGATATATCTTTTTTTTTCAATGATTGTCTTAGTCCACTCAGGCTGTTCTAACAAAATATCATAAACTGGGTAGCTTATGAACAACAAAAACTTACTTCTCACCATTCTGGAGGCTGGGAAGGCCACAATTAAGACACCAGCAGATTTGGTATCAAGTGGGGAGCCACTTTCTGGTTCATAGATGGTGCCTTCTCACTGTGTTCTCACATGATGGAAGGGTAAACCAGCTCTCTGAGGCCTCTTTTGTAAGGGTACCAATCCTATTCATGAGAGTTTCAGCCTTACCCAAAGGCTCCTTCTCCTAATGCTGTCATGTTGGTGATTAAGTTTCAACTTAAGAATTTTGAAGAGACACCAACATTTAGACCACAACATTGAGATTTTATAGATATTTACATGTATATATACATACACACATATGTATGTATGTATATTCTGTGTGTGTGTGTATGCACACACAGTGAGGAATATATGTTTAGCATGTAAAGTTACTCTTTGCACCAGATGGTTTCAAGATAGCAAAATAATATAACACCTACTAAATGCCTACTAATTGGACATTGTCCAAATCAGTCATCATGCAACCCTATGAGGTGGAAATTTTTATCCCCTATTTATAAGTGAGCAAACACATCTCAGATTAAGTAATTTGTCTGAGGGCACACAGCTTATAAGAGATGAAATCAGATTTTGGATTTGAGTTTCTCTCTTTCCAAATTTTGTATTCTTAATCAACAGGCTATAATTGGGTAACAATCAAGAGTTCGTTGGGAATATTATTGGTTCATAATAGCAACAATATGCAGTTTGTAGGACAAGAGGCTTTAAAGGCAGAGATCTAAGTGTATCTGTCAAATAGAGAAAGCCATGTGAAGTTTCTGTGTCTTCATGCCTCTGTATTGGAGTCAGGCTGTAGCCACAACACTTATGCAAAAGCATTTCAGGGGAGACATTGCTAGGCAATCTGCACTTCCACTAGGTCAGAGTTTAATGCACATAATACATCTTGCCTTCATGTGCATGTTGCTAACCCATATTCCTGACTGATATTCTCTCAGTATGTCCACACTGAATTAAAATAAGACTAGAGAGCAACATAAAGTGCTGAGCAAAACTCTCTTGAAATTCACAGACATTGTCCATCAGCAGAAACCATGTTTACATTTTTAAAATTCCTATTTTACCTTACGTGGACTGGAATCCAAAGACCCCTCAAACCAGAACTTAATGTCACTGCATCTTTGTTGAGATAAAAGAAATTGTCCTACTCCAAAGATACTAAATACAGGTCCCATCAATAACCATAGCTTCCATTTTCTGTCAAAGTCCAATAAAATTTTCTATTTTTCAATTAGGAAAAGCAGCATTTCAGACAACAAACGAGGCTTTTGTAACAAACTAGCAAAGTTGGAGTGCTTTTTATTGAAAGTCAGGTTATTAAAATGCAGATTTGTGTTGGACTGCGGGCCTCATCTTACTCTGGCCTCTGGGGAGTGAACTAGAAGGCAGAAAACGTGTTCTGTTTTCTTGCTTCTGTGATGTGCATACAGTTCCCGACCCCCCTCCCCCCTTCCCCCCTCCCGCCGCCCCCAGAGCCACGTGGGACTGGTGAGGCTGAGAAGCAAAATTTGAGTCAGAGCTTAGATTTAAAAACTGAAGCAATAATTTTCTCCATTTTCAGTTGTAGTTGTTTTATCCTTTGTGATAAATTGTAGGTGAGAAGTTGGGGAGAGGGGCCAAGATGCTACTTGGCTCATTCATAGCACTGCTTGGAACCTTTAGAACTAAGTGGACCAGGCGCGCCGTGGCTCCAGCCTGTAATCCCAGCACTTTGGGAGGCCGACGCGGGTGGATCACAAGGTCAGGTGATTGAGACCATCCTGGCCAACATGGTGAAACCCCGTCTCTCCTAAAAATACAAAAATTATCTGGGCGTGGTGGCGCACGCCTGTAGTCCCAGCTACTGGGGAGGCTGAGGCAGGAGGAGAATCACCTGAACCCGGGAGGTGGAGGTTGCAGTGAGCTGAGGTCACACCACTGCATCCAGCCTGAGTAAGACTCTGTCTCAAAAAAAAAAAAAAAAAAAAGAACTAAACACATTTGGATACTAATCCCAGCTTTGTGATTCTTCCATTCCACCTAGAACTACAGTGTTATTCTTTTTCTCCTGACATGAAGGTAATTTGAAGCTAATCATCCACACTGAGAAATGAGCAAGTGGTTCCAAAAGCAGAAGTGGGTATGGGTACACACGGGAGTGTATAAAGCTCAAAGTCTCCTTATACACGGCATTGATTCAGAAAGGAACTGACACTGTTGATGAAATTTATCACACAAGATGGGACGTGAACAAATCCTTCATCCTAAAAAGGACAGAAACTCAGAAGGGAATGACTAGGGAGAATGAGTCACTAGCAGCTGTTAAGAATCATAGTTAGACCTCTATTCCTGATTTAACTCTCTCCTTTATCTACCCCAGAGGCCAGTGGTTCTCAAACTTTAGCTGCATTCGAATCACTCCAAGGGCTTGTTAAAACAGGATTGCTGATCTACACACCCAGAATTTCTGATTCAGTACATGTGGGTGGGGCAAGAGAATTTTTAGCTCTAACAAGTTCCCAGGTGATGCTGGTCAGGGATACCACACCATAAGACCCACTGCTTTAGGCAATACTGGTTTCAGAATTGAGCCAGAGAGACCAAGACCAGTTTATTTACCTGGAAAACCAGCCCAACATTTTTTTTAATAGGAGAAAAAGCATACACATTTATTTTATGTGTATACATAAGAAGTATTACAGAGTAATTACCCCAAACCCGACATTTCCTTAAAATAGGTGCTTCTTTGTTAACTTAAAAGGGACACTGCTAAAAGAGAGGATGAGGGGTCAGAGGAACACATTTTATCCAACAATGGATGCTGCCCAATTCCATCTGCCACATTCTGCTGAGAACCAGACCAGCGTCTTAGCTATTAGTTCATTGCGTGAGTTTTGGTGCCAGACTAGACTTAGATTTGAGATCCAAGTCTACTACCTGAGGTGATAAACTTAAGTCAGTCACTTACTTTTCTAAACTGCAGTATTGGAAGAACAACACAATTGATCTCAGAGGGCTGTTGTGAAGTTTAAAGATAATGTTTAGGAAGCTTTAACACAATAGCTCATGTATAGTAAGGTCTCAATAAATACTAACTATGTATTATTTAATTATATAACTAGCATTACCATATTATTATTGTAGAGCCAATATGTGTAATGCTTTTACACTCTCAGTAAATTTTGAGGTGTTTATCCCATTTTCAGATATTGGAAACTGGGGCACAGAGGGGTTAAGTACCTCGCCCAAGGGCATCCTAGGGAGCGCTCTGAAGTTATGCCTTGTGATGCCACAATTATCATCATTCTAATCACAGGCCTCTAAGTGCGATCTGATCCAGCCCTTCCACCCAGCCCTCCCCAAGAACCTGGCCACACTCCTCGGATTAAAGGAGGAGGTGTTATTTCTTCAAGCCCTCCTGGAGTCTCTGTTGGCCTTTTTTGGCCCACATACTGCTGTATGTAGTTTGTGTCTCAAATGGAAAATTTCTGTAACACAATACCCAGCTCTGATCCCCACAGACTCTCAAATAATCTTTCTCTTTTTTTCTTTTGGTTTGGGTTAAAATATGACTTCATGTGCAAAAAAGAAGCCTCATTTCCCAGCACTCTCAGCAGATTCATAAACATTGCAGGCTCAAAGCCCTCTGGTTCCTACGAATTCCAAAGAATTAATTTTCCTTTTTTGAAAAAGGAGATCAATGACTAAAAAGTGAGAAGAGAATGGAAAGATTAAAACTAGCTGCCTGTTTGGTGCAGGATATATAGGTCTAAGAGCCTGCACCTGCAAGAATCCTTGCACGTCTCCTAGAACTTCCACAGGCAGCCCCAAGGAAAGGCAGGAAGCCGTGGCTGCACTGAGCTTTATGATCCTGCCTAAAAGTGAATATTTAGGCAACTGGACGGTGCAAATCAAGGATTTTAGGTATTTGATTCATTGACTGCCTAGCACTCTTCTCTCCTAGAGTCAACTCTTCACACACTGTTTATGCTGTGTGAACAATACAGTGAGTTTCCCTTGAGTGAGTTAATTCTATGACAAGTTACTCTAACATAATAGTGAACTGAAAACTGCACAGGGCTTGGAGCCCAACTGTTTGACTTTCATTCCCAGCTCTACCACTTTCTGGCTGGGTGACCTGGGCAAGTTACTCAAACTCTTCATGTTTTAGTTCGCTCATCTATAAGTGGGACTTGTCATCAACCGTACATTGTGAGATTTTCCTAGGAATAAATTACTTAATAAATTATCAAGTGCTTAGGGCAGTTCCTGATACATAGTAAGCCCCATATGTCTTGCTATTATTATTTTTTTATTATTACTACAACTACTACTCTATTGCAAGGAAAGGAGCAGTGCTATAATTTGAATGTTTGTATCCCCCAGAAATTCATGTTTTTGAGACCATAGGTGATGGTATTAGGTCGTGGTATTAGGAGGTGATTCAATCACGAGGACAAAGCCCTCGTGATTAGGATTAGTACCCTTATAAAAGAGACCCCAGAGCAGGCCAGCCTCTTCTACCACATGATGACACAGTGAGAAGGCACCATCCGTGAACCGGGAAACAGTCCCTCATCAGACACCGAATCTGCTGGTGCCTTCATCTTAGACTTCCCAGTTCCTAGAACTGTGAGAAATGAATTCTGTTGTTTCTAAGCTACCCAGTCTACGATAAATGGTTAAAGCAGCCCAAACAGATGAAGACAAGCAGTTATGGCTATATTTGCTCAAGAAAATATAATGCCAAAATAGAAAGGAAGCAGTTTGGCCTTCTGGTAATGGCGCAACTCTGGATTCAGACAGACCTGCACATGACGTTTGACACCACTACTCAAATTGTGTGACCTTTGACAAGCTATGGAACCTCTTTGAAATCCACTTTTCTGTTTATAAAATGGAGATAATAACATTTACCTCATAGGGCTACAGGGAGGATCTAATGAAGTAATGTTTGGGAAGTTCTCAACTGTTGGTCAGCAGCCCAGGAATGGTAGTTATTGTGTAACAAACTGGTCCCATGAACAAAGAAACCCATTAAGTAGGTTTCTCCTAAAAGCGTTTACAACCACCCCACTGATACAACTGACTAAAATAATTCCAACATCTGAGATTCTCACCAAATATACACAAACAAAGTACCTGGTAAAATAGCATGGTCCTTTGTATATTTTTCTGCCTCCTGTGTTAAACATGGATTGTTGTTAAATTGATAAATTGCCTATCACCCGTATTCCCAACCTCTCCTTCTTTATCAGTCACACGTTTGTCCCAGCATACACATGTTGATGTGGTGAGGTTTTGCCAGATTTCATAAAGGGAAGTAAGATAAAAAATACCCCAGTGATCCTCAAGTTTCGATTTTCAGATTATATGAAATTTGTGTGATGAAATAAAGGTTCTTGAGGAATCACAGGTAGGGCACCAGCATCATTCAATTCCAGGGGGCACTGTTTCCATCATACTGTATTAAAGCTAGGCTCCAAGGGGGGCCTTTAATGGAGAACACAATGGGATGGGTGCCTCCTGGAGTTGTGCAACAGAATAGCTCTGATCTCAAAGTGCAGGAAACAGGGTCCACTGACTCAGACTTGGACTCTAACCCGTCTTCTTTTTGATGAGTCAGACTCTGTCTTCCGAAAGTTAATTTATACTTGCTGAGTGAGAACTTGCTAATCCCCAAGTGACATTACCATGAAGAGGAATTGTAGAATCACAGGTCTGAGAGTTGAAAGACCAGCACAGGTCATCGGGCCCACCCTCTCCAGAGCCCTAGGGGAACATGCCAGTGCAGTTCCAGTTTGCCTTTTGTCAATAGGGACAAAAAAAGTCTGAGGCTTGGCTTCCAAGGAGTATTAGAGTCCAACAAATTCTCATTCTCAACAGGCAGGCGTGAAACACTCTTAACCCTTGGCTCACTCCACCAGCACATGTGTTTGAAGCTCCTTAGTCCTGACTAATGCACTTTCTAAAGAAGTAGAAGGAGGTAGTGATATCAGCACTGAAGGGTGGTGAGAAAAAAATGGATGAACCCAAACACCAAAGGAAGAAGGTCATGGAAAGTATTGACTCCAGAACACTAAAGAACACTAAAGAACATCATACAGCACTTTAAAAGCTGTCCACAAAATTATCTTGTCCTAAGGCACCCAGTTTTCAGATGAGAAAATGAGTCTCAGATGTCAGGCAGTGCAAAGCATCCAGGAAAGATAGTCAATTCAAAAATCACTTATATTTTTAGCTTCCTTAAAAAGGAGAGAGAAATGTATTCAGGTCAGAGCAAGTGGCATTTTTAACTCCATTACGTAAATATGGAAGCGAATGCTCAAAATAAAATGGTGATGTAAACTTCGTTCATAAACGTCTCTGCTGGGTTAGACAGTCTATGGCGACATCAGGGCTTGAAGTGAAGATTGGAACTAGGTTATATCCAGAAGTTCCCTGAGAAGGGAGGCTGAGAGGGAGTGAAAAACTATGATCCCATTCTTTGAAACTTAAGGTGGAAAAGAAGCCAACCTCTAATCAATAATGTGGAATTTAACATTTCGTTGTTGCCATTTCTTCTTTTATATGCACACACACACATGCCTGCACACACACACGTATGCATATACACGTACTGCAAATAAGAACAGGAATCTGGAGTTAAAACACCAGGATTTTTAATTTACTACCTGTGTCATCTTTCTCAGTTTCACATTGTCTTTTCCGTAAATTAAAAATTATTATAGTGTCTTTCTCATAGCTTTGTCGTATAGATCAAATAAGATAATGAAGTGTAGCTGCTTTGTAAATCATGAAGCAGTAATTTTTAAGTATTTTTTTCAAGAAAAGAATCTGATGAAAAGCCAGGTGCGATGGCTCATGCCTGTGATCCCAGCACTTTGGGAGGCCAAGGCAGATGGATCACTTGAGGCCAGGAGTTCAAGACTAGCCTGGGCAACGTGGTAAAACTCCGTCTCTACAAAAAATACAAAAATAACATTAGCCAGGCGTGGTGGTATGCACCTGTAATCCCAGCTACTCAGGAGGCTGAGGCACAAGAATCATTTGAACCCAGAAGGCAGGGGTTGCAGTGAACCCAGGTCTTGCCATTGCACTGTATCCTGGGCGACAGAGTGAGACGCTGTCTCAAAAAAAAAAAAAAAAAAAAAAAAAGAATCTGATGAAAACTAAGGAACCTCACCAAAATTCTTACACATTCATAAAAAAAGTTTTGCATGTAATTTCATAGGGTTTTCAGACATTCTGAAGACACCAATTTAACACCTGCTTGAAAAGTGCCAACCAAATGTGGAACATTCCAGCCTGGACAACACAGTATTTTTCTGACATGGGATATATTAAGATAAGTAATTTATTTATTTGATAAACCTTTACTGGACCCGTACTACGTAGTGCGGGCTGCAGAGGCACTGATATCCTTGTCTTTTAAGAGTTAGCAATCCAGGCTGGGTGCGGTGGCTCATGCCTGTAATCCCAACACTCTGGGAGGCCAAGGCAGGTGAATCACCTGAGGTCGGGAGTTCAAGACCATCCTGGCCAACATAGTGAAACCCCATCTCTACTAAAAATGTAAAATTAGCCAGGTGTGGTGGCACACACCTGTAATCCCAGCTACTTGGGAGGCTGAGACAGGAGAATCGCTTGAACCTGAGAGGCAGAGAGGTTGCAGTGAGCCGAGATTGTACCATTGCCTTCCAGCCTGGGCAACAGAGTGAGACTTCATCTCAAAAAGAAAAAAAAAATGCAATCCCAAAACAGTATTAAAGCAAAGGAGTCTCTTTACATGCATTATATCAACTGAGAAGGTCACCTTGCTATGGCATCTGGCCCCAGAGCTCCTGTGTTTGGTTACTCTGTTCAGATGGAAGGTAGTCTGGTTGTCTCTGATTTGAGACAGAGAACCTGCATATAGAAAAGTCAAGGGACTTTTCCATTGGCCTTGGTACACAGAAGGATTTGGGTGCAGACGAGCAGAGAGAAGCTGTATTCGACTTTGGCTCCTCATAATCTCCTGTCTTGAACCCTTCTTGTCAGTGAAAAGACATATGTAAACATCTGTCATTCTTCCACATTCCATTAAGTATGCTTCTTGTAGATTGTTGGCACCAAACTACTGAATCAAATATCTGATGACATAAATTAGAATTGGAAACAGGCATTTTCACTATAAGCAGAAGTTTCTAAAAAATTCCTGCCATGTAGGGTTCGAATCATTTCACCACTTTCTGGCTTTGGGAAGCACACGCAAAAAAATTTATTTTTATTATCTGAAAATCAGGATGATAGTCATGACTTCCACATTTAACTATGAAATTAAATTAAATAATTCATCTGAAGTACTTAAAACTGGCATATAGTGAAAGCTCAATAAATGACGATTATTATAACTGTCCTTGTTCTCATTCTCAACAGCTATTCTCCTTACCCTTGTAGGAAGCCCATTAGTTTTACTGGCAATGGAAAATATGTTTTGTTGTAGATGCTATTTCCTAAAATATTATGATTTTTTAAATGTGGCTACTAAATTTGTCTATAGAGATGTTTTGCCTTGACTTAGGTTTGATTTTCCAAGTTTCTGCTTGGGCTGTATGTGAATTGGGTTATCTAGAGGAAGCAGGTAGAAACTGTTAAAAGCTGGTAGGATGTGATAAAGGTTGAGATTTGGAAGTTAAATTTGAAAAAACAGAATCAGAGAGAGTGATGATTGATCCTGATTAGGATTGTCTAGAAGAATATGAAGAAAAGGCAAGAGTTGATAGCCACAAATAGGGGAGTTTCCCCTATTAGAAAGTACCCAGGACAACTATTTTTGCTCCCGGCCATTGATATTCAGGCAAACTACCCAATTTAGTTTTAGGTGACTTTGATAGAAACTGGATTGCAGGAAGAAGATAAAATTTCTTCATGAACCAAAATGAGGAAGTGGTGGTATACTCAGAGGCGAACTAAGGGATTCAAACAAAATCCTGTTGAGTCCAGCTGGATTTGCTGGTGTGGTTACCTACCTATAGTTTGTAACAAATGTTTTTCACGTTTAAGAGAGAATATTATTCTCTGTAAACAGTAGACTACTATTACAATGGCCATATAGAGAAGAAATATAAGAGGACAACTGGTGAGAGGTGTAGTGCTAAAACTATGGCCTACAGAGGACCTCTTTTCTATTTGCAGCCCTAGCCCCAACCCATGAATGAAAACAATAGAAATGATCTGCTGTAAGATTTCAGGGAGTTTAGAGGAGCTCTGGAGAGCTGTATGTCCACCCATCAGCCAGCCAGTCAGTCCCTCACCCCCACTCTCAGATCTTGCCACAAATATTTGAATCACTGCCATGGCAATGTTAATGGACCCATGCCAAACAAAGGTTCTTACGACTGCTTGGGATTTAAATGTCCTCCTGTGCAATCTCATCACCCAAGTCCACCCATGTACTTGGAGTTTGCTCTGCCCTGCCAGCTTCTTTTGCATTGTCCAGCTGGGCCTACATGCAGAGGTCCTCAGAGACAATGCTTGGATTCATGTCTGGAATGCTTCAGCATACCATTGAACCCACTCCCACTTCATCATTGCCTGGGGAAGAGATTCACAAGTGCCCAAGGAGCCCACTGGTTGCCAATGAGCAATTTCTCGAGTCCTTAATTATGAGCCAATGAAAACAATGCCTTTAGTGAGCTGCTGCCTCCCTTTCACCTCTGACCCATGGTCAGACATGTGGCTGTGAGTGTTGCCAGATGGAAATTGTTAGTGAATAACCACATTTAACAGTACTTTCATTTATCAGCTGAGAGCAGCACTCATCAGTTATCCTGTGGGCTTGAGCTGTGTTTAATATATAAGTCAATATTATATGTGAAACACTATGGGTTTGGATGAGGATTGGCCTATGAAAGAAGAATTTGTCCCCTCCAAGTTCCCTTATCAAGCCCTAGGACCATGAGGAGTATGGAAAAACCAGTCCAAATTATTAGGTAATAATGTTCTGGGAGGCAGCCCAAAGCCCAAATAAACATTCTCACTTGGGTCCAAACCCTTGCTTGGCAGCTCTGTCAGACACTGTCTTTTCCCCATGTCCTACCATCCTAGAGTGTAAAAGACAAACTCTTCCCTCACAAACCCCTGCCAACCAAGTATTCATTCTTCCCTCATCTGAACATTTTGTAGTTCAGATCAGGTGTTTATTGGAGTCTGATTAATCTATTCTCAAATAATACAGCATACGAATAAAGTGCTGATAGCAAATTTAAGAAGGTCCAGCCTAAGGGAAGAGTGATGTTAGGGAATTGGAGTTCCTCATTTCCAAGGCTTCCCAGGTCTAAAGTGCACTTTGTAGAAAAAAAAGTGCATACATTCTTAGCTGTCTGGATGTGCAATATTATCTACAACCTACAGCCTTAGTAAGTTTTCCTTTGAACTCGTGTTTTGTTCCATCTCTAAACTGTATGATCTTTAGCTGCTCTATTCAGTAAGTATTTGGGCAGATGGATGCAAATTGATGAAACACATATGGTTAAGACAGAGATGAAGAACCCTGCTGGGTTAAATCTATCTGTGTAGTGATTGCCACAAGTATCTTAACTGTTTAGACAATATAGATAAATTAACCCATAGAATCATTTGTTGAATTTTAGTTACTTTACTTTTTAGCGTCTCAGATAATTTTACAAAATTTATGTTACTTTCCAGTATTTCTGTAAAATATCTTAGAGAAAAAGCAGGATCTTCAACTCATTAATGGAAAACTGATGTAATGAGAAAAACAGGCCAGAGCCACACAGCTGAGAGTCGTTGGTTGCATCTAGAAGCCCATGTTTCCCTTGTAGAAGGTGCTTCCTGTGGGAAGGATGCTTATTACATCATCAATGTATTTTTCCAGATACCAGGCTCTTTTTTGGGATATGGGAACTCGGCCTGGGGAAACATTTACTATCCCTAAGCAAGTACTTAGATCTTTGTAAGAAAGCTCATTATTTTTTTCTCCTACTTTTCTGATGTGTGTGTTTCCCTTTCCTTAGAGACTACCAATTAGTAAGATTGCAAATTTAGTTTGGCATCTAATTTATTTGTTACTATTTTTAATGCAAATGTTAAGTGGCTAGCCTCTGAGAATCTGTGATTTTTATGCTATTGTTCCCCAGACACAACAATTCTCTTGTGTAAGTTAGTGCAACACCTACACAAACACAAAATATGCCATGTTATAAGACTATAGACACACACTTGGGAAAATGCTGTGTAGTGTATAAATTACCATAACTTGTGTTATTACAGGAAGACTATGAGAAAATTTATAGCACTTTACCCATTTCATAAATGGAAAAACTTACTCAGAGATATGAAATGAGTTCTCCAATATTACATGGTTCCCACCTCTCAGAGGCAGAACTGGTCACCGTAAGTAACAATCTTACTTCTCAATCCAAGATTTTGCCAGGATATGCTGTAAGACTCTTCTTGGAAGATGAGCAAAGGGAAACAAGAATAAAAATCCTAGTCCCAGAGGGCTGGTTAAGGATCTGACCACCTGCAGAGAAGAATGACCCCAGAACTAAACAGTGATTGGTGCAAAGCCAGTGAGCTGTAGCAAAACAACCAGGATGAGGCAGCTTGAGTAGGCTCAGGAGAGATGTGGAGCCCAGCAGCCTCAAGGCATGCAGGGGTTTCTCCCAAGGCTTTGCACACAGATTGTGCAGCTGCCCCTTTCTTTAGTGTCAGTTCTCATGAAAGTTCCAACGCAGATGAAACCATCAGCATCTCAGCAATCATGGGTTTTGAGAAAGAAGATGCTGTGCCTAGCTAAATGTATTTGTTTTCGAGGGCTGCCATTACAAAGTACCACAACTGGGTGGCTTACACAACATAATTTCAATTTCAAAATGTCAGCAGCGTTGGCTCCTTCTGAGGCCTGTTTGGGAGAATCTTCTATGCCTGTCTTAGCTTCTGGTGGTTTGCTGTTACATTTTGGCTTTCCTCATCTTGTAAATGCATCACTGCCTTCATCTTTTTTTTTTCTTTGACACAGTCTTGCTCCATCACCCAGGCTGGAGTGCGGTGGTGCCATCTTGGTTCACTGCAACTTCCCCTTCCTGGGTTCAAGTGATTCTTGTGCCTCAGCCTCCTGATTACAGGCATGCGCCACCACGCCCGGCTGATTTTTTGTATTTTTAGTAGAGATGGGGTTTCACCATGTGGGCCAGACTGGTCTCGAACTCCTGGCCTCAAGTAGTCTGCCCGCCTCAGCCTCCCAAAGTTCTGGGATTACAGGCATGAGCCGCCGCACCTGGCCACTGCCTTCGTCTTTACATGGCATTCTTCTGACGTGCACACATGTGCCTGTGTCCAAATTTCTCTTTTATATAAGGACGCCAGTTATACTGAATAAGAGTCTACCCTCATGACTTTAACTTGAGGGTAGACTCTAATCCACTATAACTGGCGTCCTGCAAAGACCCTGTTCCCAAAAAAGATCACATTCACGGGTACTGGGGGTTAGGACTTCAAAATCTTTTGCAGGGACACAATTCACCCAACACAGAAGAGAAAATGTTTCCTCTTAAATGGAATCTCCTAATTCAAAAATAGTCATTCTTCACATGCTTACTTTAGTGTTACTTACCTCAAAATGTAAGGATTAACTGCCCTTTTTATCAAGTTCAATTTTTTCTTGTTAGGTTTTTAAACTTTTTATATTTTGACAAATAACCCTTTGAATTTAGTATAAAATACCTTCTGCTCCTCAAAAAAAGATAAATGCTGAACTAAAATGGAAGGCTGCAATCATTATGAGAATTTATTACTCCCCCTTACTTGAACTGTGAACTTTCATTCATTCACATTACTGAGAACAAGTTAGGTACTTAAAATGGCTCAAAACCTATTGTCTTTTTCTTACTGTTACTCTTTTTCCAGAGGAGACCCTGTTCAGAGGAAGTTATTTTCCAATGTGCCCTTGGAAAAGTTCTACGAGTAGTATTTTCAAAAGGACTTAATTTAGTATTTCTAATTTTTTTAATAAATTATATTTAGACTTTTTATATTAACAGAAGGATTTTTAAAGTGGGGTTGGGGAGAAGGAAGGAGTTAAAAGAAGAAAAAGAAGAAGAAGAAGAAGAAGAAGAAGGCTAAACCTAGGAAGGGGAGTAGCCATATAAATGACTCAGGCTACAGGTTTTTGTTTGGGTTAACCCCAAAGCTGGAGGGCTTTTTAAAGCTCTCTTCACCCTCTGGTCCCTGAACTCAGAAATGCCTAGATTAGCCCTGCCTAGCTAGACTCTGGGAATAACATTTTTCTTGTAGAGGAAATTGTACCAGGGACCTAGCCAGGTCTAAATTATTTTTTTGGGTTTGCATTAGCATTTTTCTTGGTTCAAATTCACAAGTAAAAGTTCCCACAAGAGAATATCCAGGGTCATTTTCTTTACCAAAGGGCTTAGCTATACCTATAGAGCTTATCTGTTTGCCTTGACTGTCCATAGGCCTCAGGGAAAGACTTGATTTTGTAAACACCTCATAGAGTCCATCCCTGCACACTTTCTTAACAGGCCCCACAGGCCTGCACCCCTGAAGGAGGGTTGGCATGTGTGAGGAATGCAATTTGGATTTTCTTCACAGAGATACGAGAATTCTTAAGTTGAGGCCAACTCATGTGCAAATCATATACTTCTGATTCTCAGCACACCTTTCTTGAGTTTAAGTGTAGAAGCAAACAACTTCAGTAAACAGATATGTAATGAGTTTTATGCTCTAAAGATTGAAATTGTAAAGGTCTAAGAACCAGTCCTTAGTGAAACAGGCAAACAGAAATTTCAGTGCTCTGATAGCGTCGCTCAAAGCGCAGTCTGAGAACCATTCTTAGCAGAATTATCAGAAAAGCTTATTCATTAAAATTAACAAGGTTTCCCAGGCTCTGCTCCAAACCTGGAGCAGAAGTTCTTGGAGTGAGAACTCGTGAATCTCATTTTTAACAATTTCCCGGGTGCCTTCAACTCACATTAAAGTATGAGAGCTATTGCATGACCCAAACGTATGAGAAGACAGCCAAGTGTTGTGAATATGGATCCCATCGTAGGCTTCAGGGTGTCCCTTAAAGACGAATAAAATTGGTGATTTGTCACACAAGCTTTAGAGAAAGTTGAATTTTAGACAGGGTTTTTCCTGACTTCTAGTATCTGTAGCAAAATATGTTTCTACAATCTTATGCTCTCTCAAGTACTTCGCATTCATCCTTGACTTTCAGTTATTCAGATATATTTACCTGAATTTCTCTTGAGACAGAGACAATGACTTCGTATCTTTCTGCCTGTATATATCCCTTGCCTGGCAGAGTGCCTGTATGAGTAGGCACTTAATAAACTTTTGTTGATTAAATAAATAAACATAGCTGCTTTGCTCATCAGCAACTTATCAAGAAAAGAGTTTATGCTTATTCTCAGTAAACTATTACGATGTATTATAACACAGGTTTAATATGAGGTCAGGTCTGGTTGGATCTTTATCTTTACTTCTAATATCTCAAAACATTAGTTTCTTCTCAAATACTACCACGTCACCTCTTGTGTTGAAAACTTGCACTCTCTTCCCACCACTTACTGGAAAAGCTACAGTAACAGCAGGTACCAGGAAAAAGCCAAACTGGCCTAAATAAAGAGAAAATTTTCAAATGACATTTACTTCATCTATGTTCTGTATTAAGGTGTCTTCTTCACTTAGCTGAGCTCTATAAACACCTGTCAGTGGCACTATGCGATACAGCCCTTAGAATGTTGCTGCTTCATTCACACAGGGGACTGTAGGGAGGAGAAAGCCAGTGCCAGGGAGGGCTCCTTGGTTATCGAGACCTCACCTTCCCACCTTTGTTGAGTGCTCTTGGGAGCTCTAGGAAGGGGTCTCACTCAAGTAAGGCTGTGAGAGGTATCTGGGTGATGGATGTGCTGCAGGAATGCATTTCACAGCAGGTGTTTCTCCAGACTTGCTGTTAGGCTACAGTTTCCTCCTTCAGGGAGGGTTTAGTGTCTCAGGAAATTAATAAAGTCAGAAAGAAAACAAAATTGATCATAAGTCCTGGTGCTAATGTATACTGTATCTCCTGGAAGTTAATGGAGATCAGACAGCAAAATGCTGGGGATGCGAGCCCCGAGTGGCTTGCACATCTGCCTTTAGAAGCACTGGCTGAAGAAGCGTCACTGCTAGAAATGTAAGACATGCAGAGTCCTGGGAAAGGGCACCACTGGGGCTTGGAGTGGTTTTCATGGTTTTCATCTTTCAAAGAGAAAAAATGCTGAAATAAAGCTGACTTGAAATAATTTCAGGCATGTGTGTATCCTGACTCTGGCACATTCTTTGTCATGTTAACTTCTTTTGATTTCAAAGAACACTGTCAATTTACTAGGCCCCAAATTCATGGTGTTTTAAATTTAAACAGAGGGTTGCCAAACCTAGCCCTAAGAGAAATATTTTCATGATCCAGCTCTTTTATCAACTCCACAGCCCGGGTGTGGTTTCATTCCCCAGTTCAGCATCCCTCTGTGCTGTTGAGAAACCCAGGACGACATCCGGGAAACATGAAAATACTCTCGATGGATTGGATTCTGCCTGCGTCTCATGGGAAGGATGTGCCATAAGGAATGAGTTGGAGAAATAGGGGAACCGAATTAAGATTTATATTTAATAACACAATGTGTGTATAAAGAAAATATGAGGGTCTTATAAGAATTCCTAATAATGAGATAATAATCATAGCTATCCATCATTGAACACGGACTCAATTGCAGAGCACTTCTCTTGTGGCTGTACAGATATCTCATGTCATCCTCCAAACAACCTTATGAGTAGATACTATCATCATCATCATTTATAGATGGAACCAAGGAGCAGAGAGATCAAAGAGAGATGACTTGGGCTATCATTTTGCTAGATGCAGGGTTGGTCCACACCCTTAGAAAATAAACCTCGAGAACCCAGGTCTAATCTATTCAATTGAGATTACTTCCCCCACCAATTAAGCAGATGAGTAATCATGGAAGAAAATCACATAGAAGAGCATGTAGATGATACTTCAGAAAAACTGGTTAGTCAAGAAGTAAGAGTGGGAGGATGCAGAGCATGTATGCTGCAGGTGTGATGCTAAATTTGATATAGCCCAAAGTGTTCTTCTAGCAGAAAGGGTGTTCAGAAAGGGGCTTAGAAGTAATGAGATCATAATTAATTCAGATTTTTGGTAGCCCTTCCTAGACCTTTTCCTAACTGTTCCATTTTGTAATGTCATTCAAGTCATGTGCATAGAATCTGGTTTGTTCTGAAGGTTAAATATAAAGGAAACTAGAATACTCAGGAAATGTAATTATAAAACTAGAGATAAAATTTTGATTTGAAGTTTGACCCAGAGAATGATTATTTTAGATATGTGTTCCCCTAGTAAATAAAGTAGGAGAATGTTTACGTTTTTCTACATTGAACACCTGGGAACCAATTTATATCTTACTGCTAAATTTGTGAGAGCTCAGAATTTGCACTGAGTTTATAGAAATGCGAATTTATTTCTAAAATAAGTTTCTAAAGTATGCTTCATTGCTTTGCTATAAAACTGGCCCTGAAGTATTCTGACAGCTGCTGATGAAAGCTTTGGAGCATATTTAGCTTTTATTCAGAGATATTGACCTCCTCACAGCAATTCCAAAGGCAAGAGATTCTTAAGCATAGTGGGACAATACAGAGCAAGCTCTTGGGCTGATGTTTATGAATAACTCGACTGAGAACCCCTCATAACTGCTATTTAGGAAGGCAGTCATGTAAGAATCAGTCTTATTCAAATGTGGACCTTTAGGGGAATTACCTGTAGGATTAGAGTATAAGTGGATCTGGGAAATAATCCCCTTTATCATCTAAACTCTCCTTGAGTCCCATTCCACATCTCTTTGTCAATCAAGTAGCACTAGGGGAAGGAAAGGGGATAGAAAGAGAAGATAGAAAAGCAAAATCTCTTTCCTGAGGACTGTGTATAGGGTGACATTTTAATATAAGAAATTCCCTTTCTATTCTTGTTACCTATTTTCAAAGTATTTATAATTTATGAAATTTAATATCTATTTTACATAGAATATTAATTACTGAGTGCATGTTCCTACATTGCACCTCTCACTCCAGACTGATACAGTTGGAATCTCCCTGCAGCATCCTGGAAAGTTTAGCTTCCTAAGGGCAAATCTTTTCCTGCCTAGACACTAAATCAACTACATCATTTTTTAGAAAACTGGAAAATATGAAGGAAGGGATTTGTAATGACTCATACACCTAGATGTAGAACTCAAAGAATCTAGGCCTGCATAAGAGTGCCAAGGAGTTATAGTTCCCCCTTGATGTTTCATGTAACCTTCACCTTCCCTTAGTCATCAGGTAGTTCAATAATGTGCACTTCCTTTAGATTTGACAATCAGTCCTAAAACCAGTGGTATTTATTATACTTTCTCCCTTCCAATCTTTCTCAGGTAGAGAAGATAGAAATACATTCTGTCCAAAGATGCTTAAGCTGAAGATACTTAAGTCTGTTTCCAAGGAAACAGATGATAGATTCTTATCTTTAAGGAGCTTACAGTCAAGCCAAGAAAATTTGGAAAGTGTGTATGGTTAAGGGGCCAAAGGAATAAAGGCCACCAAACAGCATAAAAAAGAGAAGCCAGAAAGCTGAGAGGCAGTTGCAGGCAATGACAGAGGAGGCCCAGACAGAAGGGCTTTAATGAGGAGGCAGCATCATTTGCTGCAGGAAGTTCTAAGAAAATGAGTCTTCTACAAAGAAAGTGATTCTTACTAGAAAAAAAAAAAAAATGACTAGGAATCAAGGCATCTTCTCAAGGACCAAGCAAAATGTATTTTTTTCTCTCAAAATGTCAAAACAGATTACTAGTTTTTACTAATGAAACAGGTATCTCTCTCCATTATACAACAGTAATAGGAGTTAATTATTAACGTTGAACCAGTATGATTTTCTAAATAAGGATTATGCTTCTTTCTCTTATTTTCTTTCTTTTTTTTCTCATAAAATAATCCAAAATACCACATAATATAATTTGAAGTTAACATTCAGCTCTAAAATTTAGGCTCAGAATTTGTGGTATTTCTTTTTATCTTATTTTCTAACAAAGGGATATTTAGTACAGCATCTTAAATCAGACCAGTTCACTCTCAAATGTGAATATTTAGAAGACCAAAAAGACTAAAGGCACTTTGGTTCCACATAACAAAACAGCTCTTTCTTTCTCTGTTCATCTTTATGTGATTTCTTTCAGTTATGTGCCACATTTTTTTCTTCCAAAAGATACTCACTTGTGGTAACCCCATATGCATCATATTTGCAACCTGTTGTTTGATGCCATCTGTTTAATACAATAAAAAAGAATTAGCAGTCCTATCACATGACCTGAATTTCATCTGATTCCTCTTCAAAGAAATAGGAGGCACTATTCTAATGGGCAAAAATAATGGGTGCTAAATCCTTCAACTAGTTTTAGATGTAAAACACATGTTTTACCCCAGTATAGATTTTACATGTTCTTCTACATCATTACCCTCCCTTTTTTTTCTCAAGCTAAATGGACTGGCTTCTGGCAAATCCAGACCATTTAACAAACTCCAGTAGATATGTTTTATAAGCATAGAAAGACTATTGTGGAGAGCTCCGGATTTACATCTCATCACACAATCAACCTGTTGCCCCTGGGGCACTCATACAACCTTTCTGTAGGTCTTCATTTTGAAAACAGGGATGCTGTTATGGGTTATGTTCTCCCCAAATTCATATGTAAAGTCATAACCACCAAGATGTCAGAATGTGACCTTATTTGGAGGTAGGTCTTTACAAAGGTAATCAAGTTAACATGAGGTAATTGGGTAGGTCTCCTATACTATGACTTATGTCCTTATCATGGGGAAATGTGGACACAAGCACGTGGAGAGAACACCATGTGAACATAAAGATGGCCATCTATGAGCCAAGGAGAGAAGAATGGAATGGATGCTTTCCTCGTAGCCTTCAGAAGAAACCAACTTTGCCAACACCTTGATTTCAGACTTCTAGCCTCCAAAACTGTGAGACAATAAATTTCTGTTGTTTAAGCCACCCAGTTTGTAGTACTTTGTTATGGGAGCCCTAGCAAATTAACAAGATACCATTATGAATCCCCTTCATTATGCTGCATTAAGGATTGCAAAAAATACGTAAAATGTTCAACCCAGCCTCAGGGCTGTAACTGCCCTTTCTAGAAAAATGTATTTGACCATAGTTTTAGTGAACTTGGAAGGCAATTTGTGCTTTCATGTAAAATGTGCTTCAACTCTCATTACAGAGTCCATAGCCTTAGAGTATCTTGCTCAGAACATCTCTACTTTCTAACCAGGGCTCAAGTCAGGACAATATGGTTCCAAGAAACCACAGTCAAATGTGAATCCCTAAAAACAAAAACATGGTAAGTATTGTGTGGGTGTACCTCAACAGAAACTGAAACTGAGGAATCACACTTTCTCCCCAGTTCTCTTCTGTCATCTAATCCACTCTCTTCCACCTAAAATTTTCCTTTGCTCACACAGAGTTTCTTACTGACTCACATTAGCATCTATCTGCGTGGTTCATTAGGCTACTCAGGCAGCCTTTGGCTACTTTTTCAACAGTGGCTCTCAAAATTTAGCAGCATCAGAATCGCCTGAAGGGTATGTAAAACTCAGGTTTCTGGGCCCTACCTTCAAAGTTTCTGACTCAGTAGGTTTGGGGGAAAACTAACAACTTCCCATGTGATGCTGATGCTGTGGTCCAGGGACCACACTTTAAGAAGCACTATTCTATAGTATGATATTTCTGCTTCAGTGTTCATGGATTACTTATTATAACCTTTCAGGTTCCCAAAAATCTATATTTTTTTCTTTTTCAACTTTTATTATAGAATCAGGGGGTACATGTGCAGGTTTGTTGCAAGGATATATTGTGTGATACTGAGATTTAGGGTATGATTGAACCTGTCACCCGGGTACTAAACATAGTACCCAATATGTAGTTTTTCAGCCCTTACCCCCCTCGTTCCTCTAGTAGTCCCCAATATCTATTGCTCCATCTTTATGTCCATGCGTACCCAGTGTTGAGCTCTCACTTGTGAGAACATAACTGCATTTAGTTTTCTGTTTCTGCATTCTGTTTCTCCTGTTCTCTTAGGATAATGGCCTCCAGCTGCATCCATGTTGCTGCAAAAGGCGTAATTTCATTCTTTTTTATGGCTGCATAGTATATTCCATGGTGTATATGTACTACATTTTCTTTTTTGCCTGAGCACCCACAGTGGATTGTGCACGGGGCCCTTGATGGGCACCTGGATTCATTCCACGTTTTTGCTCTTGTGAATAGCCTTAAGATGAACATACAGGTGCATATGTTCTTTTGGCAGAATGCAATAATCTATACTCTTAAGAGGACTCACCTACATCCTCTTTTTGCCTTTGCTACACAGGTCTCTGGCCATCCTATATATGGAAATACTTAGGGTAAGTAGCCAGTCAGCCATGGCCAATGAATGGTTGGGTCATACACACCAACACTTGGCTATTTATCACCCCACACATTCAGATTTTTAGGGAGAGGAGAGTCAAGGACACTGACATGTGTCTGTTCACAAAATGTGAGCCAAACATTCATTTACAAGTCAATTGTTTGTCACAGTAAGTTCTCAGCTGTTGACTTCATTCTGTACATTATTAGAAAGGCTAAAGTATAGCTCTTCTGTGGTTTGGAATGTCCCCACCAAAGCTCATGCTAGAATTTAATTGCCATTGCAACCACATTGAGAAGTGACCTTAAAGAGACGATTGGGCAATAAGAGTGGAACTGTTATTGCGGGAGGGGATTAGCTAACGCAGGAGTGGGCTCCTGATTTAAAAGAAAAAAATTAGTTCGGCCCAACTTTCTGTCTCACATGCCTTGCTTTCTTTTCCACTATGAAATAACACAGCAATAAGACCCTCACTAGTGCCAGTGCCATGCTCTTAGACTTCTCAGCCTCCAGAACCACGAGCCAAAATAAATCTGTTTTCTTTAAAAATGTTGGAGCCTGTCGTATTCCATTATAGCGGCAGAAACCTGCTAAAGACTAAGACAGCATCTCAGAACCATACGAGTTTTATGCTAATAGAAAAGCACATTTAGAATTCTAACTCATGTCATCTAGAACTCTCATATCAGAGATTATTCAGGTAAAATTATGATGGGTTATGGAAGACTTGCAGCTTTGATGGCCCCGTGGATAGACCCAAATGCATCAATAGCAGCAGGAGGAAAGACAGGATCTTATAACAGATGTTGATAGGTGTTTTCATATGTGAGTGCATTAACTGAATGTTTATAAAGGACTATCTGTGTGTCTTCACAAGTAGATTGCCTGTTCCTCTACAGCACACTGAATCTTTGTTTTCCCCCAAAGCAAGCATAGAGCTATATATATAGTAGATGATTAATAAATATTTAATCAACGAGTGAATGATCATCATCCATTATGTTTGTGTAGTTACTTAGAATGTTTTCTTTTGCATTATCTTCCTCAACATTAAAATGTATGGAATTTTCTCTAAAGTCATTTTTTAGCTTTTGTATTTCAAGTTGACATCATTATGGACCAGTCATGGAGTGACGTTATAATCAAGAAAAACTAAATGCCTTAAAATTTTAAAAACATAACTCCTTTACTTATGTCTGGTGAACTCTATTGACCACGGTGACTATTTCTTTAAAATCTCCTTATCTCTCTCCACCTGCTTTCCTTATGCTCTGGAGCTGCTCCCAAGCCTATTTTTAAACTCTCAAGAAAACTTTTGTCCCTCGGCTCTAATCCACATGTCTCTCATCCTTCTTAATCCCTATCCCTTTTCCCCAAATCCTGTATTATATTCTGTATCCACAGCCCTCCTGAGTCAGGATTGCCAGGAAAGCTTGGACTACTCATGTAATGCTCCAATACGAATACCAAACTTAATTTGGAGGCCTTTTATCAGCATCTCCCCAATAACAATGTCTTCATCACAAGAGTCTTATCCCTCCAGGATTCTTTGTTCTACCTTCTAAATATTGTGTCAATTTACAATTAATTTCTCCTTTGGGGATATCCACAACAAGAACAGGCTTACATAGATAACAGAAATGATCATTAGTTTTTCAAATATGATTCCATTTAAAGCAAGAATTTTCTTCCGCCTTCTGTTATGCAGATGCATTCCTTTCTCCCCACACTCTCAACTCTCAAATTCTTAAGCATAGTAAGTACAGTTTGGGGGAAAGAGTGTTTTTTAATCTAGAAAAGAATCCAGAGAACTTTGCAAGATTTTCTCAAGTGGTTCCTACACTCCCTTTAGTGCAGATTAAATACAGTCCTCTAAATGCTGAGATGGCAGCTGTAAACAGAGGCAGTATTGCTGTGGCACAAAACTACCTCAGTCATAGGGCCAGAGTGCAACCTGCCTATTTTGAATTTGGTCAAGCAAGGAAAGAATGCCTTAGTTCTATTTCCCTCAGGCCAAGCTCTGTTTACTTATGTACTATCTCAGGAATATGACAGGATCCAAGGCCAGAGTCAAGGTATGGAGATAGGATGTAATAGAGAAAGACTAAGTGTGAAGCTAAACTTCATTATTTGCATCCAAATGATAAAAATAATAGTAGAATCTAGAGATTGGTAATGACTGCCCTTAAAATTGGTAGCAAATGTTCTGGTTTTTACTGGGAACAACCTTTGTTATAGATGGAACTTCCTATTCTGAGTCCAATGGCCACTCTTGAAAAGGACACTACATTCCCGGCAATTAAGTCAAACCTTAAGCTAGTCTCATAGCTCAGTGCTCTCAGTTCCAAAATATAAAGCGAGGAGAGTAAAAAAGGAGAGATGCTCTGTGCCTACCATGAGCTCCTCAAAATTACCACTCTTTGAACTCAAAAGGTCAAGCTTGAGCTTTTACACTCAATAAATTTGTAAAGTTTTTGTTCTCACTATTCCCTCGGTCCAGAATGCTCTCCACTCTCCCCATCAGCTTGACAAATTCTTTCTTCTCTGTTTTGTTTTCAGTTTAAACATCACTTATGCCAGAGATCCTTCCCTGATCCTTCCTATTCCCATTTAAACTAGGTGAGACTCCTGCTAGAGCTTCTTTCTGTAGTACCAAGTACTGACCCCACTGGGTCCTTACCAGGCACAGCTCAGGAATTTTCTTTCTTCTCAACAATAAATTCCATGAAGGCAACAACCCTCTCTGCTTTTCTCATCATTTTGAGCAAGTGTTTAGCACATATGAGGTGATAAATAGAGCTTTATTTTTGTTCTCAGACTATTCAGAGAGAAAAAAGTTTTGAAATATTTTTAGACATAGTATCTTCTTTTTTTAGGAATATCCATATATACATTTTATATTATTGCATAGCTTGAATTAGTCTTGCATACTAACCTTATATCACATATAATTTTTGTCCTACTTCCAGTTTTTTGTTTTTCTTCTTAGTTCCTATCTGTTTTCCCCTCCTCTGTCCCCAGTTGCTATTCCAGGACAGCACTTTCTAAAATTCCAAAGCTCTCTGTGCTTCAAAATTTTGAGAATTCTTGCTCAACATGACTATTTCTAGAAACTGCTTGCAAGAGTTCCAAAGTCCATGGCTTCAGTATCAAGGTCATGGGAAAATCTTTACTGTTCAGAGAGAGATTTCTAGAGCCCTCCAATGAATATGTACAAATCTTCTACTGTGCATTAGCAGAAGAGCCAACACATGATAACCTATGATTATAATATTTTTTCTGAAATGGGTAGCCTCAACTGGCAATTTACATCTAAAATATCCACTTTGCTTTAGAATTAAGTTCTATTTACCTTAGTAGTAACAAGTTCTTTAAAATGAAAAAAATTATTTTTCAAGACTGAGGCTTGGAGAAAAAAAATAAAATAAAATAATTGAGTAAGCACTACTAGGGAAAAAGAGAAACATGAACAAGGTAAGGAAATTAAAACAAAACAAAACAAAAACTCATCGCCTTTAAATGTGTTCAAGTCTCCAGGTCCAGATTATTCAGAACAAACTTGCAGATCAATGAGGCAGTAAACACCCAGGGAGAGAAACAGGTTTAAGATAAACATCAATAACTATAAAGGTATTTGTATTGCATAGACAGAAAAATTGACCTTCTGATTTAGAGATTGATCAACTTGCTGTTGATCACTAGCAAAATTCTAGGATAAATATTAAATAGCCAATTTGTGAACATTTGGGCCAGAAAATCTTGCCTTAATCCCAAAGGAGTTTTCTTAAGATCAAGTTATGCCAAACTTAAAACACTACATTGGATGAATACCAAAGAGAAATTCAATTGCAGTAAGGCTCTTGACAACGTTTGTTATCTTTATAAACCAGATGGTAAACTGAAGGTTATAGCAAAATACAGTTTGGTGAATTCAGAGTCAATCGAACAAGCATATCAAGGGCAATTGTTTAGAGGATCCATGTCTTTTGAGAGGAATAGTCTCTCTGGAATGATCACCCTACCTGGTGTCATTGATGATGACTTAGATGATATTTTCAGAACTGCCAAATAAACAAACTGGGAGGGAAAATACGCTGGTTAATAGGATCAGATCAAGATTGAGAAATATTTTAGCAGGCAATAAATATCAGAGCCAGAATTTCACAAATGCATGATTAAGGACATATGTCCGAACAGGAATTTCTGTTAATAAAATATTATATATGTTGACTTAGAAAAATCAGAAAACACAAACAAGCAAATAGAAGAAAAAACTGTAAATGTGATAGTCATTAGGACTGTCTACAAAAATTGCTCTGAGCTCATTGGAAGCTTGCATTTCTTTGTTCCTTTGAAGTGAGGCATGAGATTTTCTTTGAACAACAAAATACCAGAAGTGTCATGCGGCGTGTACAAGTTGCCTCATCCTTTTTTCCTGCCTCAGTAGTAGTGGAAGCTTCTGGAGCCATCTGTCTGTGTCTCTGAGTGGGTGTGATCAGTAAGCCCCTCTCTCATAAACTGTGCTGATAAATAGTATAAGCAAGAACTAATTTTTTGTTGTGTTAAGTCACTGGGATTTTGGGATTATTTGTTACTGCCGTATAATCCAACCTATTCTAAGTGATGAAACTACTATTTCAGAACATAAAGATAAGAAAAAGTATGTTTGTGCTATGTTAATTGCAAGATTTTTAGCACACATATGTGATATACACAAAAATTATGAAAATGTCATGTATATTGTAACATACTTGTTTACTTCATTATATTGTGAAGTAAGTATATTTCTACATCAATTTTTAACTAAATAATAATTACGGTCCATTACTTTAACATGTCATACCTAACCAATTCCCTACTATAAAAACTTTATTTTTTCTATTTTTATATTATGAGTAATGCTATGATAAGACTTTTTGGACACATCCTTAGTATTTGACTTAGAATAAATTAGGAAAAGTGATATTTTGAGAACAAAATTAATTGCTTTCTTAAGCTTTGATCATATATTTCCAAATTATACTAAATAAGTAATAAAAATGTATAGTTCCATCAGCTGTGTGTGAGAAAGTCTGTTTTCCAGGTATTTGTCTGCATAGAATATTGGCTATTAAGTTCATTTTTAGCAGTTTAATTTTGCCAGCACCTTTGGTGTCTAGCTTGTTTGAACATTTCATCACATGTTTGTGAGCCATTTTATTTCTTCATTTGTGACTCACTTATTCATATTCTTTATTCATTGTTCTACTGATATTAGTCTATTTTAGTTGATTCTCAAGGGCTCTTGAGATATTAAGTCTGTTAACCCCTACCATATATTTTGCAAGCATATTTCTGTTTTCTTTTTGATATTTTATTATTCTTCCACTTTGGAGCTTTAAATTTTAGTTGGCAAAATATAGCAGTCTGTCTTATGCGACTTATATCCTTGAAGGATACACTTGGAATTCTCAAATCTCCAAGTAAAATTAACATTTTCAAATATAATATTTTCCTTTAGTTCATTGATTATTTTGTTTTTACACATACATTTTTAATCCATCTAGAATTTATTTCTGAATATTAAATACGACAGGATTCTTCCCCTCCCCCAAAAAAATACGTAGTTGTCTTTAACTGATCTTAAACTCAACAAGTAGCATTAGAGAGGCAAACACACACATTAATGCAATCTTAAACTTCTTTAACAAAAATCTAGGACACACCAAGAAGGAAGTCATAATTCTACTACACTCTCCATCTGTTAGACCACTTCTAACATTCAATCAGGACACGGATAAATAGGAAGATAGTCAGAGAAGGGCAACCAGAATGGTGGTGGTTCAGGAAACCATATCTTTTGAGGAACAATTCAAAAAATGTTTTGCTTAGAGAAGAGATTGATCTTGACAATGAAAATTGTATTCAGAATTAGGAAGGATTGACATGAAAAAGTGGTAGATTCATTCTGTGTAGTTCTAGATATTGGCATTTGGTGCATTAAAATTTATAGCAAATCGTATTTCATTTAAATAAAAGGAAGAATTTTATATTCAAATATAAAGTACAGTTATCCCTCAGTATCTATGGAGGATTGGTTCTAGGACCTCCCATGGATACCAAAACCCACAGATGCTCAAGCCTGTGATATAAAATGGCATAGTATTTATACTGGACCTATGGACATTCTCTTTTAAATCATCTCTAGATTACTTCTAATACCTAATACAATGTAAATGCAATGTAAATAGTTGTTATGCTGTATTGTTTAAGGATAATGACAAGAAAAAAAGTCTATACATGCTTGATACAGATGCAGATTTTTCCCCTAAATATTTTCCATTAGTGCTGGGTTGAATCCATTGATGCAGAACCCACAGATACAGAGGACTGACTATACTGACATCCTACTGCTGGAAGAATTCAAACAGTTACTAAATGCCATTCAAGTTTGTACAGGAGATCCTTGCTTGGGTTGGGATATTAAACTAATGTCCTCTAAGGCCTCTTCCAAAGTCTAAGATTTTATGATTCTGGATTGTTTGACCTAGCTGAAGAAAATGACTTGGTAAATAACTACTGTTATTTTCAAAAATTTAGGTCTGAGTTCTGAAAAATGCTTAAAGTGGGAGGATAAGACAGAGCATAAGCAACTTAGGGGATTGGCATACAAGCCCAGGCCCTCCCACCCAATGATAAGCAGTAGAATCTTAGGCAGATCACGTATCTCACCTGGGCTACAGTGTGTCATTCTAAAATGAGAGAGTTGAACTAAAATATCATTACTAGATGATCTGAGAGTCCCCTCAAAGCCTGAGATCCTGTAATTCTATGTTTAATAAATAGGTGTAATAAATGACATAATCAGGTTTTCAAATAGAAACTCTTATGCCTATTTTAATAAACTCTGGTTGTCTCAGTGCCTTGTCCTACTGATAGCCTTAGATCCAAAAACCAGAGGTTAAATCCAAGGTTCACACATTCATCATTCATCAAAAAAAGTTTAAGAACTTATTTTGCACGGGGCACAATGCTAGGTACCACTGATTCAAGGGCAATTAAAGTGAAGCCTGTACTACCAAAGATCTCACAGTTTAGTAGTGATGACAGCCTAGTAGACCAACAATTACGCTGCTACATAACAATTGTGTTGGATGTCTTTAACTGCCGTAGTATCAGAGGCTGACAGCCTACTTGGCCTTTAGATATCTCAAATATACCCCAAGAGACTCTAGCTTATAATTTCTCTCCTCATGCTTTCAAGTTACTGAAGGTGAATGTGTTCCCTGTTTAAAAAGTTTAATAATTCGCCATTCGGGAGTATTTGCTGTGTGCTCTATAGCATGCTATTTGATCAGAATTTCTTTAGAGAACAGTTAACTTTAAATCAAATGGAACTCATAAGTGAGAGATTCTCCTTTCTCTTTGGATATTTTTTTGCACTTGAGTTTCAAATGCTGAAAATGAATGATCTCTCCATCATAACATTCACAGACCCTTTTCCTGACTTATGGTGTGTGACTGTGGCCTGGCACTTGCTGCAGATGAGAACCCTTTCAAGCTAGAATTGGAGGGCTGAATCTGCTTCTACCATTTTCGAAGACATGGCCGGTAGCCTGGGCTACTCTAGGCTTTCTCTTCTATGTTCTCTGGGGCTCTGCTTCTGACCTGCCTTTTTCCTTTTTTTCCTTCTGGTCCACCTCACCTCAAAGAGGACACATGGGAGATAGGGGAGGCATTCCACAGCCAGGGCCAAGAAGAAAGGACGACCACCCCGGGGTCGAGTCTCTGGCAGCCTACCCAGTCTATTCTGGGGTGAATCCGACCCGATTGCATGTTTCCCTAAAATAGAACACCAAGTTGAAGATACACCAAATTGTTTTCTACAGTTTTTAAATAAACATAGATGTTGTAGTCCCCCAAAATAAACCTTAGAGAATAAAACAGTGAATTTTTCAGTAAATATATTAGAAATAGATGGTAAGAAATCCTCCAATCTGGCAAAGACTGGAATGGGAGCATGAATTGGAAACAGGTCAAGCCTCCTGGCCATAAATAGTCTCCTCACTTTAACCAAGATGATTGTCTCATGTGCTCTGACCCAAGAGGGTTACTAGTTTCCAGGAAGAGAACTGGTGGGACTTTTCAGCCCTAAATGTGCTTAAAGGACAAAGGAAAGAAACTCAGTCACAGAAACTAGTGAATGGAAAAAAACATTATGCTATTTTCTTTTTAATGTTATTTCAAAGCAGTAGTTTGGATAGATGTCATGTTGTTTCCTATGAATGCCATGGGAGTATATCGGCATGACTACCTTCCTATGACCAAAAACTAAGAGGGATAAATTAGCCCAGGTCAGAAGCAGAGTCTGGAACTTGTGTGTGTCAGTCTGCTATTTAACACCAAGACCTTTGTCCTCTAAAGATAGAAAAGTCCAAGAGGAGAAAGCATGTGTCAATATTATTTTAAATGACATTAATTTGATATTCCCTAAGTGAAAAGAAGACCCTTATAAAGACACTTTGTCTCTTCTCCTGTTTACTTCTCCCATCTATCTATCTTTTATTCTTTCTCTCTGAAAAGAGAGATGCATTTCTGAAAAAAGATGATGCAGTAAGATTGGAATAGCTAAACCTACCACACAGGGATGCTTTAAAGCAAGCTTGTCCAACCTGAAGCCTGCAAGCCTCATGAGGCCCAGGATAGCTTTGAATGCAGCCCAACACAATTCATAAACTTTCTTAAAACATTATGAGATTTGTTTTGCAGTTGTTTGTTTTTTTTTTTTTTAGCTCACCAGCTATCATTAGTGTCAGTGTATTTTATGTGTGGCCCAAGACAATATGGCCTAGGGAAGACAAAAGATTGCATAACCCTGCTTTAAAAAGTAAAAGAATAACTTATGGGAAAGCACCAATCAGACACATAGGAGGTGCTCAGTAAAGGAATAGCTCCATCTTCTTTCCTTGTTGGCAGAGGGAAAACATTGCAAGATCATGGGTAGATAAGTGAAATGATGAGCACTATATTATGTTCTTCTCCTTGTTGGAATCATATTGGTGAGAAAGGAGTGCCAGGTTCAAACATCAAATCCCTGAGTTTTACTTTTTCCAATTGTCACTGCAGGTATTTTTATCAAGGCAATGGAAAAAACAGTGCTCCCCATTCCTGGTCAAAGAGGTCTCTGCTAAACAACAAATTATGCCTGTTGCTCAAGGTTCTATCAGATTCCTGGCATCAGATTAGGAGTTCCTTTGAAGAAAAGACTATAGACTCTAATAGAACTCCTTATTAGTCTGCCTTCTGAGAAGGTGTAATAATATGCTCTCTATGGGAACTAGGTAGTCATTTGTTCAACTAACAATTAAGGAAGCACCACTCATAGTTGGTTACATAATTGGCAGATATCTTCCAGTCGGATTATTTTAGAGGCCATAAAGAACAAAATGGTTTTGCTATAAGACATTTTCCATTTAAAACAAAGAAGAAAGATTTAACTGCTCTGACATATGTACATGGGAAGCCATGCACTATAGGGAATGAGAGTGCAGATTTTGGATTCAGATGTTCCTCAGTTCCAATTTCTTTACTAATTGTGTGGACTTTGGAAAGTTATTTGACTTTTCTGAAATGCCATTTTCTCAGCTGTAAAGTAGTAATGGTAATAGCTTACCTTGCAGGGTTGTTCAGACTTACATGAGATAATAATATATATTATGTGCTTAGTTCATATGGTGTCTAACCCTATAAACAGCGGCCAATAAATAGCAGTTACTGCCGTGCCAAAATTGGACAAGCTATCATCACCAGGGCTCTGTGCCCTGAGTATTTTTGTTTGGCCCTTGTCTTTAGCCAACTGAGCAATACAAAACTGAGTTCCTGAGAAATCTTGGAAATGATAATTCTTTGGTTCTCACCACCCCCATATTGTGAAGTCCATGATCTTCACATGGCAGATTCTCTCCAACCAAAGCCCCCTCAGAATTTTGGAATGGAATTCTGATACCACAACAAGTGCTGTAGAGACTCCATGGGCATGGGGAGCCTGACTGGGAGCAGGGGTTCAAATTGCCCTTGGATCTTATCAGCAGCTCAGAAATGTTACAGGTAGTCAGCTACTAGGAAGTGGAGGCCTAGCCTCTTAATTTTGTTCCTGCTTAGAAATAGGCATACTCTGGGTTTTCATAACCCTGAAAATCTCATAGAATAGCCCTGAACACTCAGCTTGCCTTATCAGAAATAAAGACCACTCTCCATTTAGAGACTGACCAAGAAAGAGACTCCTGCTGTTATAGTAATATGGTTGCCCTTTGACCCCAGGAAGTTCATTATATCTCTTTTCTGACCACAAAAGATTTACTCCAACTCCTCAGGTAAATGTCTCTCCTCTAATAAGGAACCAAGCTCCAAAGATCTTGAAAGGTTTAATATATACCTTTCAGAACTATTCATCCACATAACTAGTAGTCTCTTCATACTCTCTTCACAGCACTTGAGGCATTAAGAGTTGCTCAGTAGGTTGCTGAATTATTGCAACTCGGGAGCCAGACTATGACAGTGAACTGACATGTGCTTGTGGCCACCTGAGCACTGTGTTTTGATGAAGGAAAAGAACCTTTCGCAGATGCAGTAGAGACTTCTGTTTGATGAGGTGAGTGTAGTGCAAGGGAAGCTGCCTATTTCGGATACTCTGGACATAAAATGACATGTAATGAAGACAGTCATAACAGAACAGCCTCCAACCTCAACAGTGTTCTGGTGCAATCAAATTTATTTTTTACTTTTAAAACTTTTTAAAAAATACATGATTATTGTAGACAAATATAGTAATATAGAGAAGTAAATTTAAAAATTAAACATTTCCCAGAAAACCACCAATATCTAGTATTAATGCTGTAAAACGTATCCTCCTAGTCTCTTTTTAATATATGTATTCATTTTATAAAAATGGTGCCATGGTAAGCATTCTGATATGTAATCTGCTTTTCCCCTTGTATACTGTAAACATTTTCCATAAATATTTCTCTCTATTATTATCTTCACTAACTTTTGGTAATGTTTTATTATTGTGTCACAATGATTTAATCAAGTATGAATTATCAATATTTAGATAGTTTCCAGATTTTCAGAATTATAAAAATAGTTTGATGAATTACACCGTAGGTGAATGTTTGTTCTTAACCAATATTCTTTTGTTATAATAAATTTCTATATATGGTGTCTGCTGGGTGAAAGGCTACGTGCAAGACTGTGTTCACACACCCTGCTATGAACACTCCTATACAGGACCCCTGTCAGCAGATGCAATGGTTTGCCTCCTGTGAGTGAACTTTCTGGGTCTTAAGTAAATGTCAAGATGATTCTGTTTTCCCATTTCAGTCTCAGTTTACACTTTCTTATCCGAGGACTCACACTGTTAGTGCTCCCATTTTATTCTCAAAAGTATCTTTGTTGAGGCAGCATTGTATAGGCATCTCATCATGGGGTAGATAAATGCTTACCTTTAAGAGATAATGCAAAACTGTTTTCCAGACTTGTTGCACCAACTCAATCTTCCCAATAGTGTATAAGCAATGCTGTGGATCTGTTGTCAGACTTTTTTGCTTTTAATGAAATGGTTATAAAATGCTATTTTATAGCCACATGTTAAATATGCTTTATCTTTTTTTACATTCTAAATTTCATCAGTGATACATTATAATTGTACATATTTATGGGGTACACGTGATATTTTGATACATGCCCACCATGTGTAATGATCAACTCAGGGTAATTAGGATATCCATTGCCTCATATATTTGTCATTTCTTTGTGTTGGGAACATTTGAAATCTTCTTTCCTAGATACTTTGAAATATCCAGTAAGTTATCGTTAACTATAGTCACCCTACTGTGTTCTCAAACACTAGAACTTCTTTCTACCTAACTATATTTTTGTACCCATTAACCAACCCCTCTTCATCCCTTCCACCCCTTAACCAGCCTTCCCAGCCTCTGGTAACCATCATTCTCCTCTCTACTTCCATGAGGTCAACTTTTTTAGCTTTCACGTATGAGTAAAAACATACAATGTTTGTATACATGCTCTACTAATGATTTTTATACTTTTACATGTTTTCATGATGGTGATTATCATCTTTTTGCTTCCAGATGCAGGACTCCCTTCAGTATTTCTTGTAAGACCGGTCTAGTGGTGACAAATATCTTCAGTTTTTGCTTGCTTTGGAAATATTTTATTTCTCCCTCATTTCTGAATCATTTCATAATTCTGATATGTATGTATATCCTTTCTTATATTAAAGAGAAAGCACGAGATAATGAATATGAGATTCACATTAGCTCAGATAGGAAGGAGGCATAGGGATGAAATGTGGAGAACTTACAATTAGATATCAGTTATCATCAAGATCTGAGCACCAGGCATGGTGGCTCATGTCTATAATCCCAGCACTTTGGGAGGCCAAGGTGGAAGAATCACTTGAACCCAGAAGTTCAAGACCAGCCTGGGCAACATAAGGAGACCTCCATCCCTACAGAAAAAATTTTAAATTAGCCAAGTGTAGTGGCACACATCTGTGTTCCCAACTACTCAGGAGTCTGAGGTGAAAGGATCATTTGAGTCTAGGAATTTGAAGCTCTAGTGAGCCATGATCGTGCTACTATACTCCATCCTGGGTGACCAAACAAGACCCTGACTCAAATTTAAAAAAAAATAAAAAATAAAAAAAGAAAAAACTAAATAAACAAAAAAATCTGAGCATTCACTTTGGTTGGTATTTTCTAAGGTTTAATCAGAAACAAATAAGCAAACGAATGCAGGCCATGAGTATGTACTAAACCAAGATTATGATTAATTTATTTCTGTGTACAAGAAATCCAATGAAAAGTAGGAAGGATGTGAATATTTGAAGGTTATCTATAGCTGAGGGTAGAGTGACAAGCACCCCTGTGGCCACCAACACTGGGACTACACTGAGTCAGACCCAAAGCCAGCACAGCACTGGGTCTTGCCCAAGGCCCATGATGACCACTGCCTAGGATGTTCCCTCAAAGCCCAAGGGCTCTACAATCAGCAGGTGCCCAATCCAGCCGGGCTTGTGGCCTTGCCTTCAGGGAGCACGCTTTCCCCACCCCACCCAGGCCAGGTCCAGAAATGCTGTCTTTGAGCCAGGGCCCAGGATCAGGAACCTTAGGAATCTACCTGGCGCTCTATTCTACGGTGTCTAAGCTCTCTCCAAAACCATAAGACAGAGTCATTTCTACTCTTCCCTCCCCTTTCCTCAAGCAGAGGAGACTCTTCCCATGGCCACCACTGCCCCAGGCTTGCAGCAAATGCTGCCTGGCTACTACGGACGTTCACTTAAGGCCCGAGAGCTCTTCAGTCAGCTTATGGTGAATACTGCTAGATCTGGGTCTCTCCCTTCAGGGCAGTGGACCCTCCTCTGGTCCAGGGTGCCAAGGCATGGAATTAGGAACCCTAAGAGCCCACTTGGTGCTCTGCCCCCACTGTGGCCGAGCTGATAACCAAGGGCAAGGCAAAGCTCCCTTTACACTCTCCTCTCCTGTTTTCAGGCAGAAAGAGTCCCTCCCCATAGCCACCACAGCTGGGAATGTGCTGGGTCTCACCTGAAGTCAGCATGGCACTAGGTCTCATCCAAGGCCTGCAGCAAATACTGCCTGGCTACCACTGATGTTTATTCAAGGTCCAAGGACTCTTTAGTCAGCAGGTGATGAATCCTTCCAGAACTGGATTCTTCCTTCTAGGCAGTGGGCTCCCTTCTGTGCCAGGGTATGTCTAGAAATGTCATCTGGGAGCTAGAACCTGGAATGGGGGCCTCAGGACTCTGCCTGGTGCTCTAACCTACTGTGGCTGAGCCACTATCCAAGTTTCAAGATAAAGTCCTCTTTAGTCTCCCCTCTCCTTCCTCAAGCAGAAGGAAGGAATCTCCCTCAGAGCTGTGAGCTGTGCTGCCTGGAATTGGGGGACGGGTAACTCAGGCACTCCCTTGTCATCCCAGCTGGTGTCTCACTAGGTTGCGTGCACCCCAAGTCTACTGGCAAGTACAGCACTGGGACTTGCCCAGGAATTGCAGTCCTTGTGGCCTAGACTGCCTTTCAAGTTTATTTAGGATCCCAGACCACTTTAGCCCAGAGGCAATACTTTCCAGAACTCAGGTTCCAATCGCTGGGATGCATGATTCCCCTCTGACTAGGGCTGGTCTAAATGCTCCCTCCATGGGCACTTGCCGATGTCTGCCCTGCTTTACTTTCCACTGTGAAAGGCAGCACTGAGTTCCAATGCAAAGTCCCGCAATCACTGCACTCTCCCTCCCGCAACACGCAGATTCTTTCCCTGGGCCATGTGACTGCTGCCGTGGGATAGGGGAGGGGCGGTGTTGGCAATTCAAGACTGTCTTTCCTATCTTCCTCAGTGCCTCTTTCAGTGGTATGAAGTTAAAACCACATACTGTGATCACGCACCTGATTCTGGGGTCTTATAGATGCTTTCTTATGTGGATAATTGTTCTAATTTGGTGTTCCTACAGGGGGGACAGTTGCTGGAGGGTGCTATTTGGCCATCTTGCTTCCTGAAGGTTATTTATAGATACCACTAGATCTGCCCTCCAGAAAGGTTAAATAATTCATATTGCCATAAAAATGAATACGAGTGCAGATTTCACTGCGTCCTAAATTGCTTTATAAGGCTAAAGTGATTGGATTGGATCCACCTGGGCCATGATACACACCTGAGCTGTGGAATTTCTCTCTGATTCATGAATGGTAAGGCATTTGATCGACCCTTACCATTCTCATCTTTGCCCGAGGCCTGCTCACTTTGGTCTGGTACTGGAGCTAGCATGCAAAGCAGGGCCTACAGCATTTAGCTGAGGGGTGGAACCATCTGAAATGCCTCTGCCACTGTTGTCTTTAATGGCTTTCAGATGTGAAGAGGATCACATGCTCTCCAGCTGTTTTTATGTTCACTCCAGGGGCATTGTCTCAAAATTTCCAAAATATTCTAAAATCGGGGGTATAACTCAGTGGTTGAGCATTTGACTGCAAAATATTCTCAAATCTACCAGTTCTCCACCACTATCATCATGAGTGGTAACAACTAATGTCTAGTTATTGTTTAAGGTGCCATAATTAAAAGGTATGTAAATAAAAGAAGTTCCTTGACCCTCAGAGTTACATTTCTTTATTTTAAGAAATAAGATAGGTATGCTTAAGTCTCCACCCTCAGTCATGGGAAACTGCATTTCAGTAATGTTTAAGAGCTTCTTTTCCTCCCAAAAATGATACAGGAGTGGAGATGGCCAAGGAGAGGATGTACCCTAACTGGAAATTTCAGTCGTCACCAAAGTGTACATTGTCATGGTCCATTTGAATGCAGTTGCTTCTGTTCTTTCTGTGGTAAGTCTGAGCTGAGGATCTTTCATTAAGAGTCTCCACACAGTCCTCCACAACGCTGCCTCCATCAACAAGCTTGCCATCTCCAGTGAGTCACATGGGAGCAGAACTAGGTCCCTACAATATTTATTTGAAAGTAAATAGGCATTTGACAAACAATCTCACTTCCATACATCTTCAAGTCTTTGGAAATCCCCCTCTCTTTCCCACCCACACTGCCTCCTCTAATCCTTGGAGCTCCTCCTCCTTTTGGATAATCATTCCACATGCCTCAGTTTACCTACTTTTCATAAGTAAAGACCTGGGTAGGGTTTTCTTGGTTTTTGTTTTTGAGACAGAGTCTTGCTCTGTTGCCCAGGCTGGAGTGCAATGATGTGATCTAGGCTCGCTGCAACCTCCGCCTCCCGTGATCAAGCAGATTTTCCTGCCTCCACCTCCCCAGCAGTTGGGATTATAGATGTGTGTGTGCCACCCCACCCATCTAATTTTTGTTTTGGTTTGTTTGTTTGTTTGTTTGTTTTGAGATGGAGTCTCACTCTGTTGCCCAGGCTGGAGTACAGTGGTGCGATCTCGGCTCACTGCAACCTCCGCCCTCCGAGTTCAAGTGACTCTTCTGCCTCAGCCTCCTGAGTAGCTAGGATTTCAGGTGCCTGCCACAACGCCCGGCTAATTTTGTGTATTTTTCGTAGAGACGGGGTTTCATGATGTCAGCCAGGCTGGTCTCAAACTCCTGACCTCAGGTGTCCGCCTGACTCGGCTTCCCAAAGTGCTGGGATTATAGGCATGAGCCACCACATCCAGCCAAGACCTGTTTTCTTTAGCAGGAGAGAGAAATAGAATAATGCCTTTTCATTTTTACTAGATGTGGTGAAGACAAAGTAAATGCAACTTAAAAAGAAACAAGCAAACAAAATTCCCGAAATGTTAAGACACTGTCTTGTTGATTCTGCCCTCAAAATATGTCCAGAATCTAACCACTTTTCTCCAGCTCCTTTGCTGTTACCTAATTCAAGCCACTATCATCCTGATGTTGTCCCTTTCTGAATTCTGGTAATTCTCTCTATCTCCTTAAACCAATCTCTGAATCCACATTTGTTCGCTTCTAACAGATTCTCCACAGAATAGCCAGAAGGAGATTTTATTTTATTTTTTATTGTTTTTCAGACAGACTCTCGCTCTGTCGTCCATGCTGAAGTGCAATGGCATGATCTCGGCTCACTGCAACCTCTGCCTCCCGGATTCAAGCAATTCTTGTGCCTCAGCCACCTGAGTAGCTGAGATTACAGGCATGCATCTGGCTAATTTTTTTTTTGGTATTTTTAGCAGAGACAGGGTCTTGCCATGTTGGCCAGGCTATTCTCAAACTCCTGACCTCAAGTAATCCACCCGCCTTGACCTCCCAAAGTGCTGGGATTACAAGCATGAGCCACTGTGCCTGGTCCAGGCAGTAGATTTTAAAAACACAATCACATTGTGTAACATCCTCAAATAGTAAGATATACAACCATAAAATGAAAAATTCTTATCAAGATCTACAAGGCCTTCTAGTGTTATTCCCTATTGCTCTACTTTAGGTTATTGATACGACCGGTTTTGTTTGTTTTTAAACTTCCCCTAACTCTTTTCTAGCTCAGGATTAGTCTACCCCTTTACCTAAAATCTTCTTTTCCTGACTACCTTCTGGTCATGCCTCATGTCTTAGCTAAATGTGATTCCCTCAAAGAAGACTTTCATTGATGCCATAATCTAAATGAGTGACCCTGCTTTAGTTTCTCATTATGCTTATTGTCATTCTTAGCATTGCCACAATATGTCATTATCTATGTGTTGACGTGATTATTTACTCAATATCTATTTCCCCCACTGACCACATATCACCAGTGCCTAATGAATAGCAGATGCTAAAGAAATTAACAAATGAAAAGCAAAGATGTGGAACTTTGAATAGTTTAAGTTCTATTTAGGCAGACACACACACACACACACGCGCGCGTGCGCACACACACACACACACACAGGGTAGTTATTGTGGGTTATAGACCATCTCACTTTCCTAATTCTCATCTCAGACACTGAGTAACTACAGGCCCAGTCATTGCCACAGAATTTTTGCTTCATATTCTTGTTGACTGCCTTACTTGAAAGCAATTCAATCCATGTGTAAGGATTCCATTAGACAGTCTGTCATGAGACAAAGGCAAAAAATCCCTCGGTTCTATTTTTGCTACCATCTGTGTCTTTTTAAATTCTTCCTATATATGGAATTTTTTCATTGCTTTATTTGACTTCTGTAAATCTGCTAAATATGTTTACAAGCAACTTCCACAACCCTTCTCCACCATCACTTCCACTTTGATGTCATCCCATTTTAGAACTGGATAGATATTTAAGATCCTCTTAACTTTGCAGACAACAGAACAACCAAGCCTCAGAGAAATGAAGTGATTTGCTGAAAGCTACTCAGTTGTGATTACTAATTGTAGAAAAATAGAGCAGGGTGCAGTGGTTTGTGACTGTAATCACAGCCCTATGGGAGGCCACTGTGGAAGGATCGCTTGAGCCCAAGAGTTTGAGGCCAACCTTGGCATTATAAGTGAGACAACCATCTCTATAAAAACATAAGAACATTAGCTAAGTGTAATGGTGCACGCTAGTAGTCCCAGCTATCTGGGAGGCTGAGGTGAGAGGATTCCTTAAGCCCAGGAGGTTGAGGCTGCAGTGAGCCAAGATTATGCCACTGCACTCCATCCTGGGTGGTACAGTGAGACCCTGTGTCAAAAAATTAAAATTTGAAAAATTTGAAAAACAATTGTAGAGGAATAGAAAGCAAAGTGAGCTTCTAAAACCTTGGCCCTTATAATTTACTCCCAAATTTTCTATCTTAAAAAAAGAGAAGAAAAAGAATCAGGGAACATTTTAAATCTGAGAGTGTTCCAATTCCTCAAAAGATGTTTAAAAAGTCAGTTTTTACCATCATTCTGAAGAAAGCAAGGAAATAAGACCTAAAAATATTTAAAACTCAAATCATCTGTATAGGAAAATTTCAGTATGTTCTAGGCTTCCTTGTGTTTACTTTTCAGACTGCTTTCTGTAATCAAGTAAGATTAAGTGAAAATTACCTGGGCCACAAAACTGCAATGAAATTATTAAAGCATTTATTTAAAATATTTTCAGTCAGGTGCAGTGGATCTTACCTGTAATCCCAACACTTTGGGAGGCCGAGGCAGGAGGATCACTTGAGCCCAGGAGGCCAAGGCTGCAGGGAGTTATGATCATGCCACTGTCCTCAAGCCTGCATGACAGGGCCGGAACCTGTCTCTAATAAAAATAAAATAAAATAAAACGTTATTTTCTCTTTAATCTGAACAATTCTAGGATCTGGCATCTTTGATGTTTCCAATACAATCAATTTCAAAATATGTGCTGAATTTATACTATGCAAAGGAGTGTTGTTTGGGCCTCATATGAGGGCCAAGAAGGTGAGCTCACGTGGAGACAGGCTGTATGAGTCCACTCTCATGATGCTAATAAAGACATATCCAAGACTGGGTAATTTGTGAAAGAAAGAGGTTTAATTGACTCATAGTTCAGCATGGCTAGGGAGGCCCTAGGAAACTTACAATCATGGCAGAAGAGGAAGCAAACACTTCCTTCTTCACATGGCGGCAGCGAGGAGAAAAATGAGAGCCAAGTGAAGCAAGAAGTCTCTTATAAAACCATCAGACCTTGTGAGAACTCACTATCACAAGAATAGCATGGGGGAAACCACCCCCATGATTCCATTACCTCCCATTGGATCCCTCCCATGACACCTGTGGATTATGGGAACTACAGTTCAAGATGAGATTTGGGTGGGGACACAGCCAAATCATATCACAGACATTAAGAAGCTGGTACTCTTATTATAATGGGAGAAGCCCACATAGTCAAAAAAATTACTCTGAAATCTATCATGGTGTCAGCACAATTTGAACACAGACTGCTGTAAATAAAAGAGAAATAGTAGTCTTTGAATTTAATACTAGAAAAAATATTAGAAGAGAAAATTAAATTCTACTTCAATTCTTCACATTGGTGAGGTAGACAGCTTCAACTGGTCTTAAAAATATAGACTGATTTTCTATAAATTATTTTTTGAAAGCTAGAAATACGCTAGAAATATGTCATACCAATCAGAAAAAAAAAAAATTCTAAAGGAAGGTGAGGGACAGGAATAAACAACTAAATGTGAAATTGTCTCAAAGACATCAGGTTGGGTACTGAATTAAGTTTGTCTTAAAATCAAATTATAGAGACTTCCAGCAGTTTCACTGCTGGAAATTTATACTATGAATATATTCCTATGTGAAGATATCTATTGTGCTTTTCTGTAATTTACAGAAACTGAAAACAACGTTATGTATTCATCAGAAAGGACTGCTTTATTTAACTGTGTTCAATACATATCATAGAGTACTATGCACTCCTGAAAATGAATGAGGGAGATCTAGAGGTACAAATATGGGAGGAGGTCTAAGAAATATTACTAAGTGAAAGGCAAGGAAAATAACTATACAGAAATATAAACAGAATCCTATTTGTGCAATAACAAGATTGTATAAATATACTCCTCATAAAGCATTCTTAGGAGAATACTCGAGAAATCTTTTTTTTTTTTTTTTTTTTTTTTTTTTTTTTTTTTGAGATAGGGTCTTACTCTGTTACCCAGCCTGGAGTACAGTGGCACAATCACAGCTCACTGCAGCCTCAACCTCCCTGGGCTCAGGTAATCCTCTCACTTCAACCTCCCAAGTAGCTGGGACTACAGGCATGCACCATCATGCCCACCTAGTTTTTGCAATTTTCTGTAGAGATGGGGTTTTGCCACGCTTCCCCAGCTAGTGTTGAATTCCTGGGCTCAAGTTTCTGCCTGCCTTAGCTTCCCAAAGTGCTGGGATTACAGACATGAGCCACCATGCCAGGCCAGGAAACTCTTAGTGAGCATATCTTTGGAAAATGAGACTGGGAAGTTACATGAAAAGAAATTTTTATTTTATGCCCTCTGTGTCTTTTGATTATTTTTAAATTATGGAGAGGTATTACTTTTGTATTACTTTTTGTTTATTAAATTCCTATACTATTATGCATATATCATTTTAAAACTATAGTTCTTTTAAGTTAAGTTTACTTGGGAAAATGTCCTAATTTCTTTTCTCATTGTATGTCTTTAGTTTCTATATTCCAGTGACTCTGTTGTGGATTATGTGTTTGCCCTAGCTTTTCCCATCTCTAATAACGTCATGAACTGGCATTTCTGAATTTTCATTTTTATTATTGGACTCTTTAATCCTGCTTGTTTTAAGAAGCATTTTGCAAGTTACATGTTAACTAAGACACAGTACCTGATTTAAAGGGGGCATAAAATGCAGTGGGAGAGACAGAAACTATTTTTACTTCATAAAATCCAGTTTTATAAAAAGCTCTGTTAATAACACTGAGGGAGTATGAGAACACAAAAGAAAGCATACTAAATTTGGCTGGGGAAAGAATCAAGGAAGATTTCCGGGAAGTTATGACAATTAAGATCAGTCTTGAAAAGATGAATCAGCTGGTACAAGTATAATACATGGCCTTCATAGATCATTTTGCATGCCTTATAATTAGTGAAATTTAGATATAGAAGAGATCTTAAATAATATTAAATGTAATATTCTCATTTTTAAAATAGCGAAACATGACTTGTTAAACAACATGGCCTGTGGGGTCAAATTAAATGGCCAATACAGAGTAGACACTTAATAAATATTTGTTCCCTTCAGAACTGGCTACATAAATTACAGGGCCCAGTGGAAAATGAAATACAAGGCGCCTTGTTCAAAAGTTATTAAGAATTTCAAGACAGTCACAACAGAGTGTTAAAACAAGCATAAGCCCTTCTGAGCACAGGGCTACATTGAAATAAGCCACAGTTCTGGGGTTCATGAAGCAGGCCTCCCTCCCTCCTCTAATCTAAATTCCAAGGGCTAAGTAGATGCAGAAATTAAACAAGAACTCAGGTCTCCTTTGGACACAAAGACCTCAAAATTTTAAAAGCTCATAAACAATCTCTTCACCCAATATTTTTAACTGAGGGGACATGAAGATCTCATATTTATCTTTATTTATTAGTTAATCAATTTGTACCTTTATTCATTCATGTCACAAATATGAATAAATGTGTCCCAAGAGCCTAGGACAAAGCTGGTTCATAATAGGTATTCAATGAAGAGTAGGTGAATGATGGATGACCAGATGAATGAGTGACTAAACAATAAGCTACAATTGAGTATTATTGCCCATAAAAAGAAATAAAATTTTGATGCATGTAACACCATGAATGAACCTTGAAAACATTATGCTAAGTGAAAGGAGACAGACACAAGAGATCACATATCATATAATTACATTTATATGAAATGTGTGGAATAGTCAAGTCTATAGAGACAGAACGTACATTAGTGGTTGCTGGGTTCTGGGAGGAGGGAAGAGTAAGGAGTGACTGCTCATGGATATGGGTGTTTTGTTTTGTTTTGTTTTGTTTTGGAATGATGACAATGTTCTGGAATAAGATAGCAGTGATGGTTACACAACTTTGTGAAAGTACTAAATATCATCGAATTCCACACTTCATAAAGGGTGGATATGATAGTATATGAATTATATCTCAATTTTTAGAATGTAAAACAATAAATTAACCAAGATAGAAAGATTTAAGTAACTTGCTAAAAATTGATTTGCTGTTACTTGTGATGACTGTGCATCTAACATCAAAACTTTTGGCTCCTAGTTCAGGCTTTCTCCAGTCTATCAAGCTACTGCCCAGAAAACTACAGAGTGCTGCCAGCTATCTCTATGGCTCCATGGAGCACTGTGCTTACATACGAGAAACCTCTCTTGTACCAAAGTGTAAATACAGTGGTGGCTGCATTCTGCCTCCAGAGGATCTGGCCTACCGAGTGAAGAATAAAGGGGAGACAGAGCAAGGGGAGAGCCCTTTCCAAGAGATTCCTCATTTTCTCTTTGTTGTCCTAGACACCACCCACTGACCTTGTATCTCAGGTCTTGGTTGAGAAACCAAAATAACTAGTGACACTCCTATGATGCCTTGGCAACATTCCCTGATAACTTAGAATATTTATTTCCTGTTTTCCCAACTCTCATTTATTTCCATGCTAGCATAGAGCAAGATGACATGTAACCTCTTGTGAAATGCTTGATATTTGTCCCTTAGAAGAGACATTAGGACTAAAAATTTTGCAAATAGTAAAATAACAACACTCATAGCTTGTTCTTGTGCGTAATATGTGAAAGTTTTCTAAACTGCATTTTAGTTTTAACTTACATTCATTTGTTACAGCAGAGTGAGGCAAGTATCATTTTTCTCCACTTTTTCACTTCTAGTTTATGATCCTCTCTTCTTCCTTACCAAGAGAATCAATAAGGGTGGGTGTTGTGAACACATGTTTTTTGTCCTGTCAGGAAAAGTTAAAGGTTAAGGTCCTGCTCCCAAATGATAGATAATTAATCATCATTAAAATGGCAACCTGTCACTGGAAAAGGAAAAGCAGAAATATAAAATAAAGCAGATATATGATATCAGGTAGCAACAAGGATGTCACAGATTTAATGAGTATAGGGGATGTTGCACAAAAAGTTTTATGCTAACCTCTAGAAACAAAAGAAAAAGCAGAAATGGTCTATATGTTCATAGTCTGTATGACCATCTCTCTAATTTTGAAATCAGCAGTCATTCCTTGGTTGGCATATGCTACTTGGGAGTGAAGGATGGAAGAACACAGAGAACAAAAGTTTCATCGTTAAGCTGTGAAGCAGAGAGAACAGGCAGCTAGCCAAAACTTATGCGGTTCTTCACATTTCTGATGGGGATCAGAGTGCCTCTCCCTCACTGACAAATATGGAATGGAATGTAAGGCTGCTACTCACAGGGTTCTCTGCAATCCTGAGATTGGTTCTGTTCTAGCCAAAGCTCTTGGCTAGAACAAGATTCCTGTAAGCTCCAGTCCAGTTGAGACTTCCTGGGAGAATGTGCCTCTGCTGCCCCTTGCAGAACTCCTGGACATCTTAGTGACAGCCCCACCCCCACCACTAGTCTTCCCAGAATTCGAGCTGTGAGAACACATCAATTCCTGCCTCGGGCATTTGAGTCCATTTTCAGTGAACTCAGGATAGTTGAATGGAACACCATCTCACCCACCAGCTGGCTAGCATATGACGGGGAGGAAATCATGGGCTTTGAAATCAAACAAACTCAGGTTCTTACATTCACTAATCACACTCAGAAACTATGTATTCTTTGTAGAATTTGAAAGTGTTAACCTCATTGAGCCTTACTTCCTCAGCTATAAAACATGAATATAACGATATTTTTTTCTCCAGTATTGCTTTAAAACAAAGTGAGATAAAGAATGAAAATTTCCAATTTACAAATATTTCTTAACAAAGTATAAATTTCTTCCTTTCTATTCCAAAGCTAATGACTTCAGGTCAAATGGTATCTTGAGAGTGGGGGGATTCTGAGGGATCAGTTTCAGATCAAATTCGTGTAATCAGTTGAAAACATCCTGTTTGATTAGTCCCCTTAAACTCTTTATGTGGCCTTTCCTGTCCTCTGTCTATTTCAGTTTCTAAACTTTTGTTCAGTATCACATCTCTAAAGAAGCCTTTTTAGACATTTTTTCTGATCGTGCTTTCCTCCATAAGATTTAATGCCACAGAGACACTATTATGTTTGTTTATGGACTGTATATAGGTATATCTGTGCTTTATACATTAATATAGTAAGAAAATGTTAACCCCCGCCAAGAACCAATTTTCACCCTTTGCTGGACGATATTGCTCCTATTGAGAACACATGGTCTATAAACAAACAAAAAGTTAGAAGAATGTGTGAAGAGATAATCTTTCAAAGCCTGTGAAAGAAGACATTATTGAATTCTTCTTCAGAACAGAGTCTTCCCTTCATCATCTCATAACTATTAGAGGTAGAAAACTTTGGCCAAGTTTTAACAATTTCTTAATTTCCTCTGTTTAGCCAATGATGTTCAGGTCAACCTCTTAGAAATAAAGAAAGAAGCCTCAGATGCAAAAAAGTAAATGATGACCCTAGGTCTCAACCTACTGATGTGTTGTTTTCTACTCAGAGTACATGATATACTATCTGTAGCACAAGTACAGTAGTAATGGAGCTCAACCTCAAAAAATGAGTCCCACATCACTTGACAAATAGGTTTCTACTTTACTCTATGTGGATGTCCAGATTTTGCCCAATTAAACTTTTGTTTCTTATTTAAAATTACAGCTAACACTTATAATTGAAATTTTGAGGGGAAAACTTTGCTAAACTGCAGTGTTTATTTGAATTTTTAAATAACTGTGATGCTGAACAGTAAGAATTAATTTGCACACAGGGCTTCTAAAAAGTGGGCCACTTCTTATTTTGAGAAAAACTTCAAAATTATGTAATAAATTTCATTGAGAAATAAAATATTGAAATAATTAACAATAGAACAATACCAAGTTTTTGGTGAAATAAAAAGTTATTCATTTGAAAAAATAAAATAATAGAACAATACTAGGTGCTGGGGAGGATGTGGAGCAACCAGAAGTTTTACACAGTGCTAGTAAGAATGTAGAATTTGAAAGTGTTAACCTCAGTCACTTTGGAGAACAGTTTGGCAATTTCTTAACACATTAAACATACCCGTGCCCTGTTACCCAACAAGTCTACTCCTAGATATAGGAATTTACCCAAGATAAATGAAACACAAGTCCACAAAAGACTTGTACATAAATGTTTACAGCAGCTTTATTCATTATAGCCAAGAACAAATTATGATATATCCATACAATCTAATACTACTCAACAATAAAAAAATTGCTGGATAAATGCAACAACACAGATGAGTCTCATAAACAGCAAGCTTAGTAAAATAAACCAGACCCAAAAAAGTACATACTGCTTGGTTCCATTTTTATGGAATGCTAATAAAGACAAATCTAATCTATAGTGACAGAAAGCAGGTCAGTGGTGCCTGGGGCCAGGGGTGGTGAGTGGCGGAGTGAGTGGGAAGGACACAGGGAAATTTTGGGGTGATGGAAATGTTTATATCTTGATTGTGATGGTGGTCGCATAGATGTAGGCAAAAAAAGAAAAAACAAGAAAAAACAAGATTCAAGAAGGCAATAAAGAAGCCAGTCACAGAAGACTACATTTTGTATTATATAAAATTCCATTTATATGAAATTTCTAGAAAAGGCAAAACTATAGAGACAGAGAATTGGTCAAGACTTATTAATTGTATACTTAAATGGGTACATAAAAAAAAACAGGTCAAAATGTTGTTAAAGATGCAACAATTCAAGTTATCTACTGTGAAAATGCCATAAAGAGTTAGTATCTCTAGAATCACTACAGCTGTCATCTTCTAGTGCAAGCCCCAGTACCATTTTTAACAGCCTTATTGAGGAATAATTTGCATATCATAAAATTCTCCCATTGTAAGTGTACAGTTGTAGAACTTTTGATGACTATATATGATTATACAACCAGCACCACAGTCCAGTTTAAAACATACCCATCATGCCAGGAATTTCCCTCTCACCTGTGGCAGTCAATCCCCTCTCCTACCCCAGCCAACCACTGAACCAATTCTCTGTCTCTGTAGTTTTGCCTTTTCTAGAAGTTTCATATAAGTGGAATTTTATATAATACAAAATGTAGTCTTCTGTGACTGGCTTCTTTCTTGCCTTCTTGAATCTTTTCTTTTTTCTTCTTCTTTTTTTTTTTTTTTTTTTTTTTTGAGACAGAGTCTCACTCTGTCACCCAGGTTGGAGTGCAGTGGCTTGATCTTGGCTCACTGCAACCTCTGCTTCCCGGGTTCAAGCAATTCTCGTGCTTCAGGCTCCTGAGTAACTGGGGCTATAGGCACGAGCCAGCACACCTGGCTAATTTCTGTATTTTTAGTAAAGACAGGGTTTCACCACATTGGCCAGGCTGGTCTTGAACTACTGACCTCAAGTGATCTGCCTGCCTCGACCTCCTAGAGTGCTGGGATTACAGGTGTGAGCCACCGCACCCAGCCCTTCTTTTTGTTTAATAATTTTTTTTTTGGAAATTGGGTTTCACCGTGTTGTCCAGGCTGGTCTTGAACTCCTTCCCAGGCTCAAGCACTCCTCCCACTTCGGCCTCCCAAAGTGCTGGGATTACAAGCATAAGCCACCATGCCCAGCCCCTTTTTGTTTTCTTAAGATGAAGAAGTTCCAGTTATAGGTCTTGTAAGAGACATTAGTTGCAGGTCCAGGAAAGAGCACACATTTGCCAATTCTCCGTCCAGGACTTAGCTGTGACACCAGGCTATTGTCAGGATACAGTGTACTAGAATAGGAAAAAAACAAACCTGGTTTAGAGCATCAGAATGCCTATTTCTAGCCATCCAACTGAACTTCTGTGAGATTCAATTTTCCCTTATATAAAATGAGGATAATAATGTCTAATGCATAGCTCTGTTGTGAGGAATAAATTAAGTGTACAAAGTACCTAACGTAGAGACAGGCAAACATTTGGAATTTAACAAATGAAAATTGCTGACTAGAAAATCACTTAAAGTACAAATATGTTCATCTTGAGACAAAGAACATAAAGAGGGAAAGTCATAAATGTCAGAAATTGAAGATTAAGGTTTAAACATTGACTTATTTAAATCTCAAAAGAAGCATGAATCACCGCCAGGCATAGTGGCACACACCTGTAATCCCAGCAGCTCTGTAAGCTGAGTTGGGAGGATTGCTTGCGGCCAAGAGTTTGCCCAGGAGGCCTGGGCCACATAGGAAGACCCCATCTCTACACAAACAATAAAAATAAATAGCCAGGCATAGGATTTTTTAAATTTACACACCTGTAGTCCAGTAGTCCCACTTGTAGTCCTGACTACTCTGGAGGCTGAGGCTGAAGGATTGCTCAAGCCCAGGAATTGAAGGCTGCAGTGAGCTATGATGGAGCCACTGCACTCCAGCCTGGACAACAAAGTGAGACCCTGTCTCGAAGAAGAAGAAGAAGAAGAAGAAGGAGAAGGAGAAGGAGAAGGAGAAGGAGAAGAGGGAGAAGAGGAAGAGGAGGAGGAGGAGGAGGAGGAGGAAGAGGAGGAGGAAGAGGAGGAGGAAGAGGAGGAGGAAGACGAGGAGGAGGAAGAGGAGGAGGAGGAAGAGGAGGAGGAGGAAGAGGAGGAAGAGGAAGAGGAGGAAGAGGAAGAAGAGGAAGAGGAAGAAGAGGAAGAGGAAGAAGAGGAAGAAGAAGAAGAAGGAAGAGGAGAAGGAGGAAGAGGAGGAGGAGGAAGAGGAAGAGGAGGAAGAGGAAGAGGAGGAAGAGGAAGAAGAGGAAGAGGAAGAAGAAGAAGAAGAAGAAGGAAAAGGAGAAGGAGGAGAAGACGAGGAAGAAAGAAAAGGAGGAGGATGAGGAGGAGAATGAATCTCACAGATTTAAGACAGTGCCAGCTAAATTGGGAATTTGCTAAATGTAGTTAACTGAACATTGCTTTATTTCCTTGATAAGAAGACCATTTTATAAATAATCTTTTTTTTTTTTTTTTTTTTTTGCCTGATTTTATGAGTAACTCAATAGTTCTCAGGCCTGGCTGCACATTAGAGTCACCTGGGGAGTGTTAAACATTACCAATGCCTGGGACCCAGCCCAGAAATTCTGATTTCATTGGTCTGGAAAGGGGCCGGGGCATTGGTGATTTTAAAGTTTCTCCTGGCAGTATTCATGTAAAACCATTGTACAGAACTCATGGCAGCATTAACAATTTGATTCTCTGGGTCTTAGGGAATGGGTTCAAAATTGTGGACTGAACTGTCTTTAAAGTATGCCACTCTGACATCTTAGAAAGAGATAAACCGGGGGGGGGGGGGGGGGGGGGCGGAGCAAGATGGCCGAATAGGAACAGCTCCAGTCTCCAACTCCCAGCGCGAGCGACACAGAAGACTGGTGATTTCTGCATTTTCAACTGAGGTACTGGGTTCATCTCACTGGGGAGTGCCGGACGATCGGTGCTGGTCAGCTGCTGCAGCCCGACCAGCGAGAGCTGAAGCAGGGCGAGGCATTGCCTCACCTGGGAAGTGCAAGGGGGAAGGGAATCCCTTTTCCTAGCCAGGGGAACTGAGACACACAACACCTGGAAAATCGGGTAACTCCCACCCCAATACTGTGCTTTAAGCAAACAGGCACACCAGGAGATCATATCCCACACCTGGCCGGGAGGGTCCCACACCCACGGAGCCTCCCTCATTGCTAGCACAGCAGTCTGTGATCTACCGGCAAGGCAGCAGCGAGGCTGGGGGAGGGGCGCCCGCCATTGCTGAGGCTTAAGTAGGTAAACAAAGCTGCTGGGAAGCTTGAAGTGGAGCTCACAGCAGCTCAAGGAAACCTGCCTGTCTCTGTAGACTCCACCTCTGGGGACAGGGCAATAACAAACGCAGCCGAAACCTCTGCAGACGCAAACGACTCTGTCTGACAGCTTTGAAGAGAGCAGTGGATCTCCCAACACGGAGGTTGAGATCTGAGAAGGGACAGACTCCCTGCTCAAGTGGGTCCCTGACCCCTGAGTAGCCTAACTGGGAAACATCCCCCACTAGGGGCAGTCTGACACCCCACACCTCACAGGGTGGAGTACACCCCTGAGAGGAAGCTTCCAAAGCAAGAATCAGACAGGTACACTCGCTGTTCAGAAATATTCCATCTTCTGCAGCCTCTGCTGCTGATACCCAGGCAAACAGGGTCTGGAGTGGACCTCAAGCAATCTCCAACAGACCTACAGCTGAGGGTCCTGACTGTTAGAAGGAAAACTATCAAACAGGAAGGACACCTACACCAAAACCCCATCAGTACGTCACCATCATCAAAGACCAGAGGCAGATAAAACCACAAAGATGGGGAAAAAGCAGGGCAGAAAAGCTGGAAATTCAAAAAATAAGAGCGCATCTCCCCCGGCAAAGGAGCACAGCTCATCGCCAGCAACGAATCAAAGCTGGACGGAGAATGACTTTGACGAGATGAGAGAAGAAGGCTTCAGTCCATCAAATTTCTCAGAGCTAAAGGAGGAATTACGTACGCAGCGCAAAGAAACTAAAAATCTTGAAAAAAAAGTGGAAGAATTGATGGCTAGAGTAATTAATGCAGAGAAGGTCATAAACGAAATGAAAGAGATGAAAACCATGACACGAGAAATACATGACAAATGCACAAGCTTCAGTAACCGACTCGATCAACTGGAAGAAAGAGTATCTGCGATTGAGGATCAAATGAATGAAATGAAGTGAGAAGAGAAACCAAAAGAAAAAAGAAGAAAAAGAAATGAACAAAGCCTGCAAGAAGTATGGGATTATGTAAAAAGACCAAATCTATGTCTGATTGGGGTGCCTGAAAGTGAGGGGGAAAATGGAACCAAGTTGGAAAACACTTCAGGATATCATCCAGGAGAACTTCCCCAACCTAGTAGGGCAGGCCAACATTCAAATCCAGGAAATACAGAGAACGCCACAAAGATACTCCTCGAGAAGAGCAACTCCAAGACACATAATTGCCAGATTCACCAAAGTTGAAATGAAGGAAAAAATCTTAAGGGCAGCCAGAGAGAAAGGTCGGGTTACCCACAAAGGGAAGCCCATCAGACTAACAGCAGATCTCTCGGCAGAAACTCTCCAAGCCAGAAGAGAGTGGGGGCCAATATTCAACATTCTTAAAGAAAAGAATTTTAAACCCAGAATTTCATATCCAGCCAAACTAAGTTTCATAAGTGAAGGAGAAATAAAATCCTTTACAGATAAGCAAATGCTTAGAGATTTTGTCACCACTAGGCCTGCCTTACAAGAGACCCTGAAGGAAGCACTAAACATGGAAAGGAACAACCGGTACCAGCCATTGCAAAAACATGCCAAAATGTAAAGACCATCGAGGCTAGGAAGAAACTGCATCAACTAACAAGCAAAATAACCAGTTAATATCATAATGGCAGGATCAAGTTCACACATAACAATCTTAACCTTAAATGTAAATGGACTAAATGCTCCAATTAAAAGACACAGACTGGCAAACTGGATCAAGAGTCAAGACCCATCAGTCTGCTGTATTCAGGAGACCCATCTCACACACAGAGACATACATAGGCTCAAAATAAAGGGATGGAGGAAGATTTACCAAGCAAATGGAGAACAAAAAAAAGCGGGGGTTGCAATACTAGTCTCTGATAAAACAGACTTTAAACCATCAAAGATCAAAAGAGACAAAGAAGGCCATTACATAATGGTAAAGGGATCAATTCAACAGGAAGAGCTAACTATCCTAAACATATATGCACCCAATACAGGAGCACCCAGATTCATAAAGCAAGTCCTTAGAGACTTACAAAGAGACTTAGACTCCCATACAATAATAATGGGAGACTTCAACACTCCACTGTCAACATTAGACAGATCAACTAGACAGAAAGTTAACAAGGATATCCAGGAATTGAACTCATCTCTGCAGCAAGCAGACCTAATAGACATCTATAGAACTCTCCACCCCAAATCAACAGAATATACATTCTTCTCAGCACCACATCGTACTTACTCCAAAATCGACCACGTAATTGGAAGTAAAGCACTCCTCAGCAAATGTACAAGAATAGAAATTATAACAAACTGTCTCTCAGACCACAGTGCAATCAAACTAGAACTCAGGACTAAGAAACTCAATCAAAACCGCTCAACTACATGGAAACTGAACAACCTGCTCCTGAATGACTACTGGGTACATAACGAAATGAAGGCAGAAATAAAGATGTTCTTTGAAACCAATGAGAACAGAGATACAACATACCAGAATCTCTGGGACACATTTAAAGCAGTGTGTAGAGGGAAATTTATAGCACTAAATGCCCACAAGAGAAAGCAGGAAAGATCTAAAATTGACACTCTAACATCACAATTAAAAGAACTAGAGAAGCAAGAGCAAACACATTCGAAAGCTAGCAGAAGGCTAGAAATAACTAAGATCAGAGCAGAACTGAAGGAGATAGAGACACAAAAAACTCTCCAAAAAATCAATGAATCCAGGAGTTGGTTTTTTGAAAAGATCAACAAAATTGACAGACCACTAGCCAGACTAATAAAGAAGAAAAGAGAGAAGAATCAAATCGACACAATTAAAAATGATAAAGGGGATATCACCACCGACCCCACAGAAATACAAACTACCATCAGAGAATACTATAAACACCTCTACGCAAATAAACTGGAAAATCTAGAAGAAATGGGTAATTTCCTGGACACTTACACTCTTCCAAGACTAAACCAGGAAGAAGTTGAATCCCTGAATAGACCAATAGCAGGCTCTGAAATTGAGGCAATAATTAATAGCCTACCAACCAAAAAAAGTCCAGGACCAGATGGATTCACAGCTGAATTCTACCAGAGGTACAAGGAGGAGTTGGTACCATTCCTTCTGAAACTATTCCAATCAATAGAAAAAGAGGGAATCCTCCCTAACTCATTTTATGAGGCCAACATCATCCTGATACCAAAGCCTGGCAGAGACACAACAAAAAAAGAGAATTTTAGACCAATATCCCTGATGAACATCGATGCAAAAATCCTCAATAAAATACTGGCAAACCGGATTCAGCAACACATCAAAAAGCTTATCCACCATGATCAAGTGGGCTTCATCCCTGGGATGCAAGGCTGGTTCAACATTCGCAAATCAATAAACATAATCCAGCATATAAACAGAACCAAAGACAAGAACCACATGATTATCTCAATAGATGCAGAAAAGGCTTTTGACAAAATTCAACAGCCCTTCATGCTAAAAACGCTCAATAAATTCGGTATTGATGGAATGTACCTCAAAATAATAAGAGCTATTTATGACAAACCCACAGCCAATATCATACTGAATGGGCAAAAACTGGAAAAATTCCCTTTGAAAACTGGCACAAGACAGGGATGCCCTCTCTCACCACTCCTATTCAACATAGTGTTGGAAGTTCTGGCTAGGGCAATTAGGCAAGAGAAAGAAATCAAGGGTATTCAGTTAGGAAAAGAAGAAGTCAAACTGTCCCTGTTTGCAGATGACATGATTGTATATTTAGAAAACCCCATTGTCTCAGCCCAAAATCTCCTTAAGCTGATAAGCAACTTCAGCAAAGTCTCAGGATACAAAATTAATGTGCAAAAATCACAAGCATTCTTATACACCAGTAACAGACAAACAGAGAGCCAAATCAGGAATGAACTTCCATTCACAATTGCTTCAAAGAGAATAAAATACCTAGGAATCCAACTTACAAGGGATGTAAAGGACCTCTTCAAGGAGAACTACAAACCACTGCTCAGTGAAATAAAAGAGGACACAAACAAATGGAAGAACATACCATGCTCATGGATAGGAAGAATCAATATCGTGAAAATGGCCATACTGCCCAAGGTAATTTATAGATTCAATGCCATCCCCATCAAGCTACCAATGAGTTTCTTCACAGAATTGGAAAAAACTGCTTTAAAGTTCATATGGAACCAAAAAAGAGCCCGCATCTCCAAGACAATCCTAAGTCAAAAGAACAAAGCTGGAGGCATCACCCTACCTGACTTCAAACTATACTACAAGGCTACAGTAACCAAAACAGCATGGTACTGGTACCAAAACAGATATATAGACCAATGGAACAGAACAGAGTCCTCAGAAATAATACCACACATCTACAGCCATCTGATCTTTGACAAACCTGAGAGAAACAAGAAATGGGGAAAGGATTCCCTATTTAATAAATGGTGCTGGGAAAATTGGCTAGCCATAAGTAGAAAGCTGAAACTGGATCCTTTCCTTACTCCTTATACGAAAATTAATTCAAGATGGATTAGAGACTTAAATGTTAGACCTAATACCATAAAAATCCTAGAGGAAAACCTAGGTAGTACCATTCAGGACATAGGCATGGGCAAAGACTTCATGTCTAAAACACCAAAAGCAATAGCAGCAAAAGCCAAAATTGACAAATGGGATCTCATTAAATTAAAGAGCTTCTGCACAGCAAAAGAAACTACCATCAGAGTGAACAGGCAACCTACAGAATGGGAGAACATTTTTGCAATCTACTCATCTGACAAAGGGCTAATATCCAGAACCTACAAAGAACTCAAACAAATTTACAAGAAAAAAACAAACAACCCCATCAAAAAGTGGGCAAAGGATATGAACAGACATTTCTCAAAAGAAGACATTCATACAGCCAACAGACACATGAAAAAATGCTCATCATCACTGGCCATCAGAGAAATGCAAATCAAAACCACAATGAGATACCATCTCACACCAGTTAGAATGGCGATCATTAAAAATCAGGAAACAACAGGTGCTGGAGAGGATGTGGAGAAATAGGAACACTTTTACACTGTTGGTGGGATTGTAAACTAGTTCAACCATTATGGAAAACAGTATGGCGATTCTTCAAGGATCTGGAACTAGATGTACCATATGACCCAGCCATCCCATTACTGGGTATATACCCAAAGGATTATAAATTATGCTGCTATAAAGACACATGCACACGTATGTTTATTGCAGCACTATTCACAATAGCAAAGACTTGGAATCAACCCAAATGTCCATCAGTGACAGATTGGATTAAGAAAATGTGGCACATATACACCATGGAATACTATGCAGCCATCAAAAAGGATGAGTTTGCGTCCTTTGTAGGGACATGGATGCAGCTGGAAACCATCATTCTTAGCAAACTATCACAAGAACAGAAAACCAAACACCGCATGTTCTCACTCATAGGTGGGAACTGAACAATAAGATCACTTGGACTCAGGAAGGGGAACATCACACACAGGGGCCTATCATGGGGAGGGGGGAGGGGGGAGGGATTGCATTGGGAGTTATACCTGATGTAAACGATGAGTTGATGGGTGCAGCACACCAACATGGCACAAGTATACATATGTAACAAACCTGCACGTTATGCACATGTACCCTACAACTTAAAGTATAATAATAATAAATAAATTAAAAAAAAAAAAAAAGAAAAAAGAAAAGAAAGAGATAAACCACAGAGACTAGCTGTACGCACCCAGATGTTCCATCCACAGATGATCTTTTCTTCTTTTTCTACATGGTGTTGTATGTTTGTGCAATCAAACATAAGGGCTTTGTATGAATGACTTTAGCTATGTCTGCTTGGAAAAAGGAGGTTGCCCTTCACCTCCTATGTTGCCACTTTTCTTTTGAGTCCTCAGTCAGAGCTGGGTGTTTAAACACATATTCTGTTTTTGTTTTTGTTTTTGTTTTCATCTTTTATTTTGGATTCAGGGGGTGCACATGCAGGTTTGTTATATGGGTATACCGCGTGGTGCTGGGGTCTGAGTCATGTATGATCCTGTCACTCAGGTAGTGCAGAAACAGTAAACATGTATTCTTAAGCATACATGCATATCTCATGAGTCACAACTTCAAGAAGACAAATACAATCTGCGGGACTGGTGCTCTAATTAAAAACTCTAAAGACTCAAGAGGCCTGGACAAGTCTCCTACCCTCTTTGGTCTTCAAATACTTAATTTGTTCAATTAATGGATTTCCTTTTATAACCCTAAGGTATTTTCCAGTTACTATGATTCACTGGTTGTAATTCTCATAACTAATATAATAAAGAGCAAATTCTTTATATAGCATCCATTTAGAACTTCACTACTAGTACTAAACGATTCCTAAAATAAGAGTTTATATCTCTGTTAAAGTCATTAGTACATTCACATGAATAATATCTTGGTCTTTGACTAGTATATTTATTTACCGAGAAATGCAGTGGTTTAATCTATACTTTCCAGGGAACTGACTGCTGTCATCGAGGAATAGTCACATAAATAAATTATTGTTCTTCACACATAAGTACTCACAAAACCTTAGTTAACTGATTAGTTATTCAACTATGATATTGTGAAACTGTAACATGACATTAATCATTACCTGGTGAAATGATCATGGGCCTTTGTGTGATGCTGCGGCTTCCTGGGAAACTCACTAATGTATTCACATAAACCAGATGTGCCAGAAGAAAGCTCTTGCTGTGGAATTGATGGAGAGTTTGTTTAAAGAAAGGAAAACAACTCTAAATAGTAAAATAAATATTTTCTTCTGCCTTTGGGTGACCTTATGCTCAACCTCTTCCCTTATGAGAATGCTGTCTCCAAGCCTGTGGTTTTGTGGCATGTCAGTAATCTGAAAAGTCTATCTGAAGTCCAGCAATGGGCCACTGCCCAGCCTCACAAACCTGATTTCCTCTTCGTTCCTCCACCAACACTCACATACTTATTAGCTCCCTCAGTTCTTAAAATGGATTCTCTTCCTCTAATGCCAACTTACCACTCTATATCAGGTTTTTAACCCTGAAATATCTTTAGTAAGGTTGCTTTTCTTTGTTTCTAAGGCAAAGCCTGGCAGATTTACCCATCATCAAGAAGCTCTGATTTGTGATGGTGCTAAGGTTGGAAGAAATATGAATCAATGAAATAACTTACCTGAAGTAAGAGTCACTTTAAATTAAGTTTATCAGCCCAGTCACTTGTAGAGGTTTGAAGACAATAGTCATGATGTAATAGAGTATGCAAACTCAAGAGTTTAGATATACCTTAAGAATATAATGGAGTAACAAATTTCAGTTATGCAAGATGAAGATGTTCTAGACTTCTGTTGTACAACCCATACTTAGCGATCCTCCCTCCTCAGCCTCCCAAGTAGCTGGGACTACAGGCATGCATCACTGCACTGAGATAATTTTTTTAAACTCATTTGTAGAGACGAGCTCTCATTTTGCTGTCCAGGCTTGTTTAAGAGAGTTAGTGCATCATGTCATGGTTAACAATCCCAAGGAAACACCAGTAGGGCATCACTCTAACACTGCCATGGAGCTATCCGAAAGAAGCTAGAGGCTAAAAAGCCAAATGCAAGGTGACTCAAACAGAGGCCATACACACTAACCAAAACCTGAGAGCACCTGAGATAGGAAATATGTGTTCCAGGAAGGGGCCTATCTGGGACCATACTACCATGTGTTTTCATGCCCATTTCTGAAACTAGGCCTACTCTTCAAGACTATCTGAATCTCCTCAGGCTGCCATAACAAATACTATCGACTGGGTGGCTTAAACAACAGAAGTTTATTTCTCACAATTCTGGAAGCTGGGAAGTTCAAGCTTAGGGGGCCAGCATGCTCAGGTTCTGGTGGGGGCCTTCTTCCTGGCTTGCAGACAGCCCCCGCTTTGTTGTGTGCTCACATGAGCTTTCCTTGGTGCATGTATGTGAAGACAGGGCTCTGTCTGTCTTCTTCTTATAAGACCAACAATCCTATCAGATTAGGACTCCACTCTTATGATCTCATTTAACCTTAATTACCTCCTAAAAGTTTTCTTTAAATAGTCATATTGAGGGTTAGGACTTCAACATATAAATTTTCCAAGGACACTGTTCAGTCCATAGCAATGATATGGCAACCCATACAGACTATCCCTAAATGCAGAAATCAGTGTTATTCTTCAAAGCAACACATTTTTTTAAACATGTCTTCTAAATGCCTTATTTTTGACAACAGAATCCTTTGTCCAAAATAAATTTTACAAAGATCCTCGGTATATAATATAATACATAAATACACTGGACGGTAAGGTTGGGAAATGTGTTTGACCTGTGTAGGGATGTACAGTTGTATCTGCACTAAACTAGCTCTGCAAGAGGATACATAGGCGATTTCAAAGAGCTGTCATCCTAGGTAAATGGCCCAGATACATGCTCCATGAACCCCCTCAGGAAAACATCTTTGCTATCAAACAGGATAATCTGGAAGGACTTTGGATGCAAGAAGAGATCAGGGGATGTCTCATCCTGAGTCATCGCGCTATTTCTCAGGAGGATTTAAATAACTGGTCTTACAGTTAAAGCCCCTTATAAAAATGTACTCAGTTTAGCATTTAACTAATAAAACCAAGTACCTACAAAACTAGAAGCTTTATCCTATTAAGGAACCTTTCAGGACTTGGTGTTTGCATGAAACAGAAAGTAATCATTGCTATAGGAGAGTCCAAGTCTCTTCATGAAATCATTTTAAAAAAATGTATTCTATTGGGGTCAGGAGAACTCTTGTATCATGCGTATTTTGCTACCGATTGGTCTTGGTGAGGAAATGGCCCAGTTTTCTCATTAGCAAATTAAAGGGTAGTTTAGGCCAGTGAGTCTCAAGCTTTAACGTACAAAAGAAATCATTATGCAGTTTATTTATTATTAATAATATGCAGGTTTTTTAACCTGTAGCCCCCACAAAAATGTTGATTCACTTGTTCTGTGACAAGATTCAGGAACCTTAATTGTTTACTGGCACCCTATTGATTGTGATACAGGTAATCAATAGATTCCTCACTGCACACACACAAACACATACACACACAAAAAAATGAAATAGATGATCTTTAAACTCTTTCTGCCTTTCAGATACTATAATTCTGTTTTTAAGGTTCATACAAGCAAAGCAGGGTATTAGGCCTACATTCCTGACCTATCTGCCGAAGAATTATTAAAAACAAACATCTTTTGCTCACTCTAAGCACACTGGATGATGCCATTGTGATAAAGTCCAGGAGAGAGAGGGATGAAATCATGATGTCTAAGCTATATTCATTTTTGTGACCTTCATCCTATATAAGCTGCTTTCCACCTTAACTGTGTATGTTCAAAACAATGCCCCAAGGTGAGAGAAAATTGCTTGGAATGTTCCTTCCTCAACATCTGCTCTCTTTCTTCTGGCCCTGCTATCAACCCCGTCTCTGTGAAATCTCAGAACCTGAATTCCAGTATTCAGATTAAAGAAAAGGGGCTTCTCTGCTATCTCTTATCTCTGATTCCATTTCCAAGGCCATTCATATATTTCAGGCAGACAGGTTTTTGTTCTACAGACTATTTCTTTTTCTAGGATGTTCCCAGTCACTTAGAACATCATCCATATATCCAGGCCATCTTTCTGTGATCACCATTTGTTTTCAGTTGATATGAATGGAGCTTAAGACAGCTTCCTTGAAGGCAGGAATGCTGTGCGTGAATTGTGACTCTATGAAAAGTTACAGTGAACACAAAAGCTAATGCTTTGTAAGAACAGTACTCTGCAAGGGGCAATGGAGAGGACAGTATAAACATATGATGTCTGAATTAGCAAATGAAATGTAAGTTTATGTGATGACCCAATGGAAAGACCAAGTAACTGAATGTTTTCATGGAGTTTCTCAGCTTTGGAGAATCAGTGAAGGAGGAGGAATTAATGACCTCATTAGGACATTTTCAGTTGGCTTCTTCTACTCTATGAGACCAGCTCCAGGCTTACGATGAGTTTGCTTAGTATGATCATCCTAGGACAGAACCTTTGCTGCCTGATCTTACCCCAACTGTTCAAAGCAGCTTCATTAAGATTTTTTCCCTGAGAGAACTCAGATTGGAGCTGCATCAAATACCACTATCCTTTGACTTTGCCAGAGAAAGTTAATGAATATAGCTTGGAGCCAGACAAATTAATTTTTTACATTTTCTGTTTATTTTTAACTCTTGTGTCAAAAGTGTAGAGAGATTGGAGACAGAACAATCAGGTTTTTACAGCCAAAATCCAGGGGTAAGGTCATGTGGTCCTAGAAAGGAAGTGTGGGGAAAATAGTACAAACATTGGCAGGATGCTTCCCCCGTAGCCTTATCACATTGCTTTGTGACTGGTATTTAATAGCTATCCTTTCTCAGACTAGAAGCTCCCCTAAAGAAGAGACCAAGGCTTCAATAATCAAAATCTAGCAGAGTGCTTTAGCACATAATGGTAGTTTGTAGCATGTTTAACTTAAAAGAGTCCAGCTGAATGGACACTTCCCATTCAAGTATAAAAAAAGTGTAGGAGGAGTTGGGCAGATGTTAGTAAAAGGATACAAAACTTCAGCTTAGAGAAACAAGTTCAAGAGATCAGTTGCATGATGTGATTACTATAATTAATAACAATGTATTGTACTTTTGTATACTACATATTAAATTTTTATTTGTACATTAAAATAAATAAGTAAATCAATCCATGTAAAATATATTTTGGAAGCTTAGAAATTTTTTAAAAAGGGAAAGGAAAGGATATTTTTAGTTTGTTTAGTTTCCCCCTCTTTTTGGTCTTTAGTTAATCCTTGACATGTAAAATAACTGACAGGTGAAAATTTCATGGCTTAAGACTAAAGCAAACCTACCAGGCTTTGGGCTTTTATGACAAATTTTCCTTTCTATCAGAATGTAAATGTTATGACTGAAAGTCTAAAACATAGCATGGTACACAAAATTCAAAATTATACAAATCTTTGGAATTCTTAGTGAAAATAATGACGAAAAGGAAAGGAAAATGGAAGAATGCCAAAAATTGCTAATAATTATAAACCAATCGGAAAAACTACAAAGTATATTTAAGGCTGCAATCTGGTTCAGACTTTCTCTTCTTTGACACCAGTTCTTGAGCTGAGTGAAGAAGTAATGTAATTGGATGCATACAATTCATTGTATGATATTTAAGCCACTTAATTAGAGCAAACACATAGTTTTATAAAAAAAACTGGGAATGCTTTTGTGAGTGAAAAGGGGCACTAAACCAGGCCTATTTCAAACAACCCAAGATATGTGGTTGCTGTGCTCTTCATCCACTTAAGGGGCTTCTTTTTATTCTATGTCATTTGTTCAAAATGCTCAGTATTTGCTAAAAGGGAGATCTTAATTCAACTCCCACAGTGTGCCAGGTGGAGGTGAACATAAGTGTCCTTCAAATACCCAGTTGCAGCTGAGCTGCAAGGACATGGTCCAAAACAGTGTATTCCAAAACGTGGGATACACCACTGTGATGGTTAACACTGAGTGGCTTGAAGGATACAAAGTATTGATCCTGGGTGTGTCTGTGTGGGTGTTGCCAAAAGATACTAACATTTGAGTCATGCTAGGGAAGGCAGACCCACCCTTAATCTGGGTAGGCACAATCTAACCAGCTGCCAGTGCAGCTAGAATATAAGCAGTCAAAAAAAAAAAAAAATGTGAAAAAGAGAGACTAACTTAACTTCCTAGCCTACATCTTTCTCCCATGCTGGTTCCTTCCTGCCCTTGAACATCAGACTCCAAGTTCTTCAGTTTTGGGACTCAGACTAGCTGTCCTTGCTACTGAGTTTTAAGACAGCCTATTGTGAGAACTTGTGATCGTGTAAGTTAATACTTAATAAACTCTCCTTTATATATGAGCAGTTCTTAAAATAAGATTGGAAAACAGATTTTCTTCTTGTACCCCATGATGTTAAGTTTTCTACATAGATGTCTGTATGGTTCATGTAGTGTTATAACAGAATACCTGAAATGAGATGTTTATTATTTTTTTTTTTTTAAAAAAAGCAGGGAGGTGGGGGTTGGCCCATGATTCTGGTGGCTGGAGAGTTCGAGACTGGGCATTTGCCTCTGGTGAGGGCTTAAGGCTGCCCTCATGGCAGAAAGCAAAACGGGGAGCTTACAAGCACAAAGAGAGGGAAACCCAAGGAACATCTTGGCTTTATAACAACCCACTCTCTCAGAAACAAATCCATTTTTGAGAGAACTAGTCCAGTCTTACAAAAGTGATGATACGGTTTGGCTGTGCCCCCACCCAAATCTCATCTTGAATTGTAACTTCCACAGTTCCCACGTAGTGTGGGAGGAACCTGGTGGGAGGTGATTGAATTATGGGTGCAGGTCTTTCCTGCACTGTTCTTGTGATAGTGAATTCGTTTCATGAGAGCTGATGGTTTTAAAAATGGGAGTTTCCCTGCACAAGCTCTCTCTTTGCCTGCTGCCATCCATGTAAGACATGACGTGCTCCTCCTTGCCTTTCACCTTCCACCATGATTGTGAGGCCTCCCTAGCCATGTGGAACTGTAAGTCCAATAAACCACTTTCTTTTGTAAATTGCCCAGTCTCAGGTATGTCTTTATCAGCAGCATGAAAATGGGCTAATACAGTATATTGGTACCAGTAGAGTGGGGTGCTGCTGAGAAGATACCTGGAAATATGGAAGTGACTTTGGAATGGGTAACAGGCAGAAGTGGAACAGTTTGGAGGGCTCAGAAGAAGACAGGAAAATGTGGGAAAGTTTGGAACTCCCTAGAGACTTATTGAATGGCTTTGACAAAATGCTGATAATGATATGGACAATGAAGTCCAGGCTGAGGTGGTCTCAGAGGAAGATGAGGAATTTGTTGGAAACTAGAGCAAAGGTGATTCTTGTTATGTTTTAGCAAAGAGATTGGTGACATTTTGTCCCTTCCCTAGAAATTTGTGGAACTTTCAACTTGAGAGAGATGATTTAGGGTATCTGGCAGAAGAAATTTCTAAGCAGCAAAGCATTCAAGGGGTGACTTGGGTGCTGTTAAAGGCATTCAGATTTATAAGGCAAGCAGAGCATAAAAGTTCAGAAAAGTTGCAGCCTGACAACACTATAGAAAAGAAAATCCCATTTTCTGAGGACAAATTCAAGCTGGCTGCAGAAATGTACATAATTAATGAGGAGTCAAATAATCCCCAGGACAATGGGGACAATGTCTCCAGGGCATGTCAAAAGTCTTTACAACAGCCTCCTGGAAGCCTAGGAGGAAAAAGCAGTTTTGTGGGTTGGGCCCAGGGTCCTATGCTGTATGCAGCCTAGGGACTTGGTGCCCTGCGTCCCAGCTGCTCCATATGTGCCTGAAAGGGGCCAAGATAGAGTTCGGGCCATGACTTCAGAGGGTGTAAGCCTCAAGCCTTAGCAGCTTCCACATGGTGTTGAGCCTGCGAGTGAACAGAAATCAAGAATTGAGGCTTGAGAACCTCCCCCTAGATTTCAGAAGATGTATGGAAACACTTGGATGCCCATGCAGATGTTTGCTGCCAGGGTGGGACCCTCATGGAGAACCTCTGCTAGGGCAGTGCAGAAGGGAAATTTGGGGTCAGAGCCCCTACACAGAATCCCTACTGAGGCACTGCCTAGTGGAGCTGTGAGAGGAGGGCTACCATCCTCCAGACCCCAGAATGGTAGATCCACTGACAACTTGAACTGTTCACCTGGAAAAGCCACAGACACTCAATGCCAGCCCATAAAGGTGGCTGGGAGGGAGGGTGTACCCTGCAAAGCCATAGGGGCAGAGCTTCCCAAGACTATGGGAATCCACCTTGCGCATCAGCGTGACCTGGATGTAAGACATAGAGTGAAAGGAGATTATTGTGGAGCTTTAAGATTTGACTGCCCCACTGGATGCTGGACTTGCATGGGGCCTGTAGTCCTTTGTTTTGGCAAATTTCTTCCATTTGGAATGGCTGTATTTACCTGATACCTGTACCCCCCATTATATCTAGGAAGTAATTAACTTGTTTTTGATTTTACAGGCTCACAGGCAGAAGGGACTTGCCTTGTCTCAGATTAGATGTTGAACTGTGAACTTTTGAGTTAATGCTGAAATGAGTTAGGACTTTGGGGGATTGTTGGGAATGCATGATTGGTTTTGAAAAGTAAGGACATGAGATTTGAGAGGGGCCAGCGGTGGAATGATATGACTTAGCTGTGTCCCCACCAAAATTTCATCTTGAATTGTAACTCCCACAATTTCCACATGTTGTGCGAGGAACCCAGTGGGAGGTGATTGAATTTTGGGGACGGTTCTTTCTTGCACTGTTCTCATGATAGTGAATGAGTCTCACAAGATCTAATGGTTTCAAAAATGGGAGTTTCCCTGCACAAACTCTCTCTTTGCCTGCCACCATCCATGTAAGATGTGACATGCTCCTCCTTGTCTTTCACCTTCCATCATGATTGTGAGGCTTCCTCAGCCATGTGGAACTGTAAGTCCAATAAACCTCTTTATTTTGTAAATTACCCAGTCTCAGGCATGTCTCTATCAGCAGCGTGAAAACGGACTAATACAAGCAATTACCAGAAGAACAGCACCAAGCTATTCATGAGGGATCCACCCACTAGCCAAACACCTCTCACTAGGCCCCACCTCCCAATACTGCAACTCTGGGGATCAAATTTCAACATTAGATTTTGTGGGAATAAACAAACAGTATCCAAACCATAGTAACATCTTATGTTGCTTTATGCACAAGAAGAGAAGTTTATCTAATGTTTCTTGGATATAAGATGTGAATGAGGATCCATACCAGCTGACTTAAAAGGTATAAAGGGGAAAGAATAGGATTGGCACAGTGCTGGTCTTTCTCATTTCTTAGTAACAGAAGAAAATCATTAGAAAGGTCATTTTCTGAGGATGTCACCTTTAAAACCTTTATACTACCATCTTTTTATTCTTACTCTTCAAATCAAGGCACAAGAACAATTTGTATCCCTTAACCAAGATTATTTTCCCATATTTTCTAGCATTTTATTAGACCTTTCCAAACTCTTGCCTCATAGCCAATTGTACTTAGGACCATGGTTCCCTAGGTAGACATAGCCCAGCATATGAAAATAGGCTCAGAATATCTAGAGTGCTGGAGACCATGGCTTCTCAGATTCTATAAACACACTAATAATACCACAGTTTAGCTGACTGAGTTATAAGCATAGAATCAGACTGAGCAGAAATGAAAGTGAGTTTTGTTTACTTTACTGGCAATATGTCTCTTGTGGGAGAAGATAGGCTGATAATATTAATACATTATTGAAATTAATAAGTACAAGACAAGCTAACATTTATAGCTCATTTGGCCTTTATTTGTTCTTTGATGAGCTATGGTGCCTTATTTTTATTTGTTTATGCTTTTCTCATTTTTGTTCAGTAATATTCATCTCTGAGATTGAACTCTTGTGAAAAAAAGCCTTTGATATAAGGTTATAGTTTCTGTTAAATGTAAGCTGACTCACAGGGATAGGTTTTGAGAAGTCAGTCTTGCTTAAAAAGAAATGTTTAAAAAACTGGTGTGTGTGTGTGTGTGTGTGTGTGTGTGTGTGTGTGTCTGCATGTGTTACTATTTAGTAAAGTATCAAAGAGAAATGTAGTGGCCTTGGAAATGGAGAGATGATAGACCTTGTTTGAGATGAAGGAAGTGGAATCCTATTGGAAGCCATGTATTTAATAAATGGTACAGCCTATCTAAACTCAGCACAAATATGATCACAAAATTGGTCACATTTTTGTTACTTACTTGACCCTCTTCCCTAACATGGACTATTAGTACTAAGCCCAGTTTCTGCCTTTGGTACAAAGTCTCAAATCTTCTACTTAACCCTATTGTTCAAGAACTCTAGGAATTGACTTTATCCCCAGTAGGCTAGTCCTGCTTCCAATCTCTAAGTTAAGAGTCTGAATGGACCACTAGTACCATATTTTCACAATGCCATACACTGTCACAGCTGAAGATGGGTCTTGCAAATTCTAACACTCTTTGCAGCCATGGTCTTGCTAGCTAGAGCTTTACTAGCACTAGAGTGAAAGCTAATAATAGGGCTTTAAAATTTCAGCTCTCTTATGCTGTTTTCCACAAGGCTGACACCAGTCCAGATCTGCTGAATTCTAAAAAAATTCTGCCATTGGCTCCATGCTGGGCCATAATAATCACTAAACCCCTTGAACCTTGGTCACTATACTAGATGCCTCCTCTTCTCAGGTTGGTTTCATTCCATGGATTTTGTTACTTTTCCCTTCCAACGCACCTTCCAAAGTTCATGTCCATCTGTCCTAGTCAATTTAGGCTGCCAAAACAAAATGTCATCAACTGGGTGGCTTAAACAACAGAAATGTATTTTCTCACAGTTTTGTAGCCTAGAAATCTGAGATTAGAATGCCAGTATGGTCAAGATCTGGTGAGGACTCTCTTCCTGCTTGTAGATTGCTGTCTTCTCACTGTGTTCTCACATTCAGAGAGAGTGTGCAAGCTCTCAGGTGTCTATTCTTATGAGGGCACGCTTTTCATCATGAGGTCTACTCTCGTGGTTTCATTTAAACCTACATATCTCCCAATGCCCCATCTCTGACTGGGGTTAGGGCTTCCACATATAAATGGGGTGGGGGTGGCTGTGGGGAAAAATTCAGTCCATAGCACCATCCTAGTTTACAATGGCGAATCTTTCAGACTTCAAAAATGTAGGATTGTAACCAATATTTTGTCAAGGGAATCCATAAAAAGCCAAGGTAGATAACCCATCTGAATTCAATGCCACTTAGTCTTTTTCAAGTCTAATAATCTGAAATGGAAGACCTTTCTGCATCTTTTATGCATGGCAAAGCCAGCGATATCTGACTACACTGATTGCTTCCAACCTGGGGGACAATGAGTACAGGAGAGCTTTATTTCAACTTCTAGGCATTCTTTTTCCTTTTTGAAAGAATTTGTACAACAGAGAATTTTGAGAAGCTGGATAAAATGCCCAAAAAGCCAAAGTGGGTGTCTTAGAAATATCATGAGTACATTCTCTATGAATATACTATGCTTCCTGTCAGAAAACAAACCCACTATTATCTCAACCCCAGTGTTGTTTGTCCTTCAGAGGATACCTTGCTTATTTGTCCTTTAGAATATACAATGGCTTATTCTAATTTTCTTTTATCTGTTTACCCCAAAGACAAACAAATACCAATGGAATCTGAGAGTTTAATTGTCAAGATGCATCCACATTTATCAAATAAATTATTGAGTTTGAAAACAAACAAGTTTGACAAGTCCTCATTTAGTAACCGCATCTGGCATGGTATGAAATGTCTTGCAGGCTTTCGTGGTAATGAAGCTTTGAAGAAAAGTAGTGTTCACATAGAAAGTCTAACCAAAAGGAAACTTGGATTAAGGTCAAACCATCCTTGCCCTAGTGGCTTGAGGCTGTTCCTCTTTGTTTTTCTTGAGCTCTCTAGAGAGGGTCTGACCATATTCTTCCGCCCCTAACTACCACATGTAGAATCACAGCATTGGCAGGGGACTTGGTGGTCAGCTAATCTAAACCTTTATTTGAGTCACAAATTCCTCCACTGTTGTAATGATTGACAGAGATGGTCTAGAGTACAAATGAATGTCTGCATACTCTAAGTCTAAATAGTTCAAAGTTAAAAACGAAGTTAAAGTGGTAAAGAAATGTTTTTTTCTTCCAACCTTGATTTTAAAAAATTCCTTGATAACCTCTTGGAAAACAAAATTGGAGTTTAGAATTCTCAGACCCCTTGGTATTCTACTCTAGTGGAACTATATACTACAGTGGAAACACTATAGTGATGCAAGGAAAGCTAGTCCTGGCTCAGTCTGAAAGTCCTCTCTTTTCAATCTCTTTTGTGATCTATTTCACACTATATTTATTGTGTCTCATATGTGTTGTGTCTCACAATAGCCTACAACTATAAGTTCAATCCACATTACTTAACAACCAGTGGCCCCATGGCCACCTCTCAGATCTAAATATATGTACCTTTGAGAGAACAGATCTTCACAGGCCCTGAACAGGGAAGCTGGGCATGGAATTTCCAGACCTGGATTCTCCAGTTTGTGGTCAAGAAGGAGAAGGAAGAAGAGGAGTAAAGCAAAGAAGATAGGGCCAGAGGGGCATGACCAGAATGAGGCTTTCTAAACTGTGAGACCTAGGGCACAGATCCCTTTTCCAAAGTATAAGGACAGTACTATAGTTTATCAACACCAGGAGTTGTCAGGATATTAACACACTTCAGAATTAAAATAGCAGCATATCACTAGAACAAATTCCAGAGTCAAGCAAGATTTTGCCTTCAGACTTCAGCAGCCAAAATGTGCTAATTGGGAGAGGGCAATTCCAGAACCAGGGTTTAGTTCCAAGAGCCCCTGAAGTTCTCCTCTCCTGGAGACTACAGGAAAAGTCGTCTTTTAGGTGTTACTTCAGTTCCATGTCAGGGTCCCTAGTGATTCTGAGTATCCAGTGTAAGTCTGAGCTGAATTGGTCCTGCTTTCAGCAATTCTCCCAAGATGAAACTCAAAGAAATATATGACCTACCGCCATGATAGATTTTGAATGTCTTTTCTGGTCAGACCAGGCTCATTGTTCTTCTAAGACCCCAGACACTGTGCCAGGGAACCTAAATCCATGCTGTGGAGAATATAGGATGGGTCTGTATTAGTCAAGGTTCCCCAGGGAAACACAGCCAATGAATGAGAGACAGAACTGGGAGAGACAGACAGAGATTTATTTTAAGAAATTGGCTCACATGATTTTGGAGACTAGCAAATTCAAAATCTGCAGGGTAGTCTCAGCATGCTGGAGACCAGTGAAGATTTGATGCTGTAGCGCGAGGCCAAAGGTAGTATACTGATAAAATTTTTTTCTTTCTGAGGGGAAATTCGTCTTTTTTCTCTTAAGGCCTCCAACTGATTGGATGAGGCCCATCCACAATATGGAGGTAAAATGCTTTATTTAAAGGCTGCTCATTTAAATATTAATCTTTAAAAAATACCTTCACAGCAACATCTAGACTAGCGTTTGACCAAATATCTGGGTACCATGAAGTAGCCAAATTGACACACAAAATTAACCATCACCAGCTCCATGACAGCTAATTTGTTCTGGAACACAACAGCAGGTAATGCTACTAAAAATAAGACGTTGTTTGCCAAGTGCTATTACATTTTGTAAAGTTCTATTCGGACATGTTCCTCTTACTACCTACCTAGGAAAATATCAGTAACCTAGGGAAGGCCCAGCAGGCTGTCTAATGGTCAGAAACTTCAGGCTTTATTTTCATTCCAGGCTGCTGGCAGGCAAAAATGTTTAGCATTGAAAAGATATATAACCTCTGTGGGGTAGCAGCTTTACTAGGCATGACCACATTTCTACAGGAAGAGTTTGAATTTCGGTTTTCAGGAAACCCTATATTTGCAAATTGGGGTGATACATCAAGCCCCATAAATAAAAGCAGGCCAGGTTATATATAATTATACTCATTACCTTTCCAGTCCACTTTTTGATGCCAGAACCTGAGGTAGTAAATTTAGGTATTAGTTTCTCACATGGTGCTCTCCTCGATTTCCTTCATACTTTGCATCAGAAAAAAAATATTTCTTTTTCTCTGTATGTGTCTCTATCTATCTTTGTGTGTATATATATATATACACACACAAAATGGTACACTGAAAACAACTTGTTCTGCCAATATTCAAACAACTGTTTTCCTTGTGAAAAATGAAAGGCAGGTATAGCAGAGATACCTCTTAGACTTCTCTGAATTCCAAAAATGTCAAGGAAACTGAGGAACTTTCAGTGAACATATAAAGTAGTCTCAACTGTCAGAACTGAAAATCTCCTTCAGCAATCTTCAGACCACCACACATTTCTAGAATTTGCTTGCCCCATCTTAAAGGATGGGAATATTCTCTATTACAGTGAAAATTCAATGTCTAAAATCAAAATCAGAGTATAGAACCTTTCCTATGAGCTCTGGTAAACATTGGCAAGTAGCAGAAGAGAAAGCCTGATGTCAAAGGAAATTAAGCTGACAATGTGAGCTCTTCTCTTATTCCAATCTTACCTCCTTGGCCCAAATTCCCTCCTTGGGACCAATACCAAAAGCCACCAGAACTTTTCTTTCCTTTATTTACTGATCACATACTATTTAATTAATACAGCACTATAAATCACGAAAGTCCCTGCCGTGGAAGAACTCTCTGTTTAGCCCTCGGGAAAAAAAATGCACATAATTATAACATGTCTGATTAAGTAACAGATTTATGCGGCAATAGCATGGGGACAAAGGAAGGGTATTGAGGCACTAGGCAACGTGCTTTTCTGGAAGGAGCTTCAGAGATGATGTCTGCATCACATGGTCAAAGGAGCAGCAGCAGTGCCACTAGCAGCATATAGTACCACCAAGGTGATGCTGGAGTACTCAACCAGGGCAGCTTCCAAGTGGCTGCAAGCCAGGAGGCCTAGGGGACCAGGAAGAAGTGGGAGTTGGGAAATACCTTGATCATCTCTTCCATTTTGAGCCAAAGTTCTTGACTTAATGGAGCTGTAATTTCAACAGTTCCCCCTAATGAGAGCTGGGATATGGAATAGGTGTTCAACAATTTACATATACCCCAAGCTAACATGCCTCTGTTATTTTCAGAGGCTTCCAGATAATACCCCATTTCAATGAATTCAACTTAGAAGTTTCAAACAAAGTTGCACCATATCATAGTGCTTGCAGAAAGGTATTATCACTGAATTGTGGATTCATATTTGTAGATGACAAGCTTTTAAGGAAAACAATGCCCCTAATCACTGATCTCAAGAGTCCCCTTAGAATAGTCGGTGGGTCTATGGAGTGGAGTCTGCATGAAGTTCCTCTCACTAGCCCTTAGGTTTCTACACTGACCAAATAGTTTACTAGACTTTCACAAACCTAGCAAAGTCTTATCTGTTCCCATCTACATATAGATAAATTCACAGCAAACTTAAATTACAGACAATTGTACAATCACGATCAGTATGTGTTAACATTTTTTTGATCTTTCAAATCACTTGGTCATTATGTAATGAAGAAATGTATGCTGGGTTCACATACCACTGAGAGATACAAAGAACATGTGTCTGGTTTTCCCTGTGACTGGCCTCACGTTCCTGACCAGCCTCCTTGCCTGCATAGCACTGCAGTATGTGTTTATGTGTGAGGAGATGGTAGAGGGGCTACAGACTTAGTTTAATTCACTAGTCGTATCTGTCTCTTTAGGTAACTTAGTTTCATCTTGGATTACTCACAAAAACGCTGTCTTTCAGAGCCTCATTTCCCCTGCTCACAGTGAGCAAGAAGTTCTGACAAAAAGTGTGCTTAAGAGCAGGGCAGTCAGTCACAGGATTATTGCTCTATTTCTTCTCTGTCTGCAGATAACTTGAAACCATCCTCTCTCCTTGCTTTGAAAAGCAATAAAATCCTTAGCCGTACCCTCTGATCTTCCAACCCACTTGCTTGTCAGTTCTTTTCTCTCTGTCTTCTCCCTATAAATAGGTTTTTTTTATCTGCCTCATTTGGTAGCTTCGACTGCCAAATCTTACTCCATATGAATGTTCACAGTGGTTTTCATCCTTACTGTATAGGCTTACTCCTCCCAGGAACTCTGGAGTGACTGTTACTGGTGGCCTAAAGCATCCATTGTCCTTTCTTCCTTTCCAACAGAATGGAAGATATCCACCCCTTTCTGGCCAGGTATCTACTCCTTTCTGACTCAGCCCACATCCTCAATAGCCTGACAGGCCGAGGAGCTATCTCATAACTTTTCCCACTGTTGGTTCCGGAGTGAACATGTGACCCAAATCAACTAAAGGTCTCTAGGGAAAACGTTTCCTTATGCTTGAGGGACCTTTCAGGAAGCAAGTCTTTCCTGCATCATAAGTGGAAGTAAAAGCATGCAACCCTGATTGCAGCTGGCAGTTGTGAGAAACTGTCCTTAGAATGAAGCCTGTGTTCAGCAGAACCTAGAGATGAAAAGCATCTGGGTCCATGAACCTGAAGCCCAGCGAATCTATGATGTATAGTTACACGAGCCGATGGTTTTCGACATGCCTTAAGCTAATTTGACAGACTTGTGGCTGAAAGTATTCCAACAGACACAAACTTTGTTAGACATTTTGAAGTATGTACTATGTGGAAAGGTAACTGATAATTATCTTTTTTACTTGTAGGTGCATGAATAATTCACTCTGCCTGAGTGTTCTTGAAAAATGTGGAAAAATTGTTCCTTATATATCCACCTGTACACCCTTTACCTTTCTATACTATCTCTTAATGGCCTCGTCTGCTCATGCAAATAACTTAAAATTTAATCTCTACATTTAAAGGATGACTATTTCATGGTAAACTCCTGAGAAGTTTTTGTAGCTTTTAGCATTCTCACTATTTATAGGTAAGAAGAAAAAAACACTGAGAAGAGAAAGATTTGCTCAAACCTACAAATTTCCATAATCTAGGTAATTGTCACAAGTGCAAATCACTGTAGGACAACTGAACAAACATAAAAAAGGCTGTGGCCTTGACAAGCTGGATCCAGATTCTTAACTTTGCCAGTACAATTCTACTTTGGTGATATATGGAGATTATTACACTATCAAAAAGAGAGGTCCTTGGGGAGACTGTAAGCTATTAGTTTCAAAATATTCTCATCTTCTTGAAGACAGATGCAGTAGGAAAATCATATTGACCATACTTGCAGTAGAGTAAAAAAAAAAATAGCCATTCTATATTGAAAGAACATACAAACCATACTTCCTCTTTTTTTGTGACAGAATCTCCCTCTGTCACCCAGGCTGGGGTGCAGTAGCACCATCTCAGCTCATGGGAGCCTCTGCCTGATGGATTCAAAAGATTCTCGTGCCTCAGCCTCCTGAGTAGCTGGGATTACAGGCGTGCACCACCATGCCTGGCTAATTTTTGTATTTTTAGTAGAGACAAGATTCTGCCATGTTGGCCAGGCTCGTCTCAAATGCCTGGATTCAAGTGATCTGCCCACCTTGGCCTCCCAAAGTGCTGGGATTACCGGTGTGAGCCACCCCACCATGCCTGGCCCACACTTCCTCTTTTAAATAATCCTTTAAGTGCTGCATCTTTATGAAGGTTTTTTCGTTTGAATCTTCTTAATTTTTGGCTCACAAATCTTTATAAGAGAGCTAGAAAAGAAAAGTAAGATTGAAATAAAATCAGTTGGTTGTTCTGTGGTTATTTTAAGAAGTTTAAGAAAGAGTTTTCTATAATTAAATTTGGATTATTTTTATTTTTGTCATTTTTCCTTATTACATGTATTACTAATAATATTATTATTAGGCCGGGCATGGTGGCTCATGCCTGTAATGGCAGCACTTTGAGAGGCTGAGGCTGGAGGATCACCTGAGGTCAGGAGTTCAAGACCCACCTGGTGAACATGGTGAAACCAAGTCTCTACTAAAAATAAAAATAAAAACAAATTAGCTGGGCATGGTGGCAGGTGTTTGTAGTCTCAACTACTAGGGAGGCTGAGGCAGGAGAATTGCTTGAACCCAAGAGGCGGAGGTTGCAGTGAGCCGAGAGCATACAACTGCACTCCAGCCTGGGCAACACAGCAAGACTCTGTCTCAAGAAAAGAAAGTTTTTAATTCAAATATAATTTTAAATAAGACCTTGAAAATACACCAGTCAAGTAAAATTCCTTCAATAGGGTATTTGCTGGGGGATTTCCAATTATTCAAGGGATAAAGCTGGCACATTGGTGAGAAGACCACCCACATACTCTTTACATCTAGAAAGTGTAGTTTTCTTAGGTACGTGGGCAATCCTAAACACTTGTGCCAGATTTCCTTTCCTTGCCAAAGCACTGAAGAATCTTGGCAGCTGAACAAAGAATTGAACCCTACATTTTCTATCAGATAAGTAGAGTTCTGGCTAGAAGAAAGCATGATAACAGTAAAACAAAGAGGAAATCCTTAATATCCAACAGTAATGCCACAGTTTTGCTCCATGGCCAGGGTAGGAATGCAGGATCTTTGGCAATTCTGCCAGGGGAGGTGTAGTCATGTGGTGGTGGAATGGGAGTGGGGGTAGGGAGCAGTTTGATCAGCTGAACCAAAGCCGTCTGAGAGAAGGTTCTATGACTCTCTTCCTCTGGGAGCAGCCTGCCTCTAGGAGGCTGCTCATTATTTAGTATGAGCAGTAAGAGAGAAATTATCGCCTCTGGTGATGATGATGATGGAAATGACATGATGATTTAGAAAAAGAAAACAATGATGGCCGACATTTGTTGAGTTCTTGCTATGAACTGCAGTTAAACGCAAATGCTTTTTGTGCATTAGCTCATTTCACAATGTCCAAGAGAAAAAAGGAAAGGAAAAGCAAACAAACAAAAAAAACAGACGTGCTACTAAATCACATTCTTATAATATCTCACCTAGAACAACCTGCAAACTAGTCTCTTTAGGCTTGTCCTGTTCAAATTGATCCTCCAACCTATCGAAGTGACTTATTTAAGACAGAAATCTGACCACATCCTTCCTCTAACCTTTTAACCAGCTGTCTGTTGCCTACCAGGCAAAATCCAGGGCCCTTAGTATGGCTTTTAAGGAGAGCCTTTCAGAACGGAGCCCCTACTGCCTCTGCAGCCTAAGCTTTTATCACACCTGACTACCTTCTGGCCAAACCCCACTCTGTTATGACTCGATTAAGGAAAGACCAAAAACTGAGCAACTTCGTTCAGACTGTGTTTCTTCCTGGGAAGCTTCATGCTCACCCACTTGTTCAACTGCATTATAAATATGCTACACTGTGAGCTTCTGTGGGTAGAGTCTCAGGGTTTACCAGAGTGCTTGGCACAGTCTAAGTGCTCAGTACGTATTTCCAAATGAACGGCTAAATGAATAAATGAATGAATACATCTCATATAACTAGATGCAAAGTACATAGATATATACAGCCGATGGAGCTGAGTACCTTTTATAAGGCTTGAGGATGGGGGCAAAAAATAGCACTCATTTCTCAACCAAGTTTGAAAACCATGAAAAGATAGACGTGGAAGTCTGGCAGAAGGAGATAAAAAAGTCAACTTCAGTACTATAAAGCTGAGAAAGGAGAGTATGGCTTAGGTGCAGTGCAACAGAGGACTTCCTAAAGCTGCATTCCAAAATTAGGTAGAGTAACCACCATTCACAGTGCACCTCCCCACAGGGGGCTGCCAGACCACAAAGGAGCTCAGCCGCTGTAGCTCCTGAGGTCAGCTAGCTCCCAACTACACAGAACCAGTGGAGTTCCCAAATGCTCCCATGGGAGAGTTGCCTCTTCTCTTCTGGGGCAGAGTGAGCCAACTGGGAGAGAAAGGTCAAGAGAGTTATAGCAACTGAAGTCCAACTGCTTTATAAACACAGGGGCAGCTGAAGTTGCCCTGCCCCAGCCCCAATATCCTCCTGTGCACTGATTGATTTAGATGCTGGTAATGCTTCCCACCAGTAACAGGGAAACCGGATCACAGTTACTCCCAGTCTCTCTGTCAATGGATCATCTTTTGATTTCCCCTCTCTAATTTCCCTTGCTCAGGTAATCTATGAACACATATTGAATGACATACTTAATAAACATTTTATCAACATTTTTAAATAGTTTTGACTTCTAAAAGACTGTGGCCAGGCACGGTGGTTCACGCCTGTAATCCCAGCACTTTGGGAGATCGAGGTTGGCAGATCGCTTGAGACCAGACAGACAACACAGGGAGACCCTGTCCCTACAAAAACTAGCTGGGCGTGGTGGCATGCACTGGTAGTTCCAGTTGCTCAGGAGGTGAATGTGGAAGAATCATTTGAGCCCTGGAGGCAGAGGATGCAGTGAGCCAAGATTGCGCCACAGCACTCCAGCCTGGGCGACAGAGTGAGATCTGTCTCAAAAACAAAACAAACAAACAAACAAACAAAAAGATTATACCTTCCACTTGACTCAATTTAATGAAACCTAGAAAACCTCTCTTGAGTCCCTGCCAAATGCCACACACTGTGTAGCATAAATATTAAGACATCACAGTGGTCCTCCGGTTTTAGCCAACCAGCCAAACCTACTGAATCTTTTCTCCTAGAGGAAAGGAAATATAGATGCTTCTAGATCAAAAGGAACACATATAAATGTTTACAACGTTTTTTCTAATGTCCAAATGTTTTTCTGAGTAGCTGAGTGACTGTTCACCCAGGGTTTTAGACATTTCCCTTCTCCTATCGACAGCTTTAACTAGAGCCAACACACTAAAATTCTAAAAAGTCATGGAAACCTCTGAAGGGCCACTTATCTTCCCACATCTCTCCCATATTGCCCCATCTCACAAAGGTATGCAATTAGTAAAGAGAAGAACTGGGTGAAAGGGTTGGAAGGATTGTTCAAATCCACCACTATGACTGAAAAACAACTCCAACTAGCCAATGGATTGTTTCTCCTCCCTAAAGGAAGGTATCATGTTCACTCAACTCTCCTGTCTGGATTCCTGGTTCTTCCATTATTCTTTTGTTTAAAAAGAAAAAAATCCTAACATCTGATTTTTTTTTTTTTTTTTTTTTTTTTTGAGGCAGAGTCTTGCTCTGTTACCAGACTGGAGTGCAGTGGTGTGATCTTGGCTCACTGCAACCTCTGCCTCCGGGGTTCAAGCGATTCTCCTTCTTCAGCCTTCCGAGTAGCTTGGATTATAGGCACATGCCACCATGCCCAGCTAATTTTTGTAGTTTTAGTAGAGACGGGGGTTTCACGATGTTGGCCAGGCTGGTCTCAAACTCCTGACCTGGTGATCAGCCTGCCTCGGCCTCCCAAAGTGCTGGGATTACAGGCATGAGCCACCACACCCGACCAACATTTGATATTTCTAAGAATTCTATTTTGTATATTATTTAACTAGGTTCTAGAAGACTACCCAGTTTTTCACTAGATCCTAAACTCACAATACTTTTTTTAAAATTTCACATCAACTTACATTTTCTTATCACCAAACTGACAGAACTATTAAAAAAAAAAAAAAAACCACACACACACACACACACACACACACACACACACACACACACAGAGTAAAACCAGGAATTAGATATGTATCTAATTCCTAAAGATTTAGATTCACAGTCTACTCTCAACTTCAACTTCTTAGCCAAGCCACTAAAGAGAAATTTGTAATTTTATTTCTCCTATTCACTCACCAACTATATTAAATGATGCAATAAAGCTACTAAAATTTGGAGCAGGCCTCCACGTTCTCTGCATTGTGCCAGAAAAACAGCTTCTACTCTTTCCTCCAGCTTCCAGGCCTCTATCCGGATTAGTGGCAGAAGCATAAAGTAATTTCTAAAGGTATTTCCATTTTCACTTTGCAATTGCTTGGAAGCATATATTGCTTAATAAGCAGGGAAACTGAGGCTGGTATTTCTGCTTAGAAAGACACGAGATTGACAAAATTAAAGCAATCTGAAATTCTTTGTCTTACAAGCAACATCTTTCTATTAATTTATGAGATATATGGCTTGATAACAGTGATTTTAAAAAAAGAATATATGTAGCTTCATGGGTATGTATAAATCTTTTGTTCTGAAATACCATGAATAAGGAACATGGCAAAAAAAGGCAACACATCCCAGAGTCTAAGCATATCATTGTCAGCATGACAGGCAGGGGGATCTTAGGGGACTCATATTTCCACATTTTATTTTCTAGAAAGAAAGAAAGAAAAGAAAGAGAGAGAGAGAGAGACAGAAAAGAAAAGGAAAAAGAAAAGAGAAAAGAAGGAAGAAAGAAAGGCTTGAGTCATGACACTTTTTAAAAATCCCTACCTATACCTAATCAGAATCTACAGGAGATAGGATAAATAAAAGAAAATTGTAGATAATAGAATCATAAATATTTTAGGGACTTTTGCAAATCACTTTGCATATGCATTTTTAAAATGTCAAATGTATTGTTTATACTTATACAATATGTATTAAATATTGAAAAGGATTTAGAAAGAGACTTTCATGTATTAAAAAAATTCATCATTGGGCTTTGAAGATAATGTTTATTTAATAAAAACACCCAAGTTTTTCTTTGCCCAAAGCATTTTAAAGTAATGAAGAGAAAGTGGGTCTTCCCATGAGCACATTTGTAGGGACAGTAAGCTAGAAGGGGGGAGTTTGCAAAATATTTCTTAGAGTCATCAATTTAAACCCATCTGGAGAAGCAATCAGTAATTCTATAATAAAACACTGGCTCTACAACATACCACTATAATACCCCATGTGGGATCCATTTTTTGTAACGTACTTAACATACATAGTATTGTTCAAGACCAAATTTGAATACATGCTAATTGTTTCACACGAGAAGAGGCAGACAGGGATATCTGTCTGTATCTATCTAAACAGATAGATTATATAAATTATAGTCACAGGTATGGGTGATATAGATACGAATGCAGATATAGATACATACCAACTTAAAAATGTAAATAAGTTTAAGGTGGGAATAGACAAATTAATAAAGATTAATTTCATAAGTAGGATGTTGTACTACCTTCCGACTCTCCTATTATGTTGAATCCAGGGTAAATTATTGGTCAGTCAGACAGATGTCCTAAGCTAGCTTTTCAGGTGAACAAGGCTGTGTCAGAGAGAGTTACTCCCTCCAATCCTGGGATCCAGCAACAGTAAAAATGATCTGCGGTGCTGCTTCCCATGACACTGGCTCATGAGTTTTGCCTTTGACCCTTTAGTCTTAGCTGCAAGCTCTATTCATACCGACCACATCTTGTCTGAGCCCTACAAAAACCACAACCTGGAAACCTGCCCAGATACACCCTTGACTGCTGCCAACGACTACCACAACTCTAACCACAATCCAACCCTTTGGTACAGCACCACTTCATACCAAATACAAGTTGATCTACGTCTCTTTTTGTCTTTCTACAAGTTAATCTATATCTAATCAGTTTCAAAGTAAATCTTGTAAGACCACTCCACTCCCACATCCTTCCATCCCCATTTCCCAGAGGAAAACAGCATTAATCTTAGTGTTGTTCTTTTCTAACACTTAGGCTTTTTCCTGCTGTTAACAAAAATCAGATGGCATTATATATATATATATATATAGTCATCTGATTTATATATATGTATATATAGTCATCTGATTTATATATGTATAGTTAACTGATTTATATATGTATATGTATATTCATCTGATTTCTATATATGCATATATATTCATCTGATTTATATATATGTGTATATATACACACACACATATAGCTTTACAACTTGCTCTTTTCACTTACAACTTATCATTCAGGTCAGTTTATATAGATTTACCTCATTCTCATATTATTTGATTGTATGAACATATCGTAGTCTACCTAACCATGACCCTACTGATGGTAATACAGGTTTCAACACTGTGTTATCACAAACAAAGATGCAGCAAATATCTCTGACATATAACTTTAAGTACTGTTGCCCTCATTTCTTTATAAGACAGTTTTTTAGAAGTGAAATTGTTGAATCATAGGGGATCCTTTAAATAAATGCTGTCAAATTATTAAGACCAATTTTAGACTTCGCTTTCCTTATCTTAACTTTTTCCTTGGTAGATTCAAACCCAGTCAATCAAAGTCTATGGAAATTTCCTTTGTAATATCATCCTGCCATTTATTCCTGACCTGATATCCCCTTGGCTATATTTTTAAGCCTTTTTTATACCCTAACATTCTTAGACACTGACTTTAGCTTCGGAGCTGGTTTTAGATATCCTTTCTACACATTATTGCCATAGTAATCTTCTCAAACCTTGCCTTATGCATATCACAGCTTTGTAATTTTCCATGGGTCCCTAATGCCTAAAAAATGAACCTTAACTATGCATTCAAGATCCCTCACAATCAGACTACAATCTTTTCTCATCTTGTCCTAAAATTTAAGAGAGAATGAGAGACAGAGACTTACCATGATCCTCACATTCTTAGGCACTTGCACATGCCTTAAATATTTAATCCTTACATCAGTTTCAGAGTTTTATGATATTTTTATTATATAGAAACTGATGGGTTGGGGAAGAAATTTGCTTCCCATCACACAGCTGTAGCATCTAGAGTTGCGGTTTGTATAGTATATCTGACTGTTAAGGTCATGTACTTAACTATCACACCATATTTCAACTCGATTTGGTAAATATTTATTCAACATATACTACATGTGAAGTACTTTATTAAGTGCTACAGATGATTAAGAATGTGAAACGATGGCACACAATTGACACTTAATAATGGTGCCTGCTTCACCAGCAGCAGCTCTTTCCAGGTAGCTATACTTTATGCCATGTGACTCTGCCCCTGTCAATAGCTGGTGAAAATAAAGGTAGGCACCTGTTCTCATTGTCGATTGCAGTGTAACAGACACCCCACAACTCAGCGGCTTAAAACAATGATGATATTTATGCTGCTCCAACTCTGCAATTTAGCTAAGGCTCAGAGAGAACATCTTGTCTCTGCTTCACTCAGCATCAGCTGGGGACACGAAAAGGAAAGGACTAGGAATCATCTGAAACCTTACTCACTTGTCTGGAGGTTAGTACTTGCTGTCAGCTGGGTCCTCAGCAGGGGCTGTCACCAGGAACACCTCACATAGTGACCCTATGTAGTCTTTCCTCTTCCTCATGACTCAGGACCTAGGTTCCAAGGGCCAGCTTCTCTGAAGGGCCAGGAAGAAGGTGTTTACCTTTTAGAACTTAGCCTTGAAAAGCACATAGCATAGCATCACCTCCACTAGTATTTACAGGCCCATCCAGATCCAAGGGGAGAAATGTAGACCCCACCTCATGATGGAGGGCTGCCAATGTCACATGGTGGGATGAGCCAGTGGGGTCATTTTTGGAATACAATCTGCCACAGTACCTACAGACATGCCAATGACCTTTCAGAGAAAGATAATCCAACAACCAAATTCTTCTTCAAGTGATATGACTTAAGAACAATTGACAGAATAAAACAGCTGCTGGAGAGACTAATCTGAAAGGACAAATTGCAGAAAGAGAAGAAAGTGGCCATGATGAAGCATGTGTTCACTGAAGTTATGAGCCAAATGGAAGTCAGGAATAAGAAGCCCTGATTCACCTTTAAGTCCCCAACAGAGCACAGTGTCAAATGCATGGTACGTGCTCACAGTTGTCATATGAAGAAATTCATGAATGCTGGAAAGAGGGAAAACAAAAGGAAAGGTAAGTTTGGAAAGGGAAGATGAGATTCTACAGAGATACGTTAAGTTTGAGAATCCAGTTGTAGCTCCTCACTGACGTGTCTAACAAGCAATTAGGGAAGCAGATCTGTAGCTCAGACGAGAGAGCAAGCGTTAGGGACAGGGCTTAGGAAGCCATGATCAAGGGAAGCTTTGGCTTTGAATGAGATTCCCAAATAATCTTGTATTAGTCCATTTTCATATGCTATAAAGAACAACCGGAGCCTGGGCAATGTATAAAGGAAAAAGATTTAATTGACTCACAGTTCCACATGGCCAAGGAGGCCTCAGGGACTCTACAATCAAGGCAGAAGGTGAAGGGGAAGCAAGGCATGTCTTACATGGCGACAGGAGGTGAGGGGGACTGCCAAACACTTTGAAACCATCAGACCTCATGAAAACTTACTCACTATCAGGAGCACAGCATAAGGGAACCACCCCCGTGATCCAATCACCTCCCACCAGGTCCCTCCCTTGACACACGGAGATGACAATTCGAGATGAGATTTGGGTGGGACACAGAGCCAAACCATATCAAATCTACATTATTCAGGTGGAATAATGAAGTGGTTAACATTATAGGCTTTGAATCTGAGAACCTGGATTTAGTGTCTATAATACCTGCTTCACCACTCACTGTGAGTTTTCTTAGGTTTAGTTGTTTAATATCTCTGTACCTCAGTATCCTGTCATAACACTGTTATAGTAATGAAACTACCTCAGCGGGCTGTGTGTGAAGGGGTATAATGCCTGCAAAGTGCTTAGAACACAGTCTGCATAGAGTAAGAAATCAGTGCACATTGGTTATCTAACTGTTATCAGTTTTTTAAAAATATCTAAAGTTTAGGAACGAACAGAGGAAGAGCCAGAGAATACCGGCAGGAAGTTCTTATGCAACCTTGTACAATATTCCTTATAAAAGTTTGAAGTTACATTCATTCCTGAGTTGCCTAACATCAAACAGTTGTTGATCTATTAATAAAGAAGGGGTGGCATGGAGAAGAGTGTGTTCTATATCAATCTCTCTCAAAGTCGTGTTCTTTGGGGTGCATAGTAATTTGTGTTGTGCCAAAAAAAAGAAAGTGTGTGCTGTACTCAAATAAATTTGAGAAATGCTGGATTAAACAAAATTAAGTAGATGTTTCCTCAGAGCCTATACTAAATGCATATACTAATATGTCCCATGGCTTGCTAAGGAGGGGCTATAGAATGTATAATTTTCAAAACTCCTCTTAGTTTTTTATGGGATCATTCTGTTAAACTGACATTCTGTGGGACACAATTTCTCAAAGCTAATCAAGGTTAGTGTTAAGCTTACTACAGAAGATTGTTTTGGGAAACTTCTTCAAAACACATATTACTGAACCTGGTCGAGCACGGTGGTTCACACCTGTAATTTCAGGACTTTGGAAGGCCAAGGCAGGTGGATAACTTGAAGCCAGGAGTTTGAGACCAGCCTGGTCAACATGGCGAAATCTCGTCTCTACTACAAATACAAAAATTAGCCGGGCGTGGTGATGCACACCTGTAATCTCAGCTACTTGGGAAGCTGTGGCATGAGAATCACTTGAACCTGGGAGGTGGAGGTTGCAGTAAGCTGAGATCATCCCACTGCACTCCAGCCTGGGTGACAGAGGGAGACTCTGTCTCAAAAATAACAACAACAACAACAACAACAACAACAAAAACACATATTACTGAACCTACCAACACAGATTCTGATTCAGAAAGTCTGGAGTGAGGTTAAGGTACCTGTACTTTTATTTTTATTTATGTATTTGTTTGCATGTTTGTTTTAGAGACAGGGTCTCGCTATATTGCCCAGGCTGGTTGCAAACTCCTGGGCTCAAGCAATCTTCCCACCTTTACCTCCTGAGAAGCTGGGACTGTAGGCACCTGCCACCACTCCTAGCCAGGAACCAGTATGTTTAAAAAGTTCCTCAGTATGCTCTTGCCTCTGGCAACCCAGAAGAGGAATTTGACCCTGCCCATGATCCCTCTTTCCCTTTCCAAGCTGTTCTCAGGAAAGCAGCTCTACAAGAATGATAGCAAATCCAATAATATATCTTGGTTGATTTCCCAGAAATTCATCAAACATGCACAGCATGGAAGTTACTTATATACCTATTATACTTTCAGAACCCTTCAGACAGTCAATGTGGATGAAGGCTAATAATTTGATTACCATAAAAATATAACTAGGAAAAAATAGTTGTAGGCTTTACATATAAAGAAATTTGAACTACAGCCCCATAGAATTAGTGACAATCTGAATTTCCAACGGAACTTTGAGGCTGAGTCAGTTTAGAATATTTTTTAAAACTTGCTTAGAATTAATATCTAACAAAATGAGGATAGTTGTGTTTTCTGTATTACCTGTTTAAAATTTAATGTAAGAATAGACTCTGAGATTTTCTTGAAGCGCAGTTAGTGCTGAGCATATACTGACCTAAGAACAGATATATTTCTAAATCTAATTTAGGAGAACCATTTTGGAAATAAGACAATTTTTTCTTGTGAACATTCTATCTAGGAAGAATTCAGCAGAATGAATATTCATCATTTAACATATTCCTATTTTTATAGTCTGCTTCAAAACTTTTATAGTAAAAATAAGATAAAAGTATAGCATCACTTCCAGATTTCTCTACACACTCAAGCAATTTTTCATTTTATATGTCTGGCAGGATGGGTTTTGATTGTGGTCACCCTCTTTGTCTCTTCCATTACCCCTGATACTGAGAGGGTGGGAGTGAGGATAAATTAGCGTATGAGAGGCCACCCACACTGAGCTCTTCCAGACTGAAACAAACAAACAAACAAACAAAAACATTAAAGAGTCAGAAAAACAAAATGTAACACATGTTCCTAGATTGGATCCTATAAAGAATATTATTGGGATAATTAACTAACTTGAATGGAGTTTGTGAATTTAATGTTAGTATCAATGACAATTTCCTGATTTTGATTCTCGTGTATTGGTTATCTGAAAAATGCCCTTATTTGAAGGGTTACACATTATGCAAGAGTGATGGGCTCTCTGTTCACAATTTACTATCAAGCAGTTCCAGAAAAAAATGCTCTTTGTGCTATTTTGCAGCTTTTGACATCTGAAGTTATTTTAAAATTAACATTATCTTTAGCATTTTAAAAAGATAAAATTGATTTTATGGCCTGTGAGTTTATCATTGATTTTCTCAGGTTCTCTGGGAAAACTGTATCATCTGCAAATAGTTTTATTTCTTCTTTTCCATTTCCTATGAATCGATTTTTTTTCTTTTTTAATTTGTGTTGGTTATAATCTCTAGGAAAAAAAAATTCAATAGATGCAGAGAGTAAGCATCCTTACCTTTTTCTAATCTCAGTGGAAATACCTCGAGTATTTTCTGATTAAACATAACACTGGGTTTAGGACCGAGGTATAGAAAAATATGCATCATCATTTCTTGGCCTTACGGCTAAGATCAAGTGTAGAAAATATGCCTCAATTTCTATTTTCTTGAGTGTTTTTATCAGGCATAGGCATTGAGTTTTGTTAAAAGCCCCCCCGCTTTTTTTTTTTTCTTGTCAAGTGTGGTGGCTCATGCCTGTAATTCCAGCACTTTGGGAGGCTGAGGCAGGAAAATTGCTTGAGACCAGGAGTTTAAGACCTACCTAGGCAACATAGTGAGGCCCCGTTTCTAAAAAATCAAAATAAAAATATTAGCCAGATAGAGTGGCACATGCCTGTAGTCCTACCTGCTTGGAAGACTGACGCAGAAGAATGCTTGAGCCCAGGAGGTTGAGGCTGCAGTGAGCTATGACTACATCACTGCATTCCAGTCTGAGTGACAGTGAGACCCTGTCTCCAAAAAAATGTGTTTAATAAAATAAAATTAAAAGAATTTTAAAAAGCTTTTTCCCCATCTGAGGATAATATATGATTATTCTTCTTATATCTACTAATATAGTATTTAAATTAATAGATTTCCTCATATTGAATCATCTTTGCATTCCAGAAATAAATCCTACTTGGTCATGGTATATTTTATTAATATGGTGTTGGATTCTGTTTTCTAATATTTACTCTAGCATTTTTGCATTGATATTGGATAATTTCTTGTAATCTTATTTACACATTAGAATCATTTTCCTCCATACCATTTTTAGGAGAACAGTTTCCATGAAAGGGAGCTTGGTGATAACAGAAGGGATAAAGAGACAATCTAATGCAGAAATAGAAAGACCTGACTTAGGGCCACATAGATTAAGGGGAGGTTGCTGACCCCTCCCTTACTGACTAGGTGACCTTAGAGAAGGTATTCCTCCTCTTCTGCCCTCAATTTTCTTGTCTATCAATTAGAAGAACCTACCTTAAAAGACTGTGTGAGAATAAAATGACAAGATGTCGGTACAGATTTCAGTACAATGCCTGACACACTGTAAGCCCACGCAAACACTGGTATACTGCATTTTATTAGAAAGAACGATTTTTCTTCTACTGCTTCTCACATTATAATAATGTGGCATAAAGACATAAGTGGACAGATATCTCATAGTTTCATCAGGAGGCAGATAGTCTCCAATACCATTTTGTCATGATTACCAGGCCACAGAGGAGTTTAGGCAACTAACCTAGGGAGCTAGGTTTGTATTTTTTCTCTTCTTTTGTAGTTACTCCATTCCAGACTAGAAGTTTGAATTTATAATTTTATTTAATTAATTTTATTTATTTATTTTTGAGACGGAGTCTCACTCTGTCGCCCAGGCTGCAGTGCAGTGGCGTGATCTTCGTTCACTGCAACCTCTGCCTCCCAGGTTAAAGCGATTCTCCTGCCTCGCCTCCTGAGTAGCTGGAACTACAAGAGCCCGCCACCGCACCCGGCTAATTCTTAGCTGTATTTTTGGTAGAGATGGGGTTCGAATTTAAACGGTGAGCTTTTCATGGTTATTGAGTAGGAGTAGGAGGAGGGGGGAACTGTAAAGGAATGAAAAAGGAAGAGAAAACTTCTTGAACCCCTCCTACATGCCAGGAACTAATTTAGATATATCTGCAGTTATACGTGAGGAAAGCTGGAAGGTTGCATCAGGGTTATAGAACTCAAGAACCACCTTGACAGGTGAATGGGTATGGGCATTGTCTCTCTATCCAACAGTTGAGGTCAACTTTTGTTCTTTTCTTCTCACTCATAACCTCTTCAAATAGAATAAAGAGATGCATTTTCTCTGGGTTAGGCTCTCAGTTACTCTAGCTCTAAGTGCTCTGAACACCAGGAAATCACTCTGTACAGGGTGTCAGCTGGGCTTCTAGGACCCCTGCGTGTGGAGGAGTTAAGGAGAGTAACCATTTATCAATACATTTATCCACAACATTTTTATTATGAATGTGTTTATTCTGCAACTCTTTATTAAGACTGCAGAGGTGGAAATGCTATCTATCACTGTAAGACTGATAGACCTAGAGCATTGTAGGAATGTCCTGGAAAAAGAAATTGGCCTGAAGATGTTGGCATTTGTGCGGAACCTAGAAAGTCGGAGTTAGAAAGCAAAGCAAAGCTTGTGGGAGACAGCACAGTACATGTATTCAGGAACAGACTCGCACATATCTAGGTCTGCATTTTGTCTTCCTATCTTTCTTACTATTGACTTTGGACAAGTTCTTTATTTTTCTGAGCTTTAATTGTATTTCTGTAAATTTAGGGAAAAGTACCTTATATATGGGGTTATAGTGAACGTTAAAGGAGATAACGTAGGTAAAACATTTAGCACAGTGCCTGACTTATAATCGCTCAAATATAATGGCCATTATTATTATCTGGTCTTTAGTAGTATTCAGTTCTTGCCTCTGTCAACAATCTTTTCCTTAGACTTTAAGCTTCTGCTTCTTTTTATTTAAAGACTATTTTTTGGTTCACAGCAAAATTGAGATGAAGGTACAGAGATTTCTCATATACCCCCATCCTCACACAAACATGGCCTCTTCCCTTATTAACATCCCCAAGGGTAGTATGTGTGTTACAACTGGTAAACCGGTGAACTTATATTGATGCATTGCCATCACACAAAATCCATAGTTTACATTAGGGTTCACTATTGTACATTCTATAGGTTTAGACATATATAATAACCAATATCCACTATTACAGTATCTTACAGAGTATTTTCACTGCCTAAAAATCTTCTGTGAAGCTTCTTTTTAAAAAAAAAAAAAAAAAACAGCTTTTATTGAGATATAATTCACATACCATATAATTCACCTATTTAAAGTTTACAATTCAATGGTTTTTAATATATTCAAAGAGTCATCCATAATCTAATTTTAGAATATTTTCCTCACTCTCAAAAGAAAATCCACATCCATTAGCAGCACTCTCTATTCCTCTTTCATCTCTTCCCTACATCCACTTCTAGGTAACCACAAATCTATTTTCTGTCTCTATAGATTTACCTATTCTGAACAGTTCATATAAATGTAATCATGTAATATGTGATCTTTTGTGACTAGCTTCTTTCATTTAGCATGTTTTCAAAGTTCATCCATGTTGAAGCATTGTGTCAGTACTTTGTTCCTTTGTATTACTGAATGACATTCCATCGTATAGACATATCACACTTTATCCATTCACTTTTGAAAGACATCTGAGTTGTTTCCATTTTTTGCTATTACAAATAATGACACCATGAACATTTACATACGAGTTTCTGTGAGAACATATGTTTTCTTTTTTTTTTTTTTTTGAGATGGAGTCTCCCTGTGTCTCCCAGGCTGGAGTGCAGTGGCGTGATCTCGGCTCGCTGCAAGCTCCTCCTCCCGGGTTCACGCCATTCTCCCGCCTCAGCCTCCCAAGTAGCTGGGACTACAGGCGCCCGCCACCACGCCCGGCTAGTTTTTTTTTTTTTTTTTTTTTTTTGTATTTTTTTAGTAGAGACGGCATTTCACCATGTTAGCCAGGATAGTCTCGATCTCCTGACCTCGTGATCCACCCGCCTCGGCCTCCCAAAGTGCTGGGATTACAGGCTTGAGCCACCGCGCCCGGCCTTCTTTGGGGTATATACATAGGAGTGGAATTTCTGGATATTATGACAGCCTGTCAACCTTTAGAGGAACTGGCAGATTGTGAGCCAAAGAGGCATTTTGTGTTTCCACAAACACCCTATGAGTGCTCCAGTTTCTCCATTCTCTCCAATACTTGTTACAATCTGTCTTTTTTATTATAGCCATCCTAGTGGGTATGAAATGGTATCATATTGTGGTATTGATGTGCCTTTCCCAAATGGCTAAAGATGTTCGGCATATCTCCTTTGGAGCAATGTCTAAAATCCTTTGGGTATTTTGATTTTTTTATTAGACAGCGTCTCGCTCTGTTGCCGAGTCTGGAGCTCAGTAGCATGATCATACCTCACTGCAGCTCCTGACTCCTGGGCTCAAGCCATCCTCCTGCCTCAGCCTCCAAGTAGCTGGGAACACAGACACATGGCACCATCCCTGGCTAATTTTTTAAAATCTTTGGTAGAGACAGGATCTCTCTATGTTGCCCAAGCTGGTCTCGAAATCCTGGGCTCAAGTGATCCTCCTGCCTCAGCCTCCCAAAGTGTTGGGATTACAGGAGTGAGCCACCATACTTTGCCAAGTATTTTGAATTTTAAGAGTTTTACACATACTCTAGCTACAAGTCCCTTATCAGATATATAATTTACAAACATTTTCTTCTGCTCTGTGGGCTCTCATTTCACTCTTTTGATGGTATTGCTTATAACACAAAAGTTTTTAAAGCTTCTTTTAAGTATAACTTATGGAAGTTTATATTTCAGCAGTTATCTCCTAAATAATATTCATGCTGGTAGACTTTCAGTGGAAGACTTGGCCTTGTTCTTCATGGACAAAAATGTGGCCCTCAGTATGTAAAAATCCTCTAATTATAACCTTCCCGTCACATAGCTGTTGACCTACATTGGCATCTACCCTTACCTGCTTTCACTACCCATTCTCTTGAAATAAAAAGAGCTTATTCTGGTCAATACCAACACTCCAGCTGGGTTCTTGACCTCATCCTCTCTCTATTCTCCCAGGACATTCCTCTGTCACTTAATCTCTCTGTTTCCTAGATCTTTAACATCTCTCTCAGCCTGTGAGACAGTTTGCCTTACTCCTTCCCATTTTGGAAAAAAAAAAAAAAAAACTTGTCTTGATCTGCATCCTCCAACTATACATCTCTAGTCTTGTTCTCTACCCTGCACTTCACTTGGATGCCCTACAGATATATTTCAATTCAACACGTCCAGAATTAAATTCCCCTCCTCACCCCACATCCGTTCTACTTCCAGTATTTCCGTTTGTAGATAATGGCACCATCATCCATCACTTACCCAAATCAAACCCTCTCTCCCCTGTACCCACCTTCTAGAATCAATAAATCATGTTGGCTTGATGCGTTTTACCTCCCAGGTATATCATACAGTCTGCATCTCACTATTGTACATAAATGCCTTTAGTTTAGTTTCTTAGCATCTCTCCCCTGAATTATTGTATAGACCTCTAACTTATCTTTATTATTGTATAGACCTCTAACTTATCTTTCTACCTCCAATTCTGCCACCATTAAGGTTCATTCTCCTTAATATGCCAAGAGCAACATAAACAAAACCTGGTATGTTTTAGCATTTGAATAGGAGATGGTGATTGTCACCTCATTAGGTAATGTACATCACTGGTTATATGACTTTTGATAACTCATCTTCAGTCTCTGGCTCCTCATTTGTTAAATAAAAAAAAAATGACAGCACTTAGTCTTAGAGACATTGTGAGAATCGAGTGGGACAATATTTGGCATACTAGGTGTACAACAAATGGGGGCCCTTACTTATATGACAGTGGGACCAGGTCATCTCCTGGGGCTCCCCTGTGTCTACAGAGAATATTAGATATGTCAGCTGCAGGAAGCCAGACTTAAAGTCAGGAACTCTTTGGGAAGCTCTTGAGAACAAGGACACTGGTTTCTTTCCCTATAACTTGGGATTTGTAAAAATTAGAAGAAATAATAAAGACAAAGTACCTAACAGGGTGGCTGGTAAATAATAAGCATGGGATGAAAAATAGAAAATAAGCAGCAACATGGCCAAGAAGAAATAACTATGCTAAGAAACTGGTTCCTCTTTTGGTTTAAGCATTGTCCATTACTCGTTTGCCAGAATTTGTCTATTCTAGACAAAAGTGTGCTTTTGTTGTTAGTGGTGCTGCTGGTGGTGAAGTTCTGTTGTTTTACAGGGAAGATAGCAGTGAAATAACAGGGTGATCCAAGACGTCTGTTTTTCAACTCTAGCAGCAGTTAGTTTTCCCGGATGTTCAAAATCTGTGTTCAACAGATGAAGTTCTATTGACCTTGAGTGTTCAGAGATCAGTTCAGCTTTCCAATCATGGTACCTCTTTTTTCTTGCTGTGTGCAGGCTGGCACTGATCTCAGTTTATCCTTTGAGATTCAGCAGAAGATCCCAATGGAGGAGGATGATACCCAGAGAGAGGTGCCCAAGGAAGATGGAGTTGGTGATGTGCAACATTTCGGTGAGAACTTTATTGTCAGAGGTTTTCAGTACCTATTTACAAGTTCTTACTCCATCATACATATTGAGAATGAGCTGGCATTTTCAAGTAAAAACCCAGGAGTCCAGCAATCACTGGGGAAGAAAGCCTGAGGTTGGCAATTCTTACCCAGAACTCTGGTCACCTGCTTGTTCACAGGTCACCGTATCTTACTTCACTGAAGACATATACTGAGGTTTTATTTAAGCCAGATGCTGAAGGATGGGAAGACCCAAGCAGCTGGTGTGGAGGTCTTTCCCAGTGACTCATCAGTCACTCAGAAATCAAAGCCTGCACAAGAAAGGGTGGGATGGGATGCATAGAGAAAGACACCAAGCCTTTAGACTCTAGCAGAGCAGCTGATATTGACATCTCTAAGCAGGGAGGAGGCTCCAACACAACTACTCCCAATTCACAGGGTTTGCGGTTCTGGTTGAAATCTTTGCAAAGGTTTCCTCTGGCACTCAAACAGAATAAATAGGCTTATACAGTGTATATATTCCTCATTATTTTTTATTATGCCTCAGATGATCAAGTAACCAGACAGCTGAGGGATAAGCTTGGTTACCTAGTTTCAGCCAATCTCATTAGTATTTCCTTCTGACCAGCTGACCAGCTCTGTATTGCAAAGTCTTCTTGTGTTAAGGGAGGGCGATTCCAAACCAGATTTAATTTTTCATTTACTCATCGTGCTAAGTTCTAGACACAAGAAGTTAAAATAGAAAAATCAGTGTTAGGGCTCTCCAGAGAAACAGAACCAATAGAACACACACACACACACACACACACACACACACACACACAGAGAGAGAGAGAGAGAGAGAGAGAGACAAAGAGAGATTTTAAGGAATTATCTTACTAAGTTGCTCTATTGTGGGGCTGGCTGGGAATTCTGCAATCAGTTGGGAATGTATATCTTGAGCAGACACGGAAAATAAAACAGAAACATTGCAATATGATGATGTGAAATACTTTGACATCTAACCAAAACCAGTCATGGAGTTGGAGAAAGCTTTCTGGAGAGGGTGATTTCTGAAGCAACTATTGCTCAGTGAATTGTGGTTATGAAGAAAGAGATAAATGAATGTGACTCATGTGAATAACTGCAGGCAGTTTACTGTGACTGGAACGCTCCCTCCTTGCAGGAAGAGGAGGAAGGAATTGGCAAGCTATTAGGTGGGGAAATAACCTGGAGAAACCAGGTGACATTTTTTGTTTGTTTGTTTATTTGTTTTCGTGCTAATCTGAAGATTCCAGATTTATTTTATCCTAAAGGCTTTGAGAAGTTATTGAAGAATTCTAAGCATTGGAGTGATGAGATTAGAGTTTTGGTAAAGACCAATTTATGTAATTATTTAACAAATATTTAATAGTGTCTTTGAGGTATGAAGTTCTGTTAGAGGCACTGGAAATATGACAATGAACAAGACAGAAAGATCCTGGTCCTCATACAGCTTAGAATTGTGTGCGGGAGATTAGGGGAAAAAAGATTAATAAAAGAACTTAAAATTTTAAGTACTGTTATTGAGGCTTGATTTAGGAGCTTATTACAATTCCAATATACTCCCATCCCATCTCACCTGGCCATCACATCCTGCTATAAGTGGAAGATTTAAATACTGAGTATTACTCAGCAACTGCCCTATACCCCATCCCATCTCATGGCCAAATGCACAGTCTTGGATTTGATACTTCTAGACCCTCTTTCCAAAATGTGGATCTTAGCTTTTTCTTTAGGCTCTGCATCTTCCATTTCCTTGGGAGAGCCTTACTTCCTGCACACCCAATGTCCCTTTAGCCCTGGGACTAATGAGGTTCCATCTTCTCTTGACTTGTTCCTGGCCCTCTCTAAAAGTGGGGAAATACCAGGTAGTAAATGAAGGCAAGGGGATGAAGAGTACTATTGACAGATGTTTAAGAGGTAAAAATTATACGATTTGGCAATGGATTGGTAATAGGGGTTGAGGAAGAATTGAGGGATTGAAGAAGTTTTCCAGTAAGGGAGTTGGATGACTGGATCTAAGAGGGTGTCCTTTACTTAACTGTAGACTACAATTAAGAAGTAGGGCTTGGGCACGCCTGTAATTCCAACACTTTGGGAGGCTGAGGTGGGCAAATCACTTAAGGTCAGAAGTTCAATATCAACCTGGCCAACATGGAGAAACCCCATCTCTACTAAAAATACAAACATTTGCCGGGCATGGCGGTACGTGCCTGTAGTCCCAGCTACTTGGGAGGCTGAGGCAGGGGGAATCATTTGAACCTAGGAGGTGGAGGTTGCAGTGAGCCGAGATTGTGCCGCTGCACTCCAGCCTAGGCAACAGAGTGAAACTCCGTCGCAAAAAAAAAAGAAAAAAAAAAAAAAAAAAGGAGGGCTGAGGGGTGCATGTGAGGGAAGGTGATAATGATGTAATGATTAGGACGTGTTAAGTCTGCTCTGCCCAAGGGATACTCCTGTGTAGGTAAACAGTATGTGACCCTCATCTTCCCCCATGTACATTCCTAAACCTTCCTTCCTTCTTGTACTGAGGATTGTGGAAGTTGGAATGAAAAACAAAGGACTGATATTTCCAGTAGGATCAAAGCATTCAACAAAGTAATTGAGAATCTATCATAAAATGCTAATAGCCCATGAGAGATAAAACTTTCTTTTGAGAACTAATTACCAGTGAATTATTCATCAAGGGTAATGTTGCCTCCCGCCACTAGGGACCCTTCATAATTGCCTCTGTAAGGAATTTTCCACCTGGATAGTCACTTTGATAACTTCTGCAGGACACAACTAGCTTTTGCAACAGGAAAACAATAAACCACATCAGAGCTTGTCTTGATTACATTGCTCATCAATGCTCCGCAGACTAGAGGAGTAAAAAGCATAAGTGCTTTGGTGCTTTGACTCCCCCAACCAGCACTCCAGTTGTTGAGGGATCTCAGACCTTATCTGGGGTTTTTGTTGAAGAAACAGAGGAACAGCCCCAGAAAGCTCTGCCAACAGGCTTGGGGTGTGGGGAGAAAAATACTCCCTTTAGACATACACAGTCATGCACTGCATAATGTTTCAATCAGTGATGGACAACATGTACAACAGTGGTCCTGTAAGATTATAATGGAGCTGAAAAATGTCTTATTATCTGGTGACATGGGTATGGTAGCACAACACCTTACCTTTTCTGTGTTGAGATGTTTAGATACACAAATATTTACTATTATATTACAGTTGCCTACATTATTCAGTATAGTAGCATTCTATATAGGTTTGGAATAGGCTACACCATTCTTATGGCTATGCCATATAGACTGGGTGGGTGTGTAGTAGACTATGCCACCTAGCTTTGTGTAAGTGGACTCTATGATGTTTGCACAATGACAAAATTACCTAACAACGCATTTCTCAGAACATAGCCCTAGCCTCAAGCAATGCGTGACTTTCCTCTTGTGAATTGATGGGTTGCTAAGCCTTTTATAAAGCTAACTTTAATATTAACATTGAAGATACAGTGAATCCATATACTCATGTTAAATTTCTGGAGATTTCTTTCTTTTTTTTTTTTTTGAGATAGGGTCTCACTCTATTGCCTAGGCTGGAATGCAGTGATGGAATCATAGCTCACTGCAGCCTTGAATTCTTGGGCTTAGTTGATCCTCCTGCCTTAGTCTCCAGAGTAAGGAGTATAGGCCCATGACACCATGTCTGGATAATTGAAAAAAATTTTTTTTTTAGAGAAGGGATTTTGCTATGTTGCCTAGGCTGGTCTCAAACTCCTGGGCTCAAATGATCCTTCCACCTTGGCCTCCCAAAGCGCTGGGATTCCAGGCATGAGCCACTGTGCCAGGCCAAAGTTCTGAAAATTCTTATGTCAAGTTCGTAAATATAATACTAATACCTTAGGAATCAACCTCTGGAAATCATCAATAAGAGAATGACCTTTTAAATAGAGCTTCTTTTGTTTTCCATTTGAATAGCACAGCAAGTGAATTTTGATCATCTTCTTTAGGAATATTTGTAACTCAGAAATTCTTGGTTCTTGTCATTATGCAAAATAGACACTAGCACATGTATTTTATAGCAGTGCAATTCACAATTGCCAAGATGTGGAACCAACCTAAGTGCCTATCAACTAATGAGTGGATAAAGAAAATGTGGTATAGATACACCATGGAATACTATTCAGCCATTAAACGGCATGAAATAATGTCTTTTCCAGCAACTTAGATGGAGCTGGAGGCCATTATTCTAAGTGAAATAACAGGAGTGGAAAACCGAAAACCATATGTTCTCACTTATAAGTGGGAGTTAAGCTATGGGTACACAAAGGCATACAGAGTGACATAACGGACTTTAGAGACTCAAAGGGAGAAGGTGGGGGGCGGGGCTAGGGATACAAAACTACACATTAGGTAAATGTACACTACCTGCATGATGGGTGCACTAAAATATCAAAATTCATCACTATATTATTCATTTGTGTAACAAAAAACTACTTGTACTAAAAAGCTATTGAAATTTTAAAAATTTAAAAAGAAATTCTTGGTTCTTGAGGATAGTCATAAATTCAAATGAGACTAAAATAACCATACTAAGATGAAGCAGGCGGATCCCTTTAGCCTAGGAGCTTAAGACCAGCCTGGACAATGTAGCGAGACCCCATCTCTACAAAGAATTTTTAAAATATGGGTGTGGTGGCATGCACTTGTGGTCCTAGTTACTTGGGAGGCTGAGGCACGAGGATGGCTTGAGTCCAGGTTTCACGTTACAATCACCTATAATTACCCCACTATACTCCAGCCTGGGCAACAGAACAAGACCTTGTCTTTAAAGTAAATACATAAATAAAGGAACTATGCTAGTCATAACATCACCATCTGTATCTCAGAAATAAATGCTTCAAACAACCATTTAGAATTTATTGAGCACTAACATAAATCTCCAGTCAGAGTTGAGTGCTATAAAATAATGTTTTTGGCCAGGTGCAGTGGCTCACGCCTGTAATCCCAGCACTTTGAGAGGCCGAGGTGGGCGGATCACGAGGTCAGGAGATCGAGACCAGCCTGGCTAACATGGTGAAACCCCATCTCTACTAAAAATACAAAAAATTAGCCGGGCATGGTGGTGGGCACCTGTAGTCCCAGCTACTCAGGAGGCTGAGGCAGGAGAATGGCATGAACCTGGGAGGTGGAGCTTGCAGTGAGCAGAGATCACGCCACTGCACTCCAGCCTGGGTGACAGAGCGAGACTCTGTCTCAAAAAAATAAAAAAGAGTTGTACTAGTGTTCTTCGCGATTCTCCTGAGAAAAGCAATGAAATTGTCCCCAGCAAGTGGAACATTAAAAATGGTCAGGCAAGTAGCTCTGAGTCCCTGCAGACACAGCCAGTTAATTGGAATATTGTCACTGAATTTCTGGTCCATCAGTGACCCAACACCCAAAGGGGCCTGTTCATGTGTATTTCTGTGAGCATTTTAGGATCTGTAACTACAGAGTTATGTTAACTCTGAAAAAGAAAAAGGGCAGTCTGGAGTGGACGGAGAGATTTAATATGTTAATTGTGACCCTAATGAATACGCAGTTGAGCAGCCTTGACTGGCAACTGACACCTTGTTTAATACAGGAAGTAGAGTGGGGCTTTATTAGAGTCTTTAAATGTCATGGTTGGAGCTCATATTTCTTTTTCACCCTATGCCTATACAATCATGTTGTTCCACTTCCTACACAGCCCCTGGCTCTTCCTGTTGTCCAGCAGCAAGGAGCCAGTGCAAGTTCAGAGTAAGGAAATGACATAATGAAAATGGTATTCAATGCGAAGCCTAAAATTCAAAGCCCCATCTTTCCCCTTTCCTCAAATCTGGCCCCAGCACCCTAGATCTTATCTCCTACTCCTCCCTCCCCAGCTCAGGCGGCTGTATTACTCACTCTTTCCCAAACTTGCCTTGGCTTTACTGTCCTCCTGCATTGTTCGTGGTCTTTCCTCCGCCTAGAAGGCCTCCCAACCCTTTTTTTTTTCAATATGAAACTCACATATGGTGTCTTCCCTGGTGGACTCACTGGACACAGATACCCCTTTACCTGAGCTCTTCTGTATCATTGTTTTTTAGCATATATTACATTATCACATTACAGTTATATGCTAGGCAGTATACAACAGAGTAGGTGTTTCGTAAATTTGCCTTTGTTTTAACATTTCTTGTGTTCTGAATCCTGGCCCCCGCTCTCAGTTGTCAGAATTCTCCCATGTGCTGAAGTCTGTGTATCTCTGACACATCAATTTAGACATCTATCCCTGCCCAAGGTGGCATTCTCCCTCTCCCTCTCGCTCTCTCTCTATATATAATATATTTAAATATAGTTATGTTATATGTAAAGATCATAGGTAGTACATATGATATATGATATATACATAAATTAATATACATAAAGATTATATATTATAATAATCCTTATGTATAATTATCTTTATACATAATATAATTATCTTTATGTATAACATTAAGGACAAATTTGAAATCAAGGTATGGTATAACTGGAGGGATGATGAAAGTTCAGATGAAAGGAAGAACAAAGAAAACCAATAGAAGAGAAGCTGAGTTCTCTTCAGTATCAAGGAATACTGCTGATAAGGTGTTGGGTTTTTTTTTTTTTCCATGATAAGTAGGTAAGATACAGAGAAACTCCTTGTTTTAAGCCCTCTATGCAGGCAAAGTAGACCAATTCAGGGTCCTCAAGTGATAAGAAAAGTGAGCCAGATAACACATCTAGGATAGGTTAAAAGACACACACACACACACACACCATCCTTTTCCTGCCTGATTGCAATAGAAACTCACAGAAAAGACTGGGGGTAGGGCAGAAAGAGAACATTTGATGCAGAAATTAATCAGATGTTCCAAATAGATTTAGATTTTTTCTCCTAATTAGAGAACCTACCTTGTAATTGTTTAAAGATAAAGCAGCACATGGGGATAATCATTAAACCTGAGGAGACAAAAATTAGGTATTTGCCTTTTTATGCCCCTGTGAGGTTAAAGTGATTCCCACTTTAGTTTTGGTTAACTTTCTGGTATTAATTTGAATAATATGCTATTTATACTTTATATATTTAAATATATATTAGAGAATGTATAGTAAAAACCAAGTATTCAATAAGGTTATTGGCATAAAAATACATCAACATTTTAAAAAGGAGAGGAAAACAAAGTCTTTATTACCGTTACACAAAAATTTAATGGTAAGCTTGACTCTGGGCTTCCTGGCAACAAGGATACAAAGAGAAACACTGGGTTACACAGTTCCCCTTAACAACAGTTGCAGATCCAACGTGAAAATAGATGAGATGCTTTTTCTAAGAAATGAAAGTACATTCATTTTTTTAGAGAGAAAACTTATCCAAGTCCTAAATTCTAAAAAGAGTGTGTAATTTGGAACTGAACTTATATAGGACAGTCAGTATACAACACAATGGTCAACATCATTATCAATAGTTCCAGAAAGGCAAATGTGGTTGGAAACTACTCTGCTGGGTGTTCTTTTTGTGCTATTTATCCCCTGTGCAAGGAATGGTACCTACATTAACACACTGGCTCATAAAATATGAGTTTGGCCAGGCGCAGTGGCTCATGCCTGTAATCCCAGCACTCTGAGAGGCCAAGGTGGGCAGATCACCTGATGTCAAGAGTTCGAGACCAGCCTGACCAACATGGTGAAACCCCATCTCTACTAAAAATACAAAATTAGCCGGGCGTGGTGGCCCATGCCTGTAATCCCAGCTACTCCAGAGGCTGAGGCAGGAGAATCGCTTGAACCCAGGAGGCAGAGGTTGTAGTGAGCCAAGATCACGCCATTGCACTCCAGCCTGGGCAACAAGAGCAACACTCCATCCCCCCGCCCCCCCAGAAAAAAGAGTTCTTACTTTTCAGAATAGAGGTTTGCTTCTCAATGAAGGTAAATAATGCACTCAAATTACTTGGCTAGTGTATTAGTCCGTTCTCACACTCCTGTAAAGAAATACCTGAGACTAGGTAATTTATAAAGGAAAGAGGTTTAATTGACTCACAGTTTCGCATTGCTGGGGAGGCCTCAGGAAACTTACAATCATGGCAAGGGCAAAGGAGAAGCAGACACTTTCTTCACAGGGCAGCAGGACAGAATGAATGCAAGCAGGGGGAATGCCAGACACTTACAAAACCATCAGATCTCATGAGAACTCACTATCATGAGAACAGCATGGGGGAAACTGCCCCCAAGATCCAATTACCTCCACCTGGTCCCACCCTTGACACTTGGGGATTATGAGAATTACAATTCCAGGTGAGATTTCGGTTGAGACACAGAGCCAAACTATATTAGCTAGCAAAGGGGCTGAATCCGGGCTCAAAACCCAGTTCTGCCTGACTTCACAGTCAATGATTTTTCCACTGCACTCTGCAAGTAGAAATTTCTTGATTCATTAAATCATCATAATATTAAAGTGAACTTCAGCAAAATCAATTGTTCCATGAACTAAACTGCAGTGAGATTGAAATGAGTTAATAGCTACAAAGATTTGTTAGGCTATCATTGCAGAGAAAGGAGCAAATATACAGATTCAGGACACAAAAAGTTAATCAAATCCAACCAATCTTTTCTAATAAAAGGGAACAATAGCAAAAATAATTCCAAATGGAATAACATCGAAATTCATAATATCACTGTATGTGTTTCAAAGTGAGCAGGTATGTACAAACCTACTGTTTCTCAGAAAGAAACATTTAATAGAGACTTATGAACAGAAGCCATGTCCCCAGTGGCTGCGAAAAAACATGGTGCATCTCCATGCTGTCACCCCCAGAGTCAAGACACATAAACTAAAGGAAAAGAATGTGTGGGAGAATTGAAGTCGACCCCTCAGGGAGAGGCAAGAATGCTATGTGAATCTTCCTATGGGCAGGATTTATGGTCAAGGTTGTTTTGACGCAAGGGCAGGATTTAAGGTAACAGTAGATAAAGTACAAATCTTCGAGTAATTCCCAGAACTCGGGTTAATCAGAAGTCAACATGTAATCTTCCATGGAATTAGAGTAAAAAGAAAAAACAAGTCAGCATGGCAGATGAGCATCCAAGAGAGTTGCTTTAGCCTCCACACTGTGCAACACTTTAAAGTTCCCCACCTGAGAGGGTGAAGGATAAAGGAAACTAAGATCAGGGACTGTAATCACTACAGATCCTGGAGAGGCAAACAAGAAAGGTCTGCTGTTTAGTTTACAACACAAATATCTCTAGTGATAAGGAATGGCAGAGGGGGAGGCAGGACTCTGGTCTGTGATTAAATAGAAAACTTAATTATAAAGAACCCAGGAAATAGCAAAAAGTAGAAAGACTTTCTTTCTTTCTTTCTTTCTTTCTTTCTTTCTTTCTTTCTTTCTTTCTTTCTTTCTTTCTTTCTTTCTTTCTTTCTCTTTCCTTTTTCTTTCTTTTTTCTTTCTTTTTCTTTCTTTTCTTTCTTTCCTTCCTTCCTCCCTCTTCTGTTCTTTCTTTCTTTCCCTTTCTTTCTTTTTTTTTTTTTTTTTGAGACGGAGTCTCGCTCTGTCGCCCAGACTGGAGTGCAGTGGCCAGATCTCAGCTCACTGCAAGCTCCGCCTCCCGGGTTTACGCTATTCTCCTGCCTCAGCCTCCCGAGTAGCTGGGACTACAGGCGCCAGCCACCTCGCCCAGCTAGTTTTTTGTATTTTTTTTTAGTAGAGACGGGGTTTCACCGTGTTAGCCAGGATGGTCTCGATCTCCTGACCTCGTGATCCGCCCGTCTCGGCCTCCCAAAGTGCTGGGATTACAGGCTTGAGCCACCGCGCCCGGCCTCTTTCCCTTTCTTTCTTTCTTCCTCTTTCTTTCCTTCTCTTTCTTTCTTTCTTTTCTTCTTTCTTTTCTTTCTTTCTTTTATTTTTCTTTTCCTTCCTTCCTCTATTTCGTTCTCTTTCTTTCTCTACCTCTCCCCCTCCCTCCCTTCCACCTCTCCCTCCCTCCCTGCCTCCCACCTCTCCCTCCCTCCCTCCCTTCCTTCCTTCTCTCTTTCTTTCCTTTCTTTCTCTCTCTCTCTCTTTCTTTTTTCTTTCTTTCTTTCTTTCTTTCTTTCTTTCTTTCTTTCTTTCTTTCTTTCTTTCTTTCTCTCTCTCTCTCTCTCTCTCTCTCTCTCTCTCTCTTTCTTTCTTTCTTTCCATCATCATAACTAAAAGAAAGTCTGGTAATACAATAATAACGATAACAGTTGTACTTTATTGAGTGCTTTCTATAGATGTTGGGGTCTGCATTTGCATTTGTCTGGTTTTTTTGTTTGTTTATTTGTTTGTTTTTTATTTTTGAGACAAGGTCTCACTCTGCCACCCAGGCTGGAGTGCAGTGGTGCGATCATGGCTCACTGCAGCCTTGAATTCTCAGGTGATTCTCCTACCTCAGCCTCTCGAGTAGCTGGGACTACAGATGGTGCACCACCATGCGGGGCTAATATTTTTGTATTTTTAGTAGAGACAGGGTTTTGCCATGTTGGCCAGGCTGCTCTGGAACTTCTAGTCTCAAGCGGTCCTGCTACCTTGGCTCCCGAGGTGCTGGGATTACAGGCGTGAGCCACTGAGCCTGGACTGAATTTATCTAATTTACACTTGCACCTTCAGGGTGGTCTCGTCTATCTTCAGGCTGCTATGGCCTTATGAAAGCTACTGAAAACCACTGTAACTCATCAGGAATGGGAAACTTTGCTGGATTTGGTCACTTGAAAAAGTCACATTCAATGAATACTTTTCGAGTCCCTTCCATGTATAAGTCTTGGAGTATGATTCATACAAATATGAATAAAATGACTCCCTTTGCCTTCTAGGAGCTTGGCTATAATGAGACAGAGATGCCAGCAGATAAAACAAGGCAGTGAAGGGAGGCCAGTGAGGATTACTTTTTGTCTAGTAATTAGGAATTATTCATTATACAGACATGTCCTCTAGTAACATTCATACTTAGGAAAGAGGTAGAAGGTAGCATTAAAGACAATGAACTCAAGAATGAGTGCTCAAATTCTGCTTCTACCAGCTTATTACCTGAGTGACAATTGACTTCTCTGTGATCCTTTTTTCACTTATAAAATGGGAGTAGTAACAGTAACTGTCATAGGGTTGTTGCATCAACTAATACTGTCCTATATTTGGAAGAATACCGGATACGTGTATGATAGTAATTGTTGCTCTCCATAAATTTAGCTATTTTTTTCTTAGACATAAATATTGGCAATCTAATTATGGCCATTCTAAATATGCTGTGTTGGTGCGCACTCTCCTTAGATCTTCTGAAGGGAGAAAAGTTGTCTCTAAGATGTCTATGTAGTCAAGTGTATTTCTGGCATTGCTCGAGGCAAGGAAATGTTTGCAACACAGTGCTTTGGGTCAAAGCCATCATTTATTCTTAAGCACCATTTACATGTCCGGCATCCTTCTAGGCACTCTAGGGATATAGCACTGGAGAGAACAGGCAACGCTCTCTGCCTGCCTGCCTACCTGACATTCTAGTGAGGAGAGACAGACAATAAACATAATTTTAAAAGTACATTTTACAAGGTAATAGAATGTGGTGACTTTGTCAAAAAATAAATTTAAACTTTTAAACACATTTTAAACTTTAAGTAGAGTGGTCAGAGCAGGCCTGAGCAACACAGTGACACTGAAGAGTGTCTTGAAGGAAGTGAGGGAGTGAACCATGCAGCTACTTGGGAGGAGGGAATTTTAGGCAGAGAGGGCAATTACAACAAAGGCCCTGAGATGGAACGTATTTACCTAGGAATCTAGTCTAGGAGGCCATTGTGGCAAGGGCTAAGTGAGTGATAAAGGGGAAGTAGGAGGCTGGGCACAGTGGCTCACGCCTGTCATCCCAACACTTAGGGAGGCGGATGTGGGCAGATCGCTTGAGCCCAGGAGTTCAAGAACAGTCTGGGCAATGTGGTGAAACCCCATCTCTGCAAAACATTCAATATTAGCTGGGCATGGTGGTCTGCACCTCATGGAGGCTGAAGTGGGAGGATCACTGGAGACCAGGAGGTTAAGGTTGCAGTGAGCTATGATCATGCCATTGCATTCCCGCCTGGGTGACAAAGCGAGACCCTGTCTCAAAAAAAAAAAAAAAAAGAGAAAAGAAAAAAATTCCAGGGTAAAGGAAATAAAATGATGTTATGTTCATGGGGATGATCCAAAAAAGAGGAGGAAAGAGATGACGTGGGTGAGAAAAGAACAATGCTGGAGCACTTAACTGTTTAACTGTTGGATTGATCAGTGTATGTATGCTTCTGCAGGGCAAAAACTCAGGACAGGGGAAAAAATTCCTCTGAAAAACCAGACATTCCTAACAAACATATGAAAAAATGCTCATCATCACTGGTCATTAGAGAAATGCAAATCAAAACCACAATGAGATACCATCTCACACCAGTTAGAATGTGATCATTAAAAAGTCAGGAAACAACAGATGCTGGAGAGGATGTGGAGAAATGGGAACACTTTTACACTGTTGGTGGGAGTGTAAGTTAGTTCAATCATTGTGGAAGACAGTGTGGCGATTCCTCAGGGATCTAGAACTAGAAATACCATTTGACCCAGCAATCCCATTACTGGGTATATACCCAAAGAATTATAAATCATTCTACTATTAAGGCACATACAAACGTATGTTCATTGCAGCACTGTTCACAATAGCAAAGACTTGGAACCAACCGAAATACCCATCAATGATAAAGAAAATGTGGCACATATACAACATGGAATACCATGCAGCCATAAAAAAGAATGAGTTCATGTCCTTTGCAGGGACATGGATGATGCTGGAAACCATCATTCTCAGGAAACTAACACAGGAACAGAAAACCACAAACACTGCATGTTCTCATCATAAGTGGGATTTGAACAATGAGAGCATATGGACACAGGGAGGGGAACATCACACACCGAGGCCTGTTGGGGGATGGGGGACAAGGGGAGGGAGAGCATTAGGACAAATACCTAATGCATGTGCTTAAAACCTAGATGAAGGGCTGATGGGTGCAAACCACCATGGCACATGTATACCTATGTAATAAACCTGAACGTTCTGCACATGTATCCCAGAACTTAAAGTATAATTAAAAAAAAATTTTTTTAAAGGCATTCCGTAGGTAAGGCTCTCCCTAAAATTAAAAGTCAAACTTTTACTTGCACATATGAAAAGTGCATTAAATAAGCTATTTCTTCAGTGACAGTATACTGAGTTATTATGCTCATGGTGTCAGGTACTTTGCATATATTATTCAGAAGCTTATTAGCAGCATCAGTATCGTTTATTGCTGCACTCTAGGTGAAGAAATTGTTGCTGGGAGCTACAACAACTTGCCCAAAGCCACAATGATCATAAGTAATTTGCACTTCGTTGTGCTCTTCTTTGCTGGTGTGGGATTCTCGAGGGCCAATGTCCTTCATCTGTGTAACTCTAGAGACTCGCCCAGACCTTGGAAGAGGTTCACATTTCCGCGTGCCGAGATCGATTATGGGCCACCCTCGGTCTCATTCGTTGACTTCCAATAAAGCATTGGCTGGTGAACATCTACATCAGCATTGTTTTCATTGGTTATAGCAACTCAGAAAAATATTGGGGAAAATACTAAAACTTTCAAGAGATGTGATTGCAAGGAAATCAGAATGAGTTTAAAACCCTCCTGACCCCCGTCCTTAGCTGAGGCTGTTCTCTGAGGATTTTGCAAACCTGCTTTCTGACGCATCTGTTAAACTTGCCCCGGGGCGAATTGTCAGAAGGAGGTGCAGTCACCTGGAGTTTCCCAATAGATACTTCGCTGTCGGTTGAGGAAATCATCACCCGAGGACGTAAACCCTCCCGCCCTTCTTTCAGCTCTTAAAAAAAGCCTGCTACAGAAGTCCCTACTGCGTTGCTGTGAACGTAGCTTTGAGAAGCTGGCGCCCAGTGATGGGGCAAAAAGCCAGGCCCTTCCAGCAGCCGTGAAAGCCCCAACAGCAAACTGCCTGGGAGCAGGGTAGGTCACCAACTTCGTTGCTCGAACTCCCTGGGTGCCCGCCGCGGTGGTTACAAAGGGGGTCAGGGGTGCCGGACCCAGCCGCGCGGAGCCCACCATTACGGCCCGAGGGGGGCCCGACGGTGTGGCGTGGCGCAAGGAGCGAGCGAGCCTGCCTTCTCTCGCCGCCAGGAACGGGCCACACCGACGGCCAGGTGAGGCGGCGGCGGTGGTCGCCCGGAAGGAGGGGGTGGCGCCGACTCCGTGTGCCAGGAGTGCGCCCCGGGGACACTGCCTCCCCCGCGCCCGAGTTGGTTGCCGCCGGTTGCGCTGCGGAGGGTTGGGGGCGGAGAGGAGGCAGTGGCTGCCCGGGCCGAGGAGGGGCGCGCTGACTGATCACCGCGAGTCAGGAGGGGCCGGCGGGCTCACGGACGGAGACAGGGTAGGCGGGGGCAAGGGCCAGGCGCTAGGGCGGCGGCGCCAGCGTAGAGCGGCGGTTTGGAGGAAAGATGAGACGGTGAGTGGGCTCCGCGGGCGCAAAGTTTCTTTGCTTCTTTACAGGCTGTAGGGACAAAAGCCCAGGCTGGGGTCGGCAGTGCCCAGGCTGCGCAGCTTGGTGGTGGTGGTGGGGGGGTGACGAACCCCGTTGTGCATGACTCTCGGGGGGTTGAGGGGATCCCGCGGAGGGAATGTCTGTCTGGTAGGGGAGATGCTTCCAGAGTGATTGTAGGAAACAGGCAGGATGTGGGGGAACTGGGGGCAACTTTTTCCAACAACTCTGGAATGCACATGGAGAGAGGGATGGGGATCCTTGGGAGAGCTCCCTGAGACAGAGAAGGTCCGCTGCTGGTTGGTGTAGGGCGCGGGATTCAGAGAAGACTCCCTCCCCTCAAATATTTGGCTGGCTGCGCTTCTAGTTCCACTTTCTTTCAGGAGTGAACCTCACGAGGTTTAACAGCCAAGAGCGGCTGATTCCGATTTGGCCTTTGACCCCCCTGAAAGTTTATAGTGTGGCCGTCTCGGCACCCCTAGAGATAGCAGCTGGAAGGCTTGGGGAGTATTTTAACCCGCTGTTTCTCCAGCGCCCTGCGCGGCGGAGGCGCAGCTGAATTGTTTGCTGGTACGTTTAATAACTTAGCCCTAGCAGTCATCACTTATTAAAGCGCCGAGGACCTGGCTAACTCCCGCCACCACCAGGAAATTAAAAGGCTGACCGGCTGTCCCTCCCAGGGTTGGGGTTTCCTGTTTGAAAGAGCTTGGGAAGTCAAACTGCTTCGCGGTTCCTCACTTACCTTTCTTATGTAAAAGAGGGAGAGACGCCCGCAGCTCTTTCTCTTGGTAAACTAGCCCGTGGCTGGAAATTCTCCGGGCGCCTGGCCCTGCCCTCTTCCCTAGAAATCTTTATCCTGCAACTCTGAAGTAGCTCTAAAGAGCTCTAGAATGCGCAGCTAGTCATAGCCAGGCACAGCTGGGAGTGTAACTAGACGAGGCATAAAAATGTGGAGTCTTTTTAGTGTAAATATTTGTCAGCCACATTTCCCTTCGTAATATGAACGTGTAAGTTACAGATGTAGATTTTCAAATTCTGGACGTGTAATTTTAAGCTTCCTAGTTTGGTTTTATTTGGGCGTTCGAGATATGTCTCTGGGATTCTAACGTTTGAATTCGGCTGGGAGAGATCTAAATGAGGTCCACAGTTTCAGAAGGTTAAACTTTTGCCCTGTGAACACTTGAATTCTTGGTTCCTGGTAGGATAGCAACAGAGCAGTCGGATTTGGGATAAATAAACCGTTAGAGTTGCCCACTATTTTCACTGAATGGCTATATCTCCCTTGCCGTTGCCTTCAATTGTGTAAATATTTGTTTGAATAAAGAGCGAAGGTTCTTTGAAAAGTAACAGTTGTGTCTATTCTTGGCTCCCTTTTCATATCCTCTGCTTAGTTATTTAGAAGGATTTTCTTTGCCTCTTACATTTAATAGGGAAATTTAAACATTACATGTACTTAAATTCTGTAAAGTCTCCAAACCATTTATAACTGGCAAATGCTTTAATGACAAGGAAGAGTTGAGTTTTTGCTCTTAGCTGGCTAATGTAGCCTTCACCTCTTGAGACCCAGAGGTTTGCAGATCTCAGCCTGTCACAAGTGGAAAAATGAGATGTCTGGTTAAGAGTAGTCATCATTTCAGTCAATTTGCAGGCCTCAATCTGTTGTATGCAGCTGGCAGCTGCTGTTCTTTTGGTGTTGAGATCGACTGCCATGGGTGTCGCCTGGATCCCTATTTGAAATGGGGAGGAAAAGATACTTAGGAAATTGGAGTAAGAGCTTGCTCACTCCTATCTTCAAGAACTGTGACCAAGCTGAAATTCGTTAGCAGCCTTTCCAGAAACATTTTATTTACCCTGTGTGTTTGTGTGTGTGTGCAAGAGAGGACAAAATAAGCCAAAGTGATTAACCAACCTCTAGTTTTCACTATTTTCTTCAAAGCTCCGTTTTGAGGTCTGTAAGCAAGGGTTGACTCTGGAGTGCATTGGAGAAGTTACCTCGGCTCACTGCAACTTCTGCCTCCTTGGTTCAAGCCATTTTCCTGTCTCGGCCTCCCAAGTAGCTGGGATTACAGGCGCCTGCCACCACGCCTGGCTAATTTTTGTATTTTTAGTAGTGACAGGGTTTTGCCATGTTGGTCAGGCTGGTCTCAAACTCTTGACCTCAGGTGATCCGCCTGCCTGGGCCTCCCAAAGTGCTGGGATTACAGGCATGAGCTACCACACCTGGTCTCCTTTTAAATGTTTTTAAAAGAGCAGTTAATGTTATGACTTTATATCCTAATTTTCAACCCTTAGCAGGGAGGCAGTGCTATGGTGCTGTGGATGGCTTAGAGTGATAGTGGCTTTGTATATTTTCTAGGTGGAGTACCTGTGCCTTATAAATCTATCTGTAAAGTCTTGGTGTACTTAATTGTTGATTGTGTAAATGTCACTCTTTTGAAACAAAAACACCGAAGTGATGCGCTTTATCTTAAAGTCCTGACGTACATTGGAGCTGTGGTTCTCAATGGGAGAGGGGATTTTGGCCCCCAGGGGATATTGGCAAGGTATTTTTGGTGGTAACCACTGACAGGAGTAGAGTGCTACTGCCATATAGTGGATAGAGGCCTGGGATGCGGTTCAGCATCCTGCCATGCACGGGACACAAAAACAATTATGCAGCCCCAAGCCCTGCACTAGAGTATTGCCTGGGGGAGTAGGTTGACAAGATTAGGGATCTTAATCTAATTTGAATCCTCAAGAGACTTGTTTAACTGTGTTAAACAAGAGACCCTTATCACAGAAGCCGCTTTGTAGGTAGCAGATTCTTTTGCCCTTGCCATTTAGAGTCTTAATATACCATAGAGGTCCAGGAACTTGTGTTCATTGACAACTTTGAGTTGGATTAAAGTCATGGGATTTGCGAGCATTAGAGCACAAGGGAGCCTCAGAGATCACTTAATTTCTACCCCTTCTTTTTATAGATGTAAAAAACTGAGACACTCAGAACTTTAGGACTCATAAGGTCTCAAGTGAGCTAACGGCAGGCAGACAAAGTTCTAGGTACAACCCAGGAGTTAAAAAATTTTAAATAGAGATTCAGGCAAATGGGAACAAACACCAAAACACACTGGACCTGACCTTGTGTGAAAGTTTCAAAGCACCATTCCCTGTGAGAAAATAAATAAATGCTTCGATGGGGGAGGGGCGGCATTAGCCATAGAGAGTGTGGGGCACATGTCTGGGTGCCCCAGTCCCAGAAAGGGGTAATTCCATTATATGACCTGTGACACTCCACTTCTGATGCCTGCACCGTCCTTTCCATGGCAAAGTGGGCAACAGATGGTTCCATAGACATAGCAGATGTTGCTTTTGAATCCAGGTACAAAACAGAACATTTGAGATTTTCTGTCCCTCCCTGCCTTATCGGTTAAGAGTAGAGTACATGAATGGATAGGGCTGGCTTGGACAGAAGGGAGAATAACAGAGTCCTCCTGAGTATGAAAGAAAAAAAGACACCTGGCACATATGGAAATGAGCAAGCGTTGGGGAAATTGTGGGGAAAATTCAAATTCATAAGTTGATGAGGGGATATCTAATATAAATTCAATTGCATAGAACTAGGATTAAGAATCAGAAGACAATTCAAGCTTAGCTATTCTTTCAGCATGTAGAACAAAATAACTCTGGGGGTAAAAGGAACCTTAGAAATCCTCTTATCTGAATCTTTTCCCTCCAACCAACTAACTGGGTTGGATAGCAGCAGAATCTGCAAGCCTCCTGTTCTATTGCACTTTCTCTTGTACCCACAGTCTCTACCATTCCATGTGTTTACCTAATGGGAAAGAAAATGATAGTAAAGAAAGTTATTGTTAATTACTTGGGAGAGTTTAAAAAGCATGGTATTTGTGAATGGCTCTGTTTATAGAAAGGAGTTATCTCAATGAGTTTTTGATTATCAGAAAAGTTGTACACCATAGCCTGATTAATTACAAACATGTGTACTCTCCTGTTTACATTGCTATGATTAACCATTAGGCTCATGATTATGGATTCTAGTTCTGGGTGCCAGGTGGTCCTGCTGTGGTAGTTATTTTATCTAATACTCAAATCTGACAGGTTCTGGCCATGTGGGAAAGTTTTTAATGTGCCTTTGGTGGAAGACATAAAACCTCTGAAAGTGTTAAGATAGTTTCTTATCATTTTGACAGCTAGCCAACGGGTGTACCTCAAAGCCAAGTACATACTAATATATTTAGAAATGACTCAAGAGTGATGGCCCTTTTAAGCGATCTGCCCCCCTGCAGGTACTAGGCAAAAGAGGTGTAGCAGTCTTTTCATCATCACCTTTTATCTGGCCACTCTTGTTACTGTTTTTCAGATGATGGGAGAGGAGACAGGAATAATTTTTAAACAAATAACTGTTGGCTAAAAATATTTATTGGGATTTGATTAAAGTAGCTTGTCTTTTGAAAATAAATAAAACCAAAATTGGTAGGTCAGGTTTTCAAATCCCTTCAAAGTAAACATTTAGCCAGGCAGAACTTATCTCTACTTTCATCCAGGAATTTGAACCTTCCGGGAGTTAATTTGCTTACAGTTGTTTTCATGACGTTTAAGGATGTTTCTTAGACATTGCAGAAAAGAAGCTTCGTGCTGTATCTGCTTTAAAGGCAAGATTGTTGTCTATAGCAACTAGTGCTCAATAAGAGAAACCCAAGTGTAAAAATCATTTTACTGATGTATGGGAAACCTAGAGATTGTAGATAATTGCTATACAAAGATTAATAAGATATAGAGTAACAGGGTTAGTTAGTCAAAAAGTTTTTGAGAGGACTTTTACAGAAGATGCTTGTTTAGTGTGTTGGGCTGATTTTATTAGACGAAGTGCCTTTCCTTACTTTACAAATTAAAAGGAAAGAAAATATCGTATATGCCACTATTTATCGATGGCCGTAAGCCAGGTCAGCTTTATCTGAGACTTACTGCTAATTCAGTGGGGATTGGTGTTGATCATCTTAGAATGTTTTGTTTGCACATTGCATGTGACTGCCCTAGATGGCAGTATGTTCATGGAACTAGCCTATGAAATAGCAAAAAAGTTAAAGATTACAAGAGTTTTCCAAGGTTTCTTTCTTGACCACCCTACTGCTAAAACAAGGAAAGATCAAAGCAAAGGAAACCCAGCCCCTACATTCTTTTGACCAGTGCAGACCCGGTGTGAATAGTGCTGCACAGCCAAGAGATATTCAGAGGGGATTGAGAAGTGATATCTGGCTGCCTCACTGCTTACGTCATTGCAGAAGTAGCTTTTCAAAAACAGTTTAAGATTTATTAAGGAAACTGCAAGCCATGGGAATGCAGACAAAACCTTTCTTATGCATCATGCTGAATCAAATACCCATATTATATTACATTAACATAACTCTGACCAGGCCTTTTCCCCACTATGTTATGCTGAAACAATTTACCATGCCTTTGGAATGTCATGGGCAACAGTGCCGGTGAAATCTTTTCCCAATTAGGTAGCTGCCACCTTATCACTAAAACTATTTCTGTTCTGTGGTCATTTCCATTTCCTGCATTATATAATGAGCACTCCTGTGTTGTTTAACCAGTATCTGTGGGAGTCCAGAAAGTTGGAGCAGAAAGAACATGTAATTCACCCTCACTATTTTGAATATGGAGAAACTCCTGCTAAAGCAAAATGAAGACAGGCGAATTGACGTGCTCCAGACCTTAGTTCTGTTAGCAGAACCAGAACTAGGATGGATCTTCCGACTCACTTCCCTGGCGGCCTATCCAGTGTTCTTTCTACTAGATTGGCCACTGAAATAAAAATAACATCCTAATGTAACCATTTCCTTTATTAGATCTTTTGGCCAGAGTTATAAAAGGCAGTATTGATTAAAATTAAATTAAACTTAGTCAATTGTTTATTTATCTCGACTTGTTTAAGTGATTTCCCTTCTTTCAAGCAATAAGTGGTCAAAAGGCAGATAGCATGGAAGGGAAAATTAAGTGTCTTATAATACTCATTCAGCATACTCAACTGCTAAGTAATGAAGATATGATATTATCATAATTACTATTTGTACTTTACAATATTTTAGAAACTTACCCCACCCACTTAATTTTTTTTTTTTTTTTTTTTTTTTGAGACAGTCTTGCTCTGTCACCCAGGCTGGAGTACAGTGGCACGATTCAGCTCCCTGCAACCTCGGCCTCCCAGGTTCAAGTGATTCTCCTTCCTTAACCTCCCGAGTAGCTGGGATTACAGGTGTGCACCACCACACCCAGCTAATTTTTGTACTTTTAGTAGTGATGGGGTTTCGCCATATTGGCCAGGCTGGTCTCAAACTCCTGACCTCTGGTGATCCGCCCACCTCAGCATCACAGGGTGTTGGAATTACAGGCATGAGCCACCAAGCCCGGCTGCACCCACTCAGTTTTTGATTTAAAGCGAAATGCATTACAAACATGGAAGACGTGGTTGACCTGTGTTTGTTCCACCTCTTGTGAGCCTGTTTATACTATGACTATTCCCAGTTCATAAGTCTTGGGTTAAGGAATGGTAATTCCAGCAAGTATATAGGTCTGGGGAATGTTACTTTGGAAAAATTGAGTATTACTCTTAAGGGAGTGTCTTTTGATGAGTAGTGTGGGATGGGGCAGGATGCCGACAAGATCGGAGTTTCCCTCCCATACACTCTCGTCAGCTTCCAGTTCAAGTCCACGGAGGTGGTTTCAGGGTCAAGAGAGCATCTTTATCCACATATGATCCCCAGGTTGATAATGCTCTTGCTTGAAATTAGCTTTGAGATCAAAAGATCAGAGGGTGCTTTTTCCTATAGCACTCCTGTGGTTCAAGAAGAGTATCTGAAGTACAGTACACACAGAAGTCAGGACCTCCGAGTTATCCCATGATTCTCCTCGTCACTGGGTGATCACATAATAAAGGAAGACCCTTCCAGCTTTACGGGGGACTTGGTCAGAATCCTTGGTTAGGATTCTATGAAGAACTTGACCTAAAGATCTCCTCCAGTTTCAGAGAAGCAGTAACAGAACTGTAAAATATTCAAAGTATGTTAGTCTCTTCCTTAACATACATTTCTAAGGGATGTGTGTGTGTGTGTGTGTGTGTATTTTAACCTTTTAATTGAGGCTGAAATTCTTGATATGGAGGGTTTGACAGTTTTTGTGAATGCTTTTACGTGTCAACTTTATGATGAAATCATTATTTGGGCACACAGTGGTGAAACTTAGCTACCCCAACTAACGTTATCTTGCAAATATCTTAAATGTGATGGCCTGCTTACTTGTTTTCTGGAAAATGTATTTGCTTTCAAACTTCTCCCAGGTACTTAAAAATACATGTATCAGTTTTTAGGAACTTAATTCAGTATGAGAAAGAGTTAGTATTTTATACTTAAAAAAAAAAAAAATCAGCTAGGAGCCAGTGATATGACTCCAACCTTCTTTGTAAAGTCAGCTACTATAATTTTTAAGTCAGTATATACATTTTATTTGATGTTGACTTGCAGAATGCTTGTAGCTTTTTAAAAAGATATTTTATTATGAAAAATATTAAACTACACAAAAATTTAAATATACACTAAAATAATAAAATAATAAACAAAGATCCATGTACCTATCACCCAGCTTCAACAATTATTTATATATGCTAATCTTGTTTCATTTGTAAACCTCGTTTTACCCCAAAACATGCATTGTTGTAAAGCAGATTCCAAACATCATTGTATTTCATTAATAATTTACAATGTAACTCTAAGAGTATTTTTAAGATATATCATCATCACACTTAAAAATCACAGCATTATCATCTATTTTCCAGTCTCAAATTCTCTGATTGTCTCGTATGTCTTTTTTTAATTTTAATTTTTTTGAGACAAGATCTTGCTCTGTCACCCAGGCTGGAGTATAGTGGCACGATCTTGGCTTACTGTAGCCTTGGTCTCTTGGGTTCAAGTGATCCTCTCACCTCAGCCTTCCCAGTAGCTGGACCTGCAGGCTTGTGCCACCATGCCTGGCTAATTTTTGTGTATTTTGTAGAGATGGGGTCTCGCCATGTTGCCCAAGCTGGTCTCGAAGTCCTGGGCTCAAGTGATCAGCCTGCCTTGGCCTCCTAGAGTGCTGGAATTATAGGCCTGATCTACTGCTCCCAGCATATACTTAAAAAAAAAATTACGGGATCTTGCTGCATCACCCAGACTGGAGTGCAGTGGCATGATCATAGCTCACTGCAGCCTTGACCTCCTGGGCTCAAGTGATCCACCTGCCTCTACCTTTGCCTTTGCCTCTGCCTCTGCCTCTGCCTCTGCCTCTGCCTCCTGAGTAGCTGGAACTACAGGCATGCACCATCATGCCTGGCTAATTTTTTAAATTTTTGTAGAGATGGGGTCTTGCTGTGTTGGTCAGTCTGGTCTCAAACTCCAGGGCTCAAGCAATCCTCATGCCTCAGTCTCCTGAAGTGCTGGGATTATGAGCCTGAGCCACCTTGCCTAGCTTCATACATTTTAAAAAACAGATGATTTGTTCCAAACAGGATCCAAAACCATGTCCACACATTGCATTTAATTGGTATGTCCCCTCAGTGTCTTTAATAGAGAATACTTCTCTCTTCCTCTTGTTTTTTTTTTCTTTTTCTCTTGCCATTTGATTATTCATGAGTCTTCCTCCACCCCCCTCCCACCACTGGGGACTTTCCCATATTTTAGAATTAGGTAATTGCATCTCTGGTTTTTTGTTTTTGTTTTTTTAAACCGTGTTATTCTCTTCCTTGTATTTTCTGTAATCAGAGACAGCATACTTTGAATTTGTGTTGAGCTGAATTTTTATATATATATATATATATATATATATATATATATATACTTCAATACTTATTGACAGCGTCTCTTCTTTAAATATTGCTAAAGCTGCTTTAACACAAATGTGAGTCTAATTGATAAAAAGCACATCTTGATGATTTATGTAAAAGAAAGGAATTTTGCAAGTGTGAGAAAACTAATGACTCAAAAGTTTACTGAGGTTGCTTCTGCTTTCTGTCCTCCTCCAACCTGTCCTCCTCACTGGCTGAAGAGAGTTATCACAGGGAACATGCAGCTAAATTACTTGCAGAGTCTAAAGAATATTTTAAAGTTCCTACAGACTAGTCTTACTCAAGGGACTAGCACAAAACTTTTTTTAAAATCCCTATGATTGATGGCTTACCCTCCTTACTAAGAGACCTATAAGATTTCTAAGAATTCCTAATATAAAACTATGTAGACTGATTTAAAAATAGCCTGCTCACAGGAGATGAAGATCCTCATTTGAAATATGGTTATTGCTGTTGATTGTGATTACTTTTAGGAACCTTTGAATACCATCTGGAATTTTTTTTTTCTTCTTTTTTGACAGAGCTCAGTCTTCAGTACAGCTAGGGATAACAGAAGGGAATGGTACCCCGGGGTTACACTCTTTTATTGTAACAGGAAGAAGCTGGAACTTCTTTTATATTGTGCTCTACTCCTTCCATCTGCACTTAATGTTCTCATTATCCCCTATCACTCTCCACTTCCTTCTGGGCCCCTTTTCCCTCCTGTAGCATCATTTGAGTCTTTTGTTCTTTCCCTAATGGTCTTCCTTCCTTCTTCTTTTAGATATCTTTAGAATATGATAAAGTAAAAAGTCAAAAAAAAAAAAAAAGAAAGAAAGAAAAGACAAAGGAAAAAGAAAGGAAAAGAAAAGCAAGAAAGCAACCGTGTAATCGGTGTCCTAAGACATCGCAGCCACATTCTGGTCCCCAGTGACCCTCACCTTTCTCTCCAGCCTTGCCACACATCACTCCCAGCACCTGGTGAATTCTGAGGCTGTGTCTTGTTGTCTGAATTCTGAAGAGTCCCCATTGGCAGTCACAAAAAGCCTTTGTGTGTTTGAGGCCACTGTAGGCATGTGGACAGCATGTGTGTCTGTCTCTGGGAGTGTATGTGTACTTGTGCGTGTCTACACACATTAGGATTTACAGCTGCCTGTTGTAATAGGCTCATTCTGAAAGAATAAACAAGCCTCCTTATTTTACCATTAAAATACATTTCTTCCTGTGGAACTGCTTTTTTGGATCTTTTTGATAATTGTAAACATCCTCCTTGGAGATTATCCACCTACCTACATGTATCTAGTGGGTAATAATTATTTTGTTCAAACAGGCAGGTCTTTGAGTGACAAAGAACATGGTGCAAAGGAAGAGGAGTTGGAATCCATTTGCTTCTGTGTTTATTTGCAAAACAGAACAATAAGGAGACTATGCCTGCTAACAAACAGGCTTTTTTCTCTCTCTGCTGTAGAATATAAAATCTTGTGTGTGGTGGAAGAGTTTTAAAGGAACAGAGGTTAGAAAGCCAGGATGAGTGAGCGGGAGAAGAGGAAGTTCTAAGGAGACATATTGAGATAGTGGGAAGATCCAGGGTTATGGATGGCTGCAGAAACTGTTGGGAATGGCATTGGAAGGAGAGGATCTGGGGCTCTTTGCTCAGAGGGGGGTGTTTGCAGATGGGTTTGGGGATATGTGGACAGGTGAGGCTTGTTTGCAGAGATAGAGGAGGTTGAGGAGGATATAAGAATGAAAGGAAATATTTGTGAAGTAGCTAGGTCTATTTGCAGAGGGGGAGTTGAGGAGACTAAAGGTTTAACTGAGGATGGTGTTTGGAGAACAGAGGATGAGGAAAATAGGCTGCTTTTTGACTTTTGAAATGAGAATATTGCTAGGAAGTGGTTGTTTCTGGAGCTTCTAATAATTAGCTCCCTCTTCCTTGTGTTTTGATGTTGGGATTAGTGGAAAAAGAGACAAGTTTTTGTGTCCATTGTTGTCCAGTGTAAAGCTTGGAGTTTCAGGTTGAACTAGATTTGTTTTTCCCTTCAATCCTCTAAAAGCTTCCCCTCAGGCCCCATCTGCTGCCATTGGTGGCCACAGAAATACCCCCACAGAATTCATGTAAAGAATGGCACTGCTTCTGAAGTACTGCTCTAAGCTGATGTCTGAATTCAATTACATGTCATCAGTGCATGCTTTATTCATAACATCATCTTATTGTAAACATCAGTGCTGAAAGAGACCAGCCTGTGGACCACCAGTGTGTGGGGAGAGCTTTGAACACCAGACATCTACCACTGTCTGCCACAAAATATGGACTCCGAGTCAGGATCTCTGTTCCATGGCTCTTGCAGGGCATGGGTGTAGACTCAAACTTTGTTATAAAGTGGAAATTTTGACCCACACCCTAATTTTTTTTTGAAATGAGTTTTCCTGAATTTGCTTCTGTAATCTAAATCCCTCTGCATTTTCTCAACAATATGAAATGATTTACAGTTTTCTATCACTTGCTCTTGCAGTCGGTCCCTCTTCCATTAATTCCTACTATATTGATTGGATGATCCTAAGCAGTGTCTTTATATGACAGTGTGAAATGACAAGTAATATGTTGTATAATTTGGGGACTCTCTATACTCACTTGGTGTAAATTACCTAGATAATTGCATTTATATAGGCCAGACTTGAAGTCCCTCTTCTCTAACACAACACAGCAAAATACAACACAACACAACAGACATTTAAATTTGTTTCTTTGCTTTTAAAACTTTGTTCTTGGCCCGGCATGGTGGCTCACGCCTGTAATCCTAGCACTTTTGGGAGGCCAAGGCAGGTGGATTACTTGAGCCCAGGAGTTTAAAGACCAACCTGAGCAACATGGCAAAAACCCATTTCTACAAAAAGTAAAAAAAAAATTAGCCAGATGTGGTGGCTCATGCTTGTAGTCCCAGCAACTTGGGGCGCTGAAGTGGGAGAATGGCTTGAGCCTGGGAGGCGGAGGTTGCAGTGAGGCAAGATTGTGCCACTGCACTCCACCTTGGGTGACAGACCCTGTCAAACAAACAAACAAACAAAAACAAAAAACAAACAAATTCAAAAAAACCTTTGTTCCTTCGGTGTGTTTTCATTATCTTGGAACTCTGATCCCTACAGTATCATAAATTCACTGTTGGTGGTTTATAGTTTGAGGGATCAGCTTCATTCTGGTGCTATCTGATATAAATGAAGCTGGAGAATTTTATTTCAAAACAGATACCAGAATTGTACCAAAGAGAAAAGAATCTCCCAAAGAACTTTTAAAAATGATTCCTAATTTGATTTTTCAGGTAATTTTATTTTCCAGGGAAAAAATATTGTGACTTTCTGTGGGTACCTTCCAGTGATCTCTTCATGACTTCTTGGCATTTTCTAATGAGGTGATGTAGTAGGTTTCAGGTGATAAAATAACAAGAGCACTGGGGGGATTTAATTAATGGATTGGAAAGTAAACACAAACATTTTGACATATATTAATTTCTTTCCTGTTTAGACTTCCCAGTGTTGTCTTTTCTCTCAGATGGGCACCAGATGCATTCGCTTCTCCTAGCCCATTCTGTGGATACGCATGTAATAAGGCATGTAGCCATTAAGGCCTTTGGGACTGTTTTCCTTCCACAGTAACATAATGCAGGGATTGTATAGTTTCACTGAGACCTCTTTTTTGTTTACGTAAAATATACAGGAAACCCAAAACAAACACATCAGCATAGATCAAGAAGACAGGCTGTAAACTTTGGCATCTTCTTTGCCTCCTCTCTTACACATGTTAACACAGACCTCCCTTCCCCACTTCCCTCCCTCATGTTGTCACCTTGGCAATGCCTCTTGTGTGCTCTCCTTCACCTCCCACCATCCTAACTCTAACTCTGCTTTCTTCCTCTACATTCAGCTGCAATCTCTGATGTGTACAATCATGTTCCTCCCACTCTCATTGCCTAGGGAATTAAAACCAAACTCTTTCACTGTGTTCTTCATCCTCCTGCCTCTTCTTTCCTTGCCCACACCCTAATCCGCATTCAGAGTACATGATTGATGACTGGTCCGCATTTCCTAGGAGTTTCTAATGGGGTTAGGCCTGCTCACACCTAAAATGAAAAGGGCACTTTGGAAGTAGGGAAGGCAAGAGCTATCAGTAACCATTGTTGTCCCTCATGGGGTCAGAAAAGTCACCCATTGGAATTATTCTGTACCTTTTGAGTTGAATTGATTTGAAGGTGAAGAGAAATCAATCTGAAACAAATATACATGTGCATTCAGCTGTGGCAGGTAAACTAAGCCTCAGGAAAATGAATGGATTCCATATTTGTATCTGATGGTAAATCTCTAAATGCACAACCTTTTACACATCCTAAACAGGACCAATACGCTTGAACTAAAAAAAAAAAAAAAAAAAAAAAAAAAAAAAAAAATGGGGTAACAAACACGAATAACCCTCTAAATTTTCTCTGGAATATCCTGCTATCCCAGTCATCTGTAACTTTCCTCTACAGATATGCATGGCCAAGAAGAAATGGTACATGGCTGTTTCTAAGATGTGGTTTATTATTTGCAAATATCCTGCTTGTTGCTTCCCTAGAGTTTGTAAAGCTGATCTTTCAGCCAACACTACTTTGGAAAATTCTGCTGTTATATTTTGTTTGGCCAACCAGTCTGCTTTGGTAATCATAGTTACTGGTTTTTAGAAAAAGTGTGTGATGGAGAGGGGGAGAGGTGGTGGCACTTTCTGGGGTAGTAGGGAATCTGTATTGTAGTTTAATACTCTATCGTTTATTTAGCCCAAATAGAGAGGGGACAGAGTTTCATAATATTTTAGTCAGGTGGTTAAGTAGCATTTCCAACTACAAACAGATTCGAGTATATTAATGTATTTTATCATCTAAAAAGTAACATCGGTATCTTATACTGCTGAGTCAAAAGCCAAACCTTTGAGTATTCATTTTGACAAGAGGTATTAAACCCTTCAATTCTTTACGTTGGAGTAAATATTTAAAATGCAGTTTGGGTATAAGTGCTTAGCTTTTTATTCTGCTTAGTGACATCTGCCCTGGCTTGCTTTCTGGGTTGCTGTGTCTGCATATTGTGGGAATACTCTTAACTTAGTTCTGTTTCCCATTTTGTATGTATTTCTTTCAAAGCAAAGTCTTTCTTACTAACTGGCATTAATTCTTGCCTATTCTAACCTCTCAGAGATTTTTTTGTAGCCACACCTAAACACTGGCAGGATTACTGTCCAAGTTAAATCACTTTTAGAGGAGGCATGCTGCTTGGACCCAGGAGGGCATATCTTACATGGTGGTGGGGATGGAAAAGGATTTAGATAACCATGAGTAAGAAATACACGATTATTAAATATAGTTCATCCCAGGAGACTTACAGTCCTGGATTTTAAAAAACGGTGTTATAGAAACTAATGATTTTTCCTATATGGATTTTGCTTTAATTCTATCAGAGATAGAATGTTTGTTGGATGTACCAGTGGTCTGACCTAATAGGGGCTTGGAAGTTTGTTTACATCCTTTAACTCCCAGAATTTTAGGTGTGCAAGTGGCTTTATGCTACTATTGAATAATACCTGTCAGATTCCCTTTCCTTCAGTGGGCTTCTTTGCCATTTCTTTATACTGTAACCTCCTCAAAACTACCGCTCTCCCTGTATTCGCCCCACTGCATGTTCCTTTTCCTGTCCACCAATTCTCTCCATTAAGGAATGCATAGCAATTATTTGTTCATAAGTATGTTTTTCCCTTTGGACTCTAAGCTATGTAAAGGCAGGAAATGATATCTCTTACCATATGTCTCCCAATGCCTAGCTCAGGACCTGATTTACACTAGGCACTTAATGAAGGTTAGCATCCTCATAGTAACAAAGAAGCCCCAAATCTCAGTGGCCGCAGACAATCTTAGGTTGACAAGGACCTCGTTCCATGTTGTCCTCATTCAGGAGTGTGGGCTAACAAAGCCTCCGCAAGCCTGAATGGAGGCTAGTTGTCTTAGCAGGGAAGTGGGAAATGGTGAACCATGCTGTGACTCATGATGCTTCAGCTTGGAACTGGCACATTACTTTCTCTCATATTTCATTGATCAAAGCAAGGGATGTAGCCACACCTAACCTCACAGAGACGAGGAAGAGCAACCTCGCTATGTTCCTGAAAGAAGAAGAACTGGAATATTAGTGGGTAACACTAATGCCTGCTAAGTCAATGTCTGATAAACAGTAGGCATGAATTTAATGAATGAAGTGCCTAAAACTACCCATTGAGATTTAAATTTTTTTTCCCTGTACAATAAACAGAACTACTCAAATATGGAAGTAATGTAGCTACATTCTAAAAAACAATGTTAATATTATCTTAGCTATTATTCAGCAAACATCTAGAGACTTTTTAATAACAATTCTGTTAGCTGTATTCCTATCAGGGAAGTGTTTGATTTTTCAGTTTTTCAGATGCATAGAGTGGAACAGATAAATACGTGTGATTAATGTTTTTGCCAGAGTCATTTAGAAGAGTTGGAAAAAATGTTGCAGTCTTCAGTATTTATATATTAATTAGTCTGATCAAGACTTTTTTTTTTTTTTTTTTTTTTTTGAGGCGGAGTTTTGCTTGTTGCCCAGGCTGGAGTGCAATGGAACAATCTCAGCTCACCACGACCTCCGCCTCCCGGATTCAGGTGATTCTCCTGCCTCAGCCTCCCGAGTAGCTGGGATTACAGGCATGCACCACCACGTCTGGCTAATTTTTTGTATTTTTAGTAGAAATGGGGTTTCTCCATGTTGGTCATACTGGTCTCGAACTCCTGACGTTAGGTGATCTGCCTGCCCGGGCCTCCCAGAGTGCTGGGATTGTAGGCGTGAGGCACCGCGCCTGGCGAAGAAGTTCTTTAACCTTTTTTGGAAAAGTTAGTATCTGGCTTGAAAATTGGGCAAGAGCTAAGGAAAAATCAACTTAAAATGTTTAATTGGCCACAGTGGCTCACACCTATAATCTCAGCACTTTGGGAGGCCGAGGCAGACGGATCACTTGAGGTCAGGAGTTAGAGACCAGCTTGGCCAACATGGTGAAACCCTGTTTCTACTAAAAATACAAAAATTAGCCAGGCATGGTGGCACATACCTGTAATGGCTACTGGGGAGGCTGAGGCAGGAGAATCGCTTGAACCTGGGAGGCGGAGGATGCAGTGAGTCGAGGTCTCACCATTGCACTCCAGCCTGGGCAACAGAGCGAAACTGTCTCAAAAAAATAAAAAAGAAAAAAAGAAAATGTTTAATCAGCTTTAAAATGAAGTGTTGCTACATATTTAGTATTTTATGGTGAGTTCTTTTTCCTGCTTGTCAAAACAATCCAAGTATATAAAATGTAGAAAATATGAACTAGTATGAGAGAGGTAAATTAAAAGTCATTGGTAAAACTACCATCCAAATAAAATCACTACTGATTTTTTTGGTGTGGTGTCTTCCAGTCCATTGTTATTGTTATTATTGTTGTGGAAGAATAGGCATATTGAGGAGGCAAGAGAAGATACTGGCTTGTACTAGAGAGGCCACCGTGGAAATGCTAAGAAATGATCAGATTCAGAATATGTTTTAAGGACAGTGTTGGTAGGATTTATTGATGGATAAAATGAGGAAGGGGGTGCTAGTGACAGAGGAGACCAATGTTGATTCCCAGGATTTTGGCTTGATCCCTACCTGTGTGTATGGTTGGGTGTATGTACAGTTGACTCTTGAGCAACTCGGCGGTTAAGAACACTGACAGCCTGCTAAATTGAAAATCTGCATATAACTTTTTACTCCTCCAGAACTTAACTACTGTTAGTTTACCATTGACCAGAAGCCTTACTAATAACAAAGCCAATTAACACATATTTTAATACAAAATAACACATATTTTATATGTATGATAGACTATATTCTTATAATAAAGTAATTTAGAGAAAAGGTTATTAAGATGTTCACAAGGGAGAGAAAATGTATTTTCTAAAATGCTAAAACATGGAGAAACCTTGAAAACTTTGTTTTTATTATACTTTAAGTTCTGGGATACATGTGCAGAAGGTGCAGGTTTGTTACATAGGTATACACATGCCATGGTGGTTTGCTGCAACTATCAACCCATCATCTACATTAAGCGTTTCTCCTAATGCTATCCTGCCTGTAGCCCCCCACCCCTTGGGAGGCCCTGGTGTGTGGTGTTCCCCTGTCAATGTCCACGTGTTCTCATTGATCAGCTCCCACTTATGAATGAGAACATGCAGTGTTTGGTTTTCTGTTCTTGTGTTAGTTTGCTGAGAATGATGGTTTCCAGCTTCATCCATGTCCCTGCAAAGGACATGAACTCATCCTGTTTTAAGGCTGCATAGTATTCCATGTGTATATGTGCCACATTTTCTTTATCCAGTCTATCATTGATGGGCATTTGAGTTGGTTCCAAGTCTTTGTTATTGTGAACAGTGCTGCAATAAACATATGTTTGCATGTGTCTTTATAGTAGAATGATTTGTAATCCTTGAGTATATATCCAGTAATGGGATTGCTGGGTCAAATGGTATTTCTAGTTCTAGATCCCTGAGGAATCACCACACTGTCTTCCACAATGGTTGAACTAATTTCCATTCCCACCAACAGAGTAAAAGTGTTTCCATTTCTCCACATCCTCTCCAACATCTGTTGTTTCCTGACTTTTTAATGATTGCCTTTCTAACTGGTGTGAGATGGTATCTCATTGTTGTTTTGATTTGCATTTCTCTAATGGCCAGTGATAATGAGCTTTTTTTCATATGTTTGTTGGCTGCATGAATGTGTTCTTTTGAGAAGTGTCTGTTCGTATCCTTTGTCCACTTTCTGATAGGGTTGTTTTTTTCTTGTAAATTTGTTTAAGTTCTTTGTATATTCTGGATATTAGCTGTTTGTGAGATGGGTAGATTGCACAAATTGTCTCCCATTCTGTAGGTTGCCCATTTACTCTGATGATAGTTTCTTTTGCTGTGCAGAAGCTCTTTAGTTTAATCAGATGCCATTTGTCAATTTTGACTTTTGTTGCTATTGCTTTTAGTGTGTTTTAGTCATGAAGTCTTTGCTCATGCCTATGTCCTGAATGGTATTGCCTAGATTTTCTTCAAGGGTTTTTATAGTTTTAGGTCTTACGTTTAAGTCTTTAATCCATCTTGAGTGAATTTTTGTATGAGGTGTAAGGAAGGGATCCAGTTTCAACTTTCTGTGTAGGGCTAGCCAGTTTTCCCAACACCATTTATTAAATAGGGAATCCTTTCCCCATTGCTTGTTTTTGTCAGGTTTGTCAAAGATCAGATGGTTGTAGATGGGTGGCGTTATTTCTGAGGTCTCTGTTCTGTTCCATTGGTCTATCTGTTTTGACGCTGGTACCATGCTGTTTTGGTTACTGTAGCCTTGTAGTATAGTTTAAAGTCAGGTAGCATGATGTCTCCAGCTTTGTCCTTTTTGCTTAGGATTGTCTTGGCTATGCGGGCTCTTTTTTGGTTCCATATGAAATTTAAAGTAGTTTTTTCCAATTCTGTGGAGAAAGTCAATGATATCTTGATGGAGATAGCATTGAATCTATAAATTACTTTGGGCAGTATGGCCATTTTCATGATATTGATTATTCCTATCCATTAGCATGGAATGTTTTTCCATTTCTTTGTGTCCTCTCTTTGAGCAGTGGTTTGTAGTTCTTGAAGAGGTTCTTCACATCCCTTGTAAGTTGTATTCCTAGGTATTTTATTCCCTTTGTAGCAATTGTGAATGGGTGTTCACTCATGATTTGGCTCTCTGTTTGTCTGTTATTGGTGTATAGGAATGCCTGTGATTTTTGCACATTGATTCTGTATCCTGAGACTTTGCTAAACTTGCTTATCAGCTTAAGGAGATTTGGGGCTGATACGATGGGGTTTTCTAAATATACAATCATGTCATCTGCAAACAGAGACAATTTGACTTCCTCTTTTCCTGATTGAATACCCTTTATTTCTGTCTGTTGCCTGATTGCTCTGGCCAGAACTTCCAGTACTATGTTGAATAGGAGGGTGAGAGAAGGCATCGTTGTCTTGTGCTGGTTTTCAAAGGGAATGCTTCCAGTTTTTGCCCATTTAGTATGGTGTTGGCTGTGAGTTTGTCATAAATAGCTCTTATTATTTTGAGATACGTTCCATCAGTGCCTATTTTATTGAGAGTTTTTATCATGAAGGGCTATTGAATTTTGTTGAAGGCCTTTTCTGCATCTATTGAGATAATCATGTGGTTTTTGTTGTTGGTTCTGTTTATGTGATGGATTATGTTTATTGATTTGCATATGTTGAACCAGCCTTGCATCCCAGGGATGAAGCTGACTTGATCGTTGTGGATAAGCTTTTTGATATGCTGCTGGATTCGGTTTGCCAGTATTTTATTGAAGATTTTCACATTGATATTCATTAGGGATATTGGCCTGAAATTTTCCTTTTTTGTTGTGTCTCTGCCAGGTTTTGGTATCAGGATGATGCTGTCCTCATCAAATGAGTTAGGGAGCATTTCCTCTTCTTCTATTGTTTGGAATAGTTTCAGAAGGAATGGTACCAGCTCCTCTTTGTACCTCTGGTAGCATTCAGCTGTGGTCCTGGGCTTTTTTTGGTTGGTAGGCTACTAATTGCTGCCTCAATTTCAGAACTGGTTATTGGTCTATTCAGGGTTCGATTTCTTCTTGGTTTAGTCTTGGGAGAGTGTATGTGTCCAGGAATTTATCCATTTCTTCTTGATTTTCTAGTTTTTTTGCATAGAAGTTGGTACTCTACATGTTCAGAGAAACTTCTCTAGTAATGAACTATAGAAATGATACCTGAAAGTATAGTCTTATATTTACCATTTATTAAGTGGAAGTGGATCATCATGAAGGTCTTCATCCTCTTCGTCTTCATATTGAGTAGGCTGAGGTGGAGGAAGAGGAGGAGCTGGTCTTGATGTCTCTGGGGTGGCAGAGGCAGAAGTGGAGGAGGTAGAAGGGGAGGCGGGAGAGGCGGGCACACTTAGTGTGACTTTACGCCCTTTTGTAAAGTGTAACTTTACAAAAAGTAAACTTTTTACTTTTTTTATTTCTCTAAAAATTTTTTTTATAGGACCAATCCTTCTTCATCCGTTTGCTGTAGTTCAGTGCCTGTATCATAGAAGGGTCCATGTTGCAAAAGAAGGCAAAAGCAGTCTTAAATAATCGGAACCCTTTTGCCAGATTGTGTGATGTCAGTTTGTTTGCTGGTACTGCTTGTTCTACATCTTCTTCATCATCTGACAGTGGTTTAGAAGCACTTTTCTCTATTAAGTTGTCCTCTGTTAATTCCTCTTGTGTGGTGTATTAGCACTTGAATTTCTTCAAGACCCGTATCTTGAAACCCTTCACCCACTGCCTTTTTTTTTTTTTTTTTTTGGCCATATCCACAGTCTTTTTGGTGATTTCCTTGGCTGTCTCTGTTGTAAATTTTGTGAAGTCATATACAACATCTGGACACAGTTTTCTCCAACAGATATGTATTATTTTGGGCTCCATGGCTTTCATGGCCTTTTCTGTAACAATGATGGTATTGTCAACAGGGTAATACTTCCAGGCTTTTATGTTTTTCTCTCTATCGGGGTTCTCTACCATAGCATTGACAGTGCTTTCCATAGGGTACCGTAATGAGCCTGAAAGGTCCTTAGGACCCCCGATCTAAAGGCAGAATTAGAGATGTGTTTGGGGGCAAGTAGACCACTTTCATGCCTTTGGTGTTGAACTAATGGAGTTCTGAGTGGCCAGAGGCATTGTCTAATGTCAAAAGAACTTTAAAAGCAGTCCCTTACTGGCAAAGTACTTCCTGACTCCAGGGACAAAGCGTCAATGGAACCAATCCGGGAAAAGAGTTCTCATTGTCCAATGAGAAGTCTTTTAGCTTGTGGTACAGCTAACAGACTAGTATTTATATTTTCCTTTGAAGGCTCAGGGTTAGCAGCTTTATAGAGGACAGTTCTGGTCATAACTATGACTGCGTATGCACAAAATGGTAGAGTAAGTCTGTCCTTGCTGCCTTAAATCCTGGTGCTCGCTTCTCTTCCTTACTAGTAAATGTCCTTTGTGGCATTTTTATTTTTTTCAGGATTGGGCAAATTTTGTCTTCATTAAAAACCTGTTCATTTAAGTGCTTAGGAGTTGATTTAAAAATATGCAAATAAATAAAAACAATGAAACCACCCTGTTCAGCCAGATATCCTTTCTCCTCAGGGAATTTATATGGTGTCCAAGAACTTATCTGCTGCCTCTTGGTTGACAGAAGCTGCTTTTACTGTTATCTTGATATTTTTTCGGCCAAACCTGTTTCTAAAATAATCAAACCATCCTTTGCTGGCATTAAATTCTCCAGCTTTAGATTCCTTACCTCCTTTTGCTTTAAGTTGTCATGTAATGATTTTGCCTTTTCTTGAATATTATTAGAGTCTATAGGCATGCCTTTTTTTAAAGGAATTCTGTGCCCACTTAAAAGGTGCACTTTCACTGAGACTCAAAGTTATTTCACAAAAAGTATAAAATTTTCATACCTTTTGGCATAGCTTGCAGTGACAACTTCACAATTTTCCTTTTCTTTATTTTAATAGTGGTCCTTATGCTGGATTCATTTATTTTGAAATGGCAGGCAACTGTAGCTGCAGGCCTCAATCTCTGGTACATATTAGACAATTCAACTTTTTCTTGTAATATCATGACTTGTCTCTGCTTCCTGAGTGCACTTCCAGCATCACTAGTGGCATTTTGTATGTGTCCCATGGTGTTATTCAGGGTTTATAGTATTAAAATAAATGTGTTAAAAATACTTGAGAACCATGAGATATAACTTATTACTGCAATATTAAATTTACTGGAGAGATGAACTGCACATGCACAGGTGATTAGCATCACGTGGCGTTTTCAGTGAATACCTGCAACACTTGAGTTCACTGCAGTAGCAACAGGGGGTGTCCAATTACTGTAGTATGGTATGTACTACAGTGAATTTTATGCAACCATGATATAATATCATATTTTTATGTTTGTTTACATTTCTCTCTACTGAGAATGGCATTATGTGTAGTCTGTGTTACTTTTCATAAGACATTTGTGTATGTTTTGTGGTTGTAAATGATGAAATAGACTAGTAGCCACAAATATTTTATGCTCATCATATACCTCACTTTTCTTTTTTGTTTTTTCAGTATTTCCAGGCTATGCAGTTTGAGTTTTTTCTAATTATTGCAAATCTCCAAAAAATTTTCCAGTGTATTTATTGAAAAGTTGCGTGTAAGTGTACCCATGTAGTTCAAGCCTGTATTGTTCAAGAGTCAACTGTATAAGAAAATGGCACTCATTGTATTACATACAGAAATATACCTGTGTGTGTATAATCCATGTGTGTGGGTGTGTGTCCTGATATGTTTTTTAAAACTAACTTAACATTTTATAAATGTACTTTTTGTGCTATAAAATGTACTTCAAAATATGATTTTAAATGATTGTATAATATGCTCTCATGATGTATTATAGCTTATTTGATTTTTTCCCTATTATTTGGCATTTATGGTATTTTCCCATTCTAATAAATAACACTGTAATGTCCTCAGATTCATCTATTTCCTTGTTTTTTCAATTCCAAAATATTTAACTTGAGAGAATTGGCTGAGGCTTGCTGGAATTTCAATATGGCAAGCCAACGAGAGGTGATGTTACTTCGGAATAGAGGAGTCTCAGTTTTAGTCCTCTAAGCGGGCATGGTAAGATAGGTCTCAAACTAGGCTGGTGTTGCTTTTAAAACCGGAATTGATAGCAGTTGACACATGCTGAGAAGAGTGTTTGTCTTGGAGGCAGAAAGGGCACTGTCCCAGAGGAAATGAAAGCCTTACCAAGAGCTAGATGGCAGGACTAGATGCCAGCTGGGAGCCAAATGTAATGAAGAAACTTCATTTTTTTTAGGTACATTTAAAAAGATAAATTATGTTTGTATCTATCTGGGCAGGGCTTTGGGTTAGAGGATAAGGAACCCAAGGCAGAGTTTGTTGGGGAGCACCTTTATGGGCAGTTGGGTACCTGGCCCATGACCAGGATTTATGCAGCCAGACTGTTTCGTGGTCTTGTGGATAAAGAAGGAGCTCTTTACTAGGCTGTCTGAATTTGCTCAGAAACTGTGTGAAGCTGAGCAACAGGGTGAAGGTCCTTAATCCATGGCTGAGAGGGAGTGAGGAAGGCTTTGATTAAAATGGAAAGCTTACATTCATTGAATTGCTCACCTCTGGGGCAACGAGAGCTAGAGGGGTGGAAGATAAAAATACTAGATATAACCTCTTCCTTAAACCTGTGGCCTAGTTACAAAGACAACCACATTATGAAACCATTACTAACCATATGTGATACTGTTTATATATAGACCAGAGATGTCATAATTAGTGTCTGATGTGCCTAAGGGTTGGAGGACAGTTTTAGTGGTTCATGAGTTCAATGACAATGTTTAAATTGTATTTTCACTTTACTGATAATCTAAGAAAAAAAATTTTAACAGGTAGAATTATAAGCCTTCCCATTTGCAGTAATAGTTTGTAATTAAAAGATATTTTCATAGGCTAAAACTTTAGTTCTTTAAGTTAACATTGTTCAAACCAGGGATGAAAACATATTTTCTTAAAAATTTTAATCGTGGAACATAGAATCCTGATCTATTCCCTGGAAGAGTGAGTAGGTCCTGATAGGATGAGCTTAGTGCATTTGGGGTACTAGAAAATTTGAAGGATATAACAGTTTCAGGTTTTTAAATATACCATCCTGATCACGTGTCAGTAATTGGTGGAATACTCTTTTCTTTGTTATTACCTGCCTCTGATGACTAAAGGAGCTTTAAGTCTTTTTGTTGAGAAGGTAAATCCCAGAGCCCTCGTTTAAAGAACCATCTTCTAACTCTCACGTTATTGATCAGTGTCTAACGTAAACTTTTCTTTTTCTGCCCAAACGTGAATTTTGTTTCCTCAGGACTTTATTTCTGAGCAGTTAATGATTCTAGCAGAGACATCTATAGTAAAGTCCATTGCATTATGCCTTTGGGCATTAGCTAGTCACTAGGGAAGCCGGTGTTCCTTGAAGGGCCAGAACATTAAGGAGAAATTGTCTTTTTTATGTCCCAACCTAATCCTGCGCCTTTACTTGGTTAGGGATTTGTTTCACTCAAATGTCATTGCTGTCCTTTTAAGTTATTTTTCTTTTGTACATAAGATATCTCAGATCAGTGATCTTCATTATCCTCTAATTTGCTGTATGGTTTTAACAGGTTTATTAGTAAAACTGAGTTTGTGTTTATTTGCATTAGGTCAGACCGCAAGATTATTTGTTCAGATGTAGGCCTAACAAGCGATTGTTCTTTTAAAATCTTTTTTAACGCAAAATTTTCTCTTCATTTCTTTACAGATTCCAGCAAGATTATGGAAGAGCATAGCTACATACAAAAGGAGCTAGATTTAGAAAATGGTAGCTTAGAGGAAGACGCTGTGGTGCATTCTGTTGAGAACAATTTCCAAAACATGATGGAGAGCCTCAGCCCAAAGAAATACTCTTCCAGTCTGAGATTTAAAGCCAATGGAGACTATTCTGGCTCCTATTTAACCCTCTCACAACCTGTGCCTGCAAAGAGAAGCCCTTCTCCTTTGGGAACCAGTGTGAAAAGCAGCCCCTCCTTAGCCAAAATCCAGGGAAGCAAGCAGTTCTCTTATGATGGAACTGACAAAAATATTGCTATGAAACCTCCAACTCCTTTACTCAGCACTACATCCTCCCTCAGCGGATATCCACTTGGAAGAGCAGACTTTGATCATTATACTGGCCGGGACAGTGAAAGGGCCTTGAGGCTCTCAGAGAAGCCTCCGTATTCCAAGTATAGCTCAAGGAATAAATCGCACGACAATGTCTACTTTCTCGGAGGGCTGGAAGGTCGGAAGGCATCTGGCTCGCTCCTGGCCATGTGGAATGGAAGTTCCCTGAGTGATGCTGGCCCCCCTCCTATCAGCAGATCGGGAGCTGCAAGCATGCCTTCAAGCCCAAAGCAAGCCAGGAAAATGAGCATTCAGGACAGCCTGACGCTTCAACCCAAGTTAACTAGACACAAGGAGCTTGCATCTGAAAACATCAATTTGAGAACTAGGAAGTACTCCAGCAGCAGCCTGAGTCACATGGGAGCCTACAGCCGATCACTTCCCAGGTTGTACAAAGCCACAGAGAACCAGCTGACACCTCTCAGCTTGCCTCCAAGAAACTCTCTGGGCAATTCCAAACGAACAAAACTTGGGGAAAAGGATCTACCTCATAGCATAATAGACAATGACAATTACCTTAATTTTTCTTCTTTGAGCTCAGGGGCTTTACCCTATAAAACCTCTGCTTCTGAAGGCAATCCTTATGTAAGTTCTACCCTCAGTGTCCCTGCCAGTCCTCGAGTGGCTCGGAAGATGCTTCTGGCCTCCACCTCTTCCTGCGCCTCTGATGACTTTGATCGGGCTTCATACGTGGGGACAAACCCGAGTCATTCACTTCTTGCTGGAGAGTCAGACAGAGTGTTTGCGACCAGGAGGAACTTCTCTTGTGGATCTGTGGAATTTGATGAGGCTGATTTGGAAAGCCTCAGACAGACCTCAGGAACCCCCCAGCCTGTCCTTCGGGAACGGAAAAGCAGCATTAGCTCCATTTCAGGACGTGATGACCTGATGGATTATCACCGGCGGCAGAGGGAAGAAAGACTGAGGGAGCAGGAGATGGAGCGATTGGTAATCATCTAACAGTGATTGACCTCACTGTTTCATTAACCAGCATCTACAGGGCAGCCTTGGAGATGGACTCCAGGATATGTGGGAATATAGGATATTCATGTTCACCAGCCACAGCTGCTGTCTTTCTCTTCTCTTCTGCTATATGCTTCTTCTTCCCATATCACTATTAATAGGCATGTTTGGCTATCTTGAAGGCCTCCAGGAATTAATGTTAATTTAGTTGCTCTGCGGACTTCTCACAAGTATAAATTCTTTAAAAACATAACAGAGGAGCTGCGAATTTTATGAAATTTCTGAGTCTTAACAAACTTCTCTTTAAGACTATGAGGAAATGCTGACTTGTATTATTTATATCATTAAATTTGCATGTGTATGGTTATGAGAGAAGTAGTCAGTGAAATCATGACTCACCAAGAATTAGGTAGTGAATTTGTCTTTATAGCAAGTTGTCTAGAAAGTTGGAGTTGCCTCAGTGGTGCTCAGCTTTTCTCCACACTGTTCATACACAACCTTACTATCTTTAGCTCTGATTCTTAGCACGTACAGTGACTCCAAACTACACATACAAGATCTATTGAGTTGTCTTTTTCCATTTAAAATGAATTTATACTTATTGAAAATAAGAAGACAGGAGGAAACATCCCTTGAGAGGCTCACCAATGAATGAGAACAGACAACTGCTTTTTCCCATTCTCTTTTAAGCACAGGTTTTTCTCTTTTAGAATGAATACCTGTCAGAGATTACTTTGATTCATTTTTGATTCGTGATTTCCTTAACGAGAGAAGCTGCAGGATAGTGAAGCTGATTTACAACAACACTATAGCATTATCAGAAGTATTTTAGTTGCTAAAATATTCTAGAATATGATTTTTGAATCACAAAACTGGTTAATACCCTATAGGACAATAAAATTGTAACCCAGCCTTGTCCAACCTGTGGCCTGTGGGCCGCACATGGCCCACAATGGCTTTGAATGTCATCCCATACAAACTCAAACTTTCTTAAAACATGATGAGATTTTTTTTGCCTTTTTTTTTTTTTTTCTAAGTTCATCAGCTATCGTTAGTGTATTTTATGTGTGGCCCAAGACAGTTCTTCTTCTCCAGTGTGTACCAGGATTGGACACACCTGTTGTAACCTTTGGATTATAATGGACGGAAACCATTTGCATCCATCCAGTAGGAAGTATGTTTGACATTTTAGAGCAGTAATCATTTGCATCACTTATAGTTTTTGATAAGTTGATGTCTGTTCTTACAGAGTTTTCAAATATCCTAACTGACAATGGTGAATGAAAACAAATGTGCATAACCTTAGAGAATTTAGATAGTCTTTAGGTGGGTCAGTTATACAGTACTCAGTATGACATTCCTCTTTATTATCATAAATAATCTCTGCAGACTGTTCTTGGTCACAAAATGGCATTGTGTTTGGGCTTGCTTCATTGACAGAAATTCAGAAGATGTTTTAATTAGCATACAAAAGTCTTGTTTATGGACAGCAAATATAATGCTATACCATGCAAAGCAACTGTTATTTATAAAGCCAGAATATTAACTTCTATCCGATAACAAGGAATCTGGGAGAGCATTTTTAATGGCTTCCATTACTCTGGACGTCTTCCTTAAATGCTTCTATTTGCTCTTCTATTCCAAGGATAGGCAACCAAACTCAAGAAATTCATCTCTGCTAGCTTTCATGTTCAGCATCTCTAAGTGTTGGTGAATTTCTCTTTCCTCCAGATTTTCCCAATCTGGTATGATTCTTGGCAATCCAGGAAGTGACCTTCTGTACTGCCTGTAAGGTTGGGCCCGTTAAGTCATAAACAGTTTTGACTTCTTGGGAGAGCTTTGTGGATATTGCTGTAAATATGAAGTTATATATATTTTTTCTTTAATAGTGGACTTATCGTATCTGTTGAAATGAGGTTTATTTTTAAATTTGACACTCTAGGCTTGATCTTGGTTGCATAGTCTATTTGTTTGACTACATTGTGGTAAAAGGGATGACAGATTCTTATCAAGCCTATGCAAATTATGATATTGCCATTAAAAAGTAAAGTGACTCAGATTACTTCCTGAATTCTCAGAGATCAGTGAGAACAATTTACCATTAAAATAATATTTCATTTAGTTTGCAAAATCAGAGTTAGCTGAATAGAGGATTAGAGATAGAGCAGTATGAATGCCAAAGCATTTTCCCCCTAAAAAATAGAACATTAAAAATAATACTAGTAATATTCCAAAACACATATCCACTTTTAGAAATTCAATTTTTATTACAATTCAATCACTTCTATGTAATTAATTCTTATTCCTCTGTTTCTTGGGCTCTTAATTTGGTTTCATGCAGTCATCTATTTCTGGACTAAAAAGTCCTGAAAATCTGATTTGGGTGCCTAGTACTGTCTAATTTTCTCTATGCAATTCTTTGAAATATTAAGAGTTAAGAATACCTGGTAAAGTTCTGTCCACAAGGTTCTAAAACTGTCTTTTCTTTGTTAACGAGATATTGTATTTTGTAGGCAAGCTCACGGGGAAAGTAGAGAATACTTGGTGAATGTAAGAGTTAAGTGGCTGTGGTTAATTTAACAAACAATATCAGCATGAAGGAGAGTTAAAATCCTTTAAATCAGTTTTTTAAGAACATATTACAGAGAGTGAGGGCACTGGCATATATTCAGGGCCTTTCTGTAAAGTACCCAATCTTTGAACATTACCTATAATATTAAAAATCATATTTTACCTGTATAAAATTATCTTAAGGGCAGGCGACTTCCTCATTTGATTTGAGAAATTTTTAGGGGCGCAGTGAGCAAACCTAATTATTTCTAGCCTCTTTCTTTTTGTAAAATTAAAAAACAATTCTTTGTGATTGCCCAGAGGTTCTCTGGGAAAACGTAAAAGTGGTTCAGAAATAGATATCTTGGAATTTTTTTTTTCTTCTGTATTTAGGGTCTGCCTGATCTTGAAGGCAAAATGAGAGGTTTTGTCACTTGAGTCATAAAGAATGGTGTATACCTGAGAGTAGTGAATGTTTGTGGTTTGGCTGTTTAATCAAATGGCAATGGATTATTTTATGATGAGCAAGAAGCCTCAAATCGTTCAAAAATGAAGAAAACTCTTTTTGTTATTTTAAATATGCAAGAATACGTTCCAATCAGCGCAAAGCTCAGGAAAACTCTTGTAAGATACTAGTCTCTGTTCTTTGGGCAGATTATGTGGAATAACCTTTTACTGCCTTTTACAAGCATCGACTGATTTCTCCAAGTTCAGTCTGTCATTTCAATAGCAATAACTGCATTTTAGTTTTACATTAACAGGGTGCTTGTCATATATTACATTTTTAATGCATTACATTAAACATACTTTATGAATAATTGCATCAAAATCATGCAAACTTTGCCAAATTCTTAAAATTTTGTTACTTCTTTATAGCCTTTTTATTTGCAAGCATTATAAACCAAGTTAAATCTAACTCCCCTTTTGCAGATCTGCAATTTTCTGTTTCCATCAACTTCTGCTCTTCATTGTGCTCTTCCACATTCTGGAACAACCAGACACACATCAAAAATACTTAAAGGTATTAGAAATTATGTTCAAGCTAACACATCACAGGACATAATTACGGAAAATGTGAAAAGGTTGGTCACAGTTATAATTCAGTTTAGGTGAGCAAAAAGTTTATATTTTTCTTAATATTATGGACGTAATCTTAGCTTATGTTTTTGGCAAACTAATAAAAGGCAGTTTAAAAGTTCAGGTAAACTAATCTCTTCATCATAAAACATTCAAGTTTTTTTTAAAAAATGAGATTATACTTGTATTATACTATACATTGATGAAACAAGGAAAAGATGTATAGCTGTTTTGTTGTTGTTGTTTTTAAAATGTATTTTCTTTCTTAAAAGTTATATTTGCCCATGACACAGCCCCAGGAGATTCTGAGAACATGTGTCCCTAAAGGTGTTTTTAAAACCAAATTATCAAATCAGGTCTTTTTTTTTTTTTTTAAGAGAGCACAGTTAGACTGGGTGAGGTGGCTTATACTTGTAATCCCAGTACTTTGGGAGGCCAAGGTGGGAGGATCACTTGAGCCCAGGAATTTGAGACCAGCCCAGGCAACATGGCAAAACCCTGTCTCTACAAAAAATACAAAAATTAGCTGGGTGTGGTGGTGCACACCTGTAGTCCCAGCTACTTGGGAGGCTGAGGTGGGAGTATTGATTAAGCTCAGGAGATTGAGGCTGCAGTGAGCCAGCCATGTTCATGCCACTGAACTCCAGCCCGGGTGGCAGAGTGAGACCCCATTATTTAAAAAAGCACCTTTAAAGCATTAGAATTTCACAAAATTTACTTCAAGAAAATAAATTCTTGAAATTCTGGGAATGTTAGATTTCTCTAACTACTTGTTAGTCTCTGTAAACCAATCAGAACAGTAGGCCTCCTCTATTTAATTTATTATTATCCTTGGGAGATAGAAAAATATTTCACCTACACAGAGTATTTCCCCCTCCCCCCGCCCCCAGGTAGAGAGACAGATGAAAGGTTTATGGCATAAGTCCTACAGCTCCAATTACAGATCAAAAGTGAACACTGGAACACAAAATCTCACTGGAACACAGATCTCAAAAGACTGCTTTTCCATCAGGCACTAAATATATTCCTGATCTGAGTACACAAATAGAAAAACAAACAAATTATAAACAACAACAACAAACAAATAATCTGTCATCTCTCACCTGACCAAGGCTGGATTCCAGTTCTACCTGACAACTCTCCACGTGGTCAGATCGTGAAACCAGATTCCTAGTCATGGTTGCCACCAGTGGAGATAACTATCAGTTGTATGCAAACCAGAATCCCAGGCCAAGGATTAGAAACAAAAACTGTAGCACAGATTCAGTAAAACAAAAACTGCAGAGAATAGTGAGTCAGTGAAGCTGATGTTCTACTGCCATTTATGATTTACCTCAGAAGCCAAGAAAAGATATGTCTAGGCATCCAGCCCATGAGATATACTTCATGGGCAGTGCAATTTAATTGACTGGATAGAGTGAGTCACTTGTGCATTTTATTAGGACCTCCAAATTGTCAAAGCATAATTTTCAAAAAGTAAATGCAACTCTTATATAAATGAAGAACGAATAGATGCCAAAGATTTCTTTAACTCATTAATGAAGAAACCAGGTGGGGTAAAGCTGGTTCACTAAGCATAATATCTGTAATATTTTTAGCTCAGCTGTGATTATACTAGTGTTCCACCTGGATTTTTTTTTAATGTGTTCAATCTTTATTTGAAAACGCAAGGTAGTTTCATTGAGTACTAAAGATTGAACTATAATTATGCACCTCCGAGGACCTATTAATGAGGTAAACAATCTACTTTGAGTCTGTATTAAATAACTTCCAGCTGCTGTGCTATTTGAGATGTTTAGTTTGTTCCTTTTTTAAAAAAATAATTTTTCTTTCTTTTTTGTTTTTGCTCTCAGCTACCAATTCATGCTTTGGTCATTTTTGCCAGCCATTTCGTTTTTTATGATCTTGGAAACCAGTTATCAAGTCTTGATTTGAAGTGTTCTGAACTAAGAGTGACTAAGTACAAGTGAGGTCTCAAGGAGGTCCCCAGTACATGAAGTGTGTGCATTTCAGTTCATAGACCTTGTGACATCCATTTGGACTGGTTGGTGGGTCATTTTAACTTCCTCTGAGCTATGTTTCAAGTAGAGGACATTAATGGATAAGGTGTTGCTAGAGGGCTGGGATGCTGATTCTTTGACAAGTTAGATGTTCTAGATCAGGGGTCCCCATCCCCCGGGCCATGGGCCTTAGACCAGTAGCGGTTTGTGGCCTGTTAGGAATGGGGCTGCACAGCAGGAGGTAAGTGGTAAGCCAGCAAAGGTTCATTAGTGTTTCCAGCCACTCCCCATCACTCACGTTACTGCCTGAGCTCCAACTCCTGTTAGATCAGTGGTGGCATTTGATTTTCAAAAGAGCATGAACACTGTTGTGAACTGAACATGTGAGGGATCTAGGTTGTGCGCTCCTTATGAGAGTCTAATGCCTGATGATCTGTCACTGTCTCCCATCACCCCTAGATGGGGCCGACTAGTTGCAGGTAAACAAGCTCAGGGCTCCCACTGATTCTATATTATGATGAGTTATATAATTACTGCATTACACATTACACTGTAATAATAATAGAAATAAAGTGCCCAATAAATGTAATGTGCTTGAATCATCCCAAAACCATCCCTCCCCCATGTCCCTGGAAAAATTGTCTTCCATGAGACCAATCCTGTTGCCAAAAATTTGGGGGACTGCTGTTTTAGAGGTTAGAAAAATCATTATAAAGTAGGGTATTCTTGTATTCATTCTGTTTGACACCTGCCCTCCTCCAAGTAGTCCAGAGGTAGTGATGGCTGTCTAGAGCTTTTTATGGTCCAAGGCAGTGAAAGTCATTTTAAGAAGAAAAGGGGAAAATAAAAAAATGAAAGCAAACCCTGATGCTTTTAAGAGTATTCATTTGGTTACGTTGCCAAAAGCACCTGTGTTCTTTTGTGGAGAACCAGTGGATTCCCACGAATTGCATTGTAGCCATCCAATATTTTCTTTCTGGCTGGTAGTGGTCGTCTACTACCTTGATAAATAGCATTGTCGCCATTTAGAACTCTGCAGGGCCACGTTGATACTTATTTCTCAAACGTGGTGTAATGTGATGCCAGCTCTCATGAAGCATCATGGAGTAAGGTTTTCTGATTTTTTACATACATATGAATTTTTTACATTGCATATGGATTCCTTGAAAATAAGGTTGGCTTTCTTTTAAGGCACATATTAATGTTTCTGTGGTAGTTATGTGAATAGGTGAAATGTCTGGGTCAGCAATTCCTACCATTGGAGGTGTTTTGTCCTTATAGCTCCTATGAAAGCACTTTATAACTAAATAATTTTAATCAGTAAGAGGCTGGGACCCTACCTATCTTGCTTACCACTATAGATGCACCTCCTAGCCAGATGACTAGAGCATAGGAAGCATTCTTTACATGTTTTTAAAAAGAGTAATTGAATGTTTTTGATACCCATTCTTGACGTCCATTCTGGGTTTCCTTAATCTGTGACTGTAGGTTGCATCCCTGGTTCCCAGATGATATGCATTTAGTTCTAGGTAACAGTGAAACTCTATGCAAAAAATGAAGATATTTCAGTATAAATACATTATTTTTTACTTCCAGAAAGGAGAAATTCTTTTCCAAATTTCAATTAAAAATAAAAAATGAAAGAGTTATTTTTCTTTACTTTGAAAATTTTCTAGCATTCTTTGTAAGAATTGTTGCTCTCCAAGGTCATACAAAAACCAAGGCTACAGGTCCGAGAGTCTTGCTTGTGTACCATTGAGCAGATCATAGATCTAATGTTTCTAAAATTAAGTAAAAGACTAATTGAGCATATTTGTTTAAGGACTTTTGGTATTTTATAAAATAAATTTATATGTTCTCTAATCTCTGAAAGGTGGTCAGATGCAGACCCTATTTTAAAGGCCAGAAAATAAACGGGTTGGTATTATTTAATGTTGTAATCAGGAAAAATTGTTTAGGAACCCAAGACTAGTGAGCGTGGTCAGGTCAAAGTGACTCCACATGTAGATTTTTGCTTCTCTATTTGCTTCTTGCTGTCTCTATTTCCTGGTGACTCCTGACCCCCCAAAACAAGTTGGGCATTCAGACCTTTTTGGCTATGTTGAGCCATATTATAAGTTTGACACTATTTTTTGTTTGGATAGCAGAATGGACAATGTTAAGAGCATGCTTATTGTTGTTTAGTCATAGCATTAATCTTTTTTTTTTTATTTTAGAAGAATGTCTTTGAAATGTGAAGACAAGTTTAAGTACTGAAAACTGTTTCGTCCTCCAGTCTGACTTGAATCTCCTTCCTGATGTGGCCCTTCCGTTTGCTACATCCTGAGTATAATTTTAAGTTATTAAAAAAAAAATGGCTGCACTAGCTGGAAGAAGCCAGCTAAATTGCAAACGGGGTGAGAGGTTTGTTTACCAACCCAATAAACTTAGTGACTCAAGACTTTTGAAAGGATCTTGAGAAACAATGGCTTTCTTCCTATACTCTGAGCTAGAATGGCCACTGGCAGGTACATAAGTTGATTTAATCTTCAGATTCAGTCTAAGCCTTAAGCTGAATTTTTGCAGTAGTCTATTCTTGAGAGCAAATCCTCTGTTCTTACAGTGGCAGTACAAGCTATTGCCTCTTGATGGTGCCATGCATTAAAAAATTATTCTTAGAATTTGAGAGATGTATGTTCCTACTCTTCACATAGTTGAGCTTGCTCAGGCTAAATGCTGAAATATAAAAAGCAACTTGGACTAAAAAGAGGCCCTTTATGCCCCTATGTCAGTTATAGAAGAAGTCGCATTCTTTTTTAAAATCATAAATATATGAACACTTGTTTCTAAATAAGAAATAAAGCTCATAAATAAAATTTGTAGAAAAAAATACAGACTAAATGAAAACTGAAAATATATCAAGACCAACAAATATATAGGAGTGGAGGCCAGGCATGGTGGCTTACGCCTGTAATCCCAGCACTTTGGAAGGCCGAGGCAGGTGGATCACCTGCGGTCAGGAGTTCGAGACCACCCTGACCAGCATGGTGAAACCTCATCTCTACTAAAAAAATACAAAATTAGCTGGGCATGGTGGCACATGCCTGTAATGCCAGCTACTTCGGAGGCTGAGGCAGGAGAATCGCTTGAACCCGTGAGGTGAAGGTTACAGTGAGCCGAGATTGAGCCATTGCACTCCAACCTGGGCAAAAGAGTGAAATTCTGTCAAAAAAAAAAAAAAACCATACATATATGTGTGTGTGTATATATATATATGTGTATATATATGTGTGTGTGTTTGGAGATACATGAAGTGAAAGAGGACTATTGATTGTTTCTAGTAAAAGTGGTCCCCATATTTGTTGTCAAATTACTTTATATTTATTTATTATTCTTTTTTTGAGCAGAGTGTTGTCCAGGCTGGAGTGCAGTGGCAGGATCTCGGTCAAATTACTTTATATTTATTTATTATTCTTTTTTTGAGCAGAGTGTTGTCCAGGCTGGAGTGCAGTGGCAGGATCTCGGCTCAGCCTGCTGAGTCATTGGGATTACAGGTGCGTGCCACCATGCCCGAGTAATTTTTGTATTTTTAGTAGACACAGGGTTTTGCCATGTTGGCCAGGCTGTTCTCGAACTCCTGGCCTCAAGTTATTTGCTCCCGTCAGCCTCTGAAAGTATTGGGATTACAGGTGTGAGCCACCATGCCTGGCCTAGTATATCTAAATTTAAAAGCTGACCATTTATTGAGCTACCATTTTAAAAATTTATCATCAGCTAATAGGTTTAGTGATTGTGCTGGCTAATTCTTTCTTTTTTTTTTTTTCCTGAGATGGAGTCTCCCTCTGTTGCCTAGGCTAGGGTACAGTGGCGCGATGTCAGCTCACTGCAACCTCCGCCTCCTGGGTTTAAACAATTCTACTGCCTCAACCTCCCAAGTAGCTGGGATTACAGGTGCCCACCACCATGCCTGGCTAATTTTTGTATTTTCAGTAGAGATGGGGTTTCACCATATTGGCCAGGTAGTCTGGAACTCCTGACCTCCGGTGATCTGCCCGCCTTGGCCGCCCAAAGTGCTAGGATTACAGGCGTGAGCCACCGCGTCCAGGCTGCATTGGCTAGTTCTTATAATGTGAATTTCTCTTCCCCAGCTTGAGAAAAGGTTATGGGAATATTTGCTGTAGAGAATATTTTTAAAGTTGGAGATTGATTTTTCAAAAAAAAAAAAAAATCCAAAACAAGCATTACAAGGGTAACACATCCAGCACTTTTTCTTTTGTTTCAGCCATCTCAATGTGCCAGTTAAGAAGATGTTTATTAGAAGTCACTTAAACAAGATAATCTCTTTATATTGAATAATTGGAGATTCACATGCAATCATAAAACATAATTCAGAGGAATCCCGTGTATCCTTTACCCAGTTACCTCCAATGGTAACATCTTGCCAAACTATAGGACAATATCAGAGCTAGGATACTGACATTGATACAGTGAAGATACAGAACAGTTCTAACACCACAGTGGTCTCTCATGTTGGCCTTTTATAGCCGCACCAGCTTCCCTTCTCCTTAACCCCTGATAACCACTGATTTCTTTTCCATTTCTATAATTTTATCATTTCAGAATATAACCATATAGCATGTAACCTGTGGGTTTGGCTTTTTTCACTCAGCAGAGTTCTGTGGAAATTGGGCTGGTTGTTGCAGTCATTGGTTCATCAGGTTTAAGACTAGCATACTTGAGGCAAAGAAAAATCCCAGAGACACACTTCTGTGTGTTTCCTTGGGTTCCCAGTCTGCCTTCTTTCCACCTTTCAGAGTCTTCTTCTGTTTTTCCCTCCATATAACGTACAGGGTTCTGAGTTATACTTAGTGGGAGAAACAGGGAAAAGTATGTCTAATTCATCTTCCCTGAAGCCAAGTCAATGAGATTAGTTTCCTAAAGTTGCAAATAGCCAAAAGCTTTGCTCTGGTGAAGTCTAATGACTGCAGGTTGAAAATTTTTGGTTTGGATAAATTGATATTTCTTATTCCAGATTGCTAAGACCATATCCCAGCTCTGGGATTGTAATTTGGATTTTGAGGAAAGACAGAATTTTAAGGAAATGCTGAGTAGAATTAAAAGGAACAAATTTCTCGTATGGTGATTATTCTTTCATTCTGATTATAGAATAACAAAGCTAAAGCTATGAAAGGTCATCTTTTCCATCAGATCACGAAGACCAAGGCCTAAATCATCTTAGGCAGAGATTTCAATTTACAAGTTGTCTTGGAAGAAAGGAAAATATTCATGCATACCTCTGAGATATTGTGGGTTTGGTTCCAGACCACCGCAATAAAGCAAACATCATCATAAAGCAAGCGATGCAAATTTTTTGGTTTCCCAGTGCATATTAAAGTTATGTTTACACTATACTGTAATCTATGAAGTATGCAACAGCATTATGTATAAAAATGTACATACCTTAATTTAAAAATACTTTATTGCTTAAAAAAATACTAACAATTATCCGAGCCATCAGTGAGTTGTAATCTTTTTGCTGGTGGAGCGTTTTGCCTTGATGTTGATGACTGCTGACTGAACAAGCTGGCGATTGTTGAAGGTTGCAGTGGCTGTGGCAATTTCTTTTTTTCTTTTTCTTTTTCTTTTTCTTTTTTTTTTTTTTTTTTTGTGAATCTCACTTTGTCTCCCAGGCTGGAGTGCAGTGGCCCGATGTTGGCTGACTGCTGCACCTCTGCCTCCTGACTTCAAGTGGTTCTCTTGCCTTAGCCTCCCTAGTAGCTGGGACTACAGGCACCCGCCACCACATCCAGCTAATTTTTTATAATTTTAGTAGAGATGCAGTTTCACCATGTTGGCCAGGCTGGTCTCAAACTCCTGACCTCAAGTGACCCACCCACTTCAGCCTCCCGAAGTGTTGGGAATACAGGTGTGAGCCACCGCGCCCAGCCGGCGATTTTTAAAAATAAGATAGCAATGAAGTTTGCCACATCGATTCAACTCTTCCTTTCACAAAAGATTTATCTGCAACATGCAATGCTATTTGGTTGTGCCTTACTCACAGTATAACTTTTTTCAGAATTGGAATCAGTCCTCTCAAACCCTGCCACTGCTTTATCAAGTAAGCTCATATAATATTCTAAATCCTTTGTTGTCATTTCAAAAATGTTAGCAGCACCTTTACCAGGAGTAGATTCCATCTCAAGAAACCATTTTCTTGGCTCACCCATAAGAGCAATTCCTCATCAGTTCAAGTTTTATCACGAGATTTCAGCAATTCATTCACATCTTCAGGTTCTAAGTGTAATTATAGTTCTCTTGCTGTATCTACCACATCTGCAGTTACTTCTTCCACTTAAGTCTTAAACCCCTCAAAGTCTTCCATAAGGACTGGAATCAACTTCTTCCAAACTCTTGTTCATGTTGATAAAAATACCAATACCTCCTCTTCTGAAAATGGCATCTAAAACGGTGAATTCTTTCCAGATGGTTTTTTGATTAGCTTTGCTCATGTCTGTCAGAGGAATCACTACCTATGGCAACTATAGTCTTACAGAGTAGAGTGTATGTTTAAAATAAAAAGATTTGAATGCCAAAATTACCCCATGGGATGTAGAATGGATATTGTGTTATCAGGCATGAAAACAACATTTATTTCCTTGTGCATTTTTATCAGAGCTCTTGGGTGACTAGGTGTGTTGTCAGGGAGCAGTAATATTTATTCATATATTTTTAAATTTATTTTAAGTTCTTGGATACATATGTATAATGTGCAGGATTATTACATAGGTAAACATATGCCATGGTGGTTTGCTGCACCTATCAACCCATCACCTAGGTATTAAGGCTGGCATGCATTTAGATATTTTTCCCGATGCTCTCCCCCACTTCCCCTGAGCAGTAATATTTTTAAAGGATTTTTTTTTCCCCCTTGAGCAGTAGATCTCAACAGTGGGCTTGAAATATTCAGTAAACTATGGTATAAACAGATGTGGGATCATCTAGGCTTTGTTGTTCCACTTACAGAGCACAGGCAAAGTAGATTTAGCATAATTCTTAAGGGCCTTGGTATTTTTGGAATGGTCAGTGAACATTGGTTTCAACTTAAAATCAGCACTGACTGATTTTAAAACAGAGTCAACCTATCCTTTGAAACTTTGAAGCCAGGCGTTGACTTCTCTCTAGCTATGAAAGTCCTAGATGGCATCTTCTTCCAATATAAAGCTGTTTTGTCTACATTGTTTGTTTGTTGTTTGTTTATTGATTGATTAATTGTGGCCTGGGCTGGTCTTGAGCTCCTGGCCTCAAGTGATCCTCCCACCTAGGCCTCCCAAAGTGCTGGGATTACAGGAGTGAGCCACTGGCCCAGCTGAAAACCTGTTTCTTGTAGCCACCTTCATCAGTTATCTGAGATCTTCCCAACTGACTTGCTGCACCTTCTACTTCAGCACATTCTGTTTCACCTTGTACTTTTATGTTATAGAGACAATGTCTTTCCTTAAACCTCATGACCCAGCCTCTGCTAGTTACAGATTTTTCTTCTGCAGCTTCTTCACCTCATTTAAGCTTCACAGAATTGAAGAGAGTTAGGGCCTTGCTCTGGATTGGGTTGTGGCTTAAGGAAGTGTTTGATCTATTTTGACCACTAAAACTTTCTTTACATCAGCAATAAGGCTGTTTCACTTTCTTATTATTTGTGTGTTCACTGAAGAATCACCTTTAATTTTCTTCAAGAACTCTTTTGCGTTTACAACTTGGCTAATTGGTACAAGAGAGCTCACTTTTGGCCTGTCTCATGTTTGGCATGCCTTCCTTTCAAAGCTTAATCATTTCTAGCCTTTGCTTTAAAGTGTGAGATCTGTAACTCTTTCAGTCGAACACTTAGAAGCTATTGTAGGGTTATTAACTGGCCTATTTCAATATTGTGTCTTAGGAAATAGGAGGCCTGAAGAGAGGGAGAGAGACAAGGAAATGGCCTGTTGGTGGAGTAGTCAGAACATGTACAACATTTATTAATTAAGTTTGCTGTCTTATATGGGCATGGTTTGTAGCGTCCAAAATGATTACAATAGTAATGTCAAAGATACTGATCAGATCATAATAATGAAAAAGTTTTAAATATTGTAAGAATTACCAGAATGTGACGCAAAGACATGAAGTGAGCACATACTGTTGGAAAAATGTGCTCATAGACTTGCTCGCTGCAGGGTTTCCACAAATCACTTTGTAAAAAATGCACTATCTGCAGAGTGCAATAAAGCAAAATGTAGTAAAATAAGATATGCCTGTAGTTACTTTCTTAACATTATTCTCAGATTTAGAAAGAAGACATGCCATTGTTTGTTTTGCTTTTTTTTCTTTTTTATAGAGATGGGGTCTCACTATGTTGATGAGGCTGGCTTCAAGTGATCCTCCTGCCTCAGCCTCCTGATGTGTTGGAATCACAGGCGTGAGCCACTGTGCCCAGCCCTCTTTTGCATTTCTCTACATAAAACTTTGTGACATGCTTTTAAAATTTTAACACAGGCCGGGCACGGTGGCTCACGCCTGTCATCCCAGCACTTTAGGAGGCCGAGGCGGGTGAATCACAAGGTCAGGAGATCGAGACCATCCTGGCTAACATGGTGAAACCCCATCTCTACTAAAAATACAAAAAATTAGCCGGACATAGTGGCACATGTCTGTGGTCCCAGCTACTCAGGAGGCTGAGGCAGGAAAATCACTTGAACCCGGGTGGCGGAGGTTGCAGTGAGCCAAGATCACACCACTGCACTCCAGCCTGGGTGACAGAGTGAGACGCCGTCTCAAAACAAAACAAAAAAATTAACACATAATGTATTTATGCAATATGTCTCAAAAATAATTGTATTATAGTACTTTCAGTTGATATGTTATAGTCTACTGTCCTTCTTTTACGTGTAGACTTTCCTAGTTCTTTACCCCACTGGTTTCTTTATGCATTAAAAAAAATCTTATTTTTTTTAAAGGATAGGATATGTTTTCAAACATGAGGATTTAAAGGTCTTTATACCTCTCATATACTTATTTTGATTGAACTAAAGTATTTTAATGAATTGTGTCTTATAGGCTGTAGTCTTTCAGAAGAAGCAAACAAGATCTATTGGAACTTGATCAAGCTAAAGTGAAAATGTGAAGAGATGACAGTATGATTAAATTTTGTTGCGTTTTCTTTTTTTCTTTTTCTTTTTTTTTTTTTTTTGAGACAGAATCTCACTTTGTCACCCAGGCTGGAGTGCAGTGGCCAGATCTCAGCTCACTGCAAGCTCCGCCTCCCGGGTTCACGCCATTCTCCTGCCTCAGCCTCCTGAGTAGCTGGGACTACAGGCGTCCACCACCTCGCCTGGCTAGTTTTTGTATTTTTTAGTAGAGACGGGGTTTCACCATGTTAGCCAGGATGGTCTTGATCTCCTGACCTCGTGATCCGCCCTTCTCGGCCTCCCAAAGTGCTGGGATTATAGGCTTGAGCCACCACGCCCCGCCACTGTTGTGTTTTCTTTAATGGTATAGAGCAGTAGCATAATCTCTTTAACAGAATGGGCTCAGGCACTGTGCAGACTTCCTTCTGGAACACTGTCTATGTAAGAGAAACATCTGGCATGTTTTTCATAGATGCTGTATGGAAATTATGATAATACTGATCACATGAATTTCTTTGACTTATGGCCAGTTTTTTTCAGTCAATAGGGAGAAATACACTTTTTTCTCCTTGAATGTGTTGGAGTCATTCATAATGGGCATTTTCTTTAAAATGATATATTTTTGTCTTTTAAGAATAGTTCACCTCCAACCTTAATATTTTTTAAAAGTAAAACATTTCATAGCCCACCCATCTGCTGGTTTATTTTAAGTAGAAAAACAGTGCAAAAAATCATCAGGAAAAGGTCTAAAATATAGAGGATCCTAGATAAATGGTAATTGTGGTCAGAGATTTACTTGCATCTGCCTAACAAAACGCAGAGGTGGAAAAAACAAGTCAGAAAAACGTCATTGGCCAAAAAGTTAATAGGATTAATTAAATCAAGTTATATTACTTCAGAATGTGTTTAATGTAAATGAAAATCAAAATAGGCTGGGCATGGTAGCTCATTCCTGTAAATGCCAGCACTTTGGGAGGCCAAGGTGGGAGGATCACTTGAGCCCAGGAGATTGAGGCTATAGTGAACCATGATCACATTACTGCACTCTAGCCTAGGTGACAGTGCCAGACCCTGTCTCAAAAAGGAAGAAAATAAAAATAAATAAACCTGACTTTAGCATATGTTAGTAATTAAATATATACTTACTTTATATTTATGTCTGTTTTTAAAGTACAAATAAAATAGGCATATAGCCAGAAATAGTAGTAGAGGCAAGTGGATTTGAGGGAAATGTTGACACAGGTGAATAGCACTGAATATTTATTCAATTTTTTTTAAGCAGGGTCTCCCTCTGTCACCCAAGCTGGAGTGCAGTGGTGTGGTCACAGTTCAGTGCAACCTCCGCCCCCCCAGCTCAAGTGGTCCTCCTGCCTTGGCCTCCTGAGTAGCTGGGACTACAGGCATGAGCCACCATGCCCAGCTAATTTTGTATTTTCTGTAGAGATGGTGTTTCACCATGTTGCCTAGGCTAGTCTGTAACTCCTGGCCTCACATGATCCCCCACCTTGGCCTCCCAAAGTGCTGGGATTATAGGTGTGAGCCACCAGTCCTGGCCATTTATTCAATTTTTATTTTATTTATTTTTTAATTGGAAAGCTACCAAACCACAATAGGTTTAGAGAGACTTCTGAGTAATCATAATTTTTATTTGGATTTTTTTGTGTGTGATAATAATTTTTAAAAACGCAGGTGAGGAATTGGTTCATGAGATAAGAATAAAAGAACTAAATTTCTTCTTCTAAGTATGAGTAAGGCAGAATATGAGAAAAGTTCCTCAGGTATTTGAATGATGCGGGCCCTCAGTAAGGTGGGGACACCCATGTCTCTGAAGTTTAAGGTGGAGCCAGGGGCAATGTGAATAGAAGCCTGGGTTTTATGTCAAGGGTGAAATATGTGTCCTTAATAAGACAATGGATTCTTTGGAGGGTAGTTCTTTCTAGAAGCTACTCCACTGGACTTAGTATGCTGGAGGGAATATATGTTGCTCTGTAGTGGTGAGCGTGGGAGGACCAAATGACAAGATGCCTTTTTCCCCAGGTTACTATGGCAACTGGACAGAGCTCTGTTGCCAGGGGCAGAGGCAGGTGGACCACAGGGCAGGGAGTTGGTGGCCCTGAGGGAATTCTCTGTCCATCTAGATAGCCGAAGAAACCCCACAGATTTTTCAGGGAGACATTTGGCTGCATAACAACATATTTTTCCTGTATTTCCTTTCCCTGAAAATAATTGGGTTTAGTTTTTAGGTGTGCTTGTTAATCAGTACTAGAGATGGTCCCTCAGGGTCTACAAGATAATTATCTAGTTCACTTCACGCTTTTGACAGAAACCATCCTAACCATGACTGACAAACAGCGAGCACCTACTTCAAGACTGGCACCGCCTTTAGACTTGAAAGTACATAGTGCATCACATGTTCTCACACACAGTTCCTTACTGAATTCTTCCAGGATCCCAAGGGGAGGTCCTAATCTTCTCATCTCTGTTTTATAGACCATTGTAATTGAGGCTTGAAAGGTTGAACTTGATTAAAAAAAATCATAACTGTGTTATAGGTCTGGTAAATGTCAGAACTTCAAATCCAACTCTGTATTCTTTCTACTTAATCTGATATACAGATTCTGCTCTTAAAGTCCAGCTGGACACAGTGGCCCACACCTGTAATCCCAGCACTTTGGGAGGCCGAGGCAGGCAGATCACTTGAGGTGAGGAGTTCGAGACCAGCCTGGCCAAGATGGCAAAACCCCATTTCTACTAAAAATATAAAAATTAGTCGGGTGTGGTGGCAGGCACCTATAATCCCAGCTACATGGGAGGCTGAGGTGGGAGAATTGCTTGAACCCGAGAGGAGGCGGGGGTTACAGTGAGCCGAGATTGCAACACTACACTACAGCCTGGGTGACAGAGTGAGACCCTGTCTCAAAAAAAAAAAAAAAAAAAAAAAGTCCAAGAGTTCTGTGGAGGTAAGAAGTCAATTTATTCCACAAATCATTAAAATAATAAGATGACAGAGAGAGGCACCGAGCCTACTGTAGTCCTGATATCTTTATTTCTAAGCGTTTCGCTTATTTCTGGTCATTTTACTTCTAATTTTCCTGGGGAAAGTGCGAAATGCCCCTTCAGGGCGTCCAATCTGCATAAAGGCAGGACCATGCTGCCCCAGATTGCAAAGCGCTGGGAATGAGTGGAGATGGAAGTGCTGAGCATTAGCAGCTTCTTGGAGATTGCGAGTGTGGGTGTGGTGGGGGTGAGTGGGGAAGTAGGGAAGTAGAAGGGTAGATCTACTGGATAATCTGATCAAGATTGCTTTTTGTTTATTTTGAGGGGAGAGAGGGACTTGAGTACATTTTCAGACAGAGGAGAAGGAATCACTAGAGAGGAAAAGGTGTAGGAGAAGGAGTAATCAATAGAGCAAAGCCACAGGACCGTGGGAACAGGGTGCAGTGGTGCAGGGCAGAGGGCTTCCTGTTGGAAAGACTGAGACTCTCCTCAGATAACTGAGCTAATGCTCATGCTGTTTACTGTGTCCCAGACACCATTCTAAGTGTCATATATGAACAGTCATGCATTGCTTAACGATGGGAATGTGTTGCTGAGAAATGCACTATTGGACGATTTCATCATCTTGCAAAAGTATATTGTGAAAGAGAACAGCAATGAGTTTTCCTATTATCTACACTGGCCACTAGTTGCATGAGAGTGGGCTCTCTAATTAGGTTTCTAAATCTCTCTGTGCCTCACTTTCCTCATCTGTTAAATGGGGATTAGATAAAACCACTCCCACAAAGTTACGAAAAATAAAAATTAAAAAAAAGATGGGGATTGTGTCTGGCACTCAGCAAGCACTCTGCGAGTTTTAGCTAACTGCTGTTGACTGTTTTGCTCTGGGGATAGGTGGGAATCATTTAAACGTGTGAGAATTCTAAAGTAGACAGTAACCCTTTCACTTGGGGTCTGATGTAATGTGTGAAGAGATTGGCTTTCTGTTTTTTTTAAAGTCATTTATTTATTTGAGACAGTGTCTCACTGTCACACAGGCTGGAGTGCAGTGGTGTGATCTCGGCTCACTGTAATCTCTGCCTCTCAGGCTCAAGCGATCCCTCCACCTCAGCCTCCCAAGTAGCTGGGACTGCAGGTGTGTGCCACCTCGCCCAGCTAATTTTTGTATTTTTGGTAGAGACACGGTTTCACCATGTTGGCCAGGCTGGTCTCAAACTCCTGGCCTCAAGTGATCCACCGCCTTGGCCTCCCAAAGTGCTGAGATTCTAGGCATGAACCACCGTACCCAGCCTTAAAAGTCTGAGCTACCTTTGGGAGGGTCACCCCATGGGTAAGCTAGGGATTCCTCAACATGTTTTGCATTAGGTTTGTTTACATCAGCATCACCACAAGCGCATGAGTAATATGTTGCACTATGATGTTACAACAGCTATTATGTCATTAAAAAATAGGAATTTTTCAGCTCCATTATAATCTTTCTTTTCCTTTATGTTTTTCGGGTTAGAGAATGGCAGATGACACCCATTATAATTTTATGGGACTACTTTTGTATATGTAGCACTTTGTTAACTGGAATGTTGTTATGTGTACAGATATTTTGGTCAATGATGGGCCACAAATATGATAGTGGTCCTATAAGGTTGTAATACCATATTTCTAGTGTAGTTTCTATGTTTAGGTCTGTTTAGATCAGAAGTACTTACCATGGTGTTACAATTGCCTACAATGTTCAGTGCAGTAACATGCTTTGCAAGTTTGTAGCCCAGGCGCAATTGACTATACAATATAGGCTAGGTATGTAGTAGGCTAATACTAAATAGGTTTGAGTAAGTACACCCTGATGTTTGCACAAAAATGAAACAGCCTAACCTTGCATTTCTTAGAGCATATCCCCATTGTTAAGCGACACATAACTGTATGCATTCATATATAAAAATCCTCATGATAACCCAAGAAGGTAGATATTCTAGTAATCCTGTTTTATACATGAGGAAACGGAGACACAAAGAAGCTAAATAGCTTGGCCAGGGTCACACAGGTAGCTACAGAACCCAGATTCAGACCTAAGTGGTCTGGCTCCAGAGTTCATGCATTTAGCCACTATAGTACATTGAAGAAAAGAGGACTAGATGGACAAAGATAGAGGAGGGCAGTCTAGGGAATTTAAGCAGAATGGCCTTGGTCTCCTTAGGCAGTGTGTTTGTGTACGTAAGTGTATTGAGTGTGTTTGAGAAGTGGGTATTGAACATCAATGAGTGGTAAATGCTGTCCTAGTTATTCACATATGTCTCACTCTCAGTACAGTTATCTATTATTCTTCAGGAGAATAGGCATATAGCATACAAAATGTCAATAGTAATCTGCACATAACAAATGTTGGTTAGTGGCTGTCACATTCTCCAATAACTTACAGTTGCCTCCAGAGCAGACATAGTCACACAAAGCCATTACACTTTCGTTTCCTCTTTCCAACTCAGCCCTACTGGTGGTGCACACATACATGCATACACTGTTTAAACTAAGAGTAGCAGAGTAAAGTGTTTTCCTGACCACAAGCCTGAAGGCAAACTTCCCAGCCAGTGTATAAAATAAAATAATGTCTGGCTGAGAAGCTAGACTTTGAACTGACTTCCATAAAGATAATTTGTAAAACCAAACGATAAAAACCCCTTACTTTTATATACAAATGAGATCATTTGTCCTAAACTGATTAAAAAAAAAAAATACTAAGGCAATGTTTGTGTAAATGTGAAAGCCAGTGACAAGGCTGAAGAGCAGTGTCTCCACACAAGATTTCCCCCACATCTGACACCAACCGCAAGTTCTGGGGTTTCCTAGACCACCCTCAGATTCGATAATTCACTAAAAAGGCTCACAAAACCCATTGACAGCTATTATAAGCACGGTTACGTTTCACTATAGAGAAAGGATACAGATAAAGATTAGCTGAAGAAAGACACACAGGGCAGAGTCCAAAGAGTTCCAAAGGCAACACTTCCATGTCCTTTTTCCTGGAGGTCAGAATGTGTTATTCTACCAGCATTAAGCATTGGTAAGTGATAGTGTGCACATGATAGGGAGGCTTACCCAAGCTGTAGTACCCACAGGTTCTTTGTTTGTTTATTTTTTGAGAGTCTTGCTTTGTTGCCCAAGTTGGAGTGTAGTAGCACGACTGGGCTCACTGTAACCTTTGCCTCCTGGGTTCAGGCAGTTCTCCTGTCTCACCCTCCCGAGTAGCTGGGACTGCAGGCGGCCACCACCACTCCCGGCTAATTTTTGTATTTTTAGTAGATACAGGGTTTAACCATATTAGGCTGATCTCAAACTCCTGACCTCTGGTGATTCACACGCCTCAACCTTCCAAAGTTTTGGGACTATGGGCGTGAGCCACCATGCCCGGCTATTTTTTTCTGTTTTGTTTTTTTGAGACAGGGTTTCCCTCTGTCTCTCAGGCTAGAGTGCAGTGGTGCTATATCGGCTCACTGCAACCTCTGCCTCCTGGGCTTAAGTGATCCTACAGCCTCAGCCTCCCAAGTAGCTGGGACTACAGGCGTCAGCCACCACGCCTGGTTAATTTTTGCATTTTTTGTAGAGATGGGGTTTTGCTGTAGTTTTGTTTGTTTGTTTGTTTGTTTTTGAGATAGAGTCTTGCTCTGTCTCCCAGGCTGGAAGTGCAGTGGTGCAATATCAGCTCACTGCAACCTCCACCTCCCAGGTTCAAGTGATTCTCCTGCCTCAGCCTCCTGAGTAGCTGGCATTACGGGCGCCTGCCACCACGCCCGGCTAATTTTTGTATTTTTAGTAGAGACAGGGTTTCACCATGTTGGTCAGACTGGTCTCAAACTCCTGACCTTGTGATCCGTCCACCTTGGCCTCCCAAAGTGCTTCGATTATAGGCGTGAGCCACCACGCCTGGCCCTGCCGTAGTTTTTATTGAGACTTCATCACATAAGCATTACTGATTGATCAGTTTCCCACATGGTTAATTTCAGTCTCCAGGTTGACTGATACCCCATGACCCAAGGCCCCCACACTAAATCACATAATTGGTCTTTCTGGAGTGGCCAGCTATACCCTGAGATCGTCACATGTGGCCCACTCTACCCTAAACAAAGACACTGCAGTTGAGTACAACATAGATTATCTCCCAGACGCCAACGGCAAAGGTCAGACCTCTCTTTGGGCAAAGACAAATTATTTATTACCCAATAAGTAACTGAGCTTTCTTTAGTAGGATGCCTGAGTCCCTCATCTCTAAGTTTTAGAAAAGTGTTCTGCCTGAAATTGTACATGGTTTATTAGTCATAATGTAGAAGTCCATTAATAAAATTTAAAAAATTATCTCCAAGACTTAAATGCAGGTCTATTTCTTTCTTACACTCCAGGACTAGTATGGGCTAAAAGAGGCCTCTGCTCCACATTTCCTCACTTTGCGCCCAGCCCCGATGGAACCAACTCCATCCGGAGAGCCACTGTGCCATGTTAGAGCACGGCATGCGACGAATCGTGCCCTGGCTGTTGTTCATGCAGAAGTGATACACCTTGCTTTTCACACTTCATTGGCCGGTACAAGTCTGAGGGCCATATCCAGTTTGAGGGTGAGGAAGAGAGGAGCCATCTTACCCTGTGTCCAGAAAGAGGTGAACTGATCGTAATAGCCCAGTTACTACCCTCAAGGATTTATCTCTAAAACAGACAGACCCATATAACCGACTTTGAGCCATTGCTTCTGTTTTCCCTCCTTTCTGTCATTACCTAATTGAAACATCAGGGTTTGTACATGGAATCCTGGAAAGTCTGCATACTGGCTGTCAGCACCAGCTTTTCTCATTCCGCCACTCACTTTTAGACCAGGGTTCCTGACTCTTGTTGTTTCCAAAACTTACTTTAGGGCTGTTTTAATCCCTAAGAGGAAGACATGTGGCCCTTTTCTGTGCAGGTACCTCATCCCTCTTCCCCCAAAAGACCCCATCTCTCTAGCCACATACTAGTGGTTTATCTCTGAGCATACCATGATATGCCACAGCTCTATGCCTTTGCTTCTGTGGTGCTTTTGTGGAAATGCCCTGCCCAACCCAGTGTCCCAGTAGACCAGACAGACGCATATTTATCCTTGAGGACTCAAATTTGTTTTTCTGTAATTTTTGTGTACTGTTTCTCCATCTGAACTCATAGTTGTCTATAAACTTCTGTTGTCACTGCTTTTATAACTGATCACCTATTTGTGCCTCCTATTAAAGAACTGAGGGTAGAAATGCTATGTTTTGCTGTGTGCAGTGTGTCATGTGAGAGGCAAAGGTGAGAGGAGGATTGCCTGAGTCCAGGAGCTTGAGACCAGCCTGTGCAACATAGCAAGACACCGTCTTTCTTCCAAAAAATTAAAAAAGTAGCTGGGCAAGGTTGCATGCCTGGAGTCCTAGCTACTCTGGAGGCTGAGGTGGGAAGATCCCTTGAGTCCAGGAAGTCGAGGCTTACAGTGAGCTATGAGTGCACCACTGTGCTCTAGCCTGGGTGACACTGACAGACTTTGTCTCAGGAAAACAAAGAAAAAATTTTTCATCTTGCCATCTTTTTTCATTTATGGATCCCCAGCCTGCTACTAGACAATAAGTAAGTTAGTAGACCTTTGTTGAACTGAAGGTTATGGAGACATTGAAGTCCTGGGGCTAACAGAAGAGAGAAATCAAGTCACACCAGTTATTGAATGTATTTTTTTTTATTATACTTTAAGTTCTAGGGTACATGGGCACAGCGTGCAGGTTTGTTATATATGTATACTTGTGCCATGTTGGTGTGCTGCACCCATCAACTCGTCATTTACATTAGGCATATCTCCTAATGCTATTCCTCCCCCCTCCCCCCTCCCCCCTCCCCCCACCCCACGACAGACACCGGTGTGTGATGTTCCCCTTCCCAAGTCCAAGTGTTCTCATTGTTCGATTCCCACCTATGAGTGAGAACATGCGGTGTTTGGTTTTCTGTTCTTGTGATGGTTTGCTGAGAATGATGGTTTCCAGCTTCATCCATGTCCCTACAAAGGACATGAACTCATCCTTTTTTATGGCTGCATAGTATTCCATGGTATATATGTGCCACATTTTCTTAATCCCGTCTATCATTGATGGACATTTGGGTTGGTTCCAAGTCCTTGCTACTGTGAATAGAGCTGCAATAAACATATGGTCACACCAGTTGCAGTAGGTCCTTCTAAAAAAAATCCCATTTCAACTAAATTATATCTAAAAATTAAAGGTTGACCTTTTATTTTAACAAATACGTGACCCAACATACTTAGTTATAACAAAAGGTTTTTAGCAAAGATTTCACCTGTGCTTAAGTGTCAGCGGTTGGTTTTCTGCATAATGTATGTATTTGTGCAGTATGTGTACCATCCTGTGACCTAGACTAGTTGGTGTTAGTTACAAGGGCCCTGGATGGGTATGAGAGATGGATGGTACCCTCTCCTGAGGGCTGTGAATCTGCAGTGGGAACAATGTCACACACATTCCTCTAAAGATGGAAAAAAGCTCAGAGGTCAAAAAACTTACCCCTAGCCCATCACCTTTTTTTCCCCCTTTAACCTCTAAGTGAAAAACTGCACACAGTTTTCTTCAGGTATACTGTCTAAAATCTTGTGTCTCCTTCAACACTTCCTTTGATATATATGGGAGATAGAGATGAAGAAAAGGAGAAATGGGAAGGGCGAAAAAAAAAATGTATGTAAAATAATTTGATTCAAGATGACCTATTTTCTAAATTCTTAGCACTGATATTTTGGACCATTAAGGTATGTAGACTCTGTACTTGTGACTTTTCAAGAGAATGAACAAGATTGCTGGTTTGGAAAGGTGGGTAGGATTTGGAAATCTCAGGGCAGCCAGCCTCTCGACTTATTAAATAGCAGGTTATTAGGTGAAGCTTCAAAGAAAGTTTGGTTTTAAGTGGGGAGACGGACATCACAGTTTGCCAGGACCAATCCCAGTTTGCATTTGAGGTTCCAGCATAATTATTAACAGTGCCCTCTGATTCTTGAAAGGTTCTGGTCTGGAATGGTCGTTCTGGATTTGGGTCATACAGGTTGGAGGCTATTGGCATGATGGAAGGAAGAAGACTCCAGAGTGCAGAAGGCTGAAGGGAGAATTATCTTATGAGAGTAATTTCTGTTCAGAGTTTTCCTTTAAAGGCTTCTTGTAATGCTTTCTGAAATGCCTTACAGACTTTCTTCTGACGCACTTTGGACATCAGTTTATTTTTCTTTGGTGCAGCTTGTATAGGGCCAATGTGTCTCAGCGCAACCTAGATTTCTTTTAAACTCGTGGGCAGCAATGCTGCCTGTGTCAGTAATTCAAACTTGGACAGATTGGCTGTGAATGGGGTGATAAGAATAGAGAGAAACACATACCAGTAGACCAAACTTCCTGTGCACAAGCCTTTGAATACTGCGTTTCACTGTCTGAAATAGCATTCATCTTAAGGCTGGGATCATTTATTCCCTTTGGAATTAAGCAATACCACTGGCAGAAAAAGAAACTATTTTGGGAAGGCCATGTGGGAGGAATTTTTCTATGTATTCCAGGTGGGACAGAAATATCTTTCATGCTTTTGAACACCACACCTTAGTGCCCAGGTAATTGGAAATGGACAACTTTCAGATAATCTCAAATGTTTATGCCAAGGCTAATGTATACATGTTATACTAAAAAGATTAGGAAAGACTGAGTTTAGATGCTTCAACTTAATTACCTAAGTGGCAGAAAAAGAACTTTTCTTTAGAGACTCGCCTCTAATATAGACGCTATTGAGAAGTAAAATGCAGCATCTTGTCCCTCTCCCTCTCCTTACGTATGCTCTTGGAGGTTGTTTTTGCATATGCCCCTGTAGACTTTTCCAGATTGTTGGAGAAGTTTAAAATAAGACAATGAAGGCTATGTTCCCCCCACCCCACCCCCGCTTCCTCCCTATAAAGCTGAGGTGGGCAGGGCTTGGCAGCTGGTAGAAACTGCAGAGATAAATAAGTACCAAGGCTCCTGGATGGACAGGGTGCAGAAGAGCCCAAGATGAGGGTGTGTAGCTATGAGTGCCTGCCGTGGGAAGAGGCCATGAGGATGGAGCTGCAGCTGGAGTCCAGAAGTTCAGGCAGTGAAAGGGAGGTGCGAGCTTGTAGGAACTAGTTTATTAGTCCTTTTGATGAAGCTATTGCTCTTTTATTTTTTTGTTGGGGGATTACTTTAAAGGGCAAATGTAAGTCAGATACACCTTAAATATCTGTCTTGTCATTTAAGTAATGTATTTAATGGAACCTAAGGAGTTATGTTGGTCTCTTCTATTTGACTTTTCTACTTGTTAATAGCATCAACTAATAAAAAGCTAATTATCTTATAAAGTTTGTCTTTACAAATTAGCTGCAATTGAAATGAGAACAGCAGTCCAGTGATGCTTAATATTTTTCTGCTTTATTGCTGATAAGCAGTTTGGAAAATGTTTTTCTATGGAGAACATGTGAAGCCTCTTCTCAGTGTGGTAAATGTGATCACAACAGATGGTTTTTGTTTTTAGTTCTTTTTTCACTTTGGCCTTGGAATTAACGTGAAAGGTAAAGATGTTGAGATTTCCTACCTTAAGCAATGCTGTCTAGGTTTATGAGAAGCAGAGAAGCATTTCGTAAATTATATCCTGTTGCTCACAAACTATATAATTAACTTAAAGTTCAAAATCATAAATATCTATCTGTTGCATGTGGAGTCTGGTAAGATTGTAGTAATGTTATAGACATCAATGGCCTATGTATTTATTTTTAAAAAACAAATTTTATTTTCTAGCTAAATTAATCAAAGATTTAATGACCTCTGAATTTGAGTTACATCCGAGTCTATCTGGACTTAATGTGAAATGTTCTTCATTTTAGTGCAACATTCTATCTTTTTTACAATTTTAATTATATAAGAAATTAGTAGAGAAAGACCATTATATGGTGACCAGGCATTAAAAAGTTTTGAAAATTTTCAAAATTTTCAAGAAAAAAAATTGAAGACATAGATAAGTCTTTTAAATTAAAAGATTCAGTAAGTAGCTGTTTTTGTCTTTGTGGGTCTAGCACACAGTCTAACAGTAGGATAATATTTAGGAAGTTAGAGAATTAATTTTAAGCACAAATATTAAGTCAGTAGTGATGAAAAAGCTAGATATTGTTGAAGGTAGATAAGTAGAGGGTGGGAAGGAGGATAGACAGGAAATGGAGGTTTAAAAAAAAAATGAGTTTGGTGCAATGGCACGTGCCTGTAATCTCAGCGACTTTTGGGAGGCTGAGGCAGGAGGATCACTTGAGTCCAGGAGTTAAAGTGAGCTATGATTGTGCCACTGAACTCCAGCCTTTGGGACAGAGTAAGACCTTGTCTTTCTCCCTAACCTCACCCTTCAGAAACCTGGGGGAATTGATAAGTCATGAAAACGCTTACTGAGTGCTGATGTGTGCTAGGGCCAGCCTGTGATATACCAATAAAGGGGAGAGAGTAGAAGCCAGAATTGAGTTTGGCAGGCAAGTTGGGCATTGTTAAACCCCATTTCACCTGGATCTTTAAATGCATCAGTCAAAGATTATGAAAATCATCACCAGCCAAGTGTTTGTGGGTTTATGTAAGGAATGCCAGCACCAGTTGTCCCAGCCTCTTCAGTCTTTTTATTTGGAGTTGTGTTCATTCTCACAAACCCCCTGACCTCCCCCTCCTCTCTGTGTTCTAGGAGAGACAGCGTCTGGAGACCATCCTCAGTCTCTGTGCTGAATACACAAAGCCTGACAGTCGCTTATCTACTGGGACCACTGTGGCAGATGTGCAGAAAATCAACAAGGAGCTTGAGAAGCTGCAGCTCTCTGATGAGGAGTCTGTGTTTGAAGAAGCCCTCCTGAGCCCTGACACAAGATACAGGTGCCACCGGAAAGACTCCCTCCCTGATGCAGACTTGGCAAGCTGTGGGAGTCTCACTCAGAGCAGTGCCAGCTTCTTTACCCCCAGGAGCACCAGGAATGATGAACTACTCAGCGACCTCACCCGGACTCCGCCACCACCATCCTCCACCTTTCCGAAAGCTTCCAGCGAATCCTCTTATCTAAGTATCCTACCAAAGGTAATGTTGGCCCAGCAAAGACATTAGGATTTAAGGCCTAGGGCTGTACATATGCTTTGACGTGGAAACTGGTGATTTTATCAGGCTGATTATCCAGGATGTTTTCAGTGAAGTTTCAATTTAAGAGGTCATTAGCTGAGCAAGGTGCAGCAAATTAGGGTGTTTACTGTAAAGTAACACATTTGCACTGTAAAAAAAATGTAGCAGCACAGAAAGTAGAAAGAAAGAACATTTCTCTTTTCCCTGCACCCTTTCAGTTGTGCACCTGAGTAATAAGCAGGTGTAAAACTGGTGCTAAAATCATCTTACCTGCCTTCCTAATATTTTCTGTGTATATGTGGCTGTTATAGGCATAGACAGACACACATACAGTGTTCTGTACTTTTCTTCCCTCACTAAATGCCTTGGGCATCTTTCCATATTAGTATACACAGCTCTACCTCATTCTTTTTAATGACCAATTGCTTTTCTTTTGTTTGCAACTACCATTTATTTTCAGGTTTTTTTGCTAATAAAATCCATATGCAGCAAATATTGTAGCATATATATATTTGCACAATTCTGCAAATGTGTCTGTGGGATCACTTACTAAAAGTGGAATTGCTGGGTCAAAGAGTTTGTGTATTTTCCATTTTACTCAATATTTCCCAACTGTACTTCCAAAAGACCATATTAAAAAAAGAGCCTATATATCCAGGTGACACTTTGACTAAGTTTATATGCACACCTTGTTCTCCATACACTTGCCAAGGTTGCATATTGTCAAAATTTTTCAATTAGCCAAATTGATAGAAGTTTAATTTGCTTTTCTTCAATTATGCATCAAGTTGGGGATCTTTTCATATTTTTAGTTACTATTTGTAATTTGACCCACTTATTCATGTTCTTCACCCATTTTTTTAATTGTTTTATTTGTCTTGTATTTTACTGAGTAGTAAGAGCTGTTTGTGGTAAGCAGATTAGCCTTTTATCATAAGTAGTCTTTATTTTGACTTTATTTATATTTTTTGGACATAAAAGATTTATTTGTACACATAAGTACTAGTCTTCTGGTTGTGTATGTTGGTTTAAAAATGTTGTCATTGGCCGGGCGCCGTGGCTCATGCCTATAATCCCAGCACTTTGGGAGGCCAAGGCGAGCGGATTATGAGGTCAGGAGATCAAGACCATCCTGGCTAACATGGTGAAACCCCGTCTCCACTAAAAATACAAAAAATTCCCCGGGCATGGTCGCGGGAGCCTGTAGTCCCAGCTACTCCGGCGGCTGAGGCAGGAAAATGGCGAGAACCCGGGAGGCGGAGCTTGCAGTGAGCCAAGATTGCGCCACTGCACGCCAGCCTGGGCGACAGAGCAAGACTCCGTCTCAAAAAAAAAAAAAAAAGTTGTCCTTTGAGGATTTATTAAATGGAGTTTAAGGAAAAATCTTTTTAAATGTTTTTTTCTTTTTCTTTTTCTACAGGACTCAGAACCCCAAAATCTTTTGTTATTACGTTTTTTTCACACAGGTTAAGAATTTTTTTCTACAACAATTTAGGTTTTAAATTTCTCCACTTTTAATAATGATTTGAAGGAGCTTACAATGAAAGATGTAAATTTTATTAGACTAAAATTAGAATAACAAAAATAGTAAATAGGAGGAAAAAGCAGATACCGTATTCACGAGGTGGATTTTCTTATTTAGGAATAAGTAGGATTAATGTGTTGATTTGCTTAATTCACAGTTACTATTAAGTTCAACTGTGAGATTCTTTAGTTAATCTTTTGCTGTAAGAGAAGGACACATTGACTGTTGAAGAGAAAGATACTGTCATGGTACTAAATCCTGGCAGTAATTTATCACATGGACATTGTTCAGGGGAGTTTGTGTGTTTGTTTAGCTACAGCAAGACTTTTACACTGAATGTTCCTAGTCAGAAATCCTTATCTACGTAGTGAGTTTTTCCATTATACACATCAGGACTTTGGACTGTTGAATACATGTTGGAGAACAATCCCATCTTTTTCTTTCTTTTTTTTTTTGAGACAGAGTCTCGCTCTGTCACCCAGCCTGGAGTGCAATGGTGCGATCGAGGCTCACTGCAACCTCTACCTCCCAGTTCAAGCGATTCTCCTGCCTCAGCCTCCCGAGTAGCTGGGACTACAGGCGCACGCCACCATGCCCGGCTAATTTTTGTATTTTTAGTAGAGACGAGGTTTCACCATGTTGGCTAGGCCTGTCTCGAACTCCTGACCTCAAGTGATCCGCCTGCCTCGGCCTCCCAAAGTGCTGGGATGACAAGGGTGAGCCACTGAGCCCTACCCATCCCTTCTTTTTGCTAGTGACTGTGTTTACCTTACTAATTCTCAATGGAGAGTAATTCTGAACATTCCTGGTTAGAAACCAGGATAGGGAAGAAAATTGGGGCAGGGAGGAATCAAAAGTTGTTGCTGTTCAGGCACAGTAAATGACCCATCACTTGAAAAGTTGAGCTGTCCTCATCAGCCATTGGGCTTCTTTAGAAACCCTTGGCTTCCTTTTGATTTTAAATCTTTTCACAGCTCTTCCTTTATGGAGATCTGCGAGTTTTTTGTTAAGAACATTAAGCTGCGTGCTCTCTCTAAAGACTATCTTTTGGAAGACAGGTTTCCTCCTGGAGAGGGCTATGACAAGAATGCTGTTGGTGTGTACATGAGCAGATCTTGGCAGATGTTTTTAATTGCTCAAGCATATAATTGTGGAATAGGAGGCCTCTGAAGCTTAGTGCAGCATCTGTTGTTGCAAGAGAGGTAAGACTCTGCATCCTTTAGAGGCAGGAAACATCAAGGACACCCAGGTTACCACACAGCAGCGTAGAAAGAGTACGAGTGAGGGAGGCTGATGGGTTCCAAGAAACACTTTTTTTACTTATTACTTTCAGAAGTTAGATATTAACTTGAGACAGCAGATAGGAAATTCTTTAAAAAAAAAAAAAAAAAAACCTCCTATTTGTTTCGCATGCTCTTTCTCTTCAATTAATTTCCACACTGGAGTATTTGCCTAACAAAGTACAATGTTAATAATCGATTTAGGGATAAATGGAGAAGAGAGGAGTGTGAAAAACACTGTAAGTTGACTTAACTATACAAAACAATCTTAATGATATATAGGAAACCTGAGAGTTACCGATCAAGAACTTGCTTTATGTAACACTTACAGATGCAGATGACTTTGGAAATATGCTAATTTTAGTTGGCCTCTGAACCACCTCTTGAGGTAAAAGTTGTCTGGAAAGTGGCTCATCTTTCTGCTTTTGAGTCCTTTGCACCCCTCTCTCCTTTGGCTGCAAAAGGGTTTTAAGAAGAAATCTGTGAAAAAGGGGCAAGCAGAAAGTGTCGTTTCCCCTAACATCTCTCCTCTTTCCTGTGTGGATCCAGTTTCCCCAAAGATAACATATTAGAGGATGCACATACACGTGTAATGTGCTTATTAAAACACGTCACTGTTAGATTCCTGTCCATTACTGGAAAAAAAAATTCCCAGAGAAATTAAAATGAAGGGCATATGTTTAAAATTACAATGTTCTCTGTCACTGTAAAACTGAAAGCTACTCAGTGGCTACCACACCTTGGCTTTCTATTGGTTTTCTTTGGTGAATAAATGAGATTACATTGTCCTCACCCCCATTCTATCATAAAGCGTTTGGTTTTAGAATACTTCCTGGAGATTTTGCTTCTTATAAATAACTTAGAAAAAAAAAACACAAACGTTTCCTAGATGGCATTTATTGCTCTAAACAGACTCTTAGGTTGCCTATTATTAAACATATCTATTGTGATAAACTTTCTAAAAACTTTGAATTATGCAGGTGATTCCCACTAGTAACCATCTTTACCCCCTATATGCTTATAAAGTTTAGAGTTTTGCAGATTGTTCTGTTGTTGTGTGTTTTTCTTAATGCCTTGCTTCCACCTGTGAGAGAGGTATCTTTAAGCCATGTTGGAAGTAGAAACCTAATATGTAATCTTGACCCAACAGGATACTGCCCTTGGTGAGGCTTTCCTGCCAGGATTACTCACAGTGATTCTGGAATGCCATTTCACTGCTGCAGGCGTTCCTCACGGCTTAAAACAGGCACCTTAGTATTAGGACAATGAGCTTTATTGTCTGTGATAAAAAGGTCAACAGTTGTTTTATTAGTTGATAAGATATATTGCATGTAAGATGACAATTAAAGGGCTAAATGTCAAAGCTTGGAAGAGCTGCTTACCTTCGTCCTAACAAACCTGAGGTACTAAATGCTGAATCGTTGAATCACTTTAAAAAGCTACAAAGTAGAGTAAAGAATATAAATGTGAATAGAGTACAGAATATGACATGATGGATGGCTTCTTAAATGTATTATCAGAATTGTCAAATAAATTAAGTGAACCTAGTGAAGTATACTAAACTTAATGGGTTTTCTTGGAGGGTTAATTCAAAGTTTTTTTTTAACAATTAGTGACAAATATTCAGTAATTTACTCAACTGGGCTGCTTTTTTCAATTTTCATTGGGAAACTGTATAATTATTGACTTGCTGATCCAAAAAAACTACTTTTTCAAAAAGGGATAATTTAAATAAATAATATTTTCATACTAACATACTAACATATAGTATATATAGAAAGATTGGTCTCTACCAGGTGATATCCAAGATAACTAACCTGAAATTCTAGAAAGAAGAGGCTATTTGTAATTCACTCCATTCTCTTCTTGAACAATAAACAGTCACATTTTGACTATGTGTGTGATCTACAATATTGCCCTCTTCCCTGGGCATCTGTCATCGCTCCATTCAGGAGTGTAACTATGCACTCTCTCACTTAATTTGTTTCTTGACTTTCTTATTTCTTGACGATGAACCAGTTTTTCCATGAAATTATTTTACGAATGGTGGCCAGTGTCCTGTTTTAGGGATTGTCTTACATGCTATATAGCAAGAAGGTCTATAGGACAAAGAGAGGAAATAGTGCACTAACACAAAAATGAAGCATCAATTAATTTAATACTGAGTGTGTAGTTTTAAGTCATTTTATGGCTCCCCAAAGTAATGTGCCCTTGCTTTTCTAACTTGTGTTGAGAAGGAAATACATAAGCCTGAATGCTCATTTGCAGATAACCCTAGCAGCGAGACAGAACAGTATGCCTAGAGATTCAAGAGGCTTTTGTAGGAGATGTCCTCCCCTGGAAGATGGGAGAGAATATTGTGCTTGTAATGACCATAGCATCATGCCCAAGGGATCCCAGAGGAAGATGCCACAAGTCTTCTGTCAGTTCTAATTCTCTGTTACGCTGAACTTTCTCTATAACTTTGGAAAAGTCATCTCAATCTCTATGTACCACACCTTTCTTATCTGTGTAATCTCTTAGTTCTTTTAGCTTCAAAAGGATATGCACTGATGAATTGAAATTGGTTTGTCTGAATTCCCCTGAGAGCCTAACTGCTGAGGATGGCATAATGTGGGAAAAACACATCAGAGCTCCAAGCGTGCAATTTCAGGGATGCTTTTAAAATCTACACAGGCATGGAGACTGTGAAACACTAGACCTGTGGATGGTTTACAAGTCAAGTTAGGAAATTCTAGAACTGAAGTGTGAATAATCCATTTCTGTATTGATTAATCGCAGACCCCAGAGGGTATAAGTGAAGAACAGAGATCTCAGGAGTTGGCTGCGATGGAAGAAACCCGGATGGTCATTCTGAACAACCTCGAGGAACTTAAACAAAAAATCAAAGACATAAATGATCAGATGGATGAATCTTACAGAGAGGTAAACTTTTTTACCCTCTTCCCTTTTTTCTTGCTTTCCTTTAGCCTAAAAATATTGCTGCTCATTCATGCACAGGCTTTGGAGTCCAGATACATAGACATCAACATAAGCAAACCCATTTATTCAGTGGGTTCCCTGTTTAGAGTAAAAATACCCTTTTTCTACATTCCTTTTTTTCTGTTTTTCTTTTTCCAACCAGATGAGATAAACATATTAAGCCCTCTTTAATGTACGTTATGAATCTTCAACCAACTTTGTCTTAACTAGTATGTGCTTTCTGACCTAACAGAGGATCTGTCAGCTGAGGTGCCCTGTATTTACATTTCAAGGTCAAATGCAGCAAATGTTTTCTGAACATGCTTTACCGTGAGTTGGATATCACATTGGCACCATGATGAAATTCACACACGGATCAAAAATAGATCCAGGTTTCCAGAGGTTTGGAAACCAGCGGGGAGCAGACAGACACACATTGCATAACCATAATAGAAGACAGTGGCAATTTTTATGTTACCCCCATGGCATGAGAAGGGGCACGTAATTCTGCCTAGGGAAGATCTGTGTGTCTGTCCTTACAGATGATACCAATAGGCCCTTAAGTGGTTAGGGGACTGCTCACCTGTTGTCTTGCGTGGAGATGCTGGAAGCCCCTCCTGCTGGCATTGCGAGGAATGCAGAGCTCACATGCTGGGCTGGGGTAACTTTCTCTTCCCATGCTCTAGGGACAAAGAAAAAAAGACGTGGCTGCTCCCATGGTGGTTTGTGCTTGATCTTGAGCCGAAGCAAATAGGCAAAATATCCTTGAGAAGTGAGCCGAAGAGGGATTATAGTAGAAAAGTTAAGTTAAGATAACTAGTTCTTTTAGTGAATATATTCTAGGCTCTCTAGCTTTCTTACATGGGAATCCTGATTTCACATGGGCTCTCTGGAGTGTTCCCAGGCACCCGATCTGGCTGCTACAGTATTACTTTTACAAATTTGTAGCTGTTGCAAATGTATCTCTAGGGTGGTCAGTTGAGAATATCCCCAAAGGTGAAACACTTCTGAGCTTTGGTTTGTGTCCTTAGTTGGATATGGAATGTGCTCTTTTGGATGGAGAACAGAAATCTGAAACAACTGAACTTATGAAGGAGAAGGAGATTTTGGATCATCTAAACCGGAAAATAGCTGAACTGGAAAAGAACATTGTTGGTGAAAAGACCAAGGTAAAAGAAAACTATATTCTGATGCAATTTTTATGGGCAAGGTGGTGGTCCCAGATTGAATTTAAATGTTGAATGGGTTACTGTGGTTTTGGATTTGTGTGTCATGTTCCTGGAGACAGTGGCACTAGAGAAAAATCCTAAGATCTTACATTGTCAGAAACTAAGAACTGCCAGGTACTGGGCAGCTGATGCTGAGAAAGCAGAGCTCATATAATTTGTGAGCCGACGTTCCTGGCAGCTTTATCCTACTTGAGATGAGTGAGTTGTTTGTTTGCTTTTTTCGTTGGCCTTTCTGCTTTTCTGATTCCATTGTGTTTTTTAAGTAATTTTTTTAGTATACTGAAGTTCTTTACCACTGCTGCCCTGTAGGGATGGCTCAAGCAAATTCAAATAGGGTTGCCTCATTTCTTTTCATTTTTCTGTTTATTAAACAGATGAATGAGAACCATCCATCTCACCCGCTTTGCCTTGCTATTGTTTTCAATGCAAGTGCACTGCTTGTTGACAAATGTATTGGAATTTCTAAAATTTTCTTCTGGGGGTAGTCTCACACACTGCCAGAGAAAGCTATCTGTGAAGCACAGTTGGCACTTATCTTGGAAGAGGTCCTGTGTATACATTTTGGATCACAACCTGAATGGTGGCTGATATCTATTAGGGAAAGTATGAAAAATCACTTGCAGATTTTAGAATTCAGGATAGTAGTTGGGTTTTTGGTTTGTCTGTTTATGTGTTTTTTTCCTCTGGGAAATACACATTACTTTCCTCTCCCATTCTGAGTGAGTTAGAACTGAACTAAAAATAAAATTCTAATAAAACTAAAAATAAAATTCCAATTTGAGAAGGAAAAAGCAAATAAGCTTTAACACATTCTTCCTGACTCAACATGTTCTCCACTAAACTGAGAAAAAGAAAATTTTTTTAGTTTGAGTAAGTTCTGGTGGTAATGTGTAGAAAGTATTTCTGCTGAACGTGACTTCCTTTTTAGGCTCTTATTTGTTTAAGACCTATAAATAATGGCATTTGATCTTGGTGCCAGAGAATGAGCTCAAAGCGATGGTCAGAAATAAAAGTCAAATTAAATACTACACATTAATTCTTGGTTGTCAGCATGTCAGAATTAAACTGCACAGGCTTTTCATATTAAATTTTATGGATGTTCTTTCTGTCCCTAGACTTTTAAGTAGTATTCGGGTAGTGGGTGTATTTTTCTTAAAAGGCCAAAATGAAGTCAAAGATTTGACCGTCTTAAGTCTGCAGTACTGAAGGATTCAGTTAATGGCTATGCTTTTCAAAGATTCTGCAAGAAGCCTTCATCGGAGATGTCAGATGTCTTGTGTTAATGTTTTGCTGTCAAGTAAATACTAATTAAATTAATAGTAGAGTAGTTTTATTGCTATTTATGTCATATTGGAAAACTCATGCAACATAGGAATTGGGTATCATGTTCCCTGTGAACCCTCCTGCCATCCTAATCCATGTAGTTATTTATTTTGTGTGTCTCACATATGGCATGGCCTACAGATTCTATTTGTGTATTTCTCATTAGTATCAGATTCTACACAAAGTGAAGCAAATTGAGCCAATGTTAAATCTCACTTCCCAGGGAAAGTTATGTTATATTCTCAAGGGGGAATTCTCAGGTGGAATTCTACGAACATGGGCAGATACAAGCAAGGAAGCTGCCTCCATCCTTCCTAATATTGTTTTGATGACTTGACAGAGGCTGTGCACCAGAGAGCGGACTATAGGGGCTTGATGCATAGGACCAGCTCATACAGCTGTGAGGGAATTAGTTGGTCTTAGAAGGTAGGATTATTGTCTGTCATTACATCATGTGAAAAATGGCAGAAACTGGCTTAGGGTGAGGAACTCCAAAAGAGGATGTGGGAAGTGGAAACAAAGACTGGTCTAAATGATGTTACTACATATTCTTGACAACTAAACTCAAATAGAGATCAACACAGCTTGGCAAAAACATTGTTATGTTTCTCAAATAAATGTATTCCACCATTTAACGACATAGCTATTTCATACACTCTGTTCATACCCCTGGCCCGCTTTCGTCCCTCTGGCTCAGAGATCATCTTACCACCTGCTCCACAGAGAAATCAGAAGCATCCCATCTTCTCACAATGAACGGGGGCTCCCTCCTTCCATCAAAGACCAGTGCCTTTGGATGTGCTCTGGGTGTCATCCCATCCCACCTTCTTGAGGTCTTGAGTCTTTCTGCACCCTCACCCCCTGGGGGCAGTTTCTCCCTCTTTACTGTCAGCATGCCAATATTATTATTTTAAAAATAAATTAGCCAGGCGCAGTGGCTCACGCCTGTAATCCCAGCACTTTGGGAGGCCGAGGCGGGCGGATCACAAGGTCAGGAGATCGAGACCACGGTGAAACCCCGTTTCTACTAAAAATACAAAAAATTAGCCGGGCGCGGTGGCGGGCGCCTGTAGTCCCAGCTACTCAGGAGGCTGAGGCAGGAGAATGGCGTGAACCCGGGAGGCGGAGCTTGCAGTGAGCCGAGATTGCGCCACTGCACTCCAGCCTGGGCCACAGAGTGAGACTCTGTCTCAAAAAAAAAAAAATAAATAAATAAATTACTACTTGATTCATTAACAATAAGCTACTACCTTATCTCTTTCCTCTTAATCATAGCTAAACTTATTAAACAATTTTCTGGCTATACTGTGTCTCCTTTTCTTTATTTTCCAATTAACCATTCTTCCCACTCCAGTTGGCTTAGACCTCTACTCCTGCATCTGATTTTCTCCTGTTAAGACTACTAAAGACCTCAGTGCTGCCCAGCCTGCTGGGTGCTTTTCAGTCCCCTCATGATCAGACTCCTGAGCGGCATTCAGGGCAGGGGACAGCTCTTTTTCTTGGCGCTTCTTCACTGTCTCCCTTTGCTTTGCCTCTCTATACCACAGTCTTCTGGTTTTCCATCCATTTCCCTTTACCTCTTTCTCACTCTTTATCTCTGATCTGACTCACTTCTCTTGTACCCTCATGTCCTTCTATAGCTATGGCTTCAAATAGCTTGCGTATGCTGGTGACTATCATAGGGATTTCTCTAGTTCATAACCCCTTTTTGGAACTCTGACTCATATCCTGTGCCTACCTGACATCCCTACTTGGATATTTCATGGGTATTTGCAATTGAACACACCCATAACTGAACTCTTGATCTTATCTTTTCCCTTGCCTTCCACCCTCCACCCTCAATCCTCCAGTTTTTCCAACCAGGAAATTGCATCTCTATTCACCTGTATGTTCAACAGAAACCTGGAAATTGATCTTGACACGTCTTTCCTTATCATCCCTACATTCAGTTGATTACCAACTTATTTCTCAATTACTTCAACATCTCTGCATGTCCACTAACAGCATTCTCTTCTCTATTATGAAAATCTCTTATTTAGTCCACTTCCACTTGCTTTCCTTCAATCCATTCTCTTCACAGCAGCCAATGTGATTAAAAAGAAGAAATTAGACCATATTACTGTGGTTTGTATCACACTGTGCTTGATTATGCATCCAAATTCCTAGTGTGATCTGTCACCAGCCTTTCTGTCACCACCCTCCCATTCTTCACAGCACTCTCACAGTCACCTTCCTTTCTATCTTTCTATTTGTTAAAAGATTCATCCTCCCCCAACCTCAGTCCTTTGCAGATACTGTTTTCCCCTACCTGGAATTCCCTTCCCCATATTCCATGCCTCATTGGTTCTGTCTTTCAGGGCTCAAGATCAGTGTTAGTTTTTCAGAAAAGCCCTCTTAGACCTTTCCAGTTCAAGTTAGATTTTTGTCTGCTGTTCTTTTTACAGATAAACATTTTATAAGTTATGTTTGTTTTGAGCCTACTAGACATTTATGTCCCACTCTAGCCTGTGAAATAGAGGAGGGCACTAGGGCACTGTGATCCACTGTTTATCCAGCCCATAGCATGTGCCAGGATACTGCCCAGTGTGCTTGGGAATACTGTTGTTGGATTTTCCTGCTAATGGCTAGTCCAGGCTGGGCCTTAGCAAAACACTGGGCCAAACACCTGCCAAATAGCTACGTGCAGCCAAGTTTCAGGACAGCTGGGCTGGGCCGCCCGTGTGCACATGCCAGGAGGCCTGTAGTCACACGGCCCATCATGCCAAAGCGTAAGACAGAAGGAGGAAGTGGCCTTTCCCCTCAGGGATCGTGTTTCCTTTTCCATACACCTGTTGCTGTGGTCAGATATAAACCATGGAATGAGAAAAGCAAAACCTGAAAAGAGATCTCTGTTGGGCAAGCTCCGATTCAGATGTTGATAGTACATCCTGTAAGCCTGGCTCTAGAATTTTGGAGACAAGGCTGGAGCCGTAGGAAAAAGGTTTAATAATACCTCAGAATGCCTCAGCATTCAAATCTTTTATTTTCTATTTTTTATCTTTTGGGACGGAGTCTCTCTCTGTTGCCCAGGCTGGAGTGCAGTGGCATAATGTTGGCTCACTGCAACCTCCTCCTCCCAGGTTCAAGTGATTCTCTTGCCTTAGCCTCCCGAGTAGTTGGGATTACAGGTTCCCGCCACCACACTCAGCTAATTGTTATATTTTTGGTAGAGATGGGGTTTCGTCATGTTGTCCAGGCTGGTCTTGAATGCCTGACCTCAGGGATCTGCCCGCCTTGGCCTCCCAAAGTACTGGAATTACAGGCGTGAGCCACCAAGCCCGGCCATCAGCACTCAAATTTTGATATGAAATTACTGATGTTATTTTCTTGGCTCTGAAGATTAGTCTTTAGTATTACCTCTTTTAGCTGATTTAGGAATGCATTTTATTTTGCACATTCAGTGTAAGTTATGATTAGTATTTATTTATGTGTTACCATATAAAATATAAACCGTAGATATACTTATATAGAAAATATAAAATATAGTCAGTTTGTTTTACTGGGTATTTATTGAACATTTTTGCAGCAGTTTCTTGCACTGGCCTTTTATTACCCTTAGGGGTACCACTGTTAAGAACATCCATAAGCCGGTTTCCATCTGACCTTGAGATACATGCCACCTGCTGGTTGTGTTCTCAGATCGTGGCCACATCCCAGATGGAGCCACTATGAACGTTGATAAAGCTTAAGCAAGGGTCTAACTCGAACGTAAACCTGGAGGGTATACTTATGTGAAGCAGTAAGCAAAGAGACATCACATTTTCTTATAGCAAGTGAAAGAAGATTGGGACCTCTGGTCTAACAAACTGTTTTTGTTTAATGGGCCTGGTGACAGAGTAGGGAAACCGCTAGCACCATGAAGCCCAGCTTGGGCAAAGGGCTGACTGTGGAACTGGCTTCCTTCCCTTCTACTCCCCACCCCCATTCCAAGGCAAAGCCTGATCTTAGGGAATAGCTAAGAAGATATGGATGTGTGCATCTGTTTGTGTAGGTTTTCTGTCTTTGTCTATTTCTAGCTACATTAAAAATTTGAAACTAAAAATAGTTTTTCCATTTCTTCTATTTCTGGATTATCTGTTTTATTGGTGCTTTTTAGCATACAAAAACCAAGTCAGTTGTACCAAAATGAAATAAAATGGTTAAGAAAAGGCTCTGATTCAATAGACATGCCGAAGGGTCTTCCCATGACCCAGATGGTAATCATTTATCTCAAACTATCCTTTTCTTTAAGGACAAATATTGTGTGTCTTCACACAGATACATTGTTCTATTTTGTAGCCATCCTAGCCTGCACGCTTCAACACATGAAACACACTTAAAGTTTTGAACTAAAGCTTAAATCATTCTGTGCCATACAGAATTTTCTGAGTGAAATCTTAAATTCTTTGACTTCCTAATGTTCCTCCAGTAAGCGTATACCATTGTATGTTAAATGGTTAAATCTTTTTTCCCACGATTTTCTTGCCAAAGTACCTGTTACTTCCTCCCCATTCTTCCTTTGGAGCCAGGGAAAGACAGTGAGCCTAGCCCAAAATTCTTCAGCAAAGTGTTAATGCCTCTTGAGTGCAGAACAGGTGCCAAGTCACAGTCAGTGTGCAGCAGGGACCCAGCCCTTCCCGTGCCTCTTTCTTACATTTCAAAGTTAGCTCCCTAGTCAGAGGAAGTGGAACAGTATAATGGGATTTGCGGATTAAATCAATAGGATTCCAGATTGAGGCTATTTTTTTTTCTGGTAGTTGTTTGATGGTATAAGTCCTGAGTTTCTGATTTTCTAGTTTTTGTTTTTCCTATACTAAACATTGATCAATTGTGTGATTAAAATGTCAAAGCCAAAGGAAAAAAATCTAAGAAAGAAAGAAATATAGGATGTTCCTCTTCAGAGGCAGAGAACGGTTGGTTACTCAGCAATCATTATTTGTTGACACAGGTCTATAATCTTTCCTCTGCAATTCCAAAATCTGAAAAGTTTCCTGGGGGGAAAAAAGTCATTTTGTAAGGTTGAATATTCATAAACAGCTTCAGAAATGGTAACATGTTTGATTAGAGGGTACTGCTCCAAATCTCACTGGAAATGTCATATAATATATGCTATATAATCTGTGTTACCACTATCAAATTCAGAATATTCAGATATCCAAAACGCTTCCTACCTTACATAGTATCATGGACATATGCGTATGTCCAGACTCATCAAAAGGAATGCTTAAACATGGGCTATGTTTTTGAGTATGAATTCTACTTCAATAAAGCTGTTAAAAGAAAAACGAATTTCACATAAAGATTATAGGCCTAAAATAGTTGCCTAATCTATGAACCTATAAGGATGCCCACCTCCCAAATAAAGCCACAGGGTTTAGGAACAGGAAGGAAAGGGATTTTTAGGCTAGATAGATAGGACTTTGAATGGACCTCCCTTAAAAATGACGACTGGCCAGGCATGGAGACTCACACCTGTAATCCCAACACTTTGAGAAGCTAAAGCAAGAGGATCACTTGAGCTCAGGAGTTCAAGACCAGTGTAGGCAACACAGTGAGACCTCATCTCTGTCAAATAAATAAATAAATAAACAAATAAATAAATGAAGCCTTAGAGACTATGAATTTTAACGTATCACTGCATCAATTCCAAACCTGATCCCATGTCTAATGAAATGTGGCACAAGTGCCTAGAGTGCTGGGTTCTGTGCTAAACAATTTGGAAATTACAAAAGTGGATTTTAATTTTTAGGAAAATCTTCATCATGCTAACAGGGTTGGCAGAATTAGCAAATAAAAATACAAGAACCTCAGGTACATTTGCATTTCAGACAAACAGAGAATCGTTTTGTAGTGTAATTATGTCCCATGCAATAATTGGGACATACTTAACATTAAAGTCATTTGTTGTTCATCTGAAATTCCAATTTAGCTGAATGTCTTCTGTTTTATCTGGCAGCCCTACAAGTTAATAAATTTGTAACCTTGAACCATCTGTTTATCAAGTATTGCACACTTCAGTATGGTAAAATGATTTTTTAATTGGTATTCTAGAATATTCTGTGTAGTATTGAAACTCCAAAGAGTTAGCAAATTAAATTTGTTTATTCCTCAGTAATACAACTTAGAAGAGAGAAAATTTATGTTATTGTCTTCTAACCATGAGATCTAGCAGAATAAGTAGGCTTTTGACAAGCCTTGCGTTTTCAAGATCATTCAAGATTATTGGCAACTCGTGTGCAAGTTCACATTCTTTAGTGTAAATTTTTAACAATCCTGATCATTTGTATGGTTAGACGATAAATATTTTGCCTCTGAATTTGAAATGTATCTTCCCTGTCTATATGAATATTGCATACTGGAATCTGTCACAGTTTTTGTTTGGGTTACTTGAGACATTTAATTTAAATGTAAAAAATTGACAATTGGGATATTATTTGTAAGCGAGGGCTTTTATACTGTAAAGTAAAGGCATTGGGACCAAATATTTTACAAATAGTTTTTGGTGGATCCTGTATTAATGTTAAGTATATTCATTAGAAAAATCAAATTGTAGTTCATTGCTTTTGCCTCTCGCATAACCCTGGGTGGCTAAGCCAATGGGTCTCAACCTGGCTGCATATCAGAAAACCTGGAGAGATTTTTTAATGCTTGTTACTAAGCCTTCTATCCCTGGATCTGTAACTAAATTGGGGCCTGGGAAATAGTTGTTCTATTGGTTCTATTGGTTCACATTGTTCTAATGGGTTAACTGGACTGTGCTACATGAGGACAGGATCAATTGCTGTCTTTTCTCTCATCTCCTCTAGTTTTCTTTCAATTGTTATTGGGCAAATGAACAAACAACTCACTGTGGAAGCAAATATGGGCCTAATTTTATAAACTGATTTCTACCTTAATTTTACCCATGGGTAACTTACCTTTGTCTGTATATGAATGTGGAACTCTAGAAACATCAGTCTTAAATATACAAAGTAGGTCAAAAAAAAATTTTTTTTTAGGCCGGGCGCGGTGGCTCACGCCTGTAATCCCAGCACTTTGGGAGGCCCAGGTGGGTGGATCACGAAGTCAGGAGATTGAGACCATCTGGCTAACACGGTAAAACCCCGTCTCTACTAAAAATACAAAAAAAAAAAAAAAAGCCGGGCGTGGCGGCGGGCGCCTGTAGTCCCAGCTACTCGGGAGGCTGAGGCAGGAGAACGGCGTGAACCCGGGAGGCGGAGCTTGCAGTGAACCGAGATCATGCCATTGCACTCCAGCCTAGGTGACAGAGCGAGACTCCATCTCAAAAAAAAAAAAAAGAATTCATTTTTTTTTCCTGAAAGTACATTTATGAATCTTTTTTAAAAAGTTATATTCTCTCCCAATTTGGTATTTGTAAAATATTATTGTGCCTATTGTAGTTAGAATAGGTGAGTTTACCAATTTAAATATGGAGAAATGGAATAACCTCAATCTTAGTATTTTGCATTTAAAAAGCAAGAATCCCTAAACCCTCAAATGCCATCTATTTTACATTCACTGTAGAAGGTGAAACTTTCAGCTCTAATTAACTGCTTGCCTAGAGCTAATTTTCCTTTAACAACTTCCTGGGCAATAAATAGAATAGAGGAATATTAATTTCTTTCTGGCTCAAAGTTGGTCTACTTCTGGCACTCACAGGAGTTATATCACCTCTGCGGTCCTCTGTGATTTACAGCTGGGCCCACCTGCCACTGGTCTTCTTTCATCCTTCCCCTTTACTTCCTTTGCCCTAGCTTTGGCCCCACTGAGCTTTTGCTCTGGGACCCAGGTAGTGGTCATGGCATTACTGATAAACAGAGAAGCTGCAGAAAGTTCTAATAGTGCTTGCTTGCATATTCTTCTAGATGACCCCTTGCATGAATTACGAAACGTTTTAAGCACCTTGGAAATAAGGCGCTATTTAAATGTAAGAATTTTTTTTTTTCTTTTTTTTTTTTTTGGAGACAGAGTCTCGCTCTGTCACCCAGGCTGGAGTGCAGTGATGCGATCTTGGCTCACTGCAAGCTCTGCCTCCTGGGTTGACACCATACTCGGACCTCAGCCTCCCGAGTAGCTGGGACTACAGGCACCCGCCACCGGGCTAATTTTGTTGTTGTTGTTGTTGTTGTACTTTTTTTTTTTTTTTTTTTGAGACGGAGTCTCGCTCTGTTGCCCGGGCTGGAGTGCAGTGGCCGGATCTCAGCTCACTGCAAGCTCCGCCTCCCGGGTTCACGCCATTCTCCTGCCTCAGCCTCCGGAGTAGCTGGGACTACAGGCGCCCGCCACCTCGCCCGGCTAGGTGTTTGTATTTTTTAGTAGAGACGGGGTTTCACTGTGTTAGCCAAGATGGTCTCGATCTTCTGACCCGTGTTCCGGCCGCCTTGGCCTCCCAAATTGCTGGGATTACAGGCATGAAAGATTTTTTTTATTAGTTGTTGATTTGAGTTTATTATTCACAATACAAACATTTGAGAGCATCAGGAATACTTTTGTTATTTCTTCAGATTTGAGACCTGTGTTTTAGGCCAGTGGCTTTCCGTATTATCAAATATCGTTTCAGTGTTTTCTATCGAAGATAACTTTAAATTTTAGGGCTTTATACGTCTGCTGTTAAATTATGATGCGTAGTCGTCTTCTTTTTTTAATTACTTTTTAGCTTTCCATTTGTAAGTAGAGTTGCTGCAAACTGGTGATGCAGTACCTAGAAATAGAACTCTTGGGATAAAATTATTTTGCTGTGTAAATAGGGCAATCTTTGATGCACACACATAGGAAAGAACACCTTTTTTTAGCCAAAGGACAACAAGTATTCTATATTGCTGGTTTTATTAGGGAAAAAAAAAATTCTGAAACTAAAGACTAAATCTAACGGTGCTAGTATATTCAGTTTTACTATGGATTAGCACACGTGGGCATCCTTTCTTCTGTTAACAATGCCATTGCTTTCTCCAACTCTTGCACAATTGGTGTGTACAGTGAGCAAACTTAACCGTTGAAGATCAAAGAAATTTTCTTTGTAGTCTGTTAAAGTTTTAAGTTGTTACAGACCCATGTTAGATTGATATATGAAGTAGGGGTCTCAGGTTTATGACTTCTGAATTTAATTATTTTAAGATAATTACATTTCTAAAGCCAAATATACATTTCTAAATTTAAGTCAAAAATGGAGACTCAAGTGAACTGGTATTGATGTCATGTAGTTTTAGATTTGGACCGTAACGTCTTTTATACATAAGAAATCATTGCCATTTTGATAAAATGTAGTAAGGATAATTTCATAGGACTATTTCAGAGGAAAATCCTTAAAAAGAGTCCTTCTGTGATGTGCTTAGAAGCTAGTTTTGTTCCTGCCAGTTTATATGAAAGGAATATAAGGAAGGGAAAGTGGGGGTCATTTCACTTACCAAAGGTCAGATTGTCAAAGTGCTTCATAAAGTGCTTTTGTTCAGGCTGATGGTGTTACACAAGGAGAAAACACATCTAAAATTTGTTTCAAGTGTTCAGAGCATCATAAAAAGAACACAGGTTGGGAAGACTGGCACCAAACAAACTGAAGTTTTGTTTCTTAATTTAAGAGGTAGCATTGTAAGGCCGTGTAATCACTGTGTTAGAGTATTTGCCTATTATGTCCTGGGGAATGTCCAGGGTCTCATTGGCACATGTGACTTGGAAGGGATTTAGTATTCTCTTCCTTCTCCTTTCTTCTCTGACTCTTTTCTTTTTTTCACAGTCCGTGTTTCAGTTTATTTGTATGTCAGTCATTGTGGGAAAGTCTGTATTTCCACAGTCCCTGTCACGTTTTTGGTGTGTCTGAGCTGCCTATGCCTCCCCCTAGCTGCTTTGTCTGTCTTGCAGTTTTACTAGCTCTCTCAGTCTTTGAATAATCTCTCTGGATTAAGATTTTCTAACTCTGTAAATTCTGAAGTTTTCCAAATAGCTAGAACTGTTTCAGATGATGGGGCTGTCAATTAATACACCTAGAATTCCTCTAACCTGAGAACAAAACCAAGAAATTCCAAAACTTGCCATGCGAAGGCCTTGAGCAAGTTAGGCTTATGACAGTCCTTGAGGCAAATGCCCTCTTTCCTTTGTCTGGTTCTCTGACAGGTGACTCTTGGCAAGTCTTGCTTATGAATTTGCTTGGCATTTCTTTGATTGTTGGCCAGTGACCAACACTCAACATGACCATTGCTTCCCCTGCTTTTGTAACATGGTAGCAGGAAGGAGGGAGGGAAGGAAAGCGGGAGTCATTGCCGTGAAGTGGACTGTGCTTTGAGAATAGAGAAACCCAGTCCCTTTGTCTTAACTTCCGCTTATATCCCTTTATCCTAGCCACTAACAAGATATGTTTCTACATTCATAGAATGTCCAGAGTTCGTGTATGTTTGTTCGTGTTATCCTTGAGAAATGTTCACTAGCACCTGCTTGGGGTGTGAAGGTAATTTCTATTCTATTTTCTGGTTTCTGAACTTCAGGAGAAGGTAAAGCTTGATGCTGAAAGGGAAAAACTAGAGAGGCTTCAGGAGCTTTACTCCGAGCAGAAGACCCAGCTGGACAATTGTCCTGAGTCCATGAGGGAACAGTTACAACAACAACTGAAGAGGGTCAGTAGCAAACAGGAATGCACCAGTTATTTTGCTTTTCGTTTTTGTGTTTCACTTAAGTGCCACTTACCTGTGACTTACTACTTCATATAGCGTAAGTTTGCGTAAGTTCTAGTCATTAGATATGTTTAAATGGAAATATGCATGCTAACAGTATATATTATTCCATGCTAATCAGTTTTTAAAATTCCTTGTTAGAATCCTTCTCCTAATTTATAATGCAAAACTATTTCTGGAGTCATTTTTTATGTGTCTGTGACAAAAGAAGCTATTTCTGATTTGTAACCAACATCAACATTGTAGCATTTGTATTAACTGACCTCTTCCCCTGCATTCTCTGCTGCATCATGAATCCTATTTACCCTTGAATGTTTTGTTCTTTAGCTTGATTTTAGACTCTTGTCCCCAAATTATCCTATTTTCTGATTTGCTCCCCACCAGCAGCTGTTCTTTTGTTTTTCCTTTTCTTTCTGCTGGTTAGTGACATTGAACTAATTAGCCCAATCACAACAATTAAATGCCAAGACCCAAGATGTGGGGCATCACTAATGCCCCCAACATCTCATGTGAGCTTCATAATTTTTAAGAACTTAATGCAGCATAGACTTTCTAGTTAAGCTTTATCAAGTTATTCTCCGATCTTTAAGGTTGGCAGTGTTTAACACAACCACATTGGTTATCTTCTGAAAGCAAGACTTCCTAGATGGATAGTTTCACAAACACTGGCGCAGCCACTTAATATTTCATAGCCTCTTGGCAACTGGGTCATTTCCTTTGAACAGCAGCCCCAGTAAACTGCTTCCCTCTGGGGAAGCAGTCGTTTCGTTAACAGTCTTGGATATCTGAAAGAGTCACATAATAGTAATTTGTCCTAAGTGAGTAGCAATTTATGATTCTACCTGAGTATAACAAGCTAGTTTCATCCATATTATTGTGTTTGTACCTTCTTGGGAATGGGGAGGTTGAAAAATTTATTGAGATAGCACATCCTTAAACATTCTTAAGATGATCTTTAATACAAAAATATTTGCTACCTCTGAGAACATTGCTAGGTGAAAAAATAACAGTTAAAGCTTTTCAATGTATTGCAGAAGTTGAGAGCATCTTAATAATGATAATCCAATGCAGCTGTTTAAACTGCAGCATAATAGTTTTAGTATTTATTTCTTACAATGTTGGAGCAAAAAAGTTTTACATGTCTTCCCTTTACTTCTTTTATTGTGTACAGCTGAATTTGTTGTAAGAAGATAAAACTTCCTGCCTCTCAGTCACAATTCTCTGCAAATTTTATGATAAAAATGATTGGAAGAAAACTAGTATTTGTAAAGTAATTTTAGTTTGTAATTTGTTTGTGTTTATGCTAGTTAACAAAAGAGATGGGAAAACTAATTCTTTAAATATTTGCTTACTGTTTTTTAACTCTCCTTATCACTAAAGATTTTACACAGTCATTGTAATTCCTTATTTACAGTCAGCAGCATAGTTGTGTATTTTGTCCTTCCCTTCCTCTGGTAATCCATTTATTGTGTTCTTTATCAACATTGCTTTACATAAAAATTGATAGATTTTATTCACAACTTGGATTATGAGTAATATAAATACTGTTTAGCTTAATCTAGATTCTGTAAGATAACTCATAATATGAGCTGTATGTTCCAAAGATTTTGACTACAAAAGAGGAAAGGAAATGATGCCATTAATTGAAGGCAGAGACTTCTTCCCTTTCCTCTCCAAACAGCGTGTAAAATTCTTATAAAACCTCTTTCCTTAGGAGAGAGAGCTGGCTTGTGATGGCTGCAGTTCACCTGATAGTAAGAGGTCTACTAATTGTTTTTCAAGGATGACGACCAGTATAACTCTTCACCAATGCCTTGGCTTAATCAGTAAAAAGTTCACTTACTTCATGAGAAGTAAGTCCTAAAGTTCACTTTAGGAACTTTCTGTGTTATCACAACTTATCTCCCTTTAGACTTCAAACACTTCAGAATATGACTTCACTACAAAGCTTTTCCTTGGGCGTTTAAACTAGATTTAATAAAGTTTATTTTATTATAAATATCTTCATTAGGTGGTAAGTCATACAAAGTAAAAAAAAATGAATAAGAAGAAAGTTATTTTATTAAACTGCATATTGCCTTGAATACTTAAGCTGAAATTGTAGAATGATTTTGTGCATGCAACATAATGACTTATGGCTGGTCTTCCTACCTTTAAATCATTATGTTAGAGTCCAAATATTATTTTCATCTGATATTAGTTTTGTGGCCTGTGGTTGGTATGTTGTTAACATGACCTTACCAATCTAGTATTTGATATGGGCAAAGCAGTCCCTGGGTTACTAATAGTGTAGAAAAGAAAGCTGACGTTAAATGAGAATGAGTCATTCAACTCATCTCATTTGGAAAAAGATAATAGAAATAATCTCATCCTACCTTCTCATTTCATATATGAGGGTATTTAGGCCCATAGAGTTTGAATGAATTGTCCAAGACTAATGGGCAAAATGATTTTAGAGCCAGTGATAGAAAAAAGGTCTACTAATTGTAGATATCACTGGATAATTTTTTTTAATCAAGACCAAAATCAAACATTTATTTGAGTTAGTATCAAAAGCACAAGAAAATTATCCCAGCTGGGTAACTGTCTTCTTGTGCTTTTGATATTTACTCAAATGAATGGTTGATTTTGGTATCTTGATGTTTTAAAAAAATTTTATTCAGTGATCTACAATTTTACTATCACTGGCTATAAAATCAGTGTATCCATTAGTCTTGGACAAGTCATTCAACTTCTATGGGCCACAACATCCTCATATATGAAATAAGGAGTATATTAGTCAGGGTTCTCTAGAGGGACAGAAGTAATACTATACACACACACACACACACACACGAAGCATCCAGTACAGGAGAAGGATGTAGGCTGGGAGGCTAGGCCAGTCTAGTCTTTTCACGTTTTTTTTTTTGTTGTTGTTGTTGTTGTTTATTTTTTTCCTGCCTGCTTTATATTCTAGCTGCTCTGGCAGCTGATTAGATGGTGCCCACCCAGATTAAGGTGGGTCTGCCTTTCCCAGCCACCGACTCAAACGTTAATCTTTGGCAACACCCCCCAGACACACCCAGGATCAATACTTTGCATCCTTCAATCCAATCAGGTTGACAGTATTAATCACCTCAAGGAGGTTGGACTAGATTATTTCAACTGTCTTTTTCCATATTCCAAAAGTATGTAGTTGAAGTGTAAAAATTAACAAAACCCCAAGCCCCATTTAAATTTGCTTCTGGAGTTGGCCATGAGCTGTTATTACTGCAATTTCTCCTGGTCATACCACATCTATTCTCTTCTTCCTGTCCCTCCATCAGGCAAAGAAAACATAAAGAACTGCATGTAAACTTCTGCCATATACATTATTTTAAAAGTTACTGGAAAGAAAAAAGAAATTGTACAGAATTTCCTTTAGTGCAGCTGTTTTAGGTCCTTTCGTGCCTGGCCTTTGAGCTTGCCAGCCAGTAGAGATTTGTAACACTCTTTTAGTGAGTGAAGTACAGTTAAATTTTCATTCAATTAGTCATACATACTTCACTTTGAACTTCCTGTATATATTATTCTGTGCTCAATTAAACTATTCCTGCCCCCAAATTCCATTCCCAGACTTCTTATTCATACATAAAATCTTATAAAAGTTTTTATTCCCTCCCTAATAGTTTTTTGTTTAAGATGTAAGTTTATATACACACGTTTTGATGGTTTAGGTAACTTGATCAGATGATTACATCAGTGGAGTCTGAGTGCTGAGCTTAGCTTAATTTTCAACTTTCTTACCTAGTGTGCCATTATTCTCATACAGTGGTTTAAGTATTTACTACAAATAAATGAATGATTCTTTGACTTTCATGCAGGGTTAAAATAACACATGTTGCATATTAACCAGATGTGGAGTAAGCAACTGACTAGCGAAGTGTATATATTAAGAGCCATATGGCCACTTTGAATGGAGATTAGTTACAAGCCAGAAAAAGGGCTTATTCCTTTTTTTAAAATCTCAGTAATCTTTGGCCACAAATCAAGCTTAATTGGAAGACCTTATAAACTTGAGTGTATGTGCCTATATGTCAGCCAGTGCATTATTTCAAAACAGAAGATATTGTTTTAAGACCTAACACTTGAGTTATTTCTTAATTCCTTAATTCTTTTAATTCATTAATTCTTTCAGAAGTTATAAATTTGAAATGTCTGATAAACTTGAAATGTCAACCAAACATTTGAAATTGAGTGCATATTTTTTTGGAGCCAAATAAAATGTAAAGAAGTGTTAAGAAATGTTGAATATGTTTTTCAAATTGTGTTTTTCCTGCTCTTAAGCTTTGAGAATTCAGTCTGTGTTGACATGATGGTCTTGTTGCTATATGTATTATCAGTTGTAATTACTCAGTAGCTAATAGCTCTTCTATGAATCATCCCTAGAGTAAAAGTCATTGCAGAAGATAGAAATACATTTCATTTTATCAAAAAGCTTGCTTTATCATTAATATGAAAACCAGAGTGGGGGTGGGGTTGAATATTGATATAGAGATAACTTAGCATATAATTATTTATTCACCTCTCTTTGATGATTTGATTGAAGAACAATCAAAAAATGCTTTGGTTATGTTAGTTATGTAGAGCTGTGAGCCACAGAGCCCAGCTGCCTCTTCCTTTTGGACATAGATTATGTATAAGTTATATTTATAAAAAAATCTGGCTGGGTGTGGTGGCTTATACCTATAATCCCAGGTGAGTAGATCCAGGTGAGTAGAGGCTGAGGTGAGTGGATTGCTTGAGTTTGAGACCAGCCTGGGCAATATGGCAAAACCCCACTCTATAAAAAAGTACAAAAATTAGCCAGGCATGGTGGAGTACACCTGTGGTCCCAGCTACTTGGGAGGTTGAGGCAGGAAGATTGCTTGAGCCTGGGAGGTCAAGGCTGCAGTGAGCTGTGTTGTGCCAAGGCATTCCAGCCTGAGTGACAAAAGCAAGACCCCGTCTTCTCAAAAAAAAAATAATAATAATAATAAGGAAAGGAAAAGAAAAAGAAAAAGAAATCTCCTAAACATACCCCATTTATAAATCATGTTAAAGACTCCAAGAATAAGAGGGTGTTTAAACAAAAAGCATATTAGAGAAGAATCTATACAACATGCATCAATCTCTGCATGAATGCAGATGCATAAATATATTCCTGTTTTCAAATACCTCATAGGTTAGAGAATGCTTTTTCTAGACCATCTGATTTTCATGATTTCCAATCTTCCTTAAATGTCCTCAAGATTATTCTGAGAGTGGTGGTGTTTAACCTTTTGAGTCACCCTTTGTGCCTCATAAAAGCTTGGTTTACACTTTCCAGTAAAAAGGTGTGTACATATTTTTAATGGGTTCATAGAACCCTGGCTTTAAAACCTCAATTTCCAGTTTTTTAAAAAACAGACTTTATTTTTTAGAGCAGTTTTAGATTTTCAGCAAAACCCAGCAGAAGTTGCAGAGATTTCCCATATTCCTTCTGCCCCCACACATGCATAGGCTCCCCTGATTATCAGCATTCTCCACCAGAGCAGTACAATTGTTACAGTTGCTAAACCTCCACTGACACATCCTCATCACCTAGAGCCCATGTCCAAAAGTTTTTTGATTGCTTATCCCTTTAATAAAATTATTACAGCATGCATTTCCTTTGTAGATATATGATACATAATCCATATTATTATAAATATATATAGTGTGCATACCCAAAGAATGTATATATTTAAAATCATGTATACATACTATGCTACTTGTGTGTACATTAGAAAACATTTGTTGAGAAACTGAAAAAGAAAATAAACAATTAAAAACAAGTATGAAGAGGTCTAATTTGTTTCTGCACAGTCCAGCAGATTGTGTTGTGTGCCATCTGGGATGCATGTATCCCTGTTAGATACCTCTGGTCTGTACGTGTGCCAACTTTTGACTCTTTAGTCTCCATATTAGTCCTATTTTATAAGAAAAATTGAGGAAAAGAAGAGATTGCTCCTTTCCCTTCCCTTCCCTTCCTTTCTCTTCCCTTCCCTTTCTTTCCTTCCTTTCTTTTTTTTTTTTTTTTTTTTTTGACAGAGTTTCACTCTTGTTGCCCAGGGTGGAGTGCAATGGCACAATCTCGGCTCTTTGCAACCTCCACCTCAAGTGATTCTCCTGTCTCAGCCTCCCAAGTAGCTGGGACTACAGGTGCCTACCACCACGTCCAGTTAATTTTTGTATTTTTAGTAGAAACAGGTTTTTGCCATGTTGGCCAGGCTGGTCTCAAACTCCTGACCTCAGGTGATCCCCCCCACCTCGGCCTCCTAAAGTGCTGGGATTACGTGTATGAGCCACCCACCACGCCAGGCCAAGAAGAATTTTCTTGTAACACTATGTTACACCTTTGGACTGCAGATTATGTTTAGATTATTTACTGAGTTCTTTTTATATTTCCTTCTTCATTTTAAAGCCACCCAGTGGGTTTAACGCAAGAATTCTTACCTCCACAGAGAAATCTAAAACTGAGGGTGAAATAAATGCTGCCCACCCCACCACACCCCTTTCGAGTCCCTCTAGTAGTCACGTTCTGGGATTTACCTCCGAGAGAGAGTGTTATGTTCTAACCCTGGTCAATATTGTAATTGGAAAGATATCTTGGAGCAAAGCTTTTAATAAATGTTTCTTCACATTAAGAAGGTGGTAGTTATCTCAGTGTGTCTTGTTTTCATTCCCTTTTCTCCAAAGGATGCTGACCTGTTGGATGTTGAAAGCAAACACTTTGAAGACCTGGAGTTCCAGCAGCTTGAACATGAGAGCCGCCTAGATGAAGAAAAGGAGAACTTGACTCAACAGCTCCTGCGTGAAGTTGCTGAATATCAACGGAACATCGTTTCTAGAAAGGTACTTTTGCCAGGTGTCATTCAATGTGAAAAATCAGAATATTCTTCTGCATAACATAGCTATGCCATATGTCTGTCTGAATATCACATTTGGCAGATTACAGAGTCTGCCATGTATGTGGCAAGTGGTGTTCCAAATTAGACAAATTGAGACACAGTACACTCATTGTTGCATAATGCTGTAGATTCATTTATGAATAATACCTCATTGTTTCATTCATGTGAAAACCAAGGCATAGAAAATCAGGAATTCAGATATTGGTTTTAAATTATTTCTTTCTGCGATCCTAGTAACTGGGTTCAGAATAATTCTGTGAACAAAGTCTATTTTGGATTTTTCTCTGTTTTTGTTGCGCAGTAGTTCTCAAAACTGGCTGATAGCTTATTACCATTAGAAGTAGAATGCCATGTGGATTACTACTGACTCCACCCAACCCCTAGCACTTAGATGTCCAGCCCAGAATTCAACTTTATTCCAGAATTTAGAATCACACCCAGAGCTCTGTATTAAACCAATAACATTAAGGAAAGGAAAGATAAGAGAAGGTGTTTTCTTAAACTCTCAGTTTAAATAAGAAATTCCATTGTTTTTTTTCTCATGAGGTGTACCCAAGATGTTGTAAAAAATTCATCGATAGCCTAAAACAAGATTTCCTGTTGACTTCTGGGTTCTTCAAGATAGGTTTTAAGTCAGTTGATCTATATTAGCCTTCAATAAAGAAAGTACTGAGGCTGATAGGTCAAAGAAATGCCCCACAGTCTCTTGGTCATAATCACTGCCCACCATCAACTAAAATGCAGTCACTGTTATTCCCGTTGTGAAACTTTTTTTCTCCCTTTTCTAGGACAGACTGGCAAACCTTTGAGTGTCTAATGTACATCTTCCTATGATCATCTCTTTTCCTCCAGGAAAAAATTTCTGCATTGAAAAAGCAAGCCAATCACATTGTTCAGCAGGCTCAGAGAGAACAAGATCATTTTGTGAAAGAAAAGAATAATTTAATAATGATGTTACAAAGAGTAAGTATTTCCTTTTCAGCACTGGCTACAGTAAAACATAGGTTCCAAATTTAGGGAAGTTGCTCCTTTTAAAGTAAACACCTTTTAATAGTGAATGCCTATACAATTTAAAGAAGATTTTTATATACTTTTTAATTTAATCCTCCACATTAATAAGAGGATACTATGAACTATTAACTACCATTCAGAAAATAAGCAAGGATGTTTTCTTCATGCTTTTTTCACATTGTAAAAATCTTAACGATGGAAAGTCTGTATTTTTAAATGATTATTTTCCTCTTTTTAAAAAAAGTCATACCATTCATCAATAGTTAAAATGCATTCTAACACCAATTTAGGGTGGACTTAAGGAAAAATGTTCTTTTTACTACTGTCAAATATTTTGGCCCAGCTGATCCGATGTTTTGAACTCCAATTATTTGTACACGAGTCTTTCTAGCAAATGTCACGTTGCGTTTAGTTTGAATGAATTGGGTAGGTAGAAACTCCATATGGTGTGGTCGAGGGGTGGCAAGATCATCCTCACTAAAGAGACTGTGACCTCTTATGGTCCAGCATCTAAAGTGACTACCTGTAAAGGGATTTCTTTGCCCAAAGACATTGAAAAGCAAGGTGTAGCCTAACTCTCTGACATGGCCCCTGGTGTCATTTCAGCAATGAGACACCAAACGTTAAAGTTAATGGGGCTAGTCTCAGATCTGAACCCTGCATTTAAGCCACTACATTAGCAATATGACACATGGGATCATGAAAATGTGTGATAGACCCAGAATGGCAGGCAGAGAAACACCAAATCCAGAAGGAAGTATTGAAGGATAAAGCTGTACCATAGTCCCCCCTAAAATAATTGAGTATTCATTCCCTTCTTAGCTATTTTAGGTTAAGAAGAAAGGGGAAGGCCTGACCCTGTGGCTCATGCCTACAGTCCCAGCATTTTGGGAGGGTGAGGCAGGCAGATCGCTTGAGGCCAGGAGTTCAAGACCAGTCTGGCCAACATGGCAAAACCCTGTGTCTACCAAAAATACAAAAAATTAGCTGGGCATGGTAGCACACACCTGTGATCCCAGCTACTCAGAAGGCTGAGGCAGGAGAATCGCTTGAATCTGGGAGGCAGAGGTTTCAGTGAGCCAAGATCATGCCACTGCACTCCAGCCTGGGCAACAGCGAGATCCTGTCTCAAAAAAAACAAAAAACAAAGAAGAGAGAGGAAATAGGTCCTTCACACAGAATCATGAGCCCACTTGAGGTGCCCCAGCAGCTCGCACATATTTCTAACAACTTCCATCTTCCCCCTTTTCCCACCTAGAAATTTCTGAATGGAGTTGTATTTTCCCTCTCTATCCCTTGCTCTGGGGATGCTCTGTTTCCATTAGCATCCTCACTACTATTTTACCTTTGGCACACAATATTCAAAGGCCCAGCTTAACTTAGATAGTGTAATATATAGTATTTAATATTTAAAATTTTAGCCAAAAAAAGAGAAAATCTCTTAGTGATAGATTTTATAAAATGGGTAAGCACAATCACAGATATAATATTTTCCTATTAAAAATCTATGAGATACAATTAGATTGTAAAAATTGTGGTCTATAAGTATTAGGTCTATAAGTATTAAGATTTTTATTTTTCTAAACTGATCTATAGATACATTTTTATCCCAATCAAAATCCCAACAGACTTTTTTCTAGAAATTGACAAGTTGATGCGAAAATTTACAGTTGATCTTCATTATTCAGGGATTCTATATTTGTGATTATGTCTACTTGCTAAAATGTATTTGTAACCTCTAAATCGAGACTTGTGGCACTTTTGTAGTCATTCACAGAAATTCATGGAGTGGTGAAAATTTTGAGTTGGCCAATATGCACATTCCCAGCTGGGGCTGAGCAAGGCAGCATCCTGCCTTCTTGTTTTACCTCTCATACTGTAAACAAGTGTTATTTTTGTGGATTATTTAATGCGGTGCTTTTATGTTTTTGCTTTTTGTTGGTGATTTGCTGCATAAAATGCCTCCCAAGCATAGTGATTAAGTGCAGTGAAGTGCTCCTAAATGCAAGAAGGCTGTGAAGTGCCTTATGGAGAAAATAGGTGTGTTAGATGAACTTCACTCACACTGTCATAGTGTTGCTGACTGTCAGTACAAGGTTAATGAATCAGCAATACATATCTTAATATACAAATAATAATAATATATAATACAATATGCTAATATTAAGATCTTATATAATGGCATATAATATAATATTAAGTAAGTGTCTTCAAACAGAAACACACATAAAACAAAGTTCAGTACTGATCAGTTGATGAAAATATTGTGACTAGAGGCTTGCAGGAACCCAACCCTGTATTTTTTTATAGGAGCAGTGG